>NC_090451.1:578581844-579181844 GCF_031143425.1 Pleurodeles waltl
TATTTTTAGTATATCTGTGTATTGTGTTTTCTTATGATATTGTGCATATGACATCAGTGGTATAGTAGGAGCTTTGCATGTCTCCTAGTTCAGTCTAAGCTGCTCTGCTATAGCTACCTTCTATCAGCCTAAGCTGCTAGAAACACCTCTTCTACACTAATAAGGGATAACTGAACCTGGTACAGAGTGTAAGTACCCCTTGGTACCCACTACAAGCCAGGCCAGCCTCCTACATTGGTTGTGCAGCAGTGGGATAAGTACTTGCAACTACTTACCACTTTGTCATTTTGTACTTGCAGTGACAATTGTGAAAAGCAGAGAGAGCATAAACACTGAGGTTCTGGTTAGCAGAGCCTCAGTGATACAGTTAGGCACCACACAGGGAACACATACAGGGCATACATTATGAGCACTGGGGTCCTGCCTGGCAGGATCCCAGTGACATATAGGCAAAAACAAACATACATACAGTGAAAATGGGGGGGTAACATGCCAGGCAAGATGGTACTTTCCTACACTGATGGCCATATTTATCAAGGAATTGCGTTGATCTTGCACCATACAACATGGTGCAAGAGCGACGCAACTCTTAAGGCAAATTTATCAAGCCATGCAAGGACACCTTGTGTGGCCTTGCCTGGCTTCATAAATCCAGAGTAACACAGTACAGCACAAATCGCTGTGTTTCGTTACTCTGCTCCGGGAAGTCATACCACGGATGGAGCATGGGTTTTCCAACATATCGATGCATGGATTTTGCCACATTCCCAGATTTACCATTACTAGTAGACCCGGAAATGCATCAAAAACCTACACCTCCTGAGGTGGGGCATAACGAGGAGAAATATCTTTATGAGGAATATGCCTCAAGGATTTGTTTTTGTGCAGGAAGGTGTCCTTACCTGCACAAGAACAATCCTGCTTGCAATGCAGACACACTTGCATCAGGGCTTTTTGCACTGGCACTAGGCAGGACGTTGTGCACCAGTGTTGGGAAAAGCCAGGTATGTACTGTACCATGTCAAGTACAGCGCAGTCCTGCCCTTTCTCTTTTACACAGCGCAGCAACGCCTTTATGTCTTAGGTGTCTTCCACAGATGTAGGTGCTATTGCTGTGGCTGACCATAACTCAGTATCAGTGTAGCTACAGGTAGGACTACGGAGACTCCCCAAGGGTTGGTGCCTTCACCCTTCCCTGTTAAGATACTCAATAGTTAGAAAAGAAATATGACAACACATAGACAAGCTCTTTGCTTATAACAAGGGGTAAAGGTCTTGATTGGTGGAGTCTGGGACTCCTTCAAGACAGTGTTCAGAGGCTGACTCATTGCTATTGCAGCTAATCGAGATCACCTCCTTAAGCTGGAAGTGCAGAAGATGCAGCAAGAAGTCTATGGGTCTGATTACGATCTTGGCGGATGGGGCTACTCTGTCACAAACCTGATAGATATCCGGTCCGCTGTATTACTATCCCATGTCATCCTGTGGAAATTATAATAGGCAGACGGAATATCCATCACATTTGTGATGGAGTATTCCAGCCGCCAACATCATAATCAGTCCCTAAGACTTGGACCAGGAGAAGGATTGCAAACCTATCCTCCAGATCATGCACAGGTTAGTAATGGCCAAGGGCCAGCTACGTATGTACTACATCAATAAGGCTGAAGTAGCCCTTATCCATATAATAAAAAAACTTAGGTCATGGGAGACAAGGTAGCCTCTCCAGGGGCAATAGTGCTCTGGAGTAAATGGGAAATCAAATACATGAAAGAAAGTTTTACCAATTCGGAGATAAGCTTGTTGCCGATACAGATAAGCTTAATGAATTCTGCAGATTTTACTTTAACATATTCAGGGGTTACTTTCTCTCCAGTTCAACAATAACATATCCTTGGAGGTGTCCAGGTCCCTAGGATAACAGTACTACAGAGGGAGGCCTTAGATTAGCCTATACAGCTACAGAAGATCTTGTAAGCCATTAAAACTCTAAAGCTCAATAAGGCTCCCGGTCTTAATGAGTTTTCAGCCCAGTATTATAAAGTGTTTGCAAAACAACTGGCACACAACCTTACATCTTTGATCACCTTTTGTTCTAGTTCAGATTCTACTGTTGTGGGTCCATTTTAGTTAGTCACTTGGGCACAGTGATAGCTTAGCTTAGGCTTGAGGCCTGTGTCCCTTTACCCAGTTATTATGCTGTGTTGTTTTTATTCATTTTAATTTTCTAAAACCTTTAGTGGTATTGTTTTAATTTCGATAACAGCTGCTATTCTGAGAAAGCGTCATTTTCGGTGCTATGGATGACATATTTTGTATCATGTTCTTTTCCTCTCAATCACTAGAATAGAATGCGAGGCACACAGAATAATATTTTGCCTTTCCAGCCCCAAGCCTGCGTAAACAGTCCAGCACTTAAGTACATTCCAGCATTAGGCTTCTGTGCATGAACATAAACATGTCCCTGATAAAAACATCTTGTATGACTAAGGGCATTAGAGGGGGGTCCAGCCAGAATTTCCATCTATGCTGCATGCCGGTATTCGGCCAACCTCAGCCTTTGTCTCTCCACGAATCCTGATCTGGAGACCGGCGGCCTGATCTTGTACCAAGATAACGGGGCGGGGTATGCTTCTCATGGACACTGTACGGACAGATTTGGCTTACATCACCATGCTCTCGCTTAGAGGCTAGAGACTAGGCTTTTAGGTAGGAATTGTAAACTCATGTTATGACAATATGTTGGGGTTGTTTATATTCACATCTCTAATTTTCACAATCCTGATTTTCTTACTCCTCATTATCCTAATCATTGTAGCTGATGTATTTTATCATAGATTGTAGTCTTTTCAATAAAAATATTTAAAACCGTTCTGAATCTATTTTCTTGTCTATGTAAGAGACTTGTAAGTGGAGACAAACGGTAAGGCCTGTTTTCACCACGATGAGGGGTTTTTCGGAGTCCATGCAAGGCTGCCACAAATCACCTTTACCGGTTGAGGTTTGGTGAGATGCTGCTAATGAGCCAGGAGGATTAGGCCAACAGCTGCCCACTGGTGTGGGAGTGACTCAGTCATCTACCATGCAGAAGTGCTGCACCCCAAATCCAGCAGTCCCATTGCTATGTGAAAGTTCTTATGACATGGCGCCACCAATGATGGTGTAGGCACTGATTTTACAAGTCTTCTGAGTATCTCTGTCTCACACACACTAAAGGTACCCTTAGTATCATCACACGGAGAAGTCCGTGGTCTTAGGGGCAAACCTCCTCAGCTAAATAGGGAGCACCTATCTAGGGTGTAGGTTGTTCAAGATTGAACAATAAAAGGACTTTTTCCCTGTTGGAGTTCCGAACCCTAACACCTATTTTCAAATACAACAAATTCTGTGAACATCAGAGATAACTTTAGACAACTGCTCACACAGTTTCTTTTCACCCATGGCTTAACAGAACAGGGCGGGAATCTTACATTTGTTGTAGAAGCCCACGATACATGCAGGACAGAAATATTCTATTCCAGAAATATTCTATTCTAAACACTGCAAGTTTCCTGAAGTAGATGCAAATACACATACATTTCATGCATACAGATTAGCAAACAGACCACAACACTACCAAGTTTATCAATACTTAGAGATACCTCTCTCTTATTAAGAATGGCGCCCTTCCACACTTAATACAATCTGTCGGATTAGGTCCCTAAAGAAATGATGGACCAACATGGCCAACACTTAGCACATACACATCACATCCCAATGTGCACGCTATACAAGTAGCTGACTTTACAATACACACTTTACAATGAGCTAGTAGCAATATATAGATGAGTAATACAATTTGTGATGCTGACTTTGAACACTGCCCCAGCGAGGGCTGCTCCAGCTGTTCATCAATTGGTCGTTCCAGGAATTAATCCACAGTCTACTCAATAATGGGAAAAGCATCCACAGAGCGGGACAAGTTTCAGTTCTGGATTGCACAAAACAAAAACAGATAGAAGCAGTGGTTCCCCATACGGGACCCCAAGACAAACAGAATTCTCACCATGTGCTTGCCATTTGGCATAGTCCCCGTTATAGAGGACTGTAACACTTGGGGTTCACACTACTGCACATGGTACCCGGAAATCTGCCAATTTACCAGAAGTGTTGAAACTAATTCAAAACAAACAAGGGCCCGCCCTGCCCTGGCTTTGGGAATGAAACTGATGCACAATTTAACACACTGTCCTCAATTATTTTAAGTAATATTAAAGGGGAAGCAGCAGCATTGGCCATTCGCCAATGACTCTGAGAGGTTCCTCAACAGGAACAGGAGCATGAGCTGCCAAAGATTATTTCCAACACCTATACTGTCAGGGGCCAGACCTACCAAACCACAAATGCAAAGCACCACCCCTAAGGAGGATGCCAAACAAGCACAAGAGGGTTTTAAAAACCACTAGAATAAGCAAAAACAAAATAAAGACACAAAAAGTCAGAGAGGAGAATTCCAGCATCCAGAGACCTCACAAAGCATATATAGTCCCTCATTGTGAATCTGGCGGTCCATGGACTGACAAACTCATGGTGGTGGGCGGACTGCTGCGGTAGTGGCAGTGCGCCTGCCCTATTATGACCATGGAGAAAATGCCACGGTGGAAACGCCGCCACTGCCAGGCTCCTGCCACCAGGCAGCCTGGCGGTGGCGGCGTTTCAGATCAGACAGGGCAGCACTGCAAGCAGCGCTGCCCTGCAGATTATGAATCCGATTCCTCCAGGCTTTTCCTGGCAGTTTACACCGCCAGGGAAAGGCTGGCAGAATGGGTGACTCGGGGCCCCCATGCACAGCCCTGTTGTGCATTTCACTGCCGAATTACGGGCAGTGAAATGCGCAATGGGTGCTGTTGCACTTGCCGCACTGCCACATTGGTGCCCGCTCTATTTGGAGTCGGCCTCAAAGTAAAGGCCCTGTTTCCCGCTGGGCCGGCGGGAACATCATTATAGGGCTGGCGGTCTTCCTTCGACCATCAGGGCGGTTTACGGTGGGGTATCCTGCAGTCATCATAATAAGGGCCATAATCTCTGAAATAGATAAACTTTAAAAACTTTTGACAGATACCAATATACTGATACAAGTACCTCCTGTTCCTTTCAGGACACACCAGACAAATGGAGTGAGAGTGTGGGATGGTCTGAAACATGAAGTGACTACAAAAAGCCGAAGAAGGACCTACAATGGTCCTCAGACGCGTACATTCAAAAAGATGACAGATCCCCTCAACAAAAACCCCATTTATAAAGAAAAAGGTGGCTGCAATTTTGATAAAAAATGCCAGCCATGCTGAGAATGTTGCTGAAGAACAGGCAGCGACTCTGCTAGACAGCACGGCAGAAGTCATGATTTGTCACCAGAATCTTACAGATCATCTGGATGTGACAGCAACTAATGACTTTCTTGTCACAGAGACAGCGGACAGGTGTGTCTCCCACCCAACAGGGTTTATGAATTAAATATCAAAATAGAGGGAGACATAGAGTGCACTATTGAAGTAATATTCTAGGAAACTTTAAACTGTGATATTCTATTGGCAGAAAAAGATTGGCAACCTGAATTTGTCCACAAGCTCCCACATGAGGAAGCTGTCATTTTGCCTTCTTTCTCAGTCCTGGTTCCAGAAGCAGAAAAGGAATGCTATGCCGCCAGGCGCAGGCTTATGTGCTATATCGCAACCACGTTGCATGGTGTAAAGAATCCCCCTACCATGCAATACCTATTAGATCTTCAACAAAGCCTCAAGCTCAGTATCCCATTAAGCACAAGGCAAAAGCTCCAATGAGAGAGATTCTCACAAAACTTGAGTACCAGGGAGTAATTGAACCGTTTGTCTCTGCAATGAGTGACCTGTTATTCCCCATTGCCAAACCAGATCATTCATATAGAATAGTCTTTGACTTTAGACACTTAAAAGGTTACACATGCACTTATGCAATACAAAACGCACACAGCACAGCACTAATCAATAACTTAGTGCAAAAGAAATACAAAACAACCTTGGATATTTCCAACATTTTTGTCTGCCAAAATCTAGGGCCTAAAATTCGGGACCTACGCGATTTTAGCTCATTAGGCTCTAAGTGTTGCTTTTGCCAATTACATCATGGGCATATGAACAGCCCTAGGGTGTTTTCAGCTCCAGTAACATCAATACTACATGAGATTGATCCTGAGGGATTGTCTTACAGGATGATATTTATCTCACAGATGACGACCTCAACATACATCTGGCCAGGGTGGATAAGTTTGTGTTAGGATCCGCTGCCCAGGGTTACAAATTCAATTTCAGGAAAACTAAAATTGCTTTCTCGAGTGTCGTATTTCTGGGACATGAACTCTCAGAAGAAGGCAATAGCCTGGCCCTGCACATTCTAGAAAAATGTGCTCAACTTCAACCTCCAAATACCATTAAGAAACTACAGTTGTTGCTGGGTTTCTTCAACTTTGGCAGAACATACATACCTGATAATGCACAACGCATAAAACCACTGTATGATTTAATTCATCCAGATTTTTCAAGCAAACACTGGACAATAGAACACACACGCATTCTCGGGGAACAGCAGCAGGACATGCTAGAAGCAAAACATCTACACACACGTGACTACAAAACAAACAAAGTCATCAGAATAATTGCTGGTTCCATCGGCTTCACCTATGTCACATTCAATTAAGTTGACTCACTACCCACAGCATACAAATCACATTGGTATTCCAATACAGAACAACGTTTTGCACCAACAGAAATAATACTGATTGCTGTTCAGATGACTGTCATTAAGTAGAGGCCACCTGCCCAATCGAAGTGGATTATTGTTGTTACTCCAGTGCCAGCCCTCGAGGTGATCACCAAAGCCAGCATTCAAAATGCAAAAGCAATACATTCATGTTGGATTCAATGGGCAACCTGCCTGACAGTCACTGATGTTGATTACATCTTTGACCCAAAACCGCAGAACGGGAATTCCTCTAATATGAATAGGAGTACCCCACTCCTAATACATTACCATTTGACCAATACCGAACTGTCATTTACACTGATGGTTCAGCACAACCAGCCCTAGGTGCTAAACATCAACACTCAGCCGCCTACACTGTTGTAAGTGAAGGGGTGGTACATTCCACCATCAAAATACGTACACCCAGATCCTAGGGGACTGCACATCAAAGTTGACAGAGTTTAAGACTCTTGTCCTGGCACTGGAACTTACTGATTTTGACCAACCAACCCTGACTGTATGTGATTCGTATTACTGTGTCCAGTCCTATAACGACTATCTGAATCACTTGCAACTGAATGGCTTCAGAGACTCCAAAGGGAACACCATCAAACGCAGAAACTTGTGGGGGAGGTTAGTTGACCTACAGGACAGACTACCAAAAGCTCATGCAGTACATACATTGGGCTATCTATGTGTAGAAGTACACTATGTAGAAAATACTGTGGCAGATGAAGCTGCCAAATATGCAGTAGCTACGGCTTCTGTTGCTGCAATAACTCGTTCTCAGATGAGGTTGGATAATGAGACGCTGGCTGCTGTGAAAGCTTCAGCTGACAGCAAGCCTTTACCAAAAGCATTTTCAACCATTCCAGGGGTTGGAGATCGTGTGATCCCCAAGACCAGAGAACTGATCTCATAAAAGCAGTGCATGAGGATGATGCTTCTGCTTACCCAGGTGTGGCAGCTACCATATTACTATTACAAAAACGCTTTTGGTGTCAAGGCTTTACAAACAGACCAAGCAATATGTCATTTGCTGTGACATTTGCCTGCAAATTAAAGGGATCACCATCAAACGCCAACCACAGACATCCCTCCTAATTTCCAACAAACCACTACAATGTGTGTACCTGGACCACTGTGGTCCCTTACAACCTGATGGTGTATACAAATACATCTTAATCACTGGTGTTTCCTGTTTTAGATTCCTGTGGGTATGACCTCAATTGTTGGCTGATGCTCAGACTGTTATTAAAGACTTGCTAGTCTTTATTGGTACATATGCGGTTGCAGCATTTCACTCGGACCAGGGCCCTCCCTTTGCCTGAAGGGCATTCAGGGGCACAGTGGGAATGATGGGTGTTCAACTCCATTATTCCTCCCCATTTCATCCCAAGGGAAACAGTGTCGTGGATAGGAAGAACCAAGACTTAAAGCAGTCCTTAACAGCAAGAGTTATAGGTCCAGAGAGCACTTAAAAATCTGCCCAGAAGGTCCTTGGGAGGTCACATACCATACAAGGTCCTTTTTGGGACACCTATGTATGTCACTTATCTTGTTGGTTCTGGTGTGGTGGCAACAAACACACCGTTTGACATAAGTGAATGTGTTGCTGTTTTACCGGAGCTACAACAATTTTGTGACAAGTATAAACCGGCCTGTGCCGCCACCTTGTGAATAAGGAATTTGCCAACAACATTTACAGGCTGGATTCCTAAAGTAGGGGAGCTGGTGCATGAAAAGATTGCTGTGAAAAACAAATGTTTTTTAATTGAAACCTCTAACTCCATCCCACCAACTAGGACAACTGTTCAAATTGTAGTAGTCATTTTTATGTACATCAATGAAAATAAACCTTTCAAGACTTTCTAGTGAGAGTCTCTTTTCTATATATATCCCTCAACGAAAATACAACTTTCAAGACTTTCTAGTGAGAGTCTCTCATACAGAGACCACTTAACATCTAAAGCACTGAACAATAAACATAAGACAACAATGATGAACTCGATAGTCCTCTCCTTATTCAAGGAGCCACGTGGTGTCCATAAAAGTTATGTTGAAGATCCACATGTAAGAGATGGTTGCAGAATAAATCCCAGACCTACAACGTCCTTATTTTCAAAGGGAAAGATGGAGAGGCCTGTGGTGTGAAGTTTTTTACAGACAAAATTCAATATTGGTTGCAACCTCCCAAACAATATGCAGTCGACGCGATTCGGCCCCTACAACTCTGGGCCTCCTCAGGACTAGTGGAGAGAACCACACCTAGTAAATATAAATATAGGTGTAAGCTACATAACTATAAATCACTAGAATCTAACCTACTACCACCAAAGCCCCATCATGTGTGCAGATTTTATATACAAGTGAAACAACAATAAATAAGGAAAATAAAACCAAATGAATAGTCAGAATTATCCATAATCATGTTTTTAGTGTTAGAGCATGCTATTTATACAATGAGCATCTTGTTTATATAGGTGTGCCCCACAGGTCTATATAGAACACCCTTGTGTCACATGCCAAGAATTAAATCTTTATGTTTAAGGTTACAAAATGACCCAAACCTATTAGCCTTACCCTGCAATGGGGTTATATGTTGCTCGATGTGAGTTGATTCCTACATCACTTAAGTGAACTGGAAATGATACAAAACCATGAGCTCCTCACTCAATTGAAAAAAAACAAGAAATAAATCAGAACAAATTAAGGAAAAGAGTAAGAAAAAGTATCCTATGAGACCCTACCACTAAATCTCAACCTAGTACTACTACTTACTTGTCCCAAGAGCATTCTCCTAAATGCTAGCATCTTTTTAGGAGACAATGCAGCTGGACAGGTGGGACTTGGAGAAATCGATCCCCCGTGAATCCGAGTGCCCATAAAGCCAGCTACTCCCGCGATGGGCGCTATTAAAACCTAAATGGTAGCCATCTTGAAATATTTTTGATGTCAGCCTGAGACTGATAATTTATTTAACGTGTATTGAATAAATTCAACCTACACCCATTCCGTTGCTATGTAACTCGAACAAATGGTGAACAAAGAAATAAAAGTTAAAAGAAAGTTAAAAAAAGGGGCAAGGCAAAACGGAAACTCACTTGGCTATGCTTTGATAAACGTGATATCGGCGGCCATCTTGAAAATATGACCGGTATCGGCCTGACGAAACACATTTTCTTATATAAATGGGGCGAACCCCTCAAGTGTGCTTTAAGCTACATCTGCCCCACTTCTATTACTGGCAAAATAGAAAAAAAGAGAGGAAAAAAGAAAGAAATGAAGATGTACTTAACCATACTTGTTATAGCACCTGGCGACCATCTTAACATTTACTCCATATATTATTTGGCGGCCATCTTGGAGAGGTGTCTATTAGACTTATTCAGTAACTGAAAATAAGTAATACAACTAATAACACCTTTTATATTGTTTGAAACAAAGGGATTTCGGAAAAAAAGAAGAAAGTATCTTCAAGGATGTACTTCTATTCCCAGATAGAATCTTTCAAAAGGAAACTTTAAAAGCAAATCTAATAAGTAGTCTCAATCGGCATGATTAGTGACACATGGGTAAACCTGTGGTTAAATTTGAATGAAATACCTATACCTAATAAAACACTCTAATAAACAAGGGACCAGGCTATTTTCTTCTCTTTTTTGAATTTAGAAACTGAAACAAAATTCAAGGTGAGCTATAGCAGTGCACAAATTTCATCTAGATCATTCAAACCGTGTCTCGCTGTTCCGAACTTCTCAATAAGTCACCCTTCCTTCCTAATCAAATATTGCGACACTGATCTTCCGTCTCCTTTAGGTTGAACCACCTCCAGTAAAGTCCACCATATATCCTCCAATGAATGATTCAGTTCACAGTAGTGTTCACCAATGGTGCGCTCTTAATGGTGCATTTAATCCTGGAACGGTGTTGAAGTATCCTTGTTTTAACAGGTTGCGATGTCTGCCCTATATAAATCTGTTCACAGGGGCATTTGATACAATAAATTACATTTTTTGTGTTATAATTTGAGAAATCGACTTGTCGATGTACCAATCCGTTCAATATTACCTCCTTCAATTCACTAGTGAATTGGCACGCTACACAGTTCTTACATTTATAATGACCCTGTCAGGGGGGGTAACTGTAACAAATCTCTAAGATCTCTTTTGTTTTTGGTTGGGTATGTGGCCTTCACCCAGTGTTCCCTTAAGTTGTGAGCTATTTTAAACACAAACAATGTTTTTTCTATTTCTAATCCTGCCAGGATTCTCCAATTTCTCTCTATAATAGACTGTAACTTGTTGGCCTTCGGACTATAGGTAATGACACAGGTTAGTGGATTCTCTTTTTGTTGTTGTTTGGGGAGCAGAAGGGTTTTCCTGGGGGTATACCATGCTCTTTTTAATGCTGTTTTGACTAATTGTTTAGGGTATCCCCTGTTTATTAATTTTGATACCAACTCTGATGCATTATTGAAATAGTCATCTTTAGTACTACAGTTCCTTCGTATCCGGAGGAAATGCCCATAAGGGAGATTTTCTTTCAAAGTTCTCAGGTGGCCACTCGTAAAGTACAACAAAGCATTGCGGTCCATTGGTTTTTTATGCAAACTTACTTGTAAGTATCCTTCTTTAGAAATAATCCATAGATCTAGGAAATGTATCCTTTTATTATCAGCATGCATAGTAAACTTGAAGTCTGGCGTACAATGGTTAAGCCTTTCATGGAAAGTACACAAAGGCACCTGATCTCCTTCCCAAATCATAAAGATATCATCTATGTACCTGAACCATTTAAAAATATTTTTTAAAAAGGGGTTGCAGTTGTCGTATACCCATTTCTTTCCAAAACAGTCCATGAATAGGTCAGCTACTTCTGGAGCAAAACTACAACCCATTGCCACTCCTTTACTTTGCAGGAACATCGTCTCTTTGTATAAAAATACATTTTTTGTTAGGCATAAACTAGCCAAGGTAGTCAAAAAATCGGTTGGGGTATGAATAGAAGGAGACCTAGTATCAAGCACGTGTCTGATGACCTCTATTGCCTCATCTTGGGGAATATTTGTATAAAGTGTTTCTATGTCAAAGGTCACCAAAATTTGTTTGTTTTCATTGAATGGTAAGTCTTCTATTTTATTTATTATGTCCATAGAGTTACGGATATAGGCCTGTGTTTGAGCCACAAATGGTTTCAAAAAAGTATCAGCGTATTGGGCCAAAGGTTCTAAAATGGAACCACATGATGACACGATCGGTCTGCCCAGGGGATTCTCTGAATTTTTATGTATTTTAGGCAGGATGTAAAAGCGGGGAGTTCTCCTATCGCTTTGGTTCAGAAATTCATATTCTTTTTTGCAGATCCATTTATTGATAAAGGCCTCTTTTGTGATGAATTCGATATTGACTTTTAACAATCTAAATGGATCCTCATCGATAACACAATAGTGCTTTTGCTTATTGAGCTGTCTCATTACTTCTAAATCGTACCGGTCTTTACTCCATATTATTATACCACCTCCTTTATCCGCAGGCTTTATAATAATCTCCTGGTTATTAGCTAAACTACGAATTGCTGCTTTTTCTGGTTTAGTACAATTCTCCCTGAAGTAAATATTCTTAGTGTTCAACAAATCAATCTCACTTAATACTCAATCTTCAAATACTGTTATTTCAGAGGGCATATCTTTCTTCTCAGGACAGAAAGACAATTTGGGTCTTAAACCGCTGCTATTAAGGTCTTCTGAACTGTTAGAATCTTGAAAGAATGATTTTAATCTAATTTTACGCAGAAACCTAAGTACTTCCGTCTTAATTTCAACTGGATCTGGGTTTTGGAGTGGAACAAAGGACAACCCTTTGTTTAATATTTGATTTTTCGTGGACGTTGGAATGTATGAAGACAAATTATAGATAGGAATAAGGTCTCTGGATGTGTTCACCGTCTGTATGTACTCTGTCTCATACGGAAAATCCCTTGTTCCTGATATTGGCCTCTCTGTGTCCCTCCCCCCCTGCATCTGCCGCCCCCTCTGCCCAAAAAAGGTTCTGCCCCAGAAAATTGTGCAGTAGAAGGCGGTTGCCACGATTACTCTGTTCAGAATTTGAAGATGTGTCTGAGAATGTGATTAATCGTCTTCTTGAACGGGTTTAATATTGAAGGTTCAATATACTTGGATTGTTGTTTTTGTAGAAATCTTCTTTTAAATAGGGGTAGGTATTTGTTAAATCAAAATGTTTAATATCCCGCACCAGTTTTGTCGTTTTTTGGTTGACAGTGTGAGTTTTAAATTCAATAATAATTTTATTCACACTTTCCAACAGTTGTTTCACATCCTGAATTGAACTGTCTTTTAAAATCTCTTGCTCTAGCTCTTCAATTTCTTTTAGTTCGGTTTCACTGATCCTCAAGGCTGTTTCTACTGATAAAGCTAACCAGTCTCGAGAACATTTAGTCCCAACTCTATTGAATTGGGAAAGATATGTTTTGTCGAAAATAAATATAACTGGTATATTTCTAACTTGCAAACCTTGCGGTATTGTGTTGTTTTTGAGGTGTTCTAATAGCACCTGGGCATGAAATTGCGTTCTTCTTTTTTAACTGTTTTAATCTTTCTATCTTATCCAACCTCACTTGTGCATCTAATGTATGGTCTCACTCAATAGTGAGGGGTTTTCTAATAGTTTAGTAATTTGAGCTTCTGAGTAGCTGACAATATGGGGTTCTGACACGGTATCTTAAAAGGTATATATGACTGCCTTGATTGTTGTTGTCTTCTAGTGGCAGGTGAAATTATTTTATTAATAATCACATACGAAAAATCAAATATGTAAAGACTAAAATCCAACCCCACACCTAACAAGGTGTAATCTAAGTATTGGAAGAATACAGGTTTACCCACTTAACCCTACAAGACCTGGGTAATGAACAACAAAATCTAGAAATGGAGTGGTCAGATAGTAGGAAAAAATACACGCATAAATTCCGTCAATGATGTAATAAATCAATCATTGGGCATGCAATTTAATTGCTTTTTAATTGAAACCTCTTACCCCATCCCAATAACTAGGACAACTGTTCAAACTGCAGCAGTCATTTTTATGTACATCAACAAAAATACACCTTTCAAGACTTTCTAGTGAGAGTCTCTTTTTTATATATATATACATCAACGAAAATACACCTTTCAAGACTTTCTAGTGAGAGTCTCTCATTCAGAGACCACTTAACATCTAAAACACTGAACAATAAACATAAGACAACAATGATTAATCTGATAGTCCTCTCCTTACTCAAGGAGCCATGTGGTGTCCATAAAAGTTATGTTGAAGATCCACATGCAAGAAATGGTTGCAGAATAAATCCCAGACCTACAACGTCCTTATTTTCAAAGGGAAAGATGAAGAGGCCTGTGGTGTGAAGTTATTTACAGACAAATTGTAATATTGGTTGCAACCTCCCAAACAATATGCAGTCAACGCGTTACGGCCCCTACAACTCTGGGCCTCCTCAGGACTAGTGGAAAGAACCACACCTAGTAAGTATAAACCTAGGTGTAAGCTACAAAACTATAAATCACTAGAATCTACCCTACTACTACCAATGCACCATCACGTGTGCAGATCTTATATACAAGTAAAACAACAATAAATAAGGAAAATAAAACCAAATGAATAGTCAGAACTACCCATAATCATGTTTTTAGTGTTAGAGCATGCTATTTATGCAATGAGAATGTTGTTTATATAGGTGTGCCCCACAGGTCTATATAGAACACCCTTGTGGCACATGCCAAGAATTAAATCTTTATGTTTAAGGTTACAAAATGACCCAAACCTATTAGACTTACCCTGCATTGGGGTTATATGTTGGTTGATATGAGTGGATTCCTACATCACTTAAGTGAACTGGAAATGATACAAAACCATGAGATCCTCACTCAAATGAAAAACAAGAAAAAAGTCAGAACAAATTAAGGAAAAAAGTATCCTATGAGACCCTACCACTAAATCTCAACATAGTACTACTACTTACTTGTCCCAAGAGCATTCTCCTAAATGCTGGCGTCTTTTTAGGAGACAATGCAGCTGAACAGGTGGGACTCGGTGAAATCGATCTCCCGTGCGTCCGAGTGCCCGGAAAGCCGGCTACTCCCGCGATGGACGCTTTTAAAACCTAAATGGTGGCCATCTTGAAATATTTTTGATGTCAGCCTGAAACTGATAATTTATTTAACGTGTATTGAATACATTCAACCTACACCCATTCCGTTGCTATGTAACGCGAACAAATGGTGAACAAAGAAATAAAAGATAATAGAAAGTTAAAAAAAGGGGAAAGGCAAAACGGAAACTCACTTGGCTACGCTTTGATAAACGCGATATCGGCGGCCATCTTGAAAATATGACCGGTATCGGCCTGAAGAAACACATTTTCTTATATAAATGGGGTGAACCCCTAAAATGTGCCTTAATGCCACATCTGCCCCAATTCAATTACTGGCAAAATAGATAAAAAGAGAGGAAAAAATAAAAAAAGAAAGAAATGAAGATGTATTTAACCATACACAGTCACAGACAGTCACATACACGAGGTGTGGGTGTTGCTTTTCGATTCCAAATGTATGAATGGGGCAACAGAGGTCTTTCTTATCGGAAGTGAATGTGAGACTACTGTTAGTCATTCTATGATTTGCAAGCAGGAGTTCTTGCACGGCCTGTGCAATGCAGAGGTCACAAATTTGGCATGCTATCTAAAGGAAACTGCAGTCTCTTTGATTTATCCACTATTTCAGATCATTTCTAATGGAAGTTATGTGGTTCTGAATGATCAAAGCTGTTGTGGAATGAAGCAAGGAATCGCTTACGTGATTTCAGTTACTCAAATGGTAACTTGTTGCAGCCATGTTTAATTCCCCTCCAACAAAAGAGGTAAAAGTGGCAGACTTGTGGCCCCACACTCCTACTTCTAATGTAAACGTTGACAAGCTCAGCAGACTAAAGGCACTATTGTTCCAAAAACATGTCAACCTGACATCAGCCAGAGAGATATACAATCTCCATATAGCAAGATCATCAGCCATGATACAATCCCTATTAAATACCAACTTCCCAAAGCGTTTTGGAGAATTAGTCAGCAGAATATTCAGTGTATCGAATACTGCGGGGATTGTGTACTTTTTTAAGGCTGTTGGTTCTGGATTTGTCAGCACTTTCCAGACCGTGTTCGGGGTAATAACTGCAGCCTTACATTCACTCTTTTCTAGTGTCTTTGGTGGGTTCCCTATAGGTTTGGCATTAATTGGCAGAATTCTACTGCTGTTATTTTCTTATGGCACCAAAGCACAATGATGAAGATACCACCTGCCCAGCTGTGTCGTGAATGCCTGATGCAGTATTTTGGAGCTTCCTTGCATGGGGTTCTGGAGCTTGATTTGTCTTTGACATTCAGACCAGTCTTGACATGTGTCCAGCCAATCTTCCATTACATCTGATACCTCTTCAAATGTGCGCCAATAGTGTGTCTTGCCATGCAGCCTGTACCTCCTGTGGAGACAGATTTGTTAATGTTCTCGATGAGGGTTCATTCATGGACATGCCCCTTTAGACTTCAGTAGATTCACCAGGCATCCTATGAGCCACCACTTGTGAATTTGCTGACTCCAACGACATCTGGCACAAGGACCAGTGTAACCTTTGCAGTTACTTTTGTGCCAGAGGCTACCACACACTTTTGCTCCGTGGATCCTTCTGCCAATATTTTAATCAACTTGTCAAATTAAATCAAATCAATCTTTATTCGGATATTACTTCATAGAAGATGTACAATTTCTTTAAAAGACAAAAATGACATACAATAAAATATTTCTACACATTAATAATAAATAAATGAGATCCTTCATTTTAACGAGTTTGACCATTATTAATTCTTGTAATAGAGGATTTCTAAGTGCATAAGCGTTTTCCTCTGTTCTATAGCACATTGAATACATTTTGTCACTGCATAGCATATCTCTTCGGTATCCAATTTACATAAATAATTAAAAGCTTCTTTACAATAAAATAATTTGTTAGTAATAAATAGAGGTTTTAAAAAGCGTTTCCTGATATTATGGTATAGTTGGCAAGAAATGATAAAGTACATTGTGGACTGTGCAAATCGTCCGGCACAAGGACACTTTTATAGGTTTTTACTCCATATACCCATATTTGGGAAAGCTACTACATAATGCAATGTCCTAAAATGCATTCGGGTTAAATAAAATCTTTCTTAAATGTTTTGTACTATTAACAAATAATTGTTAATACTCTCATTAGCTTCAATCATATAATGTGCTACTGTCGATTTCTTACGTTCTCTACTAGCTCTGTCACTTTCTCTCTGCCCCATTAGTTGGTATTTCAATTACTTTTTACTGAATTGAAGAATGGTAACTGGGTCATCTAACCCAGATTTATACTTTTCAGCAAATTGTTTAAATGCACAAACCATGTGATTCTTTCCCAATATTCTAGTGTTAAACAATCTTTAATAATCTCTTTTGTAAATCTTGTCCCTTCTTTGGACCAGATGCCGTGCCATGCCAATGGGGCACTAGTATATATTAAGTCCTCTACATAGGGGCATCCTAATTCCCTATGTACCATGTATGTAGAAGTTGTATTTGGCACAGCAAGTAGTCTACAAAGGAATTTATTCTCCATTACTTGCAGAGACTGGATCTTGGGCATTGAACCCCATAGGGCAGAACCATACGTGATACTATTAATTGTTTTACTTCTCTAAATTTGTAGCATTTCTTTAAGGGGTTTATTGCCAATTTTCATTGCAAACCTATATACGGCCTCTGTTGCACTTATATATTTCATCTTAGTTATTTCTAGGTGCTGGTTCCAGTGGCCCATATTAGCGAACTGTACACCCAGGTATGTAAAACTATTTACCTCTTCACATTTATGACCCTTAATAAAATATGTTTCTTTCTGGCATTTCCCAGGCCACAACTCATTACAACTGTTTTGTTCAGAGTCCGGCACATATCTCTACCCTCCATAAACTCTACAAAGCCCTCAATCAGCCGCTTCAGCCCGTTTGCGGTTTGTGGCAGTACGACCACATCATCTGCATATAGGAGGGCTGGGACCGGGCATTTCCTTATTTTAGGTGTATCAAATGCCATATGTTTTAGGTGGGCATCTACCGCATTGATATAAAGGGAAAATAGAAGGGAGCTAAAACGTAGCCCTGCCGTATGACTCTCACAATCGTAAGGCCTGGTGTACATTCACCATCTCTCCCGTACCGCACTCGCACTGTTAAATGATTATACAATTGTGCCAGAACGCAAATTATATCGGTGGGTCCACCCAGGTCTGTTAAAACCTTGCACAGATTTGCATGATTCACTAAATCAAAAGTGCTACTAAGATCTGCAAAACGGAGAAATACATGGCCCTTTTTAGCTATTGTGTATTTGCTTACTATTAGGTTGAGATTTATGCACTGTTCTAAAGTACCAACCTCAGGTCTAAATCCCAATTGGGCCTCCGTAAGTATCTGGTTATCAGTTGCCCAGGGGTCTAGTCTTTCTAAGAGCATTCTCCCTAATAGTTTGATTGAAGAGTCTAAAAGGGAGATAGGTCGATAACATTTAGGGTCGCCCCCGTTTCCCTTTTTAAAAATGGGAACAATTATACTTTCTGTCCATGACGTTAAAATATATCCCTTTGTCACACTCAAAAAAACTTGGATCAAAATGGGGCACCATAATTCCGTATATGTCAGGTAAGCATCTACTGGCACCCCGTTGGGGCCCGGTGCCTTCCCTTTCAAACATCTTCCCAGGGCAGATCTTACTTCCTATAAACTAATCATATTCAGAAAGGGTAGCTTGATCTCAATTATTCCAGCATTCGATGAGTGCATGGCCAAATGGACTGTGTAGGAAAGTACCATCTTCCTTGGTATGTTACCCTCATTTTTACCTGTATGTTAGTATGTTTTTGCCTGTCTCACTGGGATCCTGCTGGTCAGGACCCCAGTGCTCATAGTTTATGGCCTAATGTGTGTGTTTGTGTAGTGCTTAACTGTGTCACTGAGGCTCTACTAATCAGAACCTCAGTGCTTATGCTCTCTCTGCTTTTAAATCTGTCACTATAGGCTAGTGACTTCATTTACCAATTTCAATTGGCACACTGGACTACCCTTAAACGTCCCTAGCATATGTTACCTAAGTACCCAGAGCATTGGGGTTCCAGGAGATCCCTATTGGCTGCAGCATTTCTTTTGCCATCCATAGGGAGCAAAGACAACCCCTTGCACAGGCCTGCCGTTGCAGCCTGCGAGAAATAACGCACACGTTATTTCACAGCTATTTTTACTGCACTTAAGTAACTTATAAGTCACCTATATGTCTAACCTTCACTTGCTGAAGATTAGGTGCAAAGTTACTAAGTGTGAGGGCACCCTTGCACTAGCAAAGGTACCCCCACATAGTTTAGGGCCATTTCCCCAGACTTTGTGAGTGCGGGGACACCATTACACGCGTGCACTACATATAGGTCGATACCTATATTTAGCTTCACAATGGTAACTCTGAATATGGCCATGTAACATGTCTAAGATCATGGAATTGCCCCCCCCCATTCCAAATTTGGTATTGGGGAGCCAAATCCATGCATCCTGAGGGCTCCACCATGGAACCCCAGTACTGCCAAACCAGCTCTCTGAGGCTTGCACTGCAGCTACAGCTGCTGCCACCTCAGCCAAGTCCCAGGAAGGCAGAACAAAGCATTTCCTCTGAGAGCAGGGTGTTACACCCTCTCCCTTTGGAAATAGGTGTTACAGGCTGGGGAGGGGTAGCCTTCCCCAGCCTCTGGAAATGCTTTGAAGGGCACAGATGGTGCCCTCCTTTCATAAGAAATTCTACACCGATTCAGGGACCCTTTGTCCCCTGCTCTGATGCAAAACTAGACAAAGGAAAGGGGAGTGACCACTCCCCTGTCCGTCACCACCCTAGGGGTGGTTCCCAGAGTCCTCCAGTGTGTCCCAGACTTCAGCCATCTTGCTTTGCAAGGTGAGAGGGCACTCTGGAGGCCTCTGAGTGGCCAGTGCCAGCAGGTGATGTCAGAGACCCCTCCTGATAGGTCCATACCTGATATGGTTCTCTTCAGATTCTGCTTGCAAGTTTCCTTCAGGAATCCTCTGCAACAACTTCATCATCCTCTGACTCGGATCAACGGCAGCCTGCTCCAAGAACTGTTGTAACTGCAACACAGTATCAAAAATAGATACTTTTCTTCAGCAACCTCTGCTCCAAGTCAGCAACTGCAACAGTTTCCACGGTGTGCAGGCTTTGAGGACTCCCTGTCTTCATCCTGCACCAGAAGGACCGAAGAAATCTCCTGTGGGGTGACGGAGTCACTCCCCTGCTCTAGCAGGCACCTTCCAAGATGACGAGCGTGCTCCTAATGACACAGAGGGTGGATATCATCGACATAGACTAACCTGAGGTCCTGCTGACGCAATTTGGAGGAGGTAAGACCTTGCCTTCCCAGAGAGTGACGGTACCCCTGTGTACGGAGTCTTCTTCACCTCCTGACGCTTCTGTGCACTCTTTGCAAAATTCCTTTGTGCACACCCTGGCCCAGGTCCCCAGCACTCCATTCTGCGACGATGAACTTGCTGAGTTGTTTACCGGCGGCATGGGACCTTCCTTTGTTGTGCTGCATCAACTGTGTTTTACACCTCCTTTGTCCCCGTGTCCTGGGACCTGCTGGCTGGCGTCCTGAGGGCTCTCTAAAGTGATGGCAGCCCCCTCTTCCTCCTCACACAGAGTTGAGGCCTCCAGGTCCCTCCTGGGTCCATCCGGTGCCATTTGGACGCAAAATGCACTTTTGCCATAGCCAAGGCTTGTTGGCGACCTCCAACACAAAATCACGTCTGCAACGATCTTCACGTCATGGGACATCCTTTGCATCATGCAGGAACCCACTGGCATCTTCCTAGGGTGCATTTCTGCAGTCTTTGACTAACCGTGGACTCTTCTTTTGCACCCTCTTCTGGGTTGGCAGGGGCGCCTGTCCTTCCTGAAATGTCTTTTGACTTCTGGACTTGGTCCCCTTCCTTTGCAGGTCTTCAGGTCCAGGAATCCAGCAGTTGTTCTTTGCAGACTTGGTTGGCTGCTGGAACATCCCGATCACAAGGTGTAGTGTGTCCTAAAGAAACTTGCAGTACTTTGCTCCTGCTTTTCTGGGCTCTGGGGTGGGGTAATTTACTTACCTTTACTGTATTCTTACTCTCCCGATTCTGCACACACTACACTTCTCTAGGGGGGAATTTGTAATTCACATTCCACTTTCTTAGTATGTGGTTTGTGTTGCCCCTAGACCTATTTTCTCCCATTGCAATCTATAGTACTTCCTATTGTTTGCATTGTTCTATGACTATTTACTTGTCTACTTTTGCTGTCTAGTGTATATACTGTGTATAATACTTACCCCCAGAAGGAGTATTGTCTCTAAGATATTTTTGGTACTGTGTCACCCAAATAAATACCTTTATTTTTGGTAACACTGAGTATGGTCTTTACTTGTGTATAAGTACTGTATAAGTGTTATTGCAGGAGCTTTGCATGTCTCCTAGTTCAGCCTAAGCTGCTCTGCTGTAGCTACATCCATCAGCCTAAGCTGCTAGAACACTACTACATTTCACTAATAAGGGATAACTGGACCTGATATAAGGTGCAGGTACCCAACGTACCCACTACAAACAAGGCCAGCCTCCTACAGTCTTGATTAAATATTGTACCAAAATGAGAGAGACAGTCCGTGGATGGAACATGTGCGGTAATTTCATGTACATCTGTTGTTTAAAGCAATGTTTGGTTGAGGGTTTTCCATAATAGGGTACTATCTCTCAGGGCCGCTGCCTGCTCAAGATTATCCCATGCCCTTGCTCTCAGTTGTGCCTTTCTAATCTCCAATGCATATCTATAATTAGAGCGTTTGGTAGTAGCTTCTTCCCTATTTCTTGGTCAGGCCTGTAAGACTCGCTTGAGTTCCTGACTTGCTTGTGAGCAGTTGCGATCAAACGAGCCTTGTTTTACCCCCTTTTTGTTTCCAGATGTCAATTTTAGGCTCCCTGAAATGGCATTGCTGAGTTTGTTAAAGGACACTATGATCTCTAGTGGACATTGGTTAAATTCTGTGCATGTTAGAATTTCTTGTTTATACCCAGTCGCCATTTTCTTCATCAAATCTATTTTATTTATACCAGTCCATTTTATGCCAATTTCATTTTCCCTTTTAATTCCTATATCTGTTGGTAATTGTTCTCCTATATTATAGGGTTTAGCTAGTCTCAGGGTAAGTGACAAAGGGTGGTGATCACTAAATATAGTTGGCTTAATCTTTAGTGGTTCAGTCATGACAACATTATTCCTAGAGATTAATATGTGATCAATAGTTAAGAAGTGCCCTCCTCCCTTGAACACTAGGTGCTTCTCTCCCTTCGCCCCCTCTTGTTCCACCAGTTCTAGATCATATCTAGATATTATCTCATTCAGTGTAGTTCCATAGTTGTGATGTAAGAAATTAGGTTGGGCAATTCCCCGGTCATCAGTATATCCACATGCCTTTTCTGTAGTAATCTGGCACGTTCCAATGTTAAAGTCTCCAGCCCATATCAATATGTATGGGGATATAGTATCATTTAGGAATAGATGTAAACATCCTGGAGGGTTAGTGCCACAACCTTTTTTGTATCATCAATTTTATTATTGTAATAAATTACTATCACAATTCCTATAGTACCATTAATCCAGAGATGTAGAAACTAGAGCTAAGGAAAGATTTGACCAATGTGGACGGTATTAATGTTGAGATCAATATAGCTCACCCCCTTTAAGTCTCTAGGTGAGGGGGAAGCTGGTTTAATATGTGTGAAGTATCCTTCAATAAAGGCAGATTATGTGTGACAAACCTAATATTGTCTGCCAATCCGTAGCAGACAGTTTGGTTCTTACCCTAGCTATATTCCATGACAAAAAGGCAATTAAATCCCTAATTAGAGGCCTCCCATCAATCTCAACGGTACCATTACCACTTGAAATGTTGGATATTGACTCTGTAGTGATATTAAGTGTTTAATCTGGGGCAAGTACCCCTATTATATTTGTATCCTCCTGCTGTCAGTCCAGTTCCTCACTATTACTCAGGGGGGTGTATCGATTAGAGCATTCTAGATTATCATGCCTATCCAGGTTACTGGTTACTTCCCAAGTGTCCCCAGAGCGCCTCGCACCTAGAATATTCAGCGGTCTGTAGAAATATCATAAGAGGACAGCCATCATCTCCTTTTTCGTGTTTAGACAAATTTGTTGTCTTATCTAAATCTGACAATAATTTTTCCACAAAAGTGAGGGTCATGAAAGTTGACCACTATGCAATTTCCCTCTTCTTTTTTCAGATATCCCACCCACCGAACTCGTCTTGCATATAGGATTTCATGGGACAGTATATCAGGTGTACATATGTTCATCACCATCCAATGTAATACCTTTTTAAGTAATTCTGGCCAGGTCTCAATAGTGTTTAATCCTAGTTTAGGTACATATTTTAGTATAATTTTATATGGAGTAGCGTCTGGAGGTAATTGTTGAACCTCTTTCACGGATCTGTCTCTGTTCACACTCTCCCACTTATGGTTTCATCTAGTTCCCTCACTTGATTAGTTATAGGTGCCTTTAGTTGAGACAGTTCCCTCTGTGCAGAGTGATAGTTTTCCATACCTCTTTTATTAGAGTCCATATTGCCTGTCATTATAATATTCCTTGTACCTATATCTACTTGATTCTCATTCAAGGCCATGTCGCAACCAGAGACAGGATTTTTAGCATTGGTTGCCATGTTAACACTTTTTTCTATCTTACTTACACGTTCTTTTATCTCCTTAATTTCTAGCAATATTTTGGATTCTATATTGTCTAGTTTGAAATGTAACTTCTTAAATAAAGTTTCCATGTTTTTTAACAGAGGACTATCATAGGCTATGGTACGGCTAACGATTTTCATCCATGTATTTATTGGGGTTATTCTCCCTCCCTTTGGAGGCTGTAATAACGGTATGAGATTAGATTGTGTTATTTGCCTGCTCCTCTTCTTCTTGGGTGGAGTGGGAGTTAAGTTATCTATGCTAATCAGGGGTTCTATTCCTACTATTGAATCTATTGGTACCGATGGGTCTAAAGAAAGCATAGAGACCACACCAAGGGTACCTTCCTTTGGAGATTCTAATTCAATAATCTGGTTAGCAGCTTCTGTGGTTGCTTCTATAATGACCTCATGTAATCACTTTTGGTGGCCACCAGACGCGCTTCAGCATTAATAATCTTCATTTAGTGTCCCCATTGCACCTGTAAGGTAGTTAGTGATCATATTGGTGGTACTCGGGTGTTTTGTACTAATGCCATGCCCTACTTGGTTATGCTTCCTTTTTCCCATAGTAAAATATGGTCTATAAGTTGCTAAACAGGGTTATCTTTACTAATCACAGTGAGGTAATACAAATCCTCAGATCGAAAAGCTAAGAGAGTATGCCCCGCCCAGCCTCTTCCGGGCTCCGATGGGTGCATGCCTGGGCACGTACCGTGGAGCGACCTTTTCACTGCGCCTCCGGGCGCAAAAATGGCAGCCGGCGGCTTCCGGGCTGCAAAGGAGTCTGGTGCTTATAATGTGGGCCACCCAAACAGCACAGTTTGTCGCTCAGAGCAGGAGTGGAGCGACCTTTTCACCATGTCTCCGGCGGCAAAAATGGCAGTCAGTGGCTTCCGAGCCACAAAGAAGTCTGGGGTTTGTAGTGCTGGCCCCTCCAAACAGCATGGAGTTCGTCCCGCGGAACGGGAGTGGAGCGACCTTTTCACTGTTCCTTGGGTGCAAAAATGGCAGCCGGCGGCTTCCAAGCAGCAAAGAGGTCTGGGGCTTGTAGTGCAGGCCCTCCAAACACCATAGAGTTCATCAACTTGTCATCTGCCCAAGTGGAATCCTACTTGGTCTCAGTCTCCCTTGATGACATCGGAACTTTTTGCAAGAACATGACTACTGTTAGAATTCGACCACTGGGTTTTTCAAACAAGTAAAACATGACACCAAATTGCCTTTTGATTCTGCCTGTCTGTTGGCTTGCTTGGCTTATCAACTTAGACATGTGTCTCTTATGTATGTTTTTAGCTATGCTTTTAGAGTTTTTATGCTTTTAT
The DNA here is from genome assembly GCF_031143425.1 of Pleurodeles waltl. Taxonomy (NCBI): domain Eukaryota; kingdom Metazoa; phylum Chordata; class Amphibia; order Caudata; family Salamandridae; genus Pleurodeles; species Pleurodeles waltl. Next base: position 578,606,860 of record NC_090451.1, read on the forward strand.
TAGAGCATTTTAACATTAGGGCTTCGACTTAGCACCCTTGTTCCAGCAATAGGGGAGAGTGTTGTGGGTCCATTTTAGTTAGTCACTTGAGCACAGTGATAGCTTTTACCCAGTTATCATGCGCTGTTGCTTTTATTCATCTTAATTTTCTAAAACCTTTAGTGGTATTGTTTTAATTTTAATATCAGCTGCTATTCTGAGAAAGTGTCATTATCAGTGCAATGGATAACATACTTTACATCATGTTCTTTTCCACTGAATCACAAGAACAGAATGCGAGGCAGACAGAATAATATTTTGTATTGCCGGACCCAAGCTTGCGTAAACAGTCCAGTGCTCACATACATACCAGCATTAGGCTTCTGTGTATGAACATAAACATGTCCCCTATAAAAATATCTTGTAGGACAAACTATATTAGAGGGGGTTCCAGACAGAATTTCCATCAATGCTGCATGCCAGTTTTCTGCCGACCTCAGCCTTTGTGTCTCCATGGATCCTGATCTGGAGACTGGCTGCCTGAACTTGTACCAAAGTAGAAGGGGTTGGGTGTGCTTCCCATGGACACTGTACAGACAGATTTGGCTTACACTGTCAAGCTCTCGCTTGGGGGCTAGAGATTACGCTTTTAGGTAGGAAGTGTACACTCACGTTATGACAATATGTTGGGTTTTTTATTCACAATCCTGATTTTGTTATTCCTCATCATCCTAATCATTGCAGCTTATGCATTTTATAATAGATTGCAGTCTTTTCAATTAATGTATTGAACACTGTCCTACATCTCTTTTCTTGCCTGTGTGGGTGTCTAAGAGACTTCTACATGGAGATAAAAGGGTACAGCTTGTTACCACTACGATTTCCCTGAGGGGTTTTTCAGAGTCCATGCAAGGCTGCCACAAATCACCTTTACCGGTTGGGTTTTGGTGAGGTGCTGCTAGTGAGCCAGGATGGTTGGGCTGACAGCTGTCAACTGATGTGGGAGTGACTCAGTTGCCTACAAAGCAGAGGTGTTGCCACCCGAAATCCAGCAGACTTGTTCCGATGTGAATGTCTTTATGACACTAACACAGCATCTATGAGTGAGGCGATCATTTAGGTTCTACCCTAAACAGTGTATAGGTTTCTACCTCTGTGCTTCTTACTGCCCAATAACTTTAATAAATATTGATGCAAAACTTTATACTAAAGTCCTAGCCAATTATCTCAATGACATCCTCCCATTTCTGTTCCACTTAGACCAGAGCACCTTCACCCATTGGTGTCAAATGCATGATAATGTAAGATCAGCTGTCCACCTAGTCGAAAAGGTAAAATTTAAAAAGATTCCCATGATCATTCTATCTTTAGATGCAGATAAGGGCTTCAATGGAGTGGACTTTTCCTTCTTGCTTTTTGTTCTGCAGAAGATAGACTTGGACCAACAATTTTTAGGCATGATCTATTTCCCAGACTGCCAGAGAAGCCTAAATGGACTCAAATCACCATCATTTGGATTGCAATGGGGCACAAGGCAGGGTTCACCCTTCTTATTCACCCCATTTATTGAGCCTCCTGCCTGCCTGGTTTGGCAAATGGACTCAGTAGTTGACATTAACTTCCACAGCAAGTAATGTAAGATATCTTGGTATGCAGCTGATGCTCTGCTGAATCTGGCATCCCACCATTCCTCCCTCTCTGCAGTTAAAGCACTCCTCGGACCTTTGGAAAACGTTTCTCAATACAAAATTAACTATGTTAATTGTAAAGCCCTGATTCTGACTCTCCCAGAAGAAGATGCCCTTCTCTTGGGCTGAATGCTTCTTTTCCGTTAGGCCAATAAAACATCTTTCAAACTTCTCAGACTCTAGATCACAAATGCTCCTAAAGAGCTATTCAACGCACATTTTCCCCATTGTTGGTGCCCATAAAACATGATTTTGATTCCTGGGAAAATCTGTTCATTTCATGGATTGGCAGAATTAACACTATAACAAGGAACATCCTGCTGCAGATTTTGTACTTGTTCCAAGTTCTGCGAGTGTGGGTTGACGGTCCCAACCTTAACCACATCACACAACAATTGTTGATGTTTGTATGGAGAGCTAAAGCACATGGGGTCCCTCAGAAATTCTTGATTCAGACTAGCAAAGTAGAGGGATTAACCATGCTTCGTATCCCCCATTATTATGCAGCAGATCAATAGAAAATAGATGTAGAATGGTCAGTGTTGAATTTGGGATAAAACTGAATACATATGAACCATGCCATTGTCTGCAGACCCCTGTGAGACTTGCTTTGACTGAGCAAACAACATAGAACTTCAAATAAATATATCAGCACACCATGTAATACAATATTGAGAGTGTGGGTTCATTTTGTGATATCTAAGCACCTAGTAACATACCCGCCCCTTCCACTTCTATCCATTACAATTATGAATTCACTAGAAGGCCAGGTTCCTGTTGGAGAGAGGGTGGTTGCCCAATGATTTCAGACATATGTAGTGCTTCTAGGCCCAAAACATTCCTGTGGTGCACGGCTGAATTCTATCTTTCTGAGAAGGAATGAGCACATTATGGGAAAATCGGTCATGGATTACAAACCCCAATGATTACTATGCTGCTGCGCACAATAAGACCCTGTTTGAGATGCTCTTTTCTAAATTAGCGAGTACCAGGGTACCAACCTAAATCCCTATTGTGCATTTGTTGGAGACAATCCTGGCATGGAAACACAATTAGGCCTGGGATATGCCAGAGGAGGGGTACATGAGGGGCTAATCCCACAGAAACAGTGGCACCGGATGGGCATAGACATTCACTCATCATCTGCGTTGGTACTAGGAAGGAAAATACACTATAAACTATGGCATGGGTGGCATTATACCCATGCCCACCTGCATTATAGGTATCCCAACACAAACCCTGGATGCTAGCAGGGATGTTGGGAGATTGGGAACTCCCTACATATCTGGTGGCAATGCCTCTTTTGGCACAGTAATGCTGACATTTTAAACGTTTTTGGGGGTTAACCCTCACCCTTTACCCCAGAGAGAGCGCTCCTTGGCCTGGAGAATGTGCAGCATTTTGAAAAATTAATGGCATATAGTGTGGCACTGTATGAGCACTGCTAAATTATCTATAGCATACAACTGGAAGAAAACTGGCCCTCCAGTATTTATAAAATGGTTTCATAGATCATGGTCTCTTCTTGCCATGGAACAGTTGACTTGCAACATGAACAGTACCCATTTACATTTTGAGGCCAAATTGAGATCCTTGCACAAAATGATGAGCAGGGCTCTTTCAAACACCACGCTTCCACCCTGTTGGAGGTCTTTAGGCCTATTCACCTAGGACGGAAAGGATGCACCATAGAGAAGTGAGGCAGATTTGAAGAACAAATCAGGTGGACTGAAGATGTACTTGTGAATTTGTAGGGGTGCTGTGGCTTAGAATTCACTCCTTGGGAATGTTGAGGTAGGTTAGGGAAGGGTAAGTTGTATATAAAAAAAAGGAGCTTAGATTCACTATACACATGCCTTTTACATGGTTATTTTATTGACACGACCATACTGCTTTCTGATATGCTTTTGAAAATGTTATGTTAATGGCCACCTATGCTGGGTCGTCAGATTGAGGCAGCTGTATTTCATGCTTCTTTCTGCTCCATAAAAGATTTACACAAAAAACATCCTTTATATTAATAAAATCTGTAATAAAAAACTGTTATTTTCTTAAAATCTCCTTGCCTACTGTCATTTTTCGTTTCAAATGTCCTTCGTCCTTTCACTTTTGGTCCAACCTTCTCGAGGTTGCTTGCAGGCTTGCCTTAATCTCTTAATGTATTTCTTCAAAGATCACAATCTCTCCTTTCTTGAAAGCCGTTAGCCCTGCAACATAACAATACCTAATTTACTCTAGCTCATCAATTAATCCCACCAAACATCTGCATAAACTCACATAACTTCACTACCCACACTAATGATAACACCTCAATCTACCTCCACGAAACTGGATTGAATGCATAGAATTGTTTGCTTCAGCGCACACGACTAATCCAAATAACGAATAACAGTGGACTAACCACTAACCTCGGGTTCTGAGGCAGCATGCTGGTAAGCGTACAACACTTCAATACCTTGTCAGGAGTATATAAATGCAATTACCATTTCCTCAGTTTAATGGTACTGAATTTATCCACATCAAAGGAACAAAAAAAGGGTTGGCCTGCAGAGATTTTAATTTGTGGCCTGCAGATGCACCATGTGTCAACAGCAAGCCTTAACGCATTGAGCTATGGCGCTGACAGAAAGAGCACAACAGTATATCCCTGGTTCACCTTCTATGTAATCTAAACTTCTTGTTTTCTGACTTCACTTATCACATCTACACAATTGCTGAAAAGTGGTTATTGTAAGCAAATGTCCAATTTTGTATGACCACACCTCAGTTTTTTGCACTGATGCTGTCGGTTTTTTACCTTTGATGTGCACTGGGCGTTCGTGACCAGCTCCGGTGCATGTGCTTTGACCACTCAAAATGGATGTACAATTGGCTAACACCTACTTGGCATATTTAACTTGTGTGTAAATCCCTAGGATATGTTACAAAGTGCAATCCAGGGCCTGTAAGTTAAATGACATTAGTGAACTAAAGCATTTAGTTGTGCCACCAATGTAGTGACAAAGTGGAAACATGACTCTAGGTCTGCCAATGTAGCCTAGTTGGACTGTCTTTAACCTGCCAACTGGACATGGCAAAAATCACCCCAAAATCAATCTTTCCTTATTTACTATTTTTTAGTCAACCCTAAGGCAAGCCTTAGAAGACTATCAGACGGGGATCTAAATATTAAAATGAAAGACGTGTTTCTTTTATGTTTAAAATGTCCTCACAGTGAAAACTTGCAATTGTCGTTTTCACAGTAACAGGACTTGTAGTCCCATTGGATAACATTGGCTAACGTGGAGTTACACTAACCCAACCACTAAATGCTATCTTCCATTTGGGACCATCAAAAATAGGACTTTGAAGTATCAAATGAATTGTTACATTAAACCCGACTTAGTGCTGAACTACGATTTAAAGTAACTTTTAATATAAATGTGACTTTACAAGTCACCACTTTTTTGCCCCTAAGTTCTAGCAGACGTTTCTGAGTAACTACCGCAGTTGTCACCTGAGACAGCCTGCTGCCTTCCTGCCAGGAGGTGTCCCAGGAATGGGAAATAAAAGGCCTGCTGGTGGGAGGAGTCGTGACCTCTGCCAACAGGATGGCCAGAAGGATTTTGCGACAGATGACCCAGCTTCAATCAAAGGGGCAGCTGACTGAGAGGCAAATAAAAGTCACACTGTTTCTGCCCTTTCTTTTGTGCAGGTAGAGAGAGTGGCATCTCTTCCAGAGGGGTAAAACCAGTTGAAGAACCAGTTTTTGAGGACAGGCAGCTCATTATACAGGGGTTGTAACTATAGCTCTGACCCAGGGAAGAAAGATTCTGAAATTTTGGATTTGCACAGAGAGATGAACTGTGAGATTATTTAGTGCCAACCCCTCGAAGTGATGTAAGACTGGGTAGGGTTGCTTGTGGGAATTTTTGCCTCATTGATTAAGGAGTCCTCCCCAACCACAAACTTGAAATTGGCATAAAAGTGCCATTCCTGGCCACCAGCCTTTGAACACTACTGAACTCGGAAAGAACAGAAGAAAGACTACACCTGCTGGACCTGCGGTCATTAGAAGGGAAGGATGCCCAATGAAGGAATGCACCTGCTGAACCAAGACAGGACTTCAGAAAGAGAATGGCTTCTCCTACTGGTGACTTTATTGCGAGAGACCCCAAGGGCAGCCGCTGCTCCCAGTGAGTGGACTCTAAGGGCTAGTTGGCTAGCCTCCTGTTAAGCTTCAGTAACACAAAAGCGAAAGAAGTACTGCATCTGCAAAGTGTCCAGCTGACCAGTTGCAGCTGGACTTGCCCTGGTCTTCGTAGCCTATGAGAGCGATTCCTAGCCCCCAAAAAGTGTCTGCCAGATCCTGGAACCTTAGTTGGTGTTAGAGTATACTCTTTCTCACACTAGAACAGCAACTTGTGAGCCTAAGCTAAAAGATAATGGTTTTGGGGTACAGAATCCAAGGCTCAAACACTATTGCTACTTGCTGGTTCATAGGTAGCCTTGAACAGCGTCAAGAACCAAGCCTTTTCACAGCCCACTGGACTGTGTCTATCAACCCAACATCAGATTCAATCGGCAGAAGACCCCATCGACCAGCCTGTCGATAAGAAAAAAGAACCAGAATAGTTTCTAAGTGTGAAGTTAGAACTTTGACCAGGGCCATTCCGGACCCCGCCTTCCACCGGTGATCCATCGTGGTCAGCCTGATACTGCGACTTGCCCTGAACCCTCACATTAAAGCCTCGTAGATTACAGTTACAAGTAAAAAGGAGTGGACCTGATACAGAATAATGAAATTAATACTTGGTGAGTTCTTGCATCCAACCCAGCTAATAATTCACTTTTCTCACAGTTATATACTATTTGAACATGATTCAAAAGGCCATGGTCGACTCCCAGATTATGCACCCAGCATAATTTCCTGTCTAGTGCCTTAAACACTCTTGATAGATGTAGAAAAGTCACCTATTGTCATCATTTTTTATTTTATATTTTTCCTGAATGAGTGATACTTTCAACGTCACACAATGATCTAAAGTGCTTTAGTCCTCCATAAAAACTGTCTGGCTCCACAGTACTATACTATTATCCTCAGCGCATTGTCAAAGGAGAAGTATGCTCATCGCAGCCTCCATGCTTGAGAGGAGCAGTGTTGAACAGCAGTACTTAATTTGAGGCAGTAGTTGCAGGTGGGGCCCACCAGCACTTTTTTGTGGGGGCCAGGACTTATTTTTCCATCATTAGACTTTGACTCTGAACACGTGAGAGAAATTTAGAAAAGAGGAAGGGAATGACAGAAAAATAGCGACAAAGGGAGAAAACAGGGATAAAAAACTGCAAGCATGAGACAAAGCGCCAGCCATCGTATGGAGGTGGATGCAAGAGGCATGAGGTGGAGTAAAGACTCAATAGCCTTATTATTCAGCAACTTCACCATTCAGCAGGCCGGCTGTTACTTCTGAGAAAAAACCTGGGCACCGGCAATTATTATTTTACAAATTAAGCCTTGTTAAACAGCCACAACTGCATGAGGTGACAGCACTGCTGTATACAAGCTAGAAAGTGTGACATCAAATGTGGTGCTGGGATCTTAAGATAACAAAACCTGTTAGATCCGGGTGTGGTTGGGTACCAAAAGTGGCCCTTGAAAAATGTTCAAGGCTGCCCCATGGACTATGCTGCACCAAGTGAGTGAGTGTACGAAAGATGCAGACTCTCTTGAGGGGAGTTTGGAGTATCTCCCAAAACTCAAAAGAAATAATGAAAAAAAAACTGAGGTAAAATGGTGTTTTTATACCATAATTTGAAAATCTGTAGTATTAAACAAGAATTGTCCATAAGGTCTGTTCAAAGCCTACCCTGCCCAGTGCCTTCCCTACTCAGGTAGCCGATTTCTTCCCTACATGCATATCCAAGATGCCCTAAGGCTTAACATGGTCTTATGGGTTATCTAGTAACACAAGACTGATTTTTATGGACTTAATCTTCATATCGTCAAGATCTTTCTTCGTTCAAGAACTACATATATAACATGCGAATACTTGGATAATATGAAAAAGTCTTGCTGACGAAACATGTGTTGGCTGTTGTATTCATGGACTCATGATGGCTGCTTTACTCATGAATTACTTGGATGAAAAATCAAATCTGCTACCACACACTTACCACGAATTGGTGTTTTGATGTCTACTGCAAAAAGGAATGGACTTTTGTGGTGTGCCCAGGTTTGACAATACTGCCTTCCCTACTCAAAGCCTGCTCATGGACCCTACACAAGGACTAGCCACCAGTGGACCTGCTCTATCAAAGGGCTTGCCCTACCCAAGGCCTACCCATGAACGTTTAATAATACATGAGTGTTAACTGAAACCTAGAGAATGTGTTAGGAGAGAGTGGCCTAACAGCATGGTTGACCGCATGTTTTAAGCTTAGCTCTGGCAGCCCCTGCCATGTATTCTTAATAATCCTGTGCATAATGGGCAAGTGCAGAGCCCTACGTGAATATAAGAAATGAGGGCAAAGCTGTTTACCCGTAAAGTAAAGTGAATGGAACAGACCTTTCAAGTGGATGACAATGGCCACGATCAAAGCAGAAAAATCGCAGCTTCTCAATAGACTCAAGCACTGGAAGACACTGTTCACCTGGTGTGGAGGCTGGATTGCCGGGAGTGAGTTTGCTCTGAGCCTGGTGGGCTGTGCCCTGCGCCAGAGTAACAACAGCCAGTACAGACTTTCCCTGATAGCCCCCAGGGAGACGGTTGTGGCCCCAACCATGCAGCCCACACTGTTAACTGCAGCAACTACCGCTGACCTCAGAGTGTGGCCTGAAGGAACTGATGCATTTTTTCTAGGGGAGACCCTCACTGAGAAAGAGCTGCAGAGCTTAACAACTGAAGAGGCTGGCTTAAAAACAAGATGCGCCTGCATCTTAGAAACCAGATTTGAAGACAGGGAGGGCAGATCAAGAAGGAGCTATAGCTTTGTGAGGTTTCCGGGGAGGTCTGAGAGCATCACCCCAGTCAATCAGTACTTGTAGAGCGTGGCTAATCACCGTGAGGGTATCCAGATGCTGGATTGCTAGGCTTAGTCGAAGAGCCAGGTTTTGAGTCTCTTCCGAGTGGTTGATGTTTGGAGGTGGGGAGACAGGGCGTTTCAAGACTGGCAGCAAGGTGGGACAAAGAGCAGCCTCCGCTGTGGATATGGCATATGCACGGTGTCTGTGCAAGGGTGATGGAGGTGGAGGTCTCTGGATGGTTGGTGGAAGTTCAGACAGTGGTTCATTTGTGCTGCTGCCAGGTCATGGAGGGCTTTGTAGAAGTACTTGTAGAAGTATGCCAGGAGTTTGAATTGGCATATTTTCTGGACAGGGAGCCAGTGGAGGTTCTTCAGGTGCTGGGCGATGTGAGTCTATTTGGGCAAGTTGAGGACCAATCTGACCACTGAGTTCTGTATCGTCTGAAGCCTTTTCATGAGATCAGTGGTGGTTCCTGCATATAATGCGTTGCAGTAGTCGAGACAGCTGGTGATTAGGGCTTGGGTGACTATTTTTCTTGTGCCTATGGGGAGCCATTTGAAGATTCTTTGGCGCATGCAGAGAGTGTGGAAGCAGGCAGCGGAGAATGTGTTGAGAGTTAATTTGAGAGAAATGGATACAAGACATCCTGCAGCCCAAAGTGTTCCCCCATGTTTGTGATTGAGAGAATGCACAAAGCGCTTGCCCTAGTGCCACCTCCTGGCGTCCCTCCACAGACTATGATTGCCAAAATCCTAAACTATAGGGCTAATGACACAATACTGCGAGTGAGGGGCAATAATAGGGACCCACAACAGGAAAACTGTACAGTACAAAGTTTCCCCGATTACACATAAAAAGGTTCAAAGGCTACATAAAACATTTATGAAAGTGAAACAAAAACTTAAACTATGAACCTAAAGTATATTCTGCTAATCCCAGCCATGCTGAGGGTCATACACAATCGCAAATTCCACTTCTTTTGACCCTTGATGAGGTCTAGGAGCGGTTGAAGCTGAGGAGGATAATGGGGAAGAAAACAGCATTGGCCGAAATGGGAGAATATCATGGGGGTGGCCACTCTGGATGGCATTTCTGAGGGAGAAGACGTGTGAAAAGTGGGCCACTGGGAAGCATCGAGCAATTAACTGTCTGTGAAACTTAGTACATTGAACATTGTGCACTGAGAGGGTAAGGAGGAGACAGACCCCTCTTTTATAGGCCTAATGAGAGTTGAGAGGAATCGATAACGGGAGAGTGTAGATACTGCACACGGATGAGTGACCTAATGAACTATATGCTAAAGCTGCTTGCACGGAACTGAAAATACAGGATTGACTCTGCAAATGTGACTGTTCATTGATAAGTACTGATTGCAGGGAGGAATGATGTAAGGGCTTGGGTTGGAGGGGGAAATGGAATTACAGTATAGATACTAGTCTAGAAGTATTACTTAACTGAGACATGCAACATACTAGGCATTCCTGCTGAAAAAGCCTAAAAGTTGAAAGCTGGAAGAAAGCAGTTCTCCATAATGCGAAAATGTGTTTTTTACCGGCTGTGTTACAGAACAGGTTTTTTTCAAGGTCTGCCTTTCAGGAGCATGGCTGGGGGTGGTCTTCTGACCACGGTGCCTATTGGAAGTCTGGGTCCCTCTGACATATTAGTTTTACGAAGTCACATGTTAGCGTGAGTTGACCATTATAGGGATAGCACAGGTACTAATTAACTTCTACCTCAGGCCCTCTGGAATGATATGGAACAGCACTAGTTAACGAGCTGGCACGGTGTTTCCCCGGTGGGGGAAAGGTTAGAAAGGGTGGTTGGATTGCTCATGCATATAGATATCATTAGAAGTTCAATGCCTGTGCACAACCTAGTGCTCTTGTTGTTTTGCAGCCTAAGCCCTATGACTGCATGGGCAGGGAGCTGTTATGGCCATACACGGTCTAACTATCTCCAGTGACTAATATCCCCACCCAAACATTTTGAAATACCTACCTGGAGTGTCAGAGTGATAAATGTCTACATGAAAATATAATGTAGAGATGCTCACCGAAAAAGGCATGGCGTGGGGATTGCTGTGCTGCATGAGACTCACCTGACAGATAAAGAGGCAAGTCAAAATGAAAAAGAAATGGTGAGGACAGATTTTCTCCTCCACATACTTCTCCTATGCCAGGGGGGTAATGATTTTGATCTCACAGGGGGAGCCTTTTCAGCACAGAGACTCCTATGTAGACGTAGAGGATAGGTATGTATTTGATGGGTATGCTGGACAGGCTGAAGTGTTTATGCTAAATGCTTATGTCCCCAAAACTGAAAGCCTTCTTTTGGGCTCTGTTCAGATGTGCCTCTAATTAGGGCTGGGAATTTCAAATGTATCCTAAATGGTGATATGGATAGGTAAAGAAGCATACACAACCTGGAATGACCACTGCATTATCTCAGGTGATGGTGGGGTAGGGTTGTATTGATGTCTGTAACCATGCTTTCAACATGCAAACAATATTCATGTTGCTCGGCAAAACATGACTCCTACAGCAGGTTTGACCATATACAGGTATCAAGGGATCTCAGTGTCAGGATACAAGGGGAGCAGCATTTAAATAGGTTTCTCTCTCACCACTACCTTTTTAAGATGAGCTAGAATGGGGACAGGGCAGAGATAGGTGCCAGCATGACATCTGAATCCATAGGCCATTTTTGATGCAGCATCCCAGGTGGAGATCAGAGTGGCTCTAGAGAGCTAACTGGAAAATAACTGGGGATCTGCAAGTACCCGTGCAACAGAGTGAGAAGTCTAGAAGGCAGTACTGTGAAGCAAATGGATGTCTAAAACATATATAGTATTATGCAACATCTACAGCATACCTTATCCCAGCAGGAGGCTGATCTAGCACAACTCCAAGCACAAGAAACTACAGATGCTACTCAAGTGTGAGTCAGGCTGATATTCAGTTGGGAGAGTGCAGAAACATGAAATACCTTAGATAAACACAAAATGAGAGACCACAGGAAAGAAATTACACAGAAAGGGGGTAGGTCAGAAACACTTACAGCGTGGCTTCTCAAAAGAGAGATCCCAACCTTATGTATACTAACCTTAAGTGATACAGGATAGCATTAATGAGACCCTATCAGAATACCTGGACCACTTGTATGAATGCTGGATAATCTGAGATGAGTTACAGATTGATGCATTACTGGATCAATAAGAGTTCCCAAGAGTTCCCTTGGAGAATAGAGAAAAGTTGGAGTTAGAAATTAGCAGGGGGGTGGGGTTGCTGCCATATGTGACTTTTCCCAAGGAAGCCACTAGAGCAGAAGGGTTCCCTTCCAAATGTTATCAAACATGTGCAGACTTAGTGGCAGATAAACTCCTGGAGATATACTGTGAAGTGAGGCAGAAGGTGGCACTGCCAGACTCTATGATGAAGAGAAGTCATGGTGCCTAAGTCAGATTAAAACTCAGCAGAATGAGGGTCCATGCTGAATGCTGACATAAAGGTCCTATCCAAAATACTAGCCAAAAGATTGCTAACCAGAGATCTCATTCACAAAAGCCAACGCAGCTTTATATCGATACGCAGTATGCTAATTGATGTTAGATGCCTAAATCATATTATAGTCTCAATAAAAGACTCCCCTACATACTGCACCTTGGTGGCATTTGATACTGAAAAGGTTTCTGACTATCTTAGTTGGGAATTTATGTTTGACAGAGGTCCTCTCTAGGATGGGATTTGTCTTCACTTTTCCAAGCTGAGGTAGACTCCTTTATATGGACCTAACTGCAAGAGTCAGGTCGGGTAGTAGAGTGTCCTGAAAATGGAGTGTAAAGAGAGCTATCAAGAAGAGGTGCCCCCTATCACCACTGCTGTTTATGCTGGGGTATAAACACTGGCAATATGGCTGAGGGTGAGAATGCAACCATATTTTTTTTTAACAAAATAGAGGATAAAAAATATGGTAATACAAAAATATTGTGTCAAGAATATCGGACATTAATAATATCATGGACAGGAATATAGAAGGTAAAAATATCATTTTTAATGTTGTTTTCATTATCGTGGTTAAACATATTGATGCAAAAAATATTGTTAAATGTAATATTGTTTTAAAGTGTTTATATGTAATATCGTAATGTGTTCCATTTTATGTGTTTATAATTTTTCTCTTTTTGTGTTTTTAGTGAGATATTTTGTTAGTTGTGCTAGTGTATAAAATTCATTGTATTTTTTTTTTCTGCCCAAGGATATTGGTTTTTAGGAGAAAAGGGTGAGGAGGGTTTTAAAAAATGGATGTTTTAACTTTAAGTAGTAAGGTAATAATTTTAAATATATGCAAACGAATAATGTAGAATTTTTACAATTATTTTATAATAAAAATATTTGAATATATTTTAATTTGATGAAGATTAAGATATATATTAATTTTTTGTAAGGGAAAAGTTTAGATATAAAATATTAGAATGATATGGAATATGTTTAATTAAGTAGAATATTTTGAAATTTTATGTTTCAATTATGTATTTAATTTTACAAAAATACATCTGTATATAGTTTGTTTTTTTAAAACCTGAATTGTAAGTTATTTTTTGTTATTAATTATAAGAAATCATAATAGTTTAAAAAGTGTGATGATTAATTCTGTATTAGTAATTTATTTTTAATTTATTATATAAAGCTTATGAATGTAGTAACATTTTTGAGTAGTATATACATTTTATATTAGTAATTAAATTAGTAATTTTATCATTCAAAAATAATATCCATATTGAGGGTTGTAGATTAGATTAGTATTTTCGTAGATTAAAGTGTGGTTCATTTTATTAAAATATTGTGTGAATACGGAGCATTAAATATGTATGTAATATTTTAATTTGCAATATTTTATGTAACATATTTTATTTTGAAGTAGATATTGTAACTGCTAACTCTTTAGGTCCCAATACCTTCCCTCAATATGGTTACATTGGAGTGGAAATAATAAATGTTACCCCTTTAGTGTCTTAACACTCATCCCACCCCATATGTTTAGATTGGAGTGGGGATAGTAAATGTCATCCCGTTAGTGTCCAACACTATTTCCAATTTGGTTTAGATTGGAGTGGGAATAGTAAATGTCACCCTTTTGTGTCCCAACACCTTCCCCACGTTGGTTTAGACTGATGTGGGAACAGTATATGTCACTCCTTTGGTGTCCAACACCTTCCCTTAATGTGGTTCGCTTGAAGTGGGAATAGTAAATGCCACCCCTTTAGTGTCCAATACCTTCTGCAAACATTGTTAAATTTGAAAGGAAATAATAAATGTTACCACTATAGTGTCCAACACCTTCCCCAAATTGGTTTAGATTGGAATAAGAATAGTAAATGTTTTACCCCTTTAGTGGCCAACACTTTCCCTAAATTGGTTTAGATGGAGTGAAAATACCAAGGGCCTAATTAGGAGTTTGGCGGTCAGACCTAAAGAACTCCAATATGGTGGTAGAGACGCAGCTGCAAAGACGGCAGCCTCCCCACTGACGTATTACAATGTCTATCACGGCACACAGTGCACATTCGGAGTGTGCTGATGGGAGTGCCCCTGCACTGCCCAGGACATGTTCGTGGGCAGAGCATGGGCCCCCTTGTGGCCCCAACTCTGCCATTCCACCAGCTTTTTCATGGTGGGGACGCCACCTTGAAAATGGCTGGCATATAGGAAAATCAGGATCAGCACGGCGGTGCCAAAGTCAGCACTCTGTTGCTGACCACGAATTTCACCGCTTCCAACACGCCTGGATCGCTTATCCTGGTGGTGGCGCTGGTATTGTGTCGGTCCAACCGCCAGTATAGTAATCTGGTGGGGGTGACCGCCAGGAATGCGGCGCTCGGACTGCCACAACAGGTACAGCTGTCCTATGGACTGCCGTACTTGTAATCAGGCCCTAAATGTCACCCCTTTAGTGTCCAACACCTTCCCTTAATATGGCTAGATTGGAGAGGGAATAGTAAATGTCACCCGTTTAGTGTCCAATACCTTTCCCAAATTGGTTTTGATTGAAGTGGAAAGAGTAAATGTCAACCCTTTAGTGTACAACCCCCCTATTTGGTTACGTTCTAGTAGGGATAGCCAATGGCACCTCTTTAGTGTCCAACACCTTCCCCCAGTTTGGTTCAATTGGAGTGGTAATAGTAAATGCCACCTCTTTAGTGTCTAACATGTTCAACAAATTGGTTTAGATTGGAGTGGGAATAGTAAGTATCAATCTTTTAGTGTCCAAAACATTCCTCAAGTATTGTATAATAAAGACATGTCACATATTTTTTCTGTTATACATTTTTTACAATTTATAATTATTCAATAGTCTTACATTTTTGATTAAACATTCCTCAAGTAAAAACAAAATATTTATTGTTTAGTAAATAAAACATTTTTTATTACTTTTAACATGACAAATAAAGAAATATTTATATATACACTTGCATTTTGTAAATTTTCTACTCTTATTTATCTATTGCCAACTTTTTAAAATATTTCATACACATACATACATATTTTAAACATACTTTTAACATATGTCGCATTAGTATATAAGAAATAATTGCTTATATTTTATATTATTATTTAATTTATACTACACAATTTTTCAATACATTTTTAAAACATTTGGTGGCAATTTTTCACTGCTGCCTTCAGTAATGTAATTGTGTTATTTTTAGTCTATATTCCCAGAACAAGGTTGTGGAAAGGTGCTGCTGTTGGTCAGAACAGGTAAGTCCTTTTTATTTTTTATTTTTTTAAACAGTTTTTAAGGTGAAGGGATTTTGTATGGAGGTTTAAAAAAGTTAATTATAGTGATGTTGTATGTTTGTAATTCTTTTGAGCATTTAGAATTTATTTATCTAATTTCCTATGAACTACTATTTTTATTACGTGAAGAAAGAAAAAGATCTGCAGCTACAGAACAGTAGTTTTTTTTTGTCATTTACTTGGGTAGGAAATGTGACATTATATTGTTTATGTAAATTTATGTGATTGTTATGAGCAATTGTTTGGATTATGTGTTGTAATTATTTTATGTGATGGATTGAGTTTGATTTTACCTATTTTGGTTGGTAATGGTTATATGTTTTTAAATTATATATAGATATATATAGATTATATATATATATATATATATATATATATATATATATATACACATATATATTATATCAGTCTTTATTTACATTGTGATTTTAAATAATTGCTTGACTAATGTAGTAAAGTATTATCTTTGTCAGAAAAAATAGATTTGATATGTTGGTTTAGAGTTTGTCATCTTATTTTGTCCTTTGATAGGTAAATATTCAGTTCATAATATGCTTTTGGCTATCATACTTAAGTAATCTACTCCTTTGTTTTTACAAAAACTTTTACTTGAAATTGTAACATGTCGTACATTCTTTTGGTTTGTTTATTAGGTTTGGGCCAATTTGACTAGCAGATCACTCCATTCATAACATTTTGAAGGTCCCCTCTATCGTCCAGGTTTCTCATTGGCTAAGTTTCATTAAGTTGTTTGCTGTAGAGAATACTAAAATGTGTTTCTCATCATTTAGGTTGTTGTGTATAAGGGAAGGTTCCTCACTATGTGAAATTGTTAAATGTTCAGGTATGTCGTGATATCTTATAGGGGTAGGTAAGGTAAGATATCCCTGGTGACTTTTTTTAGTTCACGCAATTAAACGTTTTAAAGTGGGGATAGATGGTAGGTGCCCTGTTATGTGTTCGGGGACTCCATGTACTATATCTTTATGTTCTATCCGGCAATATTTCTCTAACTTCTATTTCTGTGACATCTCGGGGATGGTTGTGCTTTCTTACCTTAATTACATCATCTTTTGTAGTTTCCCTCCAATAGCATTCATTAGAGTAATATTTAGTAAATTTTCATTTATTGTTTCTGTTGATGCACTTTCTTGGCTGTAGGTGTAGCCCATGTGATATAGGTCCCAATTACGGGTTTGACGGTCCGTGGACTGCCATGGTGGCTTTGGCGGTGCGACTGCCGTCGGGTTGGCGGTCAGACCGCCATATTTCGAATCTGGCCTATGGAGCAAAGACAGCCACAGTCCGCCAGCACGCAAAGCATCACAGACCGCTATGGTCACGAGGCTGCACAAACAGGCCAGCGGAGCCTGTGTTTCTGCCAGACATATTATGAGGATGCATACCACCACCGTCACCACGTTTCAGCAGGCAGAAATGGGGAATACATAGGGAGACACTCACCTGCACGCAGCCTTAGACCTCCAGTGTCACCATGGAGCCCTTCATACACATCCTGCCGCTGCTGATGATCATTGATGAAGCACAAAATCCACCCCGGCCCTGGCGCAGCCGACAGTAAGTACACACACACCTACCTGTGTTATTAACCATAACAACAGATCGTCGTGCCTTCAGCCTCGTCATATGGGGGTCACACTATGGGTACCAAGTATACTTGTCATTGTGTCCCATGTTGGAACCAGACACAAAGAAGGACACATGCACAGTCACAATACACCCTCTTTAGGCAAGCCACTCACACTGCAACTGCAACACTATACAAAAACACACATCTGCTCACCTCGGGTACAGTGAAGTGTAAACAACATTGTCCCACACAACACCAACAACACACCAACATCATACCTACAACTAAAACTCACATTCCATGGAATGTCATCACATTCAACACACATATGTATACATGTGGCATGGAACACAAAGAACACCCCCACTAAACAGCCCTGGAATGGACACACATATCACCCACTTTGCAAAACAATGGAAGGACAAAGGGATGCACAATAGTCAAAGAGACAAATATCCCAAGCTCACTATGCAACAATACCTGCACAATAGGGATGGGGCCTGCATGAACACTCAGGAAAGGAGGCTGCATTGGGACACATCGCTTTGCACATGCCCCTTAAACAACATCTACACAGGAACTGACCCTACAGGTATCTCAGGGACAAACAATACTAGACCCAAATGAAATACCTATCTGCACAATGTGGAAGTGCAAGTCAAAAAAGCACTTTCAACTTCAACTGCATGAGACATACCTCTACATGAAGTAGCTTGAAGGTACACACAGCTAAGTGGACACATTCACAGTCAACTGCAACCAAAAGTAGCGTCATTGAACACCCTCTATGTCTGCACAAACAAAACTCAAGCTGCCACACATTAGATGAATCTATAATCCAAATCAGTGGCCACCATATATGCTCACATTGTATAACACAAGAGGAAATACTTATCATACCAAACAGAACACAAAGCTATGACACCACCATTGCATTTACACCCACATATCCATACAGTCTTCATATTCCCTTGTCTTGGGGGACACCAGCACTGTCCACAAAGTCAGATACTGCAAGCAATAGCAAATGGATCAGAAAGTAGCCTGAAACACACACAACTGAAGACAGACAACACATGTTTATCAGGAAAAACATAAAGGTAGAATTGCAGGACAAATGTATACCCCAAAAAACAACTTTCAATAGTCCAAGGCCATTGGCCAGTCCATATGCTTTGGTACAGGCAGATCATGGTGCCATCACTTGACTCCTAACTGCCAGGGAACCTCCACAGGAAGAGGCATCAAATGGGTGGGCAGGCACCTCAATGATCATCTTTGGAGGGGTTGGAGTTGGGAAGAGTGGGTTTGGTTTTGGGTTTGGGAGGGGTGGACTGCTTTTTGGGAGGGGTGGGCTTCTTCTTGGGGGAGGGGTATAGGTGTTTGCAGGGGGGGCAGGGGAGGACTTGAAGCTGGAAGGGAGGGGTTGGGAGGTGGGTCGGGCCTCTTGGGTTTGGGACAAGGGTTGAGGGAACGGGGGAAAGGTCAAGGTCAAACAAACAAACTTTCTTAGGGAAACGGGGACGGTCAGCAGAAGGGAGTGGGGATTTGGAGGTCAAGGGAGTGGTTGCCTACTGTTTCGTTGTGGATGTCGTGGGTGCCTGTGAGAGGTATGCTTGTGTTTGGGTGGTGTCTGTTGCGTGGGTGAGTGAGTGTGTTTTTATGTCTTGGGGGCTGGGAGGTGGAGGTGCTGGGGGATGGAGTGGTTAATGTGTGCGTGTCTTTTGGGGAGGCGTCTGAGGGTATGCTGGATATGGTGGATGTCTGTTTGGGTGGTGTCTGAGGGTATGGTGCTTGTAGTGGATATCTGTGTGAGTGTTGGGATGGTGTCTGTGGGTATGGTGGGTGTGGTGGGTGTGTCACTGACTGTTGTGGTGGTGCCTGTGGGTATGCTTGATGTTGTGTGTATTATACTGGTAGTGGGGGGTGTCTGGGGAAGTGGTGACTTATGTTGTATCAGTGGATGTCCATTGTTTGCATGCATGCTGGTGTGTTATGTGAGGCTTGTGTCTGTCTGTGCTGCTCTTGTATGTTGAGATGGGTGCGTGCAATCAGTCTGTGTGCTTTGGGAAAGTAGGGGAAGGGGGATTTGGATTGTGAAGAGTGAGGTGGAGGGGGGAGGGAAGGTCGGGGTGACTGCCTGTCATCAGTGTGGAGGCCAAAGCCTGAAAAGCTCTCTGTAGGCCAGACATTACACCATGAATGCCTTCCAGGAATGCATTCGTTTGCTGGAGCTGGGTTGCCATGCCCCTGGATGGCATTCACAAAGGCTTTCTGACCCACAGAGATACTCCTCAGGAGGTCAATAGCTTCCTCACTGAAAGCAGCAGGGGTAACAGGGGCTGGGGTGTCTGTAGCAAAGGAGACACCTACCCTCTTGGGTGAGAGGGCACAGCCAACTGGATGGGCAGTGATATAAAGTGGGTGGCAGACAAAGATGGTACGGGGGGATACCCTGAAGGGTCCACCACCAATAGGGAGTGTCCACTTTAAGAAGACTCCGATGATGAAGAGGATGTCCCGGTTTTCCCTTAGGCACTCCCCTCGCCCTCCGGGCCACTGGGTCCCTCTGTGTCCATGGTGTCTTAACCAGAGCCAGATGCTTCCCCACTCGGCTGTGTCCTGTCTCCTTCTCTTGCCGGTGCTGATGCTGCAAATACAAAGAGAAATAGGGTCATCACATGTCCATGATGACACTTGAATAACAGCTCTTATTAGCAACTATTACCATTATGTCAAGTAGGCCCCAGCAAAAAACTCCACCTAAGTGACCCATACATGTGCTATACCATATGCCTGTATGCCATCTGAACTGTCAAAGGTTGCACACAGGAAATTCAGGATCTGAGACAACTACAATTGCATGGCTGAAGTTGAGCAATCACAGTAACCATTCAACAAGTAGGAGACCTCATCACCCTCAAAGCTTTGCCCCACGGAGCACACCTTGGTTACCTGTTGTCATTTAATAGCAGGACAATGGCAACTGCATTCCCACAGATCCCACACAAGGCCTTGCACACATTTATTAGTCACATAGATAATGACCCCACATTAAGAAATGATGCCCCAACATCCTGCCATGTTGATGACAAAAGTGCAATAGCCTGGAGAAGGTAACATGGAAATGCTCATGTCACACTGACAACTTATCAACAATGCCCACTTCAACAAGTGATATTTGTCCCAATATAGTCATGGAGGTAGTATTAATGTCGCTCAGATAGGCCACACATGTGGCATGTAAATGGATACTGTAGACATCATGTGCAATATGTCAGGTAGAGATGTCCCCAAAATCCGCAACACAATAAATCAGCAAGCCCCAGGGTAATCACCACTAATGTCTGGCACCCCTTATAATGACATACTCTGAGTGCATCAGTAGACACCATTATTCCCTTGGATGTTGGAGAGGCCATGAGATTTGCAAGTATTTGTTGAAGGCCATCAACATGTTGCCCAATTGGAAGCTACATTATTATCTCCATTATGGTCATGCAGACCCAGATGTCTGTCTACGGATGAATGCTTGTACCCAAACACATGTGATTTCAAAATAACTGCAAGTCACTCCATGAGGCATGCCAATGGTCAATTCACAAACCTTACCCATTACACTTGTGCAGTGCACTTTGCTACATGTTGCCACATCAATGGCTCCCTGTCATGACCCTCATTGCCACTGCAGTTATACATGCCAAATGACATTCTATGATGCATGAGGGAATGTGTCAGCCAATAAAAAATGGTGACACACTCCTGTATGTGGCACAACATGAAATGTATCCCCACTGTAAATGGATTACTACACACACATGTTGCCATACACATATATGTTGGGGAATACAGACATCATCCCATCAACACATGTAGACCATGCATGAAACAGCAGCTTACAAATGTTTTCCAAATGAGAAAGGGACACATGCTGACATGTCGGCACAAGGAACGTTGACAATGTCAATGGAGATTCCTTACTTACCAAGGGAAAGTATTGCTCTATAAAAGCACCCAAAGTACAATGCAGGCTCTGTCACATGTATGATGGCCATCTACACATTACAGACTGCAGTGAGGTACCAGCACCCATCATACGCTGAAGACAACTATCCTCTGGATGGCATATGCCAATATACTCATTTACCCAGATACATGGCTGAGGACAGTGATCCATCACATACTTACCTTTGACCTGTAACATTGATGAGTAGTGGCCTGTAGCATAACATTTACACACACTACAACAACAAACAGTACTTGATTGGTCAATGTACACAGCCATATGTCGTCCCTGGAAAGCAAATAGTTTGTGGATTGTACACACTTGTGTCCTAGGTCTCTGGGCCAATAGTCAAGGCACATGAGTATACAACACATGACATGTCTACATAAACTATCACTTATCTACTGCGTGACACAGGGCTCATCCTTAATTGTCAGGGGGAGCTGTAAGAACCTAACACATTCACTTGGCAACGTGACAGGCAGGTATATGTTCTATATTCACCCACTTGCAACAGCTGAGCTGTCCTCAAACGTCCATCAAGCTCTGGATAGGCCACGCCAGAATGTAGTCCATTGGGACGGGGTCATGGTCTGAGGGGCACCCCGCCCATGTTGGGAGAACTTCACCAGCTGGACCTCAGCGATTTTCTTGGCCCAGCGTCTCAGGTCCTCCCACCTTTTCCTGCAGTGGGCGCTGCACTGGCTGTGGACCCCCAGGGTCCGCACCTTCCGGGTGATGGCTCTAAATAGTACCTTCTTGTGATGGGCCTTGATCTGCATGGATGCAAAAGACAAATAAAGAGATTATAATCTCAAGTTTCATCACAAATGGTTGAGTCCCATGCATGTCAGTAACACCAAACTAGGACTTTTCTATTTGTTAATACTCCCCAGGTGTGACACACACAAGCCAAGAAGTACAGGGACATGACTACAGACATATATATTTCCATCTGCAGACTGACCCACTACCCTGCTCAGGCCCTATAATGACTAAGAAATCTTTCTGAAATCAGGTAGCCCGTGCTCTAGCAACCTGTACTGTGATGTGAGCCACTGTGAAACACGGCACACCTATGTGGCTTCTGAAGGGTAAACTTCTTAGTCATGAATGGACCAACACATTCACACTCTGTGAGAATGACTCACTGCATGCAGTCCCTACAGGCAAGAGCCAGAGTACAAACTCCAACATTACACATGAGTAACAATGGAAGAGCTGGCATGGTGGATACAGCAAGTGTCTTCCCTGTTTATGCATGGACATGTGGACTAACAAATGCAGACACATACCACTTTAGGGGGTGGGGTTCTGTGCTATGTACCTGTACCACAGAACACTCCTTTGGGCACATGTGTCCATCCTACAGAGATGGCATCCAACAAACAAAGGCATTCTACAGTTTTTGCTATGTGACCATGCTACTGAGTCACATAGCACGGCCTCCCAGAAATCAACACACTGTCTGCACTGTAGGACTGTCAGTTATGCAATGTGCCTGTAAAAGACAAATATGACTTGTGGGAAGGTGACAAAAGAGCTGTTGGAGCAAGGGGCCTCTCATGAGTGTAAAAACACACTGGCAATGATGCTAAGTGCACATATGGACTAGATTAATGATTTACTTTTCTACCCATTCATAAGGTAGTCAAAGCACTGAGTCATTCAGGGCAGAATCTACCACCAGAGCCTCATATTGGTCACATGACATGATCTGCTGGGGTACAGGGAATAGGCACAGTGCCACAGTTGCATAGCCACAGTGACACTCTCCCGGCCTAGACTAGGTCCCATACAAGGAGATACATTTGATAAGCGCTGGTCTCTGCAGGCTGAGCTGACAGAAACTACATGACACTCCATTCCCATCACTACATCATGCAGCCAACAGAAATTTGACATGTGATTTGTGTGGCAATCTGAAGGGCAGAGTGAGTCAAGATATGCCTTCCACACAAGTTTAGCAAGGGCATTTGTGTTTTGAAAGATCTGTGGCACTATACACATTCCTCACATGACTCTCAACTGACTCATGCAACATGCATACTCAGCTCCTGCTGTCATGCACATACATGTCGTCAGACATGTGCAACAATCATGAGGAAAGAGAT
Organism: Pleurodeles waltl; assembly: GCF_031143425.1. Classification (NCBI taxonomy): domain Eukaryota; kingdom Metazoa; phylum Chordata; class Amphibia; order Caudata; family Salamandridae; genus Pleurodeles; species Pleurodeles waltl. Next base: position 578,630,038 of record NC_090451.1, read on the forward strand.
GTCAGTGGATGGCATTAATGTCTCCTTACCTAGTTATGTGCATCCAAAACAAGGATGATCTAGGACCCAAAAAATCTCACACAACACAATGTGACTGAACTTAACATGTGGCACTGGCCACTAATACCTGCATATTGTCCATCCCATTGATGCCACACAGACTGCAACAACAGGCACCTGAGTAGTCAAACCGGTTATTTGAGGCTGTGATGTGTATTGGTTGCCATGTCTATCCATTCAGAAATGCCTTGCCACATGATATCATTGACTTGAATCATGTAAATTGCAGTGAACACACTGGCTAATGTAAGGAATCATGGGGGTTATTCTAACTTTGGAGGAGGTGTTAATCCGTCCCAAAAGTGACGGAAAAGTGACGGATTTACCACCAGCCGTATTACGAGTCCATTATATCCTATGGAACTCGTAATACGGCTGGTGGTATATCCGTCACTTTACCGTCACTTTTGGGACGGATTAACACTCCTCCAAAGTTAGAATAACCCCCCATGTCTTGTCATACATTGGTACCCAGGGAGAAGGAGAATTTAACAACCTCCTGTCTACCGTCCCACTGCCAGACCATGAAAGAACACAACATCAATCAATCAATCATAATACTTGTAAAGCGCGACTGGTCACCCACAAGGGTCTCAAGGCGTTGGGAGGGGCAGTAAGTGAGAAGCTGTCGATGAACAGAGGCGATCAGGTGAAAACCCAAGTTTGAGGTTCTTTCTGAATTGCGATATGATGGGAGATCTTCTGATGGGAAGGGAGTTCCAGGTCTTGGCGGCGTGGTGGAAGAAGGATCTTCCTTCGGCTGTGGCCTTCTGGATGCATGGGACGGCAGCGAGTGCAAGGTTGGCGGAGCAGAGCTGTCTGGTGGGCGTGTAGAAGTGGAGTCTTTGGTTAAGGTGTTCTGGTCTGGCGTTGTGGAGGGCTCTGTAGGCATGTGTGAGAAGCTTGAATGTGATTCTCTTGTCTATTGGGAGCCAGTGCAGGTCTCTCAGTAGAGCGGAGGTGTGGCTGTGTTTGGGGGTGTTCATTAAGAGATGGGCGGAGGTGTTCTGGATGCGTTACAGTATATTCTGTACCTTGTTGGTGGTTCCGGCGTAGAGTGCGTTGCCGTAGTCTAGACGGCTGCTGATGAGGGCCTGGGGTGACTGTTCTTTTGGATTCGGTTGGGATCCATTTGAAGATCTTCCAGAGCATGCGCATGGTGTTGAAGCAGGTGGAGGAGACTGTGCTGATTTGACAGTTCATTGAGAGTGCTGAGTCCAGGATGAAGCTGAGGTTGCAGGTGTGGTCGGTGGGGGCAAAGCACTTCCGATGGCAGTGGGCCACCAGGAGATGTCCCAGGCTGAGGGGTTGTTGCTGATGACGAGGAGTTCTGTTTTTTCGGGGTTAAGCTTGAGGCAGTTCTCCTACATCAAGGCGGCGACTGCCCTCATTCCATTGTGGAAGTTGGTTTTGGCTGTGTGCGGGTCGTTGGTGAGGGAGATGATTAGCTGAATGTCATCTGCATATGAGACGATGTTGAGTGCGTGTTGTCTGACGATGGTGGCTAGGGGGGCCTTGAAGAGGTTGAAGAGAGTAGGGCTCAGATAGGAGCCTTGCAGGACACCGCAGATGATCTTGTAGAAGGAGGGAGTCGGACTCTTTGGGTCCTGTCGGAGAGGAAGGAGGTGATGCATTCTAGTGCTTTGTCTCAGATGCTGGAGTCATGGAGATGAGTCTGTAGCGTGCAATGAGAGATGGTGTCGAAGGTGGCGGACAGGTCGAGGAGGATGAGAGCCGCGGTCTCACCGCTGTCTAGGAGGATGTGGATGTTGTCTGTGGCGGCGAGGAGGGCTGTCTCTGTGCTGTGGTTGCTCCGGAAGCCTGACTGTGAGGGGTCCAGGATGTTGTTGAGTTCGATGTGTCTTGTGAGTTGTTTGTTGACAGCCTTTTCGATTACCTTAGCTGGGAAGGGGAGCAGAGAGATGGGCCGGAAGTTCTTAAGATCCTCTGGGCTGCAGTGGGTTTCTTCAGTAAGGGCTTGATTTCGGCGTGTTTCCAGATTTCTGGGAAGATGGCAGTTTTGAAGGAGCAGTTGATGATGTGCCAGAGTTTGGGTGCAATGGTGCTGCTTGCTTTGTTGAAGATGTGGTGGGGGTAGGGATCGGAGGGAGAGCCAGAGTGGATGGAGTTCATGATCTTGAGCGTTTCTTCGTCAGAGATGTTGGCCCTGCAGAGTAGGTGATGGGAGTTTGGAGAAGCTTCAGTGGTGGATATGCTGGGGGTGGGCATGGGAATGTCCTGGGTCGGGAAGCTGTTGTAGATGTCTGCTATCTTGCGGTGGAAATAGGTGGAGAGGTTATTGCAGAGTTCTTGTGAGGGAATGATATCCGTGGAGTTTTCTCTGGGGTTGGTCAGTTCGCTGATGATCGCAAAGAGTTCTTTGCTGTTGTGTACGTTGTTGTTGATGCGTTCATGGAAGGCATTTCTCTTGGTGGTCCACATGAGTTAGTGGTGTGTGTTTATGGCTTTTTTAAAGGCTTTGTGGTTGGTCCGGATCTTGTCTGTGCACCACTTTCTTTCTAGGCGTCTGCAGTTTTGTTTGAACTCCTTGAGGGCGAGGGTGAACGACTTGGCTTTCGTTGATGTGTGCCTGTTGGAGGTTTTTTTTGATGGGAGCTAAGGCGTTGGGGCAGTCTGGGACTCAGTTGATAAGGTCTTGGGCAGCTGTGTTAGTGTCGAGGATGTCCAGGGGGTGAGTTGTTGAGGCTGGTGAGTAGCTGGCCCTTGGTGATCTTGCTCCAATTCCTGCGGGGGGTAGGTGTGCGAGGTGTCGGTCAACATCATCCTGCTGTACCGTCTGAATAGGCAAACTATAGTGGGCTTATGTCGTCAGTTGGAGCCAGATCTGACACCAGCTATTAGTTATCCAACCACCCATGTCAGTATTGCAATTCCTAGCCACAAGGTCCTTCCAAAATACAGTGGTGGCATAGCCCAACCTATGTTCAGTCTAGGGCTGAAGGATGTTCTCTTAGCAAAGTTGAAACACCTAGACAGCTATATACAGTTTCCCCGATGTGAGTATTTAGCCCATGTGAAGGCTGACTTTTAAGCTTTTGCACGCATCCTATATTTGGTGAGGGCCATTGATGGCACACATATTGGCTTGGTCCCACCACAGGCCAATGAGCAAGTATACTGCAACAGAAAGAACTTCCATTCCATCAACGTGCAAGTTGTCTGTTTGGCGGATCTCAACATTTCAAAGATATGTGCCCATTATCTGGGTTCAGCCCATGATTTCTTCATTATGAGGAACAGCACCATACCCCAGCTGATGTCACAACTGTACCCAAAGAGGGCCCGGCTGGTTGGTAAGTCACATCTGCCCTGTTTGTGTGTGTGCAACATTTGGTGCTACAAACATGAACTGAGTGGCTTATTTTTACACATATGTCCCATTACTGAACAGGAGAGACAGCATATCCAAACCCACCTTGGTTATGTTGATACCAATAAGGAATCCAACTACGCTATGGGAAGTCCATGTCAATGAGGTCCGTGGAAGAACACAACAGGTAGTGGAGTGGGCTTTTGGGCTCTTGAAGGCCTGATTTACGGGTCTTGACCAGACTGGTGGAATCCTCCTCTACTCACCTGGAAAAGTGTTTTGGATCGCTGTGGCATACTGCACGCTCCACAACATTGCCCTGTAGAGGAATTTCCCACACATCCCAGAGGAGGGAGAGCCTGCAGTGCCATCTGGTGAGCCCCTTGAAATGCACAGTGACAATGACATTGGTGAAGAAAAAGGAGCTGACTTGCAGGAAGGTCTCACCAACAGCTACTTTTCATGAGTGTAGGTATGTGATGTGATGTAATGACTGTGACTGTACAATGAACTGTAATTGTGAGAATGTGTGCAGCTGAGTGTTTTAGCAACAACTAGGGAGCTGGTACTCTGCAATATTCAGCCAAAGGCTGCCTGAATAGTCAGTCTTTAACATATACCCAACTTGATGATGCTGCTTTATTTTGTGTCAGTCTCACTGCAGTGTAATTTCATTTCCAGGTGCTTGCAATGTGCGTTGTAGGTATGTTTTCAAGCCTATAAGCCTTGTTTTGTCTCTGTACAGGTACCTTCACCATGACATGCTCATTGGACATTTCAGAGCTGTGACATTGAAAAGTATCTGATGCTGTTCTGACATGGACTGTTCCAGGTAGTGTAGGTCACAGATGTGGGTTCTATGAGACCTGTGCCAAAGCAACTTGAACAGTGTTTGGATAGAAGGTCAGAAGTGCACATTAGACTTGTTTAGTGTGCTTTGTTGGGCCGAGTACAACATGCGTCATCATGTGGGCATGAAACATGTAGTCATCAATTGCAAGCAAGGCATTCACCCTTCATATTGGCTAAATACTCTTCTTGTATGATCTGTATAGGTGTTTCACCATTGCAGGCCTTGGTGCCTGTGCCACAACACTGACATATATTTGTGTCATACCACCAGATGGTCATTATATAATGATGGGCGTGTGATGAAGGATGTTGTACTGCTCTCTGTCTGCATTTTGGCTTATGTGATGTTGGGTTACTTTGGTGTGGTATGTGATAAGGATCAAGCTGCTGACGTCAGCCACTTTAATGTTTGCCTATTCTACAGGAGATTGCCTGACAAATCTTCCCCTTCCGTGGTCTGCGGGGGCTGTACCTTGGAATATGTACTTTGATTCAGTATGAGTCACACATTCTTATGTCACAAAGGTCCAGACATATGGACAGCCTATTTGCTGTTCACTGGAATAAAATGTTTGCTGTGACTAGACACTTGTACTGATGTGTTTGTGTTCAATTGTTGTAATCCTGATTAGGACACTGTGTACCTGTGACATATTCCTCCTTGGACAAGCAAGTCACGTCTTCATCTTATGGTTCACGTGGTCTTATATCTCTGCATATCACAATGTTGAAATTAAGTAAGCAGACAATGAGTTTGTGATGGGTGAATTTATTAGTGTTGATGCATTAAATCAAATTTGGACAGTAAAAAAGAAAAATAATAAAGTGAAGGGTTAGGTCATGGTGTATGAAATCACAGGAGTATAGATGCCACACCATTGGGAGTGCAAAGTCCAGAGCACTCCTCCAATTGAAACTGGTGGGTAGTTCAGGATCAGTTTGAATGTGTGGCACACAAAGGAGTTCTTTTAGGAAGAGTTCCCTTGCTGGCAGTGGTCGGTGTCTTGCCACCTCCTGGATTCTTCGCCGGGCATCCCCACTTACGAGGTGGGGGTGGATCTGCTGCTACAGAGACAGGGGGGTCTGGATGTTGTTCCTCTGCCAGGGCCTCCCTTCCAGGGGCTGGCACCAATGAAGAAGGGTCAGGTGTTGATTGTCCAAAGTAATGGGTAGAGTGGTGTTGTAGAGCCCTGCTCAGGGTAGTGTTAATGTCCCTCATCACCCCTGTTAAGGAGGCCATGTTGGTACTGTGAGCCTCTCACTGTTCTCACATGGACTCCTGATAGACCCCCAAGATGTGGTGGATGTTGTCCTGGCCAGGAGTATCCCCAGTAGCCTCGCCACGCTGGCCCACAGCATAAGTCCCTCCCACGCACCCTGCACCCATGGCCCTGTACCCTTGTTATAGGGTGCCCTCTCCCACTGGGTAGTGGACCGTCATTGTTGGAAGTGTTGCAATTGCAACTCAGGATCTAGGACTGGGTACAGGAGATGGTGGACACTGTGCTCGGAACAAATCAAATAAAATCAAATAAAAAATGTATAGAGCGCGCTACTCACCCGTGAGGGTCTCAAGGCGCTGGGGGGTTGTCAAGGTGGGGTAGGGAGGGTCACTGTTCGAACAACCATGTCTTGAGGTTCTTTCTGAAGAGCAGGAGGTCTTTGGTTTTGTGGAGGTTGGTGGGGAGGGAGTTCCGGGTTTTGGGGGTGAGGTAGGAGAAGGACCTGCCTCCTGTGGTGGTGCGTTGGATTAGGGGGACTGTGGCTAGGGCGAGGTCGGCTGATCGGAGGTTACGGGTGGAAGTGGGGAAGTTCACTCTGTCGTTGAGGTAGGTTGGGCCGGTGTTGAGGAGGGATTTGTGTGCGTGGATGAGGATCTTGAATGTGATTCTCCTTTCTATGGGGAGCCAGTGAAGGGAGTTGAGGTGTGGTGAGATTAGTTCGTGGCGGGGGAGGCCAAGGACAAGGCGTGTGGCTGTGTTCTGGATTCTCTGGAGTTTGAGTTTGAGTATGAGTGTGGTGCCAGCGTAGAGGGCGTTACCGTAGTCTAGTCTGCTGCTGATGAGTGCAAGGGTGACTGTCTTCCTGGTCTCTGGGGGAATCCATTTGAAGGATTTTTTTTAGAGTGTGGAGTGTGTGAAAGCAGGAGGTGGTTAGAGCATTGATTTGCTGGGTCATGTAGAGGGAGGGGTCCAGGATGATGCTGAGGTTGCGCGCATGGTTTGCGGGGGTGGGTGCGGGACCTAGGGCGATGGGCCACCAGGAGTCGTCCCATATGGTTTTGTTGGGGCCGAAGATGATGATCTCGGTTTTGTTAGAGTTAAGCTTAAGGTGGTTATCTGACATCCAGTTGGCGGTGTCGAGGAGAGCAGCGTGTAGGTTGGTTTTGGCAGTGGTGGGGTTGCGGGTGAGGGAGAGGATGAGTTTGGTGTCATCTGCGTAGGAGAGGATAGTGATTCCATGTGATCGGAGGATGTTGGCTAGGGGGATCATGTAAATGTTGAAGAGTGTGGGGCTGAAGGAGGACCCTTGGGGGACTCCGCAGGTGATCTTGGTAGCGGTGGAGTAGAAAGGAGGAAGGCGGACTCTCTGGGTCCGGTCGGTGAGGAAGGAGGCGAGCCAGTCTAAGGCTTTGTGGCGAATTCCTATGTTGTGGAGGCGTGTGCAGAGTGTGTGGTGGCAGACAGTGTCAAAGGCTGCAGAGAGGTCTAGGAGGATGAGTGCGACGGTCTCGCCTTTGTCGACTTTGGTCCTGATATCGTCAGTGCATGCGATGAGGTCGGTTTCCATGCTGTGGTTCTTGCGGAACCCGGATTGTGAGGGGTCAAGAGTGTTGTTTTCTTCGAGGAAGTGGGATAGGCAGGCGTTGACTAGTTTCTCAGCAACCTTGGTGGGGAAAGGTAGGAGGGAGATGGGGCGATAGTTGGAGAGGGTCTCTGGGTCTGCTTTGTTTTTTTTTAGGAGAGCAGTGATTTCCGCGTGCTTCCAGGGGTCTGGGTAGGTGGCGGAGTCGAAAGAAGAGTTGATTATGTCGCGGAGTATGGGGGCGATGGTTGGGCTGGCTTTGTTGTAGATGCGATGTGGACAAGGGTCTGAGGGAGATCCGGAGTGGATAGAGTTCATGTTTTTTTCGGTTTCTTCGTGTGTGGTGGGGGCCCAGGTGGTGAGTGTGGTGGGGGGGTCATGAGTGGGGGTTGAGTTGGGTGAGTGAGGGGTGTGTATGGTATGAAGCTGTTGTGGATGTCCAGGATTTTGTGGTGGAAGTGTTTGGAGAGGGCGTCACATAGGGGCTGTGTGTGTGAGGGGTCTATGCTGCTGGCTTTGGGTTTGGCTAGTTCATTAATGATGGTGAAGAGTTCTTTGCTGTTTTGAGAGTTGTTGTCAAGGCATGTCTTGTAGTGATCTCTTTTGGCGGTGCGTATGAGTTGGTGATGGGTGCGAATGGTGGCTTTGAGGGTGGAGAAGTTGGTTGTAGAGGGTTCTTGTCACCATATTTTCTCTCCTTGGCGCCATTTGCGCTTGGAGTCTTGGAGTTTGGGGGTGAACCATGGGGCGTTCTTTATGTTGCGGGTGGCGATGTGTTTTCTGAGGGGGGCTAGTGTGTCTGCGCAGGTAGTGATCCATTTCGAGAGGTTGTGTGCTCCTGCGTTGGGGTTGTTGGTGTGGGGGGGGTTGTGAGCCAGTTGGGAGTTAAGGCATTCTGTGGGGATCTTGTACCACATGCAGTAGGGCGTGGTGTGTTGATGGTGGTGTGTGGGGGTGTTTGGTGAAGGAGAAGTGGACGCAGTGGTGGTCAGTCCAGAGGAGTTCGGTGGTGTGGGTGTAGGCTATGTGTTGGCTTGAGGTGAAAATTGCGTCGAGCATGCGTCCTGCTGAGTGGTTGGGTGCGTGACCAGTTGTTTGAGTCCGAGGTTGGTGAGGTTGTCTATGAAGGAGGTAGAGTTGTGGTCTTGTAGGTTCTCCAAGTGAAAGTTGAAATCACCGAGGAGGATGTAGTCTGTGGAGGTGAGGGCGTGCGAACTGATGGTGTCGGCAATGGTGTCGCAGAAGCCGGGGCGTGGTCCTGGTGGTCTGTAGATTAGTGTACCTCTGAGGGTGGAGTTGTTGTTAATGTGGATTAGGAAGTGCATGTGTTCTGTGTTGTCGATAGTGTCTTGGGAGCTGGTGGTGACTTTGATGGTGTCCCTGTGTAGGATGGCAATGCCACCACCTGGCCTGTTCAGGTGGTCTTTGCGTTGGAGTTTGTATCCCTTGGGGGTGGTGATGGCTATGCCGGGTTCTATGGCAGTTGAGGTGGTTGTGGTGGGTGGTGTTGGTGTGGTGCATGAGGGTGTTGTTGCGGGGTGTGTTCTGGTTGTGGGGTGGTGTGCTGCGGGGCTGGTTGGTGGGGGTAGGGGCAGAGCAGGTGTGTGTTGTGTTGGGGGTGTTGTGTGTGTTTTCGGGGGTAGCTATGGTTCGTGTGTGGTGTGAGGGATGAGGAGCAGGAGAAATGACAGGTGAGGCAAGTGAAGGGGCCATGAGTGTGTGTGGGGCTGGAAAGGGTGCAGGTGGGGCGAGGGCCTGGGTTGAGTGAGTGGAGGGTGAGGGGGAGCAGGTTTGTCTGAGAGGGCCAGACGGCTGCCATAAATGGGGTGGGAGGGAGGGAGTGGCACCTGGGAGGAGGGAGGCCTGGACGAATGGGAAGGCTGTGGGGCTGGGGCCGCAGGGGATGCAGCGGCAGGGGAATTTGGAAAGAGAAAAGAGAAAAAGGAAAGAACGGTGAGGAGGAGGGGGGAGGCGGGAGGGGCCGCTTGGGACGCAGCGGCAGGAGAATTTGGAAAGAGAAAAAGGAAAGGACGGTGAGGAGGTCGCGCTGGGCGGCGGAGCAGGGAGCGACCTGCCTGCTAAAGCAGGGTCAAAGGTTGCTCTTGTTACCGCGCTGCGGCTGCCATAAATGGGGGGAGGGAGGGAGTGGCAGCTGGGAGGAGGGAGGGCTGGCGAATGGGAAGGCTGGGGGCGTGGGGCCGCAGGGGACGCAGCGGCAGTGGAATTTGGAAAGAGAAAAGAGAAAAATGAAAGGACGGTGAGGAGGAGGGGGGAGGCGGGAGGGGCCGCAGGGGACGCTGCGGCAGGGGAATTTCGGAAAGAGAAGAGAGAAAAAGGAAAGGTCGGTGAGGAGGAGGCGGGAGGGGCGGGAGGGGCCGCAGCGGCAGGGGAATTTGGAAAGAGAAAAGAGAAAAAGGAAAGGACGGTGAGGAGGTGGCGCTGGGTGGCGGAGCAGGGAGCGACCTGCCTGCTAAAGCAGGGTCAAGGGTTGCTCCTCGTTACTGCGCCGCGGCTGCCATAAATGGGGGGGAGGGAGTGGCAGCTGGGAGGAGGGAGGGCTGGACGAATGGGAAGGCTGGGGGGGGGGGCGCAGGGGACGCAGCGGCAGGGGAATTTGGAAAGAGAAAAAGGAAAGGACGGTGAGGAGGAGGGGGAGGCAGGAGGGGCCACAGGGGACGCAGCGGCAGGGGAATTTGGAAACAGAAAAGAGATAAAGGAAAGGACTGTCATGAGGAGGGGGGAGGTGGGAGGGGCCGCAGGGGAGGCAGCGGCAGTGGAATTTGGAAAGAGAAAACAGAAAAAGAAAAGGATGGTCAGGAGGAGGGGGGAGGCGAGAGGGGCCGCAGGGGATGCAGCGGCAGGGGAATTTGGAAAGAGAAAAGAGAAAAAGGAAAGGACGGTGAGGAGGTGCCGCTGGGCGGCGGAGCGGGGAGCGACCTGCCTGCTAAAGCTAAAGGGAACACAGGTTGGGGGGCGAATGGTTGCCTGTAATGTAGAGGCAACCAGGCTGGGAGGTGTTGATGTGGCCACAGTGAGACTCTCTGGTGGTGTCTGACCAGGTTGCCCAGATGGGCCAGAACCTTCCTTCATCCCGACATCCAGGAGTGTCTTCTTCACTGAGAGCTTCATCCATGGGGGTAGTGGCAGTTTCTTCTGTGGCCTCTTTGTGCCCAGTGACAGCTCGATCTGTTGATGTGAAAGATACAATGTTGCTGGTTGTAATGTGACGTCTACCTCCAACAATTTAGTGTTACATTGAGCATGGACCTTGTACAAAGTTATTTTGCAGGTAATCTTATTGTGGCAAGAAGCTATAATGTTGGTTGGATTGACATGACATTTGTGGAGCATGCCACAATTTTTGACTGAAGCAGCTGCTGAGATGTGCAGATCATTAGCCCTTGGGAGTATGGCCTGAGCATGTCACCTTACCACTAGTGCAGGCAAAACAGGCTAGGCAAGATATTTATTTTGCCATTTTGAGGCCTAGTTGATTGTTATGCAGGCAGACGGGCCAGATGGGCATCAATGAAGAAGGGCCAGGTATTGAATGGCCAAAGTAAGGGGTAGAGTGGTGTTGTAGAGCCCTGCTCGGGGTAGTGTTAATGTCCCTCATCACCGCTGTTAGGGAGGCCATGTTGGTATTGTAAGCCTCCCACTGTTCTTGCATGTCCCTATGCATGTCCCTCTGTAGCTGCTTGATTTCCCAGAGTTCGGTCAAGACCTGGCCTCTAACGCCTTGGGACTCCTAATGGACTCCCAAGACGTGGCTGATGGTGTCCTGGCCAGGAGCATCCCCAGTGGCCTCACCACGCTGGACCACAGCATGAGTCCCTCCCACGCACCCTTCACTGATGGCCCTTTACCCTTGCTATAGGGTGCCCTCTCCCATTGGGTACTGGGCCCTCATTGTTGGAAGTGTTGCATTGGAACTCAGGATCTAGGACTTGGGGCATGAGATGGTGACAATGTGCTCGGAACACAGGTTGGGGGGCAAATGGTTGCCTGCGATGTAGAGGCAACCGAGCGGGAATGTGTTGATGTTGCCGCAGTAAGACTTGATGGTGGTGTCTGACCAGGTTGCCCAGATGGGCCAGAACTGTCCTCCACGTCCAGACATCCAGGAGTGTCTTCTTCACTGAGAGCTTCATCCATGGGGGTAGTGGCAGTTTCTTCTGTGGCCTCCGTGTGCCCAGTGTCAGCTTGATCTGTTGATGTGAAAGATACAATGTTGCTGGTTGTATTGTGAAATCTACCTTCAACAATTTAGTGTTACATTGAGCATGGACCTTGTACAAAGTTATTGTGCAGTTAATCTTATTGTGGCAAGAAGCCATGATGTTGGTTGTATTGGCATGGCATTTGTGGAGCATGCCACATTTTTTTGACTGAAGCAGCTGCTGAGATGTGCAGATCATTAGCCCTTGGGAGGATGGCCTGAGAATGTCATCTTACCGCCAGTGCAGGCAAAACAGTGGCTAGGCAAGATATATTTGGTCATTTTGAGGCCTAGTTGATTGTTATGCAGGCAGACCCAGGATTTTGTTGTATATGTGGCTGGAGTCATCATGTGGTCAGTGCATTGTGAATGTGTCTGCTGCCTATACCATTCTGGTGATACATCTTGAGGCGTTTGGAATCAATGTTTTGCACACTGGGTAAGGTGTCCTTCCTGTCCTCAACAGTTTCATCTTGGGTTAGCTGGTCAAGATGGAGCTAGGTACCCGGACACATCTCAGATTTGAGCATAATCTGTATGCTGGTCCCTTCCCAGGTGAGTAAACTTAAATTGAGAGTTAAAACATAGGGGTATTCAGGCATGTGAACACTGGGCTTGTATTTGGAGTTAGAGAAACAGAGCCTCCTGGCCTTAGCAGTCATGTCACCCTCTCTACTTCACACACTTGATAAATGTGATCCCACTTAATTTCTATGTTACCAAACAAGGTTATTTGAAGAAGAGAGCACTGGATCGGTGGTTGGAGTGACAGTAAGAGAGCCTCCTGGGAGTGGGAGTTGCAGTCATGTAACTCCAACTACTACACTCATTATACAAATGGTTTCCTCCCAGGGGAGTGCACTTCAATTGAAAAGTAAGACACAGGGCTCCTTGTTCGAGAGAACACTGTGCTGGTGTTTGGAGTTTTAGATAAAGGGCCTGCTGGGAGGTGCAGTCCTGTAACTTCCTATACTACACAGACTATACATATATAATTCTCCCAGGAGAGTAACCTTGAATTGAGAGTTACCAAACAAGGGTATTTGGACAAGTGAACACTGGTCTTGTGGTTGAAGACAGAGAAATAGTGTCTCATGGGAGTTGTAGTCAGGTTACTCTCTGTAGTACAAACACTTGACCAATGTTACCCCCCCCCTCAAGTGAATAAACATCATTTCAGGGTTCACCAACAGATGTATTGGGGCATGTGACAAATGGTCTGGTGTTCTGAGTTAGAACAACAGTGCCTCCTGGGAGTTTCAGTCAGGTCCCTCTCACTACTCCCCATATTTGACAAATGGTACCCCCCATGTGAGTAAACTTCATTTGGGAATTGAAAAACAAGGGTTTTGGGGAAGAGAACACTGGGCTGGTGTTTGGAGTTAGAGAGACAGTGCCTCTTGGGAGTTATAGTCAGGTCGCTCTCACTACTCCCCATACTTGACAAATGTTACCCCCCCAGGTGCGTACACTTCATTGTGAGTTAACAAACAAGGGTATTTGGAAAACAGAACACTGGAATTGTGTTTGTAGTTACACAGAAACAGGGCCTGCTGGGTCAGGTCACTCTCACTACTTCCCAATACCTGACAAATGTTATCCCCCCAGGTGAGTAAAATTCACTTAGGCAAACAGTGGTAGGTGTACAAGTGACCACTTGGCTGGTGTTTGGAGTTACTAAAACATGGCCTCCTGGGTGTTGCAGTCATGTCAGACCTTGTACTACGCACACTATACAAATATCATCCTCCCAGTACACTTCAATTGAGAGTTAAGACACAGGGGTTCATGAATAAGAGAATACAGTGCTGGTGTTTTGAGTTACAGATACATGGCCTGCTGTGAATTGCAGTCTGGTTACCACTTGTGCTACACACACTATACAAATGATATCCTCCCAGGAGAGTCCACTTCAATTGAGAGTTCACAAACAATTGTATTCGGGCAAGAGTACACTGGGCTGATAGTTTTACAGACACAGGGCCTTCCTGGCCTTAGGAGTCATGTCATTCTCCACTTGCCACATTTGCCAAATTGTAACATCCCAGCTGAGTATACTTAACTTGTGAGTTGGCAGACAGTGGTCTTTGGACAAGTGACACTGTTCTGGTGTTTGGAATTGCTGCAATAGTGCCTCCTGTGAGTTGCAGTCATACCACTCTCTCTAGTACACACACTTGACCAATATTCTCCCCCCCAGATGAGTACACTTCAATTGAGAGTTCACTAAAAGATGTGTTGTAGCATGTGACCACTGTGCTAGTGTTTGTAGTTACAGGAACAGTGCTGTCTACGAGTTGCAGTCAGGTCACTCTTTCTGCTTCCCACACTTGACAAATGGTATCCTCTCAGGTGAGTGAAGTTCATTTGTGATTTACCAAACAGGGATACGTGGACAAGTCACCACTGGTCCAGTGTTTGAAATTGTAGAACAGTGCCTTTCTGGGAGTTGTAGTCATGTCAGTCCTTGTACTACATAAACTGAACAAATGTTATCTCCCCAAGTGAGTATACTTCAAATGTGGGTTGCCAAATAGAGGTCTTCGGACAGGTGGACACTGGGCTGGTGAGTGGAGTGACAGTAACAGTGGCAAAAGGTGAGCTGTAGGCATGCATTACATAGAATTTGTCTAACATTTTAGTATTGTGACTTACCAGACTCCACTCCCTCAGGTTTCAATGTCAAGCCCTCAGGTGAACAGGGTGGCCAAGACCACCTCCTCCCAAGAAAGGAGTTGTAATGGAGCACTGGAACGGCCACCGCCAGTCTTTTTGGCCTGCAGCTGGTGCCTGGAGACCAGGGAACGGACCTTGCCCCATAGATCGTTCCACCTCTTCCTAATGTCTTCCTTTGTGCACAGGGTGGTGCCTACAGCATTGACTCTATTGACGATCCTGTCCCACATTTCGATTTTCTTACTAAGAGGAGTATGCTGGACGTGTAATCCAAACAACTCTGGGTCTACTCTTATGATTTCATCCACCCTGACTCTTAACTCATCCTCAGAAATTTTTTGATTTTTTTAACGTGACATGGTGGGGGAAAAAAAAAGTGTCACAGCGACTTACTGAACAGGGTAAGTGCAAAAGGGTGTGGCTGGACAAAAGTGTGTGCTGGTTGTGAAAAGAGATGGTGAGAAAAAAGTGCATAATATCTGTTCTGTGTGCAAAGGTCGCTCTGGCTTCAGTGTTTTATGTTGGAGATCAAAGGATCATGGTGTCTGAAGAGGTGTTTTTTATAGTGTCCTTTCCAGGTTTGTGCAGTGTGGCAATGTGTGTCAGCTGTGTTGTTTTCAAATTCATCCACTGTGCAGTTGTGTATTACTTTGGTGACCGCTGACCACCGTGGTCCAGACCATCCTGGGGTCCCCTATGGTGACTGTGTAGTTGTAATACGGTCAGTGGATGGTCACAGAGCTGTCGGCGCTGGAGGTCGGACCACCTATTTCCAGTCCTCCACGCCACTGCCGGTCTGCTGCCTGCATAACTTGTAACAGGGTGGTCTGAAACACCAGCAACATGGCGGTCGAACCGCTAAACTCGTAATGAGGTCCTTAGTAACTGCTTTCCTTTCTGTGAAGTGATAAACTCAGCACCCTCTGTTATTGTATCTGTAAGTAGTGTAACAGGACAAATATGTTATTTTTGGGGGGTTTTTCTTTTAGGTGATGTCTTATTTTATTTTTATGCTGTTTACTTGGTTACATTGCTAGCTTAAATTAAACTTTGATAGGGTTGAAAACTTTGCCCAGGAAAAGGGAACTTTGGGTGATTTCTTCAACAATTAGAACCAGGAAAGGTCTGTTAAATATTATTGGTCCGGATGAATCCTGGCTTAATCTCAATGACGGTGGCTCTTGCTCCCTCTGTGCCTTGTTCATCAATGTTCAGAAGTGCTTTGTGGACAGCGTTGGATGCCTTCAGGTTATTATGTCAGGTAATTCCAGAAAGATTTGTCATGTCAGAGAAGACTTCAGGTTATTATGCCAAGTTTTGTAAGCACCTCTCTTAGTTAAGTGGTAGCTGAGGTTGAAAACTTTGGCAGGTGCAAGCTGAAAGAATGTTCACTGTGTGTGTGTGCCTCTACTTTTGTAGTGTAGCAGTTGACAGCCCTTCCTCCACTTCATTTATGTTTCCTTCATCAGGCAAGATGAAGAAGGCTAAAGCATTTCCAGCACAGTTGAGAGGCACGACGATGCAGGACAAATCATGATCCCTTCATGAATTATATACGCGTTCTCGTTCCATCATGGGTACTCTCACTGTTGTGTTTTTATCCACCATTAAAGTGGCTTCTCTGGTTAAGTTTGCATCAAAAACATGTTCCCACTTTCCTGCTTGCAGTGCTGAAACCTCAGGGGAGCTGGACGGGCTGACAGGCCTGTGTTTAACCTCCAGCCTGGCAAGGGGATTGGACCGGCCTGGAGTGGCTCTGGACTTGTCCCTTGAGTCCTTACAAGGTGAGCCCCTCCCCAAAGGACAGGAGGTAAGACCAGTGCTCGGTTGTGCTTGCCAGTGTTCTATCTGTCTGCCAATATATATTATGTTTTAACTGTTGCACATTTGTTAATAGCAAGTTAAAAACTGCTACTGCTATGATTTTGTACACACATGTATTTTCTGTGCAGGTGTTCTGCGCCGTTTTACAGCTTTTCCATTCGGGGTGTGCTAATGTGGAGCAGGTGCTTTCTTTTTTATTGAATGAAGAAAAAAATAAGTTTCATTTGAAATGGTAATTTGCTGGCAGTTTGTAGAGGTTGAGGTCATTACATTTATTTTTGCTCACTATTTCGGTGAGTATATAATTTGATAGTTATTTATGTATATTTACTTTCTTATATCTTTTTTCTGGTTTGTGATAGTTATAATTTGATGTTTATTGATCTATATTTACTTTCATATCTTTTTGCTGGTTTGTGATAGTTTTTATTTTCTGGCAGCTTACTTGTTTTCAAGTTGTAGATTTTTTGTTTTTGGAAGTCTTAATAAAAAGATAAAAGTTGGAGAGTGTGTTAATATTTATTTGCTGTTTTTATTGTTAGGTTCAATATCAGTTACGTTTTAGTTTAGATATGAGTATCACTTACTTAGTTATGTAGTTATGTTGAGAGAATCCGGAAGAGTTTCCTCAACTTGCAGCGTTTGTCATTTTTGAAGTATTTAATTGTTAAAATTAGTGTGCGTTTTATATTGTTTATTTAATTATTTGTTTTATTTTATTGGTTAAAGGTGTTTGTAGTTTTATTTTATTGGTTGGTTTAGTATAATTAGATTTTTTTTTTATCTGTTGAGTCCTACTATGGTAAACACTAATAAGTTAATGCAAATTGTTTTTGGCATTTTATTTTATATATTCTTTTTTGGGGTGAATGGTTAATATTTTGTTGATGTGACATATTTTCATTTAATTTAATTGAAATATGTTATAGCCAGTTTAGTGTTTATAGTAAGAAGTTGTTTTATTTGAAAAGTATTTTTTTATATTTTATTTAATGATTATTTCATTTTTTAGTAATAATATCGTAGTCAATACTGTAGGAATTGATAGTTGACATATTATATGTTTATTTAAAGGCAACAATATTTTTGGTTCCCATATATGTAAAAATCAATATTTTTGTAACCAATATTCTTATATTCCAATATATTATGTACTAATATTATGTCAGTGATCCCAACCTTGGGAAATAAAGGTGGACAATATATAAATGTGTTCTCTGTGTATGAGGTGTACACAATCACTCACATATATGTGTATGAAAACTTGCACCATGCAGCTCTGTATTGGTAATACAGGGCATCCATGGCATCGATAGGGCATTTGCGGGAGGTGCAGGAAATCTGACGCATCAATGCCAACACCTCAGTTCTTGTAAATGATGCTCTGGCAGTACTTTTGAGCTGCCACTGCCCCTTTCACCTGCCTAGCATGGTCAGATGACTGCTGCCGGTCCCTGTCACCTCCACCCTGCATGTCCCAGGTCCATGCCTCTATTCTCTTCCTCCTGTCTTTCACGGTCCATTTTGCTGCCACACCCTTCTGCCCTCTATGCTATTTTGTGCTGCACCTGCTCCTCCAACCTACCCCGCGTGGCCCTTCTCCTGCTCTAGTCTGTGTCTCTCCCTCTTGCCATGCATGGCCTTCTATGCTGCCACATCCCCTCGCATCTGCCCTATGTGGTCAGCTTGCTGCCCCTGGCCCCTTCCACCTTCCCTCCATTTTCTGTGTGTATGCCATTATACTCTCATTGTTGCCATCCATGGTGTGTTGTTCTTCCAATCCCGTCTGCCCCCATGGTCGGCTTGCTGCTCCAGCCCTGACCCCTTGTCCCTGCCCTCCGTTTTCTATGTGCAGGCCCCTATCCCCTCTCTCCTGCCTTTTCTGGTCCGTTATTGTGCCCCTGCCCCTCCCTCCTGCCCTTCATGGTCCGTTATGCTGCAACTGTCCCTCCTGTCTGTCCGGTATGGTCAGCTTGCTGCCCTTGACTTTTTCTCCTCTGCTCTCTGTTGTCTCTGTGCAGGGCCCTCCCCCTTCCTATTGCTTTCCGTGGTCTGTTGTGCTGCAATGCTATCCCGCTTGCCCTGTGTGTGCTGTTGCAACCCCTGACACCTGCCCTGTAAGGTCAGTTTAGTGCCCCTGTCCATCTCCCTGCGCCCTCTATTATCTGAGTCCATGTTCCTAACCTATTGCTCCTGCCCTCAGTGATCCAATGTACCATACTTGCCTGCATTTTGAACATGGTAAAAGGGAGATTTTCGGGGAAAAAACCTGGGGAATGGGTTTTTCTCATTGACTTACATTGAAAAAGAGGAGATTTTAGTCAGAAGACAGATAAAATAAAGCTTTTTTGGGCTTAAAGACATCAGGAGTCCCCAGCCTGAATTGGGTATTTTTGCATGTATGGCTGTTCTGCTGCTGCCTCCTTCCTCTACCCTCAGTGGCCTGTTATATTGCTACAGCCTCTCTTGCCTGTCCTGCATGGTTGGTTTGTTGCCCCGGCCCCCCTTTCCTCTGCCCTCCATGGTTTGTTGTGCTGCCACTGCGCCTCACACCTGCTCAGCATGGTCAACTTGTTGCCTCTGCACCCTCCTCGCTGCCCTCAATTACCCAAGTTTGTGACTTGACATGTACCTCCCCACAATATTGTAATGTACAACTAGATTGCTAACATTCTATATTTATTTAAAAAGTGTGGCACGCCTGACATCATCTTGATGTAATCAAAACTGTAATATCTAAAGCATCTCTCTTAAAAATTATAATAATTGGAGAGTCTTAGTCCCATATAAATTATGGTTAGTGCTCTAAAAAACTAAAGAGAGGACATATTTTTTGAGTTTTCAAATAGTGACAAAGCACTTCTACATTTTGTGCTATCTTGATATGTTTTATCCGGTTGATCACTTGATTATGTGTTACACTTAGGGGAGAGAATGTGGTGTTACAGCCAGAGTTGCAGACATTGCAACTGGGGAACCAGGTTTGAGTTTTTGTGTTAGCTTGACATCCTGTGATTCTGGGGAATTCACTTAATCTCTCCATACCTAAATCCCATAAGAAATGTGTCCTTGTGTAACGTAACTGATGATCCTATAAAGCACTTCAATACCTTTGGGTCACGTCTGCGCTATATAACACTGCAAAAAAACAAACAAATTAAGTGTTTTGCACACTTCTGTCAATGGGCTATACATGGGCTACACTATTTGGTGATATTTGTGCCACATTTTGTCTCTTTTTTCTCTGGTGGCTATCTTGGGAGACTTATTTGTTATGAAGCTCCCTAATCTCCTCAATTACCGCAGTATCCTCAATAAAAAGGCTTTCAGTTTTCCACTTTGATTCCATCAAGATGGCGGCCTGATGTGTCACTCTTTTGTCATAAACTCAGAATGATAGCAATGTAGTTGCTCATTAGAACAATGTAAGCTGTGCTGATCACCAGGGACTTAAATGCTGCTGGTGTTAAAAGTGCATGTTTCAGTCCGCATGTCAGAATGTTTTAATGAAATAGAAGGGAAAGATATTGGAGAACTCACTTAAAACGTGCTAATTTTTCTTTCTACAGCACAAACAATATTTTCTATGACAAAATTAACCTCCTCGTATTGTTGCTTTCTAAATTAAATGTTTTATGCTCTACCAGTTTGATTCAATCAAGATGGCTTCAGGTGTGCCACACGTTTGTCATAAGTAAGACTGTTAGTGATCTAGTTGTTCTTTAGAGCGCTCTGACGGGCTACAGTAGAACACAGGGGAATCCCCTGATAGGCTGCTTCTGTTGGAAGTATATGTTTTACTGAGAATGCCTGACGTCATTCTCATTTGGCTGAGAAAGATAGTGTGAACTTATAGAAAATATGCTCTCAGTTTACCTTCTGGAGCACCTTCCATAACCTCTGTGGAAAAATCATGCATGAGAAAACAGTTTTTTCTCAAACATGAGCCATAAAAACCTAGCAGGGTAAAATCACCTTAGAACACACCACAAGTCATAAAAGTAGTATGGTGCTATCAACAAATATTTTATATTGTAACTAAAATGTGTTATTACCTTTTATATGACCTCCTTTTTGTGACCCTCAAAACCTGCCTTTTACTACAACGCATTTCAACGGAGTGCTATCATGTATATTGGTCCCAAGATGGCTGCCATCACTTTCTGGTTGAAGTGCTGACAGCCAATCCGAGATCTCACCACACCGCACAACAAGATTCCCACGCACACTTTGTTTTTGAAAATTTAGTGAAGATTTGTCAAACGGCACCAAAGATATAGCCAAGTCAAAAAACTATTTTTCTATGGGGAAAAATAATAATTATATATATATATATATATATATATATATATATATTTATATATACTATATATATACATATACATATTCTATTCATTGGTAGGGTTGAGGGACACAAAACCCAACTAGGCCTGGCAGACCTTGGGATGCTGTTTTCTGCTACTTTGGTATGTGTGTGAATCACACCGCTGAATTACATTAACATAACCTTACCAGAGGTCTGTTGGGGCATAAACACACTATAAATTCTTGGAACTACATCCCGCTCTCCCTCATGGGAAGAATTGAACTGGCATAAATATTGTTGTTGCCTCACTGCTTATATATATTGCAAAATACCATGTGTTCTATCACAAGGTAGGTCTCCCACAAGATTGACCGACTACTTGTCTTACTGGTGTGTGTTGGAAAGAGGAATAAAGTGTGACTGGCGGTGTTAACAATAGACAGACAAGTGGGTAAATTTGACAAGTAAGCACAGGATGGAAGACTGCAGTGAAAAGAGGGTTAGGATGCCCACTTTCTGGCGATCCCTACGAACTGAGTGGCTGCACTGTTACTTCTCATACAAGATACTATACCACTGATAGCTTGGAGGGAACATAGTTGCCTCTCATCGGGAGACCAGTATCCAGAGGATGAGTTTTTAACCTCTGAGAAAGCTCTGGGGGTCTTTGGTGTTGGACCTGGGCCAATCCTGCAATTCATTAAATTGGCTTGCACGTCCATGGAGTTTTGGACTGGCTTCCCAAAAGCACTAGAGTGTCCCTTACTCTGAAGCTACTGCTGGAGGGCAGTATGGGAACAGGATTTATCACATACAAATATGTTGGTGTTATCGTTGTCCTGGACAGAGGTAGTGTAACCTACGAAGAGTGTTTAGATTAAAGCAACAATACAACAACAATACAGCATTGCTTACTGAGTATTATACTGAAGCCCACACAAGGGAAAATGCAAAACAAGCTTGCAGCACTTGGCTTGCTCTTAGCTACATTTAGTATAGCCCTACACTGGTGTAAGGAAAGTCCTCTTTTGGCATGATCACCCCCAAAGTTTTGGACTAAGGTGCTGGTTATTTGACTCTGAAAGTGCACTGGGGCCTGCTAACGAGATCTCTGTGCCAGTGTTCTGACCCTCAGAAATATAGGTTTAATTGGCTTTTGTCTCAATTGGCATACCTTAACGTAAATATAAGACCCTGGGATGTGGCACCAGGGGTACCCAGGGTCTGTAGGTTAAAGCATTACTCATGGTCTGCAGCATTTATTGTGCCACCTTGTGTGTGATAAAGTAAAACATGTCTTCTAGCCTGCCATTGCAGACTGGTAGGGCAGTTTTAAACTGCTAATTTGATTTGCCATTTAAACTAATGACAAATTCCAGACCACCCATTTTAATATATATGTCACCCCTAATGTAGGCCAATCAGGACATATATGTTCATATGTCCTAACAGTAAAAACCCAAAATGTTAGTTTTTACTGAGGAACGTCAAGTAGTCCCATTTCAGGTAGGCATCGGGGACAGGGATGGGAGAACAGTTTTCAAACATGTTTTCCAGTGGGAGTGCAACCCTCAAGCAGCAACACCTTTAGGGTGGGCAACCATGTGCCACATACCGAGAGAGGTGTTTAGCCATCTTGGAGGTGGGCAGAATATTACACTCTAGGACAGCTAGATGCCGCATATTGTAAAACGTCATCATCAGGTGGGATGGGTTCTGGTAGCCCATTGGCTACTAGCCATCCCATTTCCCAGAAAAGTTGTAGTTCTGATTGTAATTGTTACTGCATTTATGAGACACTTACTATTCTTGAAGAGGAATTGAAGCATTTTACAGCAAGTAGCACACTACTCCAGAAACCCAAGGTTAGTGGTTAATAAAGTGGCTATTGATATTAGTCATGTGCTCTCAAAAAACATTCCATGCATTTACTCTTGTTTCTTTGTGAGATATTAAACAGGAGTTAAGTGTGATTGTTTGAGGGGGATAAGTGGGTTCATCCAAGTGGTTAATGAGATAAGTAGATAGGATGGTGGAGACTATGTATTATTAGGTTGCAGGGATAGGGTTATAAAGGAGAGCTAGTGATCTATGAAATTAGGTTTTTGCAGTTTGCAGAAACATAATAATAGAGGTTAAAGCAGACAGGCATGAGACTGAGGGAAGGCTACACTCAAAGATGTGGTCTGCAGAAGATGGAGGTAAGGAGAGAGTCACCGAGGCAAGGAAGGAGAAGGATCAATTAAGAGTTGCAAGTCAGGGTTATTTTATTAAGCAGGGCTTTCGCATCGTATAGCAGAAGGAGGCTTTCTGAGAAGGCTTTCAAATTGAGGATCTCAAGCTGTAGAAAAAAACAACATTAAGCTGTGCCCTATGTAAATGGAATATTGCTTAACTTGCGAGTTAGAGCAGGCAGTTTATTTAAACATTAAGGCCCAGATTTATGGTGGCCTAGCTCCATTCCAACAAATCATTTTGTTGATGCTAATGTGTCGTTGGAAAGGCAAAAACACTGTGCCATATTTACAAAGTGGTGCAATGCTTGCATTGCGCCACTTTCTAACCCCTTTGTCGTAGTTTGGACTCTTGCTCTGGGTAAGACTGCTGGTTCAATGAAGACAGTACTTATGTTTGTAGGCAACTATATCTATCCTACTACAAGTCGCAATTGTAGTCCCAACCCCTCCGGCTCACTAGCAGTACCCCACCAAAAACCCGAACAGTTAAAGGTGGTTTGTGGCAGCCTTTATGCATGGACTCAGAAGTATGACATCTCAGGGAGTGTTGTGGTTAAATGGAGATTACCCCTTTGTCACAGATATATCTTGTCTCAACCAAACACAGGCAATAACGAAGATGCAGTAATGTTTCAGTAGTTTTTATTTAATACAATCTGTGGTAAATCGCATGGGCTGCAATGATTAGGATAATGAACAGTGCAAGAAATAGAATTGTAAAGACAAGGGCCATGATTATAAAGAGAAAGACATTGAGTGTGTGATATGTCCTAATACCCTACCATAATAGGCCTAACCTTCTACCTAGAGGAGAACTGGGTATGTTAAACCTAATCTGCCAATGCCATGTCCCTGGAAGGAGCCCCCAACCCTTGTTACCTTAGAATGAGGTCTCGTGCTCAGACTTCGGAGGAACACAAAGTCCAGGTCAGTGTCAAGGCGACTTGCAGCATTGATAGCAGCGAAGGTATCTTGTCAGAATCCCTCTGATTATCTGTCTAAAGTGTGGTGTGTTTATACAGATCTACTTGGACCCCTGACATAGGTTGTTCCAAAACAATAGATAACACAGCATGCTTGGGACGGTAATTTTTAACGTGAGCACGTACAGTTTGTTTGTCTTTGTCGCATGAGTTGACGCCTTAGCGCGGTGACACTGATAACATGAATCTAAACAAAATGGCCTAATTATAAACAAGGCAGCCATCTTAGAAGAATTAATTAAATAAATGGTGTAAGACAGAGCAAGCTAAGTAGGTGAAAAGCCACTAGGTGACGGGGGCATGAGTCTGAAAGCCAAAGGCTAAACTAACTCCTGTAATCTCATTAAAACAGACTAGAATTAACGACACCCTCCCCACTGCCGTAACAAGTATGACACCATTACTGGATGCCACCGAAGGTGAGGGAATCCAAAAAGCTAATAAAACTGCTCTGGACTAAAAGCGAAGCATAAAAACAAAGTTAAAAACATAGTTTAAAATTAAATGTTTAAAAACATACAAAAGAGACTTAAAGTCAACCATGACAAGCAAAGCAGGCCAAAGTAAGAATCATATATCGGAAGTTAGTTTGATAAAAAAAAAAAAATCCAATCATTGTGGCGTGGAACTATAGTCGTGATCTTGAAGACTAGCCCCGAAGTCACCTGCTAAAAAGTCATCACAAAATGAGGCTAAATCGTCTGATCACTTGGGCGGAAGGATTCACAGAGCAAAAGTGTGCAGTAGTCTCATGTGTGCAGGTCCACCTGCATCAGTGCCATTGTCCGTAGAAGGAAGAGCCAACTCAGTCAACACGGAGTGTTTATAAGTGGCCTCGCGGATCAGCCTTAGTCTCATGGGGCACAACCATGTATGAACCCTCATCGGGGACATCAGCAGTTCTTGGTCCACAGGAGGTACTGGCAAGACACACTGTAGGCAAATGTTCGAAAAAGCACCATATGCAGCGAAAGACAGGCTGCACACACCAGAGGAGTAATCGAAATGACAACAACCAATTCCACTCTAGCTCCCCCAGCAAGGAAGCATCGAAGATCTGAACCATGCGTTTACGGCACAGTTGTGCTGGAGGCAGCGGCTTTATCACTCCGTGTAGCTGTAAACAACCGCTGCGAATCAGAAAAAATAGCAGTAGTTTTCCACCAAATAATGCTAAAATTACAGGAAAGCCACCAAACACACTTGAAAATAGTGAATGGATGGCCGATGGGATGACTCCGTACATAGTTTGGAAGATGGACACAAATCCAGACCCAACAGCCTTAAAGAAATGGACAATCCCAGTAGTGCTTGAGGCATTGAAAATTTTAGATACCAGCTCACCAAAGTGCTTGGGGAAGTTGGTATTTAATAGGGATTGGCTGATGACCTTGCTGTCTGAAGAATATACGTCTCTCTAGCGGATGTAAAAGCAACCTGTTTTTGAAACAGTAGCGCCTTTAGCCTACTCAGCTTGTCATAATTTACATTAATAGTATCAATGTGAGGCCACATTTCTGATACCTTTATCTCTTGTGTGGGGGGAATAAAACATGACCACAACACGTAACGACCTTAGAGACCGAAATTGTGTAGGCAATGCCCAGTCGCATACCGCAACAGCTTTGATCGCTCAGCACCACATAAGTGCCATTGGAAAGTACATGAAATGCTGGTCGAATCAAAGATAAGGGAGTAACCTTCAGGAAACAGGCCAAGTTCGTGACTCCCGCATTGCAGTGGCCGTGAAGGGACACCTGCTTGCAGATCATTGAATGACTAACAGTAGTCTCACATTCGCTTCCACTAAGAAAGACCTCTGTTTCGCCGTTCAGACATTTGTAATCAAAGAGCAACTCCCACTCTTTCTTAATATAGCTATCGCCCAGACGCTCATACCTGTCCACGGCAAGATGTTTCAGGCATTTCAAAAAAACGAAAGGTGGATATGGGCATATTAATAATGCCATGTGGGAGCCAGTCGACAGACTCTCTGCTATCGTAAAAGGCAATTTTTCCAACTTTTCTATATGAAGCATGGTGAAACTTGCTTCCCTTTTAACCATTGTCTGTTGTTTCTCGGATAAATTAAACGCAGCGAACAAGTCACTACCATTAATGTATCTCCATGGAAAACTGTCATTTTTCAATATTTGTAACGTCCAACCAAGCTGCATAATAGAACGCAACTGACTTTGTCCATGGTATAAACAGGACATGCCTGACTGAATGATATCAATCATAGACGACACTATTGTTTGTTAGTGAATAAATTCTGTTGGACAGCGTGTTCATGTCGTTATCGACATCCGCCAGAGCCTTTTCTAAGTTTTCCTTATCTATCTGCCTTAAACGTGCAGCAGCTTCTATCTGAGAACGTTTCCATATCTCACTATACATAGCATATATAAATCTTTTAGAGCGCTGTTTCCTAGGACCTAACAAGAAGTCCTGCAAGTCTTTATCTTCAGAAAGTGTGTTAAGGTGTTCTTTAACTGCGGCTAACATGTTAGACTGTACCCATTGTTGACACAATTTACCCACACTGTATGTAGTAACTATCCCCGTGTGTTGATCTGAGATGAAGCGAGGATCTGTCCGGCTAATCTTAAAACCCCCTGAGGAATTTAAAAAACATGCCTGACATTCATTGGTGTCCATTGGCCAAACTAACCACCCACAGGGACTGGAAAGTGAGAAATTATAGGTACCAGCCTGAACTTTTGCATCTAGCTCTTCTTCTGTATTATTCAGGAAGAATTGCCAATCGTTAAACTTAGCCGGTGTGGGGATACTGGGCATGTTCATTTCTTTTATTTTTGCCAACCTGAGGCAGGACGTCTGTTGAACAATGCCATTTAAAAAAATAATTTGTATAGGAATCATGCATGCTCTGAAGAAGGCTTCCCTACCCTGTATTTGCCAATCTTGTGTCCCCCATACACTTTTTAAATCAATATTGTTCTTCCAGTGATCGTAACCTTCAATGGTAAGACGGGAAACAAAGGCATTTGAATGTATCAGTTTTGTATCTGCTAGCAAAATTTTCTTAATTTTTGAAGGAGGCAATTTGAAAAAATATTACTCAGAATTTCTTGTGTCATGCCCAGAAAAACAAGTGAATTTTTCTAAATAACTTTTTGGGCTCCCCACTGGTGGCGTTGAACAATGTTCCCATTGTGTGTAATTAAGTACTGGTCTATGTCTAGTTGCACGGTGCAGGTAGTAATGGCCCCAATTATTGTAGCAGAACATTTCCCCATAATTCATTGTATTTACATATACATCCTCACTTTCAAATACTGAATATTCCTTCATTTCAGTTAACATAGAATCAACTGTCTGGACATCCCAATCATCAGATACAACACTGGGTGTGATAACATCTGTCCTGGATATTTTGAATACATATGGAATTTGAATTACCTCAGTAGGCCCGTATATCTCAAAAGGAACTTTGTCCCACACAATCCCATCAGAAATGGGTACAGCTGAAATGTTAACTGGGTACAAGTCTCTGCGGACCTTGTGTGAGGAATGATATGGAGTTAAAACTTCATCTACTGGCACTACAATGGCGCGTTCAGGAATGTAATGACCATTTATAAGCAAAAAAAAAAAAATCATGAAACCAATTCACACAAATAAGGTAGAAAATGTTAGGTATAACCATAAATAGTTCCAGGGATATATCAAGTAGTTCATTTTAAGCCATAGATATAGCTTGTGTGTCTTCAAATCATTTTCAATCGCTTGAGTGGATGGGTCTGAAGAAAAGTCATCAATGTCGAAGTAACCAGAGCCAGTCTCTGCAAAAACAGGAGCAAGTTCAGTACTTGTAGATGTGTTCACCTCACGTGGAGGCTCATAGTAAATAGTGCCATCAGTCTGTGTTGTATTGGTGTATAAGACGGCCAATTCTTGACCAGGTGTTGTCGTGGAAGTGGTGACTGGAACCAGCAAGAGCTCATTCTTCGCCTTCCCCATAGTCGAGGAGGGATTTATAGCATTGTTGGACATTGTAGCATAGTCCACAGTAGTGTTGGTCACGCTATTCTGAAGAGGAATGTCCTGTTGGGTAGTGAGAGGAGATCGGGAACTACCCAAGGGACCTCTGGGTCTACTGTGCAGGATTGGCCACATGGTATAGTTTGACATTTGTCAATCCCCAACTTTAGGAATCCAGCCAGTGGAAGTTGCTGGAATATCCCTTATTCCTAAGGCTGCAGCACTGGTGGATGATTTATCATCTCGAAATTGTTGAAGCTCCTGTAAGACAATGAGATGTTCATTTATCTCAAAAGGTGTTTCTGCTGCCACCATACCAGAACCATCAAGATCTGGGACATACATAGGTATCCCAAAGAGAACCTCTTAGGGAGTTAGTCCCCCCAAGGACTGTCTTGGCAGATTATTCAGTGCTCTCTGGACTCCATATATGTGATGAAGCCAGCTGCGGACAGAACCTAATACTCTAGCTGTTAAGGACTGCTTTAGATCACAGTTCCGCCTCTTCACGACCAAATTTCCCTCCGGATGGTATGGTGAGAAGTAATGGAGTTCAACACCCATCGTCCCCATTGTGTCCCTGAATGCCTTAGAGGCAAATACAGGGCCCTGGTCCAAGTGGAATGCTGCAACCGCATATGTACCGATAAAGATCAGCAAATCTTTTATAACAGTTCGAGCGTCAGCCGACCGCTGCAGCCATACCCACAGGAATCTAGAACAAGAATCTACAGTGACTAGGATGTATTTGTATGCACCATCTGGTTCGAGTGGACCACAATGGTCCAGGTACACACATTGTAATGGCCTACTAGACACTACGAGGGATGTCTGTGGTGGGCGTTTGATATTAGAGCCCTTTATCTGCTGGCAGATGTCACAACAAAAGACATATTGCTTTGTCTGTTTGTACAGACCCGGCCACCAGAATCTTTTCTGTAAGAGTGTTACCGTGGCCGAAATACCAGCATGAGCAGAAGCGACACCCTCATGCGCAGCTTTCACTAGATCTAATCTCTAGTCTTCGTTGGGGATTGCTCGATCTCCAACCCCAGGAAGTGTTGCATAAGCAACATTCTGTGCACTGATGTGGTATGAATATTTCGTAGGGTATCCTTTCTGGAGAGACTTGCCTTCAGCCAAAGCTTTTACGGCAGTAAATATTTCATTATCCAATCTCGAATGGGAACGAGTCACTGCAGCCACAGAAGCCGTAGCTACTGCAGATTTGGCTACTTCGTCAGCCAAATCATTAAGATAATCATTGTTTAAGACTGAACACAGTAATATGAATCACAGACTATCAAAGTCAGTCTTCCTGTCTCCGTTTTTTCTAGTGCTAAAATAAGGGCTTTGAGTTCGGCTAACTGAGCTATGCAGACCCCAAGGGTCTGCGTGTAGGTGTTATGAGGGTGGAAGACTCCATTCTTCATCACTCCACTCATGGCTGTGCAAGCTGCTGAGTATTGATTTTTGGTACCTACAGCTGGTTGGGCTGAACCATCAGTATAAATGACAGTATCATAGTTGTTTAAAGGTAAAAGATGTAGAGGAGTGAGGCACTCTTGTTCATATTGGAGAAATTCTTGTGTCTGAAGTTTTGGATCAAAAATATAATCTACATCAGTAGCTGTCAGAGAAGTTGCCCACTGAATCCAGCGTTAGGAACGCTTGCTTTGGTGACGGCCTCTAAGGCTGGCACTGGGGTAACAACAATGATGCGTTTCCCCTGGGCAAGTAGCCTCTCTTTTATGACAGCCATCTGAACTTCAGTTAGAATTTTTTCTATGGGTGCAAAGCGTTGCTCTGCATTTGAGTATAAATGTGATTTATATGCTATGGGCACCGTGTCATCCTCAGTGAAGGTGACATACGTAAACCCAAGGGCACCAGCAATTATTCTGATGACCAAATTCTTTTTATTGTCACAGGTGTATAAGTGTTTAGCTTCCAGCATGTCCTGTTGCAAATCCCTAAGGATACGTGTGTGTTCAACTGTCCAGTGTCTGCTAGAAAAATCTGGACGTATTAAGTCGTATAGTGGCTTGATACGTTGTGCATCGTCAGGAATGTATGTTCTGCCAAAATTAAAGAAACCAAGTAAAGGTTGTAGTTTCCTTAGCGTATTTGGTGGGTGCAGTTGTGCACATTTATCTAGGAAGTGCGGGGCCAGGCTCTTTCCTTCACTTGATAGCTCGTATCCCAGGAACAATACACTGAGAAAGGTGATTTTGCTTTTCTTGAAGTTGAATTTATAACCGACTTCTGCGAACCCCAAAATTATTCGATCGACCCTCACAAAATGAATGTTCAGGTCGTCGTTTGTGAGATAAACGTCGTCCACATAGGATAACGCCTCAGGATCAATATCATGTAATATTGAGGTTACTCGGGCTGAGAACAGTCCTGGACTATTCTTATAGCCCTGGGGTGAAAGGCAAAAGCATTTTTGTGAGCCAAATGAGAATGCACTCAGGTCCCGACTTTCTTCCGTAAAATTCTGGCAGAAGAACCCGTTGGAAATATCCAACGTTGTTTTATATTTTTTGCGCACTATGTTGTTTATCAGTGCCATGCTATGTGAATATTGTATCGCATATGTACGTGTATGACTGTTTAAGTGTCTGTATTCTAAGACTATTCTATAGGAATGGTCTGGCTTCACAACCAGGAATGGATTATTCATTGCAGAGGCGCAGAGCTCAATTACCCCCTGATATTCTGGCTGAGTAAGGATCTCCCCCACTGGAGCTTCAGCCTAGTGTTTGACTGGATATTGTGTCTGAGGCTGGGGTGTAGACCTGATAGGTATTACATGACACGGAGAATCCCTGTCCCAGCCTACATGATTGCGATATAATGCAGGTGCCTGCGCTAGAGCCCATCTGACAGCGTAGTGTTCCTTTTATGCCTCTGGAACAAGATTAGAGAAAGAAGGCAAAATGAAATTTTCCCCATGTGGGAGCTTACGGACGTGCTCAGGCGGCCAATCTCTTTCGGCCAATAGGATGTCACAATTAAGTTTGTCCCAAAAGATCACACTGATGGTGCGTTCCAAGTCTCCCTTAATTTGGATCTTTAGATCATAAAGTCTATATAGTGGGAGTACGTGCCCGTCTGCCGTTTCAACTGCAACAAAATCACTAGTTGCTGTCGCATCCAGATGATCTGTCAGGTGACATATCGTGACCTCTGCTGCGCTGTCTAGCAGTGTCACTGCCCATGTCTTGTTCTTCAGCAATGTTCTCAAGTGTACTGCCATTTTTGACTGTTTTGACTGTTAGTGCCACCATCTTTTCTTTTTAAACTGTGGCTTTTGTTGCAAAGTCTTCTCTTCTTTTATGACTGTAGACTGAGGCAAGTCTTTCTTTTGTTTCACATATTCAGGACGTCGGTCAGGACAGCCCCCTCTCTCGCTACATCTATCCGGAGAGTCCTGAAAGGAACAAGAGGGACGTGAATCAGTAGATCTATCAGGAGTTCTAATATTCTCCCTATTTCTGAGAGTATATCTCCTTTCGGAGTTCTCCAGATGCAGAGAGTCTGCTCTCTGCTTATATCTGTCTTTAAATTGTTTTGGCTTCACCCAGCGCTTTTTCAAACCCTGTCTGTTTTGTACCTTCCGTAGGGGTGGTACTCTGTACTTCCAATTTCCTTGGCTTGGCTTCCAGACTATCCCATCCTATACTAGTATAGGTATCGGAAATAATTTTTGGTAGCTATCTCTCTTGATCCAAATGTGGAGTTTCTTAGAGACAATGGCGTATAGCCAGTGCTATCGCTTCCCCTTTAATGTTACTAAGTATTATCGAGGATACTGCGTCAAAATTATGCATCAATTTCATCCCCAAATCTAGGGCAGGTGCTGTCCCATGCTCATTCTATATTTGTTTTAACACCTCCGGTAAATTGGCAAGTGTCGGAGTACCATGTGTGGTAGTATATATGGCAGCGAAGACTGTACCCCATGTGGCAGTCATCCACCAAGGAAACCATCCCAAAGGGCAAGCACCTTGTTAGAATTCTATATATCTTCTGTGGTCCCATATGGGGAAACACAGCTTCCAGCTGATTTGTTTTCTGAGCTATCCAATAAGGTATTTTCTCCCGCTCCGTGGGTACTTTACCTATAATAGTATGCACTGTTTGTGGATTAATCCCAGTAGCCAATTGGTATCCAGCATGTGTTGGTGTTGTGTTCAGAGTCCGCATTACGAACTGAACTAGCCGTCTATATAACGTTATTATTTCATTATATAGGTTTTGCAGATCTGCTACTTGCAAATTTTGTATATCTGGGTGAGGTGTAGATGTGGCAAACATAGGCCACGTAGGTCCGTCATTACTTAAAGGACCTAATATCACTCATTGTATTACATGTGGTAGGGCGCCTTCAAACCAGTTCTGATGCTCTTGATAGGTGAGCGGTACGTCATGGTACTAGTATGCTTGGTACCGTTGAGGCACATTAGCAATTGTATATGTGTGAAAATTAAGTGTTCTGCGGTCTTCCTCCGGAAAGGTGACCCAAGAATAAAATGTTTCTGTTTGGTAAGCTTCATTAGCTTCTACTATGAAAGTCACTTCCCCGCCATCTTCTGTAATCCCATGTGCTACTAGGTGTAATGTTAATGCGTGTCTAGCATTCTCAGGAATCTCTATGGGGTTAGCCATATTTGTGAAAAGATGAATATGAAGAGATGGAAAACCAAGTGGGGAGTAAAGTCCTTTTTATTAGTTAGAGCTCGAACAACCTACAGCCTAATTAGGTGTCCCCTGTTCAGCTGAGGAGGATTTTCCTAAAGATCACGGACGTCTACGTATAATGGTACTTAGGTTACATGATGTCTGTGAGACAGTGATAGTCGGGGTATCCGTAAATTAGTGCCTAAACACCATCGTTCGTGGCGCCATTCTTGCTCTGGGCAAGACTGCTGGTTCAAGGATGACAGTACTTATGTTTGTAGGCGACTATGCCTATCCTACAACAAGTCCCAACTGTGGCCCCAACTCCTCTGACTCACTAGCAGTACCCCACCAAAAACCCGAACAGTTAAAGGTGATTTGTGGCAGCCTTTACACATGGACTCAGAAGTATGACATCTCAAGGAGTGTCGTAGTTAAACGGAGATTACCCCTTTCTCACAGATATATCATGTCTCAACCAAACACAGGCAATAACGAAGATGCAGTAATGTTTCAATGGTTTTTATTTAATACAATCTGCAATCTGCAGTAAATCGCATGGGCTGCAATGATTAGGAAAATGAACAGTGCAAGAAATAGAATTGTAAAGACAAGGGTCATGATTATAAAGACCCCCACCATCTTGCAATAGCATGGAAAGACATTGAGTGTGTGATATGTCCTAATACCCTACCATAATCGGCCTAACCCTCGACCTAGAGGAGAGCTGGGTATGTTAAACCTAATCTGCCAATGCCATGCGGTGGCACTGATAACATAAATCTAAACAAAATGGCCTAACTATAAACAAGGCAGCCATCTTAGAAGAATTAACTAAATAAATGGTCTAAGACAGAGCAAGCTAAGTAGGTTAAAAGTCACTAGGTGACGGGGGCACGAGTCTGCAAGCCAAAGGTTAAGCTAACTCCTGTAACCTCATTAAAACAGGCTAGGATTCACTACACCTTGCGCCACATGATGCCTGCGCCAGGCTTAATGTATGCAAGGGGGGGGGGGGCGTTCCGGCACTAGGGGGGCTGTAAAAATGGTGCAAAGCAATCTATGAGATTCCTTTGCAACATTTTCATTGGCATTTTTTAACACCTAAGTGCAGGACTTCAATGGGCCTCTGGGTGCTTTGCAGGATGAGGGTCAAACATTTTGAAGCTAGTCCTGCAAAGCGCCAGGCTACCGTAAAAAATTATGACGTTAGTCCCCCTGACTACCGCCATGGTTATCCATATTTTAAATACGGTGCACACATGGTGGCGTCGGGGGGGCACAAGAAAAGTGGCGCTGCACTAGATGCAGCTCCATTTTTCACAATTCTGGGCATAAGAGCTTGAGACTGTTGTGGGCCAAGACTAGGACAGATCTTTAAAACAAATTCTGGAGTATCCCGAGCTTGGTACAGGTTCTGTGTACTGCACACCGATAGGTCCATTCAGGAAAGTCTAATTTAACTATCCTTCCACACTGTTCAAATATGACTTTATGAAAAGTTGTGGGCATAAAAGTGGCACTCCTGGCACCCAGACCGCAAATAATGTCTGTACTGGACAGAGCATCGAAGAAAGACTGCCCTGCTGTTCCCTGGACCTGGCAAAGAAAGGCTGCACCAAAGACTGGGCTTCACCTGCTGCTCCTGGGCTAGCAAAGAGCACTGTGCCTTAAGTGCGTTGCTTGAGGAAAAGTCATTCCCCAAGCCCCAAACAAAAGAGGTGAACTCCAAGGGGTATATTTACTAAGATTTCACGCCATGTCTGCACCACAAAAGTGATGCAAATTGTCATAAAATCTGTTTTTACCTATTTACTTTACATTGCAAAACTTGTTTTGCACTGGAAAGTACCCTAAAGGGAATACAAAGCAGCTTGAAGCAGTACTTTGCGTTGCTTATCACCAAAGGGGTGGTACATGGGCATTTCCAGGCAATCACCCATGCTTTTTGATGCAAAACCATATCTACTAGCATTAGTAGACAGGGTTTAGCATCAAAAATGAATGTCGCTCCACACTCCCAAGACCTCTGCAACTCCCTTTCCAACTACTTCCACCGCAAAATCGCATACATACATGACAGCTTCACATCATCGGCACCCACCATCACCACCACCGATACAACCAACACCACAGCACCCTGCCGCACCAACCTACTGAACACCTGGACCCCCACCAACGACGAAGAAATCAGCAAAACCATGAGCTCCTTCCACTCAGGCTCCCCAACAGACCCTTTCCCCCACATCTTCAACAAAGCCAGCCAAATCATCGCTCCCCAGCTCCGGGCCGTCATCAACAGTTCCTTTGACACCGCAACCTTCCCAGATATTTGGAAACACGCCAAAGTCAACGCTCTTCTCAAAAAACCCAAAGCAGACCCTGAAGACCTCACAAACTACCGACCCATCTCTCTTCTCCCCTTCTCCGTACAGGTCATGGAGAAGACAGTAAACATACAACTGTCTTGCTTCCTAGAAGACAACAACATACTCGACGTCTTCCAGTCTGGATTGCGCAAAAACCACAGCACCGAGACCGCCCTCATCGCCTGTAAAGATGACATCAGGACCAGATTGGACAAAATCGAAACCGTCGCCCTCATCCTCCTGGACCTCTCTGCAGCTTTTGACACCGTATGCCACCAAACCCTCCGCACATGCCTTTTCGACGCTGGAATTCGCCACAAAACCCTGGACTGGCTCACCTCCTTCCTCTCCGAAAGAACCCAAAGAGTTTGCCTCCCTCCTTTCCGGTCTACAGCCACCAAGACCATCTGTGGGATCCCACAAGGATCCTCACTCAGCCCCATCCTTTTCAACATCTACATGGCTCCTCTCGCCAACATCCTCCGCCCCCACTGCCTCACCATCATTTCATACGCTGACAATACCCAGCTCATCATCTCCCTCACTAGGAACCCAGCTACCGCCAAGAATAACCTACACGCTGGACTCCTCGACATCGCCAACTGGATGACAGCAAGCCACCTCAAACTGAACTCAGAAAAAACAGAGATCATCATCTTCGGTCCCAACAAGACAGCATGGAACGACTCATGGTGGCCCACCGCCGTTGGACCACCCCCAACACCCTTCACCCACGCATGCAATCTTGGCATCATACTGGACTCATCTCTCTCCATGACTCAGCAAATCAACGCCATATCATCCTCCTAATTCAGCACCCTTTGCATGCTATGCAAGACTTTCAAATGGATTCCTTTAGAAACAAGAACAGTCACCCACGCCCTCATAAGCAGCAGTCTGGACTATGGCAACGCCCTCTACGCAGGGACCACAGCCAAGCTTCAGAGAAAACTCCAGCAAATCCTCGCCACAAACACATCTCCACCCACCTCAGATCCCTACACTGGCTGCCCGTCAACAAAAGGATCATTTTCAAAATCCTTGTCCACGCTCACAAAGCCCTCCACGACACTGGACCGGCCTACCTCAACGAACGGATCAACTTCCACAAACCAACTTGACATCTCCGCTCCACCGACCTCGCCCTCTCTACAGTCTCCCGCATCCAACGCACAACCTCCGGCGGCATATCCTTTTCCCACCTCGCTGCCAAAACCTGGAACTCCCTTCCCACCAACCTACGCAAGAAACAGGACCTCCTAACCTTCAGAAAGCACCTCAAAACATGGCTTTTCGAGCAGTAACCCCTTCCCCTACCCCACAGGGCCTTGAGACCCTACCGGGTGAGTAGTGCGCTTAAGAAATGTATTTGATTGATTGATGCAGGTGTTAAAAAGAGAAATGTTTTTATTTCCCCTGTCTTTCCGAACTTTGCACGTGTGCTTTACTGTGCAGCTCACATACAATATAGGAAAGGTTTTAAAGTGTGTCTACGCATAGTACTTTTTACTGGAAGGGTACCCCTTCCAGCACAAAACCTCATGCACTCACCCTAGCACTATGGTGCTAAGGTGTGTTTGTGGGGCTCGGCAGCTAAAATCAGCACCAGTGCTAGGGAGAGGTGAGGAGAGAGCCATATTCCTGTAAATATGTCACTCTCCTGCTTTCTCCTTTTCACACAGTATTTTTCGCTGCTGCGCTGTGCTACGTGACTATTAAGTAAAATCTGGGCCCAAATGTCAGTTGGCTGACTTTCTTCTTAAAGTTCCAAGGCCACAAAAGCTGAAAAAGTTTAGGGGAGTTATAGCCACAATTGCTTGTTTCCAGCTGACTGCTGAAGTACCGTTCGGTACACCAAACCCTGACACTCAAAAGTTGCAGCCGACTCTGCTAGAACCATGAGTGTCGTCAAAGTGCTGTTCCCTGGACCTAGCAGAGAAAGGCTATATCAAAGACTGGGCTGCACCTGCTGCTCCTGGACTAGCAAAGAAAGGACTTTCCCTGTGGTGCTCTGCTCAATGAAAAGTCATTTATCTAGCCCCAGACAGAATATTTCAAATCCAAAAGTTAGATGACTGACTTTTTGTGACAGCTACAGGGCCCCAAAAGCTGAGGAAGCCACCTTGGCAAAGTTGATAGCCAAAATTGCTTGTCTGCCACTGCCCGCCGAAGCGCAGCCAGCAAGACCGAACACTGACACTCAAAAGTTGCACCCAAGTCTGCTGGACCTGGGAGAGCCGTCACAGTGCAGTTTGGTCATTTTAGATAGACAAGAGCCACAGTTAAAAGGAACCAGTGGTTTCGCTGTGACCGGAGACAAGTAGACCAGTGGCAACTAGCTTGTGGCTGGCCTTTACCTGGACTTTAAGGGACATCAACACTGTGGCCAAAGTTGTTTTATTGTGTTTGAGGACTAAAGGGTGGCCCCATGAAGATCCACTTTGACGGGATCAGTATCTTCAGCGTATTCAGCATTATGTATCCCTTACATCAGGATAATTCTATTAATGTCTATGACAGTTTGCCCATGTGAGAAATTTGGTTGTTAGTTGACTTGGGGTGTGAGCCCTGGTGAAGCAAAAGCCACACTCCCTTGCAGGGTGAACAACAAAAAGTCACTAAATTAACCTGTGTTTAACCCTCTGTAGCCTGGCAGAGAAAGTAGTCAGACTTAACTTCTTGGAGGCAATTTGTAAAGAATTTATGCAGCAAACAAACAGCAATAAAGTGAAACCATAACGCAAAACTTTGATAAATTATTTGACAACAAACCCATCACAATCCAACTAGCAGAACAAGAAGTATGAATTTTTAACATTTAAGGTTCCAAATAGCTCTTAAAAGCAAAAAGTGCCAGCTGTGGACATCTGGCTGTACTAGTCCGGGGCAAATTCAGAACATAAGGCTGACCGCGAGGGAGTGTGGTTCGGATACACGAAGTGGATCGGGCCTAGTCAGTGCTTACCTTCAGACTTAAAACATTTTTGAAGAAACCGTTTCTGAAAAGGTAGAAGTTCAGTGGAGAAAAGCTACAAGTGTGTCCGAGGAGGAAGAGTAATTGTTGGATCGCGTGTAGTGAAGTCGCAGTGAATATTTTTACCTTCGGATTTCGTCGTCAAGATGGAAGTCGAAAACCTCCATCTTGACGAAGAAAAAGGCTGTAGCCAAAGACAGTTTCAGTCGGACTCCCTTTTGGCGAAGGACCACTGAAACAGATTTGCAACTGCAGAGAAGAATGTAGTGGGAGAAGCTGCGTAGTCAATACTACCAGTGATGCACAACGGGTGGACAGGTGAGCAGATTGGTTCAAGTTCTCTCCTGGTTCTCAAAGCACTTTTTGGCCAAATTTTGTTTTAGTCCTCAGTTTTGGAAATTGCCCATCTGCGCACCTTTAGCACCATAACCAAGGGTCCAGAACTGGATGGAGACCTCTTGGGTGTTCGGATTCACTCAGGCTTGATCCAGGTGCCGGTTCAAGCTAGTGGGAGCCTGTATTGTCCTTGTGGCTCTGAACAGGAGGCCAACAAACTAGCCCTTGAAGTCACTTCTGGAAGTCCTGAGTGCAGGTGAAGATGCAAAGCTCAACAGCAGGGCTGGACTCTGAGGTTTCAAGGTAGGCTCCAGACAGTAAAGCAGTCCTTCCAGGTACAGCAGCAGACTGGCAGAGAGTGCACAGCAGATCACAGCAGTAGGCAGTTCTCTGAGAGTCCTTGCGCAGGCCCAGTAGTGAACTGAAGAGTGGGTCTCAGAGCCCTATGTTTACACCCTGGTGCCCTGCTCCTAGAAGGTGGGAGAAGTTTCCAGAAAAGTTCTTCGATATTCAAGGAGTTTCCTGCCTCCCCTGCCCTGGCTCCTACCTGGCTGCACTGAAAACACAGGGTTGTTAAGCCTGTTGTGTGGCGGCAAAGCATAGCCTATTCAGATGCAATCCGCCTCCCCATCCTGTCAGTGGAAAGGCCATTCAGGATCTGCTAATCTCACTATAGTGTGACTGACTGGAGGGAATTCAGAAAGACCTAACTGTCAGCTACACCCAATCATGTGACCTAAGGCAGTCTGTAGGCACACAGGGCTAAGGGCAGCAAAATGCAAACTTTCTAAAAGTGGAATTTTCAAACTTGTAATGAGAAAGTTCACTTTACTATTAAAGGAGGGTTATCATTACAAGTTCATAGGTACAAAATGACATATCTACCCCCTCTCATTTAGGAATTACAGCTTATTAAATGTAATAAGGAATCCTCTTTGTTATCTAATGGGAGGGGTAGGCCTCACAGTAGTGAAAAACTAATTTGGGAGTTTTTCACTACTAGTGTATGTAAAACTTAAAACGTAATGTCCAAGCTTTTATGTACACAGCAGCCTGCCCTGTGGGCTATCTATGGCCTACCTTAGGGGTGACCTACATGTAATAAAAAGAGTTTGAAGACTTGGAAAGGGGTTTGGAATGCCAAATCGACATGGCAATGGGACATTGCCTTCAGGCTTCAATGGCCGGCCTGGGACATGTTTTGAAGTGCTATTTAAGTGGGTGGAACATTAAATGCTGCAGTCCCACTGGTAGCATGTAAGTTATAGGCCCTGGATAAACATGTATACTTGTAAGTCTCTTTAAAAGAGACTTACAAGTAAATGAAATATGCCATTCAGGTATGTGCCAATCAAACCAAGTTTAGGGGAGTGAGCACAAACACTTTAGCACTGGTCAGCAGTGGTAACGTGCACAGAGTCCTAAGGCCAACAAAAGCAAACATCCAGCACAAATATGAGGAGGAAGGCAGAAAGTTAGGAGTGACCCTGTAGAAAGGGCCATGTCCAACAGTCCCTAGGGCCTGGAGCTGATCTGGAGACTGCTTTGACTGCCAGGACACTCCTGCTAAACCTTACATGGCCCCCCTGACTTGCTCCAAGTCAGAGTTGATTGCCCAAAATGGGCAGAGTAGCTAAACACAACTTTATAAAAGGTTTTCAAAGTAACCGCTAACCATGATAGTTGCCAATGCTTGTTTGTATTTTGAGCGAAAAGTTACAATTTCACCAAAAATTCAAAGCTCCAGAACCCTCTGGTGGATTTTCTTTGTTTTGTTGTCTAAAACTTCACGAAATGAAGATTTTGCCTTATATAAGTTGGTGTTTGATTTCTTTTGAGTAGTGTGTCTGTCTTATTAATTTGTTTTGGTATCTGACTGCACGAAACCACAGCTACCCAGGTCTGAGCTAAAGCTTTACAAACGAGCATGTTTAGAATCCTGACAGTTTTGTGAGTTTATTACATAGTGAGGTCTCACAACAACACCATTTAATAAAACACATTCCCTGCCTTGGCCACTTTGTCTACCCTGAAGTCAATTAAATGAGGGCAGCGTGCAAGGATAGGAAGATCAGGGAGGATGCCTCAATTAAGAAAGAAGACCTAGCGAAAGCCCTCAGGGCTTGGTTAAAAACTTTCCAAGTCCAACCACTGTTGGATTACGAAATCATCCCTGACAGTGGGGAAGACAACAATGGCAGAGAAGGTATTGAGAAGGAGGGGGACAATGACAGTCTGACCCCAACATCTGAAGGAAATGGCTTTACAAATATGGTAGTAAAAGGGGCACTACATCTGAGAGGGGGCCAAAGTCCTTGAGGCTCAAGTCACCCTCCTGGAGTTGGAGGGAAGGAGACTGGACCTGGAGTAAAGAAGACTGGCCCTTGGGGAGAGAATGGTCAAATTCATATGTAGCCCACGGGTATTGCTCCTAAGTATAATGAAGGGGATGACTTTGTTAAGCGGCTGGCATCCTATAAGAGCTCTCTTAGGATGCAAAAGGTCAATGTCCAACACTGGGGGTCCCTGTTGTGAGAAATGATTCATGTAGTGGAAAGAGATAGGCTCCTGACACTAGAAGATGATGTGGCAGAGTCTTACACATACACGAGGGCTACACTTATTGCACTCTTTGGTCTCATCCCTGAAGAGTATAGACAAAAGGTCAGGAACACAGAAATGGGTGGACTTTGTTGATGCTCTGTGAAATCACTGGAAGACTGCACTAAGGTTAACAAAGTGGATACCTATGAGGGGCTCTAAAAAGTAGTGGTAAAGGAGCAAGTACTTAAAAAACATACCTCAAAGAAATTACACAAGCATATCTTGGATTCCAAGCTACCTAGTCCTAGAGAAGTGGGCAATATGACTGATAAATGGGTTTACACTAGGGTGCTGAAAAGTCCACTGGAGGTAATCCTAAGAAAGGGGGACAGGCTCCCACTTCAGGGTAAAGAAGTAGGTAAAGTTCAAAATAAAGAGACCCTTAAAGAATCACAAAAGATTGTCCAGTGGCGAGCCCAGAGTAAAAATCTCTTTCAAAGGGGAGGGGGTACATGGGGAAGAATAATGACCCTTCAAAGGCTGGTGTGTGCTATGACTGTCAGCAGCCATGGCACAAGGGGGAGATGCTGTGTGCACCAAGAAAGTGCCCACCAATGGCCATCCCAAAGGCACTGCCATTGTAGAGATGGAGCTGGAGGTTACCCCTTAGGATTCTAGAGGGTAAACTGAGGCCACCTTAGTTTCACTAGTTTGGAAGGAAATTGAACCCTTGGCTCACTGGCCTCCATGCATGGAAAAGGATAGCCAGTGGTCAAGAATGAGGGGGGTTGAGTGAAAGCTCTAAGGGATACTGGTGGCAGCATAACCATAGTTATGGTTACACCAGATCCCTAGACCAAATAATCCCAAATAAGGTGCACTAGATAGACAACTCTGACAATACAAAGTATATCCCATGGCTAGGGTGGACTTTGAGTGGGGACGGGTTATTGGCCCAAAGAAGGTAGCTGTGTCCCAGCCATCCAAGTATAGTGTCTGCTGGGAAATTATCTTGAAACATCTGCCGGCCTGGGCAGAGGTGGAGAGAAGGACTCGCGCAGAAATGTTAGATCTCTTAAAGTGGGTGTGTGTCTCCATTAAAGTACAAAAGACCTTGAGGGAAAATCAAAGGACTCTGGAGTCCGGGGAGAATGGCCCATGTTGCTAGTCACAAGAGACCGGCCAGGAAGTTTTGTCAGCCTACTTCCCAAAGTCCATATGTCCAGGAGGAGCCTAACCCTGAGGAAAAGGCCTGGTATCCAGAAGCAATACCACGCAGGACTGTGACTACAGCCCTGCTTGGTATATTCACTAGGGTAGGGTTCCCTAAGGAAGTAATCTCAGATAAAGGTACTACCTTTATGTCTGCCTATGTGAAAATAATGTGGGATGAGTGTGGTGTTTACTACAAATTCACAAGTCCTATCCATCCCCAAAGGAATGGTCTGGTTAAAAGGTTCAACAAGACCGTGAAAGGCTTGAGTATGGGTCTGCCTGAAAAACTCCCAAAGGGCTGAAATGTTCTACCAGCCGGATGTTTGCTTACAGGGTGGTAACCCACAGATGAGTTGACTTCAACCCTTTTGAGCTACTCTTTGGTCCACAACGTTTGGTGAGAGAAGGATGGGAGTCCCATCTAGGAAACTTATCACAATAACACGGATTATGTACTGGCCCTTCACTCAAGGGTGGCAGAGCACAGGAAGAAGTCAAACAAGAATTTAGAGGCCAGCCAGGAGCTTGTGAAGCACTGGTATGACTAGAAGCCCTCAATGGTAGAGTATCAACCTTGAGAGTTGGTGTGGGATTTAGAGCCTGTATCTCGTAGGGCTCTCTAGGACAGGTTGACTGGGCCCTATCCAAGTTTGGAAAAGAAGGTGTCACCTATCTGGCGGAATTAGGTACCCCTAGAAACTTTCACAGGGCTATCCATGTCAACAAGCTGGAACTCCACCGTGACACAGCAGACATGACTATGCTCATAGTGACAGATAGAGGGGAATAAGAGGAAAGTGATGCTCTCCCTGACTTACTGTCAAACAGTATCAAGGAAGGCTCAGTGAATATGGTATTCATCTACTCCACTTTAACAGACTTGCACCATAAAGATTGTTACAGGCTCCTGCAAACAGACTGCTAATCTGTTTTTATTGACCCCAGGTCTGACATTTTGGTTTAGCCATGATGTGGACACAGGTGGCAGCTTGCCTGTCAAAAGTAATATTCATAAGTTGTCAGATTAGGTCAAAGTTAGAATCAAAGCTGAGGTTGCTAATATGGTAGAGTTTTATGTGATTGTGCCATTTAGTAGTCCATGAGCTAGCCAAGTGGTGTTGGTACTCAAGCCGAATTTCAAGGGGGTAAACCTGAGATGAGGTTCTCTGTGGGCTACAGAGGCCTAAATGCATCACCAAGACTGATGCTCTCCCCATACCCAGAGCTGATGAGCTCATAGAAAAGTTGAGAGCTGCCAAGTACCTAAGAACATTTGGCCTAACTGTAGGTTTCTGACAGGTAGCCCTCACCTAAGGTGCTAAAGAGAGCTCTGCCTTTTCAACTCCTGAAGGCCACTTTCAGTTCAGAGTGATGCACCTTGGATGGGTTGAAAACTGCACAGGGTGAACAGGGTTCGCTGAGATTTGGAAATTTTCAGTGCAGCATATCTAGATGATATTTCTTTACTTGTATCTAACTATAAGGAGCACCTGATCCAGCTAAAATAAGTACTTTAGGCTCTGCAGCAGGAAGGACTGACTAACAAGGCAAGTAGGTGCTAACTAAGGCAAGGCTCAGTTGTGTACCTTAGCCATAAATTAAGTAGAGGCAATGTACAACCTCTCCAGCTTAAGATTCAGATCTTTCGCACCTGGGAGGCTACTAAGACACAGACCCACGTCATAGCCTTTTTAGGCCTGACGGAGTAATACAGGAGATTTGTTAAGGGTTATGGCACCATTGTGGCAGCATTGACAGAACTCACTTGCAATGTAGCAACCCAAAAGGCCTTTGACACCCTAAAGGACACTTTGTGCTCATTACTTGTCCTAAAGGCACCTGATTTCAGTAATGAGTTTATTGTCAAAACATATGCATTTTAACATGGAGTTGGGGCAGTGCTGGTACAGGTAAATGATGAGGGCCAGGATCAACTAGTTGCCCTTATTAGTAGGCGACTCCTCCCCAGAGAGCAGCAATGGAGAACCATTGAGAGACG
This sequence comes from Pleurodeles waltl, assembly GCF_031143425.1. Taxonomy (NCBI): domain Eukaryota; kingdom Metazoa; phylum Chordata; class Amphibia; order Caudata; family Salamandridae; genus Pleurodeles; species Pleurodeles waltl. The sequence goes on from NC_090451.1 coordinate 578,673,462, forward strand.
AAGCCTGTGCTGTGGTTGGGCCCCTAAAGAAGATCAGAACCTGTTTGTTTAGAACTCACTTCAGAATTCAAACTGAACTCAGATCACTCAGGTGGCTTATGCAGATGAGAGAACCCCAAATTGTTGAGGTGGTCCATTTCCCTACGGGGTATGGAGTTTATAGTAGAATACAGACCTGAGACTGACCATGTCAATGCAGATGGTCTTTCCAGATTCACCCACTTAGATGATGAGAACTACGAGGGTGTAGGTTAGTGGCTTATCGCCTTTTCGTCTGGAGGGAGGCACATAAGGAAATGCTCTTTTTGCATGATTACCCTAAAAGTTTTAGACTGATGCTGCTTGTTTTGGGACTCTAATAATGCAATGAGTCCTGCTAACCGGACATAAGTGCCAGTGTTTTGACCTTCAAACGTGAATGCCTAATTGGTTTATACCACAATTGGAATAAGTTAAATTATATGTGGTACCAGAGGTACCTTGAGCCTGTAAGTTACTGTGTCCCTGATGAGCTGCAGCACTTATTATGCCACCCTGAGCGTGACAAAGTAAAACATGTCTTCCAGCCTGCCACTGAAGACTGGTAGAGTAGTTTAAACTACTAACTCGATTTTGCCATTTAAACGAATGACAAAGTCCAGACCTCCCTTTTTAGGTTTCACCTGAGTATCGTGCATGTGCTGTTAGCGAATCCTACTGTAAACAAAAAAATAGCTTACAAACAGGCTTATAGCCTGCCCATTACTTAGCAATACTTACCACTGGTTGACTTCCAAGTCACTTGTGTTTCCTTGCTTCTTATTGGTCACATTTCCTGCTTTCTCCTGGTTGCTCACCTCCTCCTGGGTTCTCCTGGGACTTCTGTCCTTGCCGTGGAGCATGAAGCTAGCGCAGCTTTCTGTTTGTGGCCAGGGTTGTTCCACTGGTTGTGCACTTGTCCAGGAATTTAGCCATGTACTCTCTAAGAGTCAAATTATCCCTATTCTGAATGCCTGGATCTGAGTCTGTTTTTATGGGTAGTCAGCTTAAAATTGGGAATCATGATTGTGTTCACTTAGATGCTGCAATGCAAATGCTCATGGAAACCAGTGCTTCAGTTGGTTGTTTTTAAGGCTCTCATGGCTTTAGTCCCTATTTTTTCAGTACCTAGGGAGCAGCTATACCAGTAGTGTTTATGTCAGTAAGTGCTGGGCTGCTGTTTGAAGGAGGGGTGAGGGGGCACTGAATGAATCCTGCATTATGCTAATGTTGCTTAGATACAGATGGGCCTGCATTCTTTTGTTTCGGCTGCCTCTAGGGAGTTATAGAAAATGGTCAAAGAGGATTTCAATGCCCCCTTTGTTTGGCATTCAAATTGCCGGGTGAAGTCAGAATTGTTCTTGCTTTGCTAAATTATATGATTGAGATTCGAAAATATAGTGGTTGAGCAATATCTTCGCATGTGATACAAGATATAGACATTTTCAGCAGCAGAGCATAAGGTGAGTAAACTTATCATTTGTATTAGCGCAGATCACTGTTAAGGAAAAGTTAAATACACACTTAGACCTGTGAATGGTTTCTGGTCAGTGGCTATTCCAAAAATATTTTATCAATTTACATTTTAAGTTCAAAATTGGATTTGTTTTTTAAACCTAGTCATTTATCACTCATGCAATACATCAAATAGAGCAACACTTTTAGCACACGCTATCTTTGGAGTAAAAATAATCAGTTAATAAGAAATTATTCACAATGGCAACAGTTCTGGCTTCTCTTTGTGCTGCCCTATGTTTACTAACACAAATGTTAGAGACATAGTTCCTCATATTCGGATAAAGCATTACATATAAGGATACCACCTAATATATATCTCAAGGTGTTGTGGGTTCATTTTAGTACTTTGCTCAGGTACACATATTTTAGCCTAGCTTAGGCCTGTGTCCTTTTACCCAGATATATGCTCTGATTTCATTTATTCATTTAAGTTCACCTTGCTTTTCAGCAGGGGTGTTTTACTTTTCTAATCAGCTGTGATTCTGTAAAAGCGTTGTTATTAATTTTGAGCACAACATTTTATCATGCACTTCTGCCCAAAGCTGACAAGAATAAGTACATGATAATCTAACTACTATTGCCATCACAAGAGTGTGCAAGCAGTCCGACACTTAGGCACATGCTCACGTCAGGCGTGTTATTCAGAACGCAAATATGGTTTCTTATGAAAACATCATTCGGGCTAGGGAAAGGGAGGGAGGTCATTTGGGCCAGTATACCCATCCATGCTGTATACCATTTTACTGCTGACCTCAGCCCTCTCTCTACAGCCAGCTAAGGAGACGGTGGGCACACCCCTGTTCTCAGGTAAAGGGGGTGGGTGTTCCTCTCATGTACTAAGAACAGACAGATTGGGCTTTACCCACTATGCTCTGGCTAGAGGTTAGGGGTTAGGTAGGATTCCTATGTACATGTTATTCCAATATGCTTGGGTTGCTTATTTTCCTTTCTTTGATTGTAACAATCCTAATCTTGCTATGTCTCATTGCTCTAATAACTATAGATTATATATTTTATCGTAGATTGCAGTCTTTTCAATCAATGTATTGAAAACCATCCTGCACCTTTTCTTTGGCCTACGTGTGTGTATGAGAGTTTTGCTAATGAGAGAAAGGGGTGAGATTCGTCAACCACAACTTCCGTGAGAGGTCCCCGAGTGTCATGTGTCAGGCTGCCACAAATCACCTTTGGTTCCTATGTTTCGGTAAGGTGTAGCTAGCTAGTCGAAAGGGTGGGGCAGACAGCTCCCAAGACGTGTGCAATTGACTCTGTTACCCACAAGCGGTAGTGCTGCCACCACGAAACCAGCAGTCTTGTTCCAAAAACGAGAATCCTTCGACATGGCGCTGCCAACATTGGTAAGGCACTAATTATACAGGTCTCCTGAATAGCTCGGTCTCACACATGCTAAAGATACCTAAGTACCATTATACAGAGACATCAGTGGTTTTGGGAAAAATCCTCCTCAGCTGAAGAGGGAGCACATATTTAGGCTGTAGGTTGTTCAAGCTTCAACCCTAAAAGGATTCCCCTGTTGTTGTTCCCAACTCTGATACCTATTATTTTAATATGGCACAACCAGTAAATATCGCAGAGAACTATAGACAATATGTCACACAGTTTCTTGTAGCTAATCGACTAAAAAATTAGGGCGGAGATGTCATGTTTGTCGTTGAAGTTCATGATGCTTACAAAGCAGAAATATTTTATTTATGGGTCACCTTTCTAGCAATAAGCATAGGCGTAAATACATTTCACACATACAGAATAGCAAATGTACCACAACAATACAGAGCATACACAATAATGCCACCCTCCCACATGTTATACAACCTGTTAGATTAGGTCTTTAAAGTAATGACGGACCAACATGGCCAACACTGGCCACATATACACTACAACCCAATGTGCAGGCTATGCAAGTAGCTTAAGTACACACATTATATAATGCCCATTCATATGCCTCGGTACAGCCACCTATATTCAGGTAACACCACTATATTTCAGGCTCAGTCCAACCAGGCCAGGCACAGTCTCACCATCATCATTTATATCCAGATTGAATACAAAAATGCATCAACAAACAAACATAAATAGTAACTACAATTTGCACTATAAAACATACAGTACAATATATTCACATAAAAAATATTCAATAGATAAATAAATAACCAAATTACACAACATGTAAGGTCAAAATCAGGCCAGCAATAATTTGAAGTAGCCAATTGATTAGACCCAGGGATGAAAGAAGGGATGGGAGGAAATAGAAGCCAGAGTGTGCAATTGAATCTTCCATGCCCTGTATGGAAATTTAGATAAAGCAGTTACCACAACCGTGCTAGAGTCAATTTTGCAGATTTCTAGTGTGTTTACCTTATTAGTTAGCTCCAGTAGTCGGACACATAGCTGCAATCCATCAAAATCTGAATTCAGAATACACTGGGCAGAAAAACAATAAATGCTTTTCTGACTGCAGGGTAATTACAAAATGAACACATCTTTGAAGTGTTTGTGGCAGATAGCTAAGAGGAAGTAAAAAATGGCAGTTGGCAAAATGCTGCATCTGAATCTCAGAATGTACAACCTCATAAGCATGGGCTTGGTATAATCTATGAATTCCTACACTCTAAGTACGTGTTTGTAGAGGAGGAAAGATGGACTGCCTGCCTATTGTAACCAATGTTTAACTTTGTTCAACATATTTTGCCTAAAATCTATTCTTCACAACAACCTTCATGGATGCACAGATGGACAAGGAATTGTGCCAACACTCTCTCTCGAGTGCAGCATGCTTGACATAAGCTAGCAACAGAGTCCTCTGGCAATTGTGGCAGCTAATGATATCTATGAGGGCACTTCTATATGGTGTCAACTCTTTAGTAGTCTATACTCTGATCCAGTACAGAATCAAATGCAACTTAGCACATTCCAGGATTGGTTTTATAGCAAGGTGAAGTCTCAAAGTCATCAAGGAAGTGCCACAGACGAGGTTAAGGGGTGACCTGGTAAAATTATTTTCATCTATCTCCAGAGTTGACGTGCTGCAGTGGCCCCATAAGACCACATCATACAGTGCGGCTCTCCTGATCTGAGTATTGTAGACTTCTATTGCCAGCAAAATAGGATGAAAGAGGAGCCATTTTGGCAACCATAACTAATGTTGAAGCCCTGTATTTGATCGACAACCAACTCTTGGACACTTGGGATGAACAAACTGCTTTGATGAACACTAATCCCTAAGTAATCAAATTATTTTATTCTCTGCTATTCATTGGATCCAAACCGCATATCCACCCTAAGGTTCTTGAATTCATTGTAAACTATAAATTTTGTTTTCAAAGGACTGATTTCAAAACCATGTAGCTCACAAAACTGTGAGAATCTTTTAAAAAGGGTTTACAGCCCTACTATAGTTTTGGAAATCAAGAGACTATTGTCCTCAAAAAACAATTCAGTCACCTTTTGGACTGCAAAAGAGTTGGTGAATCATTGACGCATCCCAAAACAAAACCTTTGCAGCTTTTAATAAACAAGAGGAAGAGAGTTATGGCAGCACTGGCGTACTCAATTCTTAACATTGATTTCCTCTGTGAGTTCCCCACTGGGACCCCCCCCCGCACCCAGGAATAGTTTCCCTCTTGGAGGCACTTTATGATGTCAAAGAGGTTGCTAGGGACAGCCATACTAGCCAGTACTTCCCAAAGCTTAGCTCTAGGAACTAGATCAAATGTGGCATGAAGGTCTATAAAGGCAACAAAAAGATTCATGCCATTAATATCAATGGTCTTTCACTTGAACAATAGAAAATGAAAGACTTGGTCCACAGTTCCCATCTTTGGACTAAAGTCTGATTGTCTAAAGCCTACTTGTGTTCAAATTCCCCAGGCCACAATCCACTCTGTTTATTTAGCAGACACCTGCTTGCAAAAAATCACGTGTAGGTTATCTAAGAGACTAATAGGGCTGTACTTGCTGTGAAGTCTTTGGTAGTCTTTTTTTTTTTTTTTAAAGGAACTATCTCAGCTCCCTTCCAGGTCAAGGGGATCGTGGCTGCAGTGGCTATCGCATTAGAAGCCAAGTTAACAAAGGGGGTCCAGATGGTGGGATCAGAGCAGAACCTTATCCAACCTGATAGCTTTTCCCTGGAGCATGGCCGTTGCTTCTGTATCAGCAAGTGAAAACGTGCGCTTAGCAACTAGTCAGTTTCAGGTGCCGCGCAAGGTGGGCCTGGTAATGACAGGAGTGGGGAAGGATAAATGAGTGGGCGATCCACTCCCTAGGTTGGATCTGAATCTCAGGAGTCATGGCATGATGTTTGTCACCATGGCTAACAATATGCCGAAAGGATTTGAAGTCTCTATTTTTCACCCTATCAAGAAGACCGTCCCACTTCCTTTTTTCCAAATTAGATTTTGCATATCTTAGGGCTTCCCAATTGGAGACTCTGGTTATCCTGATCATGAGCCTATCGCTATGCTTGAAGGTAGATAAAAAAGTATTCTCAGCAATTCTGTAACATGGAGTGAACTATTTTTGAGATTTAGGAGGTCTGATTGTCCTTTTGAAATCCTTTTGAAACCAATCTTTTAATTTCACAAATAAGTCTTCCTCAATTATTGCCTTAGGGTTGTCCCGGTTTTCAACCATTGAGCCCAGAGCAGTAGCCACTGTACCATATATTTTTGGTACTGAATTAGGCAAGGAGCAAATGGCAGTTAATTTCACATTACTTCAGTTGTTACTTAATACCAGGCATTGTTACACGAATGCCCTTGTGTGGATTGGATGAAAAAAGGCAAGTGCCACAAAGTGAGAATTAATGGGTCATGGTTGCTCTCAGCTCTAGATGTAACCTTCAGATCCTTCATTGATCTCCAGATCCGGACATCAAGGACGATGTGATTTATATTGCTAGTGTAACGTACCCCCACAAAATGCTGGGCTGGCATTATAGGCCAATAGAAAGCGGCCGTTACAGACACAGAGGCATATGAAAGGGATATGTTGGCAATTTGCAGGGCCGAACTTGGCCTTTGGTTTTCCTGGGCAGCAACTAACTTAAAGATACTTCAAAATGTGTTTTTGATGGCAAACAGGTCCTTGATGATGCCAAATGGCTCGAAGATTACATTTAAAGCATTCACAATGATCACATGGTGGGCACTGATATGACAAGGAAAGATTTTATTTAAGAAGTGTAAAATAGGAGCTTGTTTCTGGAAGTAAACACTTCTGTTATAGATGTTAATTAAGAAGACAGGCTTACCTGCTACAGGGGTAAGAACTAACCCCAGAATCTTAGCAGACCTGGAGTTCAGCTGTACAACAGTGCAGAGCAAAGAAACTTTAAGCCACACTAATAAGCCTCCGGATGCTCTGCCCATTGCTGATGCTGGAATGTAAAGGTCTTAAAGCTGCATCTAATAACACTTTCCCAGGACCACATTTTTTATAAAACAAACAGATTTCATGCCCATCTATAGAATCACCACACTATCACCTAATTTGGGTTGAATCCTTGCTACATTCCAACTCAATAATGAGGCAGCAGTAGTGCAGGGAGGGTCGGAAGAACAAACAAATTCACTGGTCGGTGAGGGTAGTTCAAATCAGTGGAGGGAAGTGAGAGTGCATTTAGACTCCCTGTCATTGGTGCCAGTAAAGGATTGTTGTGAAAGGGCTAAGGTGGAACAGGGATCTCGAAAGGCTGAGATGGAAGATCTGCCCCAGGTCTGGTTACATGTTTGCCTGGTAACTTCCTGGCCACAATTGCTACATTGGAGGAACTCATTCCTAAGTGTGGCAAGAGTTGGCATAGGAGAACAATGGGGCGAAAGTATTGGAACAATAGGGGAATCAATCATTGACCACGTATTGCACAAGTGCTGAAAATTGATTTGCAGAGGAGACAGCAGGAGAGGGACCCAGGCTACCTGAATCTAGTATGCACCTCTTAGTCTTTGGGACAAATTGGTGATAGAAAAAGCCCAGGGCGAGAAGCTTGATGGCACCAGAGTTAACAAAAGACTGGCCCGTGCTAGACAATATAGTTTTGGCAAGATTTGCAAACCGAAAATGAATGGTTACACACCATTAAATCTTTTGGTTAATGGCCCCACCCAAGCAACTCTGTGAATCATTAAAATATTATACACAGCCACCAAGGGAAAAACAGCATTTTTATGGAGCCAATGGAGAACATTGTTTTTTAATTGGTCAGAAACTCAGATGTTTGATGCTAAGGGCAGAACATTAGCCAAGACAATAACAGAGTGGTAAGGGGCTGGAGGGAGATGTATTACCAGAGGTGACTTTCCCCAGTAATCTTCAGCAGCATTGCTAGGTTCCATCCCCCTCCCTCCCATGAAACAACTTGTGGATATGCCACCATCAGGTAAGGCATCACAGTTCTCAACCTTGTCCCTTTTCTCTCTCTGCCCCTGCCGCCCCTGCTGCCTCTGCTGCTCCTGCTACCCCTACCGCTCCTATCGACCCAGCCTTGGAGCTTGTAGCTATTAAAAAGTCACAATGTTACACTTTGGGGAAATGTGGTGCGGAATTTGTTCGGAGAGGGCCCACGGGCCAAACTGGAGCACTCTACACAGGCTGGATAGTCAGAGGCGCTGGACCCGTTTTGGACAGCTGGGCTTCTATAGCCCCCAGCCACTTATGTATGCTGTAGGCTTGCATCTACGATGGTGGACACTTTGGCACATAACGACTCTTCAAAAGCGGACAGGCCCAGTGAACTACAACCAGTGAAGTCATATTAGGTGGGTGCAATAGACAGCTGTTTGCTCTTATGTCTGGTTGAAGATCTATTTGAAGGGGGATGCTTGCTTAATTTTACCAGGGAGCCTGTGTCAGATGGCGTGCTTGGATTAGATTCTATAACAGAGTCAGAGGTGTGACTAATTTCATTGATTGTGGCAAAAAAGGGATTTACAGTATCAGGCTCCCTTGTAATATCAAGTCCCCCTTGCAATATCAGTGTCTCCTGCAGGTAAAGACAGACGGAGTGACAATCATCACATTGAACCCCGCTTGGTGCCCATGTCAAATTTAATTAGAATTTTGAGTTAAAGGCAACTTTAGAAAGTTGACACTCTGTTGCCCAAGTTTTCCAGTGGGCAGTTGCAGATGCTGCTGCCACAAGACTGCTTCTGCCCTTCTGAAGAAAGGAGTGTAAATATCCCAGGAAAGGAAATAATAGAAGCCTGCAGTTGGAAAAGGTGTAAGCTCTCCCCGGCAGGAAGTCACACAGAATGTAAAGCTAAAAGGCAAGCTTCGGAGGGGAAGGCGCTTTTGAAGAGCCAATGGTAAACACATATGAGAAGTACTGTTCTTTTGTTCCTGGTCGACAAGTTGGCATCAGGGAATGGAAAACAGTTGCCAAACTTGTTTTCCCGTGGGCATGTAGCCCTCAGGTAGCCACACTTCCAGTGTAGGCTAATAAGCTCCACAGACCGAGAGAGGAGTTCTTTCATCTTAGGAGTGAGCAGAATATTGCACTCTGGGACAACTAGATGCCACACACTGCAGGAAGTCATCATCAGATGAAAGGAGACCTGGTAGTTCATTGGCTAGTAGTCACCTCATTCCCTGAGGGCAGGTTGTGGGCATAACAGTAACACCAAGGCCTCAGATCACATGTGAAGGGGATAAAGCACCAAAGAGGGACTGCCCTGCTGTTCCTGAGCCTGGCAAAGAGAACCTGTACCAAAAACTGCACTGCACCTGCTGCTCCTAGGCTAGCAGAGAGCATTGTGCCTGTGGTGACCTGCTCGAGGAAACGCCATTCCCTGAGTCACAGACAGAAGAGGTGAACTACAAATGCCAGTTTTCTGACTTTCTTCTTAAGGTTCCAAGGCCAGAAAAGCAGAAGAAGCCACCTTGGCAAAGTTGGAAGCCACAATTGCTTGTTCACCACTGACCGCTAATGCGCTGTTTGGTACACCAAACCCTGACATCCAAAAGTTGCACATGAGTCATCTAGACCCACTGAGCCTGGAACAGGACTGGAGAATGCTTTGACTATAAGATAATCATCCTGCTAATCCTTACTGGCCCCCCTGACTTGCTACCTTCCAGGATTGGTCACCTAATGCAGGTCAGAGTAGCCAAACGCAACTTTATAAAAAGTTTAAAAAAATGTTCAAAATAACCGCTAACTGCAAAGCAATGATTTACGATTTGATTAAACATTCATATCTTTGGAACCCTCCAGTGGAGTTTGTTAATTTTGGTGTCTAAAATTTTTAAAAAACAGCCAAGATGGCAGAAGTCTCTAAGTAAGCTCCCTTAGCCCTGTCCTGATATCGCTGCCAATCCTTGCTGCTGACTAAGCATTAGGGCCCACTCTATGGTGGGATTGTGGATGTTTCACAAGCCCCGGACAGAGACACAGCCTGGCAATGTGCAACGGCAGCATGGTAGTGACTGCTGCCACCAACTACTGAAAAGCCAGAACCTGCCAGCAAATCCATCAATGGAGCCCCAGCAAAAACCACTCTCATCGGGGGCTCCAAATCGGCTATGAGATACCAAAAGGGACTAACACACAGAGGAGCCGTGGGGGAGGAAGGGGGTGTGAAGCCCCACCCACCCTTAGGCCCATGAGTTAGCATGATCGCCAAGCAGTCAAAAGGCAGATATAGTCAGTTGGCAGCCGCGAGGGGCCACAAAGCTAGTCCCCCAGCAGAAGCCATGGTGAAGCTGCAGCCTGGGGAGGTATGACGACGGCAAGAGGTATACGCCACTGCCTACTACTGAACAGTCAGGACCCACCGGCAGCAACAATCAGCAGAGCCCTGGCAGAGGGGCACTCTCGCCAAGAGGCCAACCCCATTGGTTGAGAAACATTCCAGGGGACCAGCACACAGAGGAGCCACAAAAGAAGTGGCTGCATGGACTCCGCCCTCCCTCATACCTGTGATTCAGCATGACCACCAAGCAATAAAAGGGTAAGGAGACAGCCGGTTGGAGGTAATGAGAAGCCAATAACTAGGACTGTTGGGCTGACTCCCCCAGGATGGACCCAGAGCAACAACCGGATGAGACGGGCCTAGCTGGCAGTCTCCTGAGGCAAAGGGAAGGAGGAACCTGATTCAATAATGTGCACCTCAGGAAACAGCAAAGGTCCAGTGCCAAAACACCAGGTTGCACAACAGAGACAAAGAGGTCGCTATACCCATGAGCATAATACCCCCGAAGGGACCTGAATACCAGACTGATTGAGCTGCCAGTGGCAGCTATGGCAGAATCGTGGGGTGGACAACCTAGAGCAAGGAACCCATGCAGTTTTAACACCTTTGTAGTCTACGCTGAGAGGTCATGGGGCACGACAAACCCAATTCATCACAAGCCCAGTCAAAAATTGATACATTTACAGCCCAAATGTTGGAGAAGCGAGGGGAATCAGGAGACAATGCACACCTATACCAACTTCCTGAACCATCAGTTGCAGGAGCGATCCTACAAGCTATCCAGGCCCCCTGGTCTACATTGGAACCCAAAATTGAGGAGGTTGCCGTGGAAGTCACTTTGGTCTGCCAGAACCTTCGCAGCATGGGAAAGCAGATGCCGGAAGCTGTAGGCCACATTTGATCTTGAAGATAAAGTTAATGAACCTAGATCCATGGTCCTCCACTTAATCAAGGACTCCAAAACACTCATGGATAGAGCAGAAGATGCATAGAACAGGGCCAGACCAGATTCCTGGTTGGGTTTGCAGAGGGAGTGGAGGGGTCTGAGCCGCAAAGATTTCATCTTTCTCCCTTCTTCACAATAAAGGGAGCCCATGGCTCACTAGATCCCAAACTCTGTGCCCCATGATAATGAAAACACTGCCCTTTAATGACAGAGACACTATCCTTCAAGGGTGTCCGAGTGGCAGGAGACCTACTGTTTCAGTCAGGGCGTATCATGATCTTCCCAGATGATACCACCTGGGGATTCAGAAACCATGACGCTCTTACAATGGAGTCAAACAAAAACTGAGAAGCATAAAACTTCAATATATACTCCTATACCCTGCAAAATGAAAGGTGAACCACAACTCCAAATCACATTTCTTTAAAACCCCAAAGGCTGCTTGGGAGCGGGTGGGCGAAAATACTTCAATGACCTGTAATCCAGCGCCCTGTAGGGATGCTGCCCCCACCCTGAAACACCTGAAATATCTGGACTCCTCCAGTTCAGAAGGGGGTTGCCCAAGACTTCACCTAGACCCTGCACCAAACTCTGAGAAGGACACTTGATTGGAGCAGGAACCTAGTGAGCTGCAACAAGAGAAAAGCTGACCATAAGACACATAAGTTCCCCCTCTGTGACATAATTCCCATTGTTTTTCTATATAGCCAGCAGCAAAGTATTGCTTTGGTTACTGGCTGCATGAGAGACAAGACATGGATAGGATTGAGTGGAGTCACACCTAGTTTCAACTCATTGGTAGGGGGAGGGCAACAGGTGCTTTTAGGATGGAATCATGGGGAAGGAACTGTCAGGGAGGTTTCAGAATGTATTGTGTTTCTTTCTCTGTTTACACGGCGCAGCTCTCTTTGTCAAAGATTCAGCCACATAGCAAGTTAATCCCCTACAATATAAAGCCCATGTGATCCACACACATCAGCAACTGTATCTGCGTACTCACACTGCACACTGACAGCCTCCTTACTAACTCAGGTCCACACTCTTAATATTTGAGTTCAAGCTTATGACACAGAATGTCAATTAATTAAATTATGGTATTAAGCGTGGAGCAGTCCTGCGCTTTGTGAAAAGTCTTGTGCTTTGTGAAACATCATGCCCCACTGGTCCTACTGCTTCAAGAAACCCAGTTATTATGCACTAGATGCCCCATGCTGGTCTGGTTCAGATATGACAGGGTATACCATGCAGGGCACACCAAGGGCTCGGGGTGGCAATTCTGTTACACAAAACCTTCCCCATGGTGGTCTCCTTGACAGTATGCGATCCTCCTGACAGATATGTAGTCTCAGAGGCATCCTTTGAAGGCCGGCATGTTTATCTGGTTGCTTCACATGTTCCCCCCGCTTTTGGCCAAAATCCACTCTGAAGACCCTACAGGAGATTATCCTTGACTTTCCCAAAGGGGCAATGATTGTTGGGGAGACCCTAATGATGCTATGCAACCAAATATTGATCAACTAGAATTGGGAGGAAAGGGCCAAAGTGATCAAGGTCTTTTGGTGGACTGGGTGGAAGGCTTTAGCCTCTCTGACATCTGGCGGATATGGCATTCACAATCCTGTGCCTATATACACGTCAACAGCTCACAAAACCATGTCCTGAATAGACCTGCTTTTGCTCCCTGCAGCAAATGTTGTGCAAACTTCGGCGGCGTATGTGCCATAGAGAGGCATTTCTGACCATGCACCAATGGTGCTTCGTTTCGTTACATGAGTGGGGCACCACCACCCGATCTGGAGGCTTAGCGCGTCGCACCTAATGTCAATTTTCTTGGCAGATGAGCTGAAGTCTTATCTGAACAGCAATAAATATTTTGTGAACTCACCCAGCATAGTGTGGGCAGCCAGAAAGGCCACCATGTGGGGAATCACACAATCCATTCTGAAAAAAAGGGACAAAGACAAACAAGCCCATATTGCAATGCTAGAATCCCTCATCCAAACACTAAAACAATCACCCCTTATACATGAGGACATATGTTTGTCTTGAAGATTAGATGTAGATAGAGCATCCCTGTGGCAACTCTGCGTAGAAGGGGCACGTCAACACCAGATGACATCCTCTAGAAGGATTTATGAATGGGTGACAAGTAGGGAAAACATTGACTACTAAGGAATATGCCTCTAGGTTGGTTCTGGGAATTGTCGATGATTGGGGACAATGGGTGTCAACTGTGGTGGAAATTATGACAGCTTTCACAGACTACTATTGCTGCCTATACATGGGATGTATACACCCTGAGTGGGAATCGTCTTCCCCTAAGTTAACTCCCACTGAAACGGCAGATTTAGAACAAATACCCACCCTTCGGAACCCAAGTATGCCCATAAAAACATCAACTGTGATAAAAACCTGAGTCAGATGAGTACCTTGTTCAACTTTATTGTTGACTTAGCTCAGTCTCCTGCTACCCCTACTAGAGATGTACAATAAAGCGATTTAGAAGAAGTCTCTTCAATAGTCCTTGATTTTACTACCATTGTAGTCCTCCATATAGCAGGGAAGCTGCCAGACTGACGTTCCTCCAACCATCCCATTTCCCTCATTAATGCTGATGTGAAGTTGTATGCCAAAGTTTTGGCACCAGAGCAGGGACTGGGGGTCCCTGAACCGGTTTAGACTGGCTTATGCAAGGGGGGGGCGACAAATGCAAAAACAACAGTTGATGGACAGAATGTAGACCAAATCAAACATTCACCCCCAGTCACAGATCTGGGCTTAATCCATCAGTTTTTTTGCTCACCATGCCATTCCAGTTTGGATCCAGCCATATTCAAATCACTCTTGACACTGACCCCACCGGCCTCAAGAACTACAGACCCATCTCCCTGCTCCATTTTCCAGCGAAAGTCATTGAGAAAACAATCAACAGCCAACTTGCCACTTTCATCGAAGACCACAACATTCTCGACACCTCCCAGTCTGGCTTCAGAGAAAACCACAGCATCGAAACAGCCCCCCAAGCCACAACGGACGACATCCACTCCCTGCTGGACAAGGGAGAGACTGCGGCCTTCATTCTGCTCGACCTCTCAGCGGCCTTCGACAAAGTCTCCCACCACACCCTGATACACAGACTTCACAAGGCCTGCATCAGAGACAAAGACCTCGACTGGATCCGATCTTTCCACTGTGGCAGAACTCCACGAGTAAGACTTTCCCCTTTCTCTCGGACCCCACACCTACCACCCGTGGAGTTCCCCAGGGATCCTCCCTCAGCCCCACGCTGTTTAACATCTAAATGGCCCCGCTAGCCGCCTTCGTCAGAAACTACATATTCAATATCATCTCCTACCCTGACGACACCCAACTAATCCTCTCCCCATCCAACGAACTCAACACAGCCAGACACAACTTCCACGAAGGCATGGGAGCAGTTGCCAACTGGATGAAAAGCAGATGCCTACAACTCAACACAGACAAAACTGAAGTACTCATCATGGGCCTCAATCCGACATGTGGAACGACTTCTGGTGGCCCCCCACCCTCGGAAGCCCGCCCACCGCCACAAACCAAGCCCGCAACCTCAGAATCGTCCTGGACTCCAAACTCAACATGGACCGCCAAATCAACTCAGTCGCATCCACCTGCTTCCGCACCCTCCGCCTCCTATGCAAGACATTCAAATGGATCCCCCTCTAACACAGAAAGACCATCACACACGCCCTCGTTACAAGCAGACTGGACTACAGCAACGCGCTCTATGCCGGAATCAATAAGAAACTCACCCGCAAACTACAGAACATCCAGAACGCCGCCGCCAGACTGGTCCTCGACCTACATCAACACTGTCACATCTCCCAGCACCTGTGCACACTACACTGGCTCCCCATAGAGAAAAGAATCACCTTCAAGATCATCACCCACGCACACAAAGCCCTCCACAACACCGGACCAGCCTACCTGAAGAGGCAACTCAAATTCCACGTACCCCACAGGACCCCGAATCAGAAAAACAACAACAGGAGGACGCTCATTCTCTTACCTCACCACCACAGCCTGGAACCCCCTACCGCCCCACCTCAGACAGACTACACCCCTCCTCAACTTCACGAAAGAGCTGAAGACATGGCTATATGAAGAACCACCGCACTGATAGACGCTCCATGCCCCCCCTTAACCCTCAGCGACTTGAGACCCTCAGGGGTGAGTAGTTGCACTTAACAAACACTGATTGATTGGAGCTGGTACAGTAACCCTGTAAGATTTCTGGAGGGGAGGGCAGCCCAAGATCTGCATATTGCACACAGATCTCTGGAGTCGCTACAGTAATCCTCTAAGCTGTCTCATGTGGAGTGAAGTGTGTAATCACATTAGATAGAAACACAGATCACTGCAGCAGGTACAACAACCCCGTAATCTATCTTTTAGGGTGTGAAGTTCATGACCTGCATGCTACACACAGATCTTTGCAGCAGGTACAACAACCCCGTAAACTATCTTATGGGGTGTGGAGTTTATGGCCTGCATGTTACGCACCTATCACGGCAGCAGGTACAACAAGCTCGTAAGCCATCTTATGGGGTGTGGAGTTCATGACCTGCATTTTAGGCACAGATCACTGCAGCAGGAACAACAACCCCGTAAACTATCTTATGAGGTGTGGAGTTCATGACCTGCATGTTAGGCACAGATCTCTACAGCAGGTACAACAACCCTGTCTCGTGTAGAGTAGAACTCGTGATTTGCATGTTCCTCACACTTTCTGAAGGTACTGATGGGCACCGTCGCACACATCTCTTCCGCGGATACAGTAAAGCTCTGAGCTTCCATACGTGAGGAAGGGGTGGGTGTAGACACTGTGCCTTACAGATCACAGCCGGGGCGCCTACCTCTGTTTTGTCCTAGGCTCTCCTTCCTGTCATTAATGCAGATTCATCGCCTGGTGTCGCTGGCAGAGCCCACCTCCTCGCCCCTTCAGAATCAGGAAAGCCACATTTTCTTTTCCCACCTTTTCCACTCCCCCACCCTTTTTGATCAAACAATGAGGGACTTTATCCCAATCTGCTCCGGCTTTCGGTTCTCAGTTATATCCGCTCAGGCATGCAACTGGCCCACAAACCTTAGACATGCAATACTACTGCACCTGTATCTGTAATACTGCTTCCCGGTCCCGTTTGTTTACTCTGTAAATAGTGCATCTTTCTTTTGTGTAACACCCGTCTTCAAATATCACTTACACAAGTTAACAGTAATGTGAAGTTACAGTTTGAATTGCGTGCCAGCATTTTGCCCTTTACTAGTTGATAGCTCAGAGGGTTAATGGGCAAATGGCCAATCTACCAGTGATATGCAGCTGACATGCTGGCGCCCCTTACAGCCGACTCAGCCTTTCATGTTTCTGTGGTCAATAAAATGAGGAGTATGTTAATAGCAGATTGGCTTATGTGGCATACATATATATATTTAAAAAATCTCATACTCCCACTGGCGTCTCTCATCTCGCACGCCCACTGCCCACTCTCATCCCTTCCTCACATTCCCTGCCTCCTCTCTGTACTGCCTGCTCACACATGCTGCCTTCCTGTACCTTATCTATCTGTCTGTTATCTATTATCTTTCTGTTATCTGTCTATTTGTTATCTATCCGTTTAATGATCTATGTGTTATCTATCTGTTCATCTATTATCTATATACCTATCTGTTATAAATATATCTAGCTGCCTATCTAGCTTTCTATCTATATTTTATCTATCTGTCTATCTGTTATCTATGTTATCCATCTGTCTGTTATCTATCTATATGTCTATCGATTTGTTATCTAGCTATCTATCTATCTGTTAGCTATCTGGCATCTATCTATCTGTATCTATCTTTCTATCTACATGTTATCTATCTCTCTGTTTATCTATCTATACATCTATATATCTATACAGTATCCACCCATCTGTTATCTAGCTGTCTGTGTGTCTGTTATCTAGCTATCTGTCTAGCTATCTATTATCTACCTATCTCTCTATTTCTCTGTTCTATTTGCATTTCATCCCTCTCGAAACTAAACAGCATTTCCAGAGTGTGCGGTTTCCTGGAATCACATATGGCAAGTTGGTATCAAGTGTTTATTATCCAGCACTTGGCTTCTATACCAGTACCTTTCCTTGCTGCTTACATGGATGTGTAACCCCACTGACACCACTCATTATCCATATTTCGTGTCTCATTGTGTTTACCAGCATCCATCACGGTGTAGGTGTTTTTATTTCTATATGATATTTTATAGCTTATTCTGCAGTTGCAGTGGCAATGTAATTAGAAGTTGGCCACTCGATGTCTAAAGCAAGAGACACCGCCAACACATCTAAAACAAGCATTTACAATGCAACGGGTCTCGCGTTTGCTCATGTTAGAGCTGATAGCGTTGTAAACTCCTAACCTGACTTTTCACCTATCGGCAAAAGTGCATTTATGTACGTAACCCGAAAAAGTGAAATTAACTATGTAAAGCGCTCGACTTCTGCCAAGCAAAATCGCGCTAGTAAATTAGAGAAAAAGTAGTCCACGAGCTGGACAGAAAACAGCAAGCCTCGCATGTTTTCTGTACTTGGTCGATGCGCTCGAGGAGGGCTAGCCACCGGAAAAGGCATGACGTATGCATGCCTTCGACTAATGAAAGCAAGCAGATTTTATTAGGCAAGCCCACGAACCAATGAAAAACACTGATGTGACGTCGACAGGGCTCCGAGCCCTTTTCTAAACCCTAAAGCGTCTCGCTGTGATACGCATGCGCGAGCGCATGCAACGCAGGCTCAACCCTAAAAATAGCTGCTGTGCTCTGGATAATATGCTGCATGTCAAAACACTTCTAAGGGCCAAAAGCTGAGATCTATTAGCTATACGAATGCTTATTTTTTATGAAGAAGAATGTGGTGGTGCCAGACATATAAGGTACTTTCCTCTCAATTATCTATCACTCTACCTGAAAACGTGACATTTATTAGGCATATGATGTATACACAATATCCGAAATGCCACTGGCTTCCCTATGTACTTCTTACAGCAAACTGTATAGCTTCCGGATCACATATAGGAAGAAAAGCTCTAATCTTAGGAACATAAAGGGAGTTACGATGCAAAAAAAGAAAAAAAATACTTACTTTTTATTTCAAAATTGATAATTAAAAAAATTAAAAAGGATAGATCAGTGCAAAATGAAACGCCGAAAACACCTATCTGCCTCAAAATTCCCCTAACTTCAGTATTTTAAAATCATGAAAAAATGAAGTGAGAAGGAAGATGGACAGACTGTAGACATGGCTCTAGAATAGAGGCAATGGGCAAACACGGAGCAATATCTTATTATGTCAAGTATTTTTAAAAAACGAGGCTGCGGTAACTAACTTAAACACACAATTTTCTTCTCATTTTGAATAGGCCTGTGGCATTACAAACATGGAGCCCAAAAAACAATGTATTCATCCCTGCAGCACAGGAAATAAGAAATGTTCTGGATTTAGGGACAAAGCTTGCATACCAACATTGCGGAGATGCTCTAACGAGTTCCTACCGTATGCCGCCAAATCTGTCCTCATCCACTGACTCTGGATATTAGGTGGAGCCTGATACCAACTTACATAACACATCTGCAAACAAGTCAGAGATTTAGAGAAAAGGAAGCTGTGCAACCCCCAGGCATTGCAACAGGCAATGTTCTGAGATGCTCCAAGCGTTCTAGGACTCCCGACAATGATCCCAAGCACATACAAAAAGTCAAGATGGTGAAATCTACAGCATCAGACAGCAACACTGAAGTGATCCAGAGACCTGCGTTTGTGACTATCCAGAGGATCAGGGACATACCAAGGACATGGGTGCCTTGTGTTGAACAAATCCAATACTTGAATGAGTGATTCACCTGTGGTAATGTGGTGCAGCACTATAAACGTGAAATGCAGACCTCTGTCATTCCTTGACAGATGGGTGGTGCACTCAGATATGGCAAACATCCCAGGTGACTACCTCCTTAAGCTAATGAGATGGAAAAATAAAAGCATACTAGTCCAAAAGTCCAGACTAAAATGTTTTCAATTTGCAGCTCACTTTTAGGATGTTGAAACCCAACCTTGAATTCCTTGAGCCAGTTGGATATCCAACCTCCAGCACAGTTCTATAGGCCATAGAGGTGTATCACTAGAGAACAAAATTGGGCAAATGGCTTCTGATGTGATTCTCTCTTGTGTCATGATTTACATAAGGTGACTGAGCATGTCACCGGAACAGAAAAACATATCTCTAAACAGGAAAACTAGCATATGATCAATCTGAATTTGTATAGTGAGGCTAATCACCAGTGAGGGTATCCATGCGCTGAGAGTACTGCTGCAGGGAACTCAGCTGAACAGCCAGATCTTGAGTCCTTTCTGAATTCCAGCAGTGAGGATGAGGTCCGTAGGTGAAGTGGGAGGTTGTTCCAGGACTTCGCAGCGAAGTAGGAGAAGAGGAGTCCTCCACTGTTGCAGCAGCAGATGCATGGGGTGTGGGCGAGGCAGAGGGAGGCGGAGTCCATTTATCCGAAGGGAATGTGGCAGTTCAGTCGGTGGTTGCTGTATGCTAATCCCTGGTTGTGGAGGGCTTTTTAGGTGCAGATCAACATTTTGAACTGGCATCTCTTCTGAATGGGGAACAGATTAAGCTTCTTGAGGTGGGGGCCAATGTAGGTCCCTACAGGAAGGTCTAGGATGAGTCTGGCTGCTGAGTTCTGTATCGCTTGCAGTTTCTTGAGAAGGTGCAAGATGATTCCTAAGTAGACTGTGTTGCCGTAGTCTAGTCGGCTGGTGACCAGGGCTTGTGTGACGGTACGTCTGATGTTGATGTGGAGCTACTTGAAAATCTTTCAGAGCATGCAAATGGTGAGGAAGCAGGCAAAAGAGACCGCATTTATCTGTCTTTTCATGGAAAGCTTGCTGTCCAGGATGATCTCAAAGCTGCGGGTGGGGTTGGGTCGGTATGGGTGAAGGTCCTAGTTCAGGGGCCACCAGGCATTGTTCCATGAGAAGGTTTTGTTCCCGAATATCAGCACTTCTGTCTTGTCTGAGTTGAGTTGTAGGCAGTTGTCTCTCATCTAGTTGGTGATGCTTGCCATGCATCTGCAGAAGTTTGTCGGCTCTTCTGAAAATGACAGGAGGAATTGGGTGTCGTCGTAGGACAGGATGGTCAGTCCATGCGATCTGATGACGTGGCCAAGTCATGTAGCTGTTGAACAGGCTAGGGCTGAGGGACAAACGTTGAGGGATGCCACATATGGTCTTCTTGGGTTTCGAGGCGAAGTGAGCAAGGCGGATTCTCTGGGTTCTTCCGGTGAGGAAGGAAGCGATTCATTTGATAGCGTCTCCTTGGATTCCAATGTTGTGGGGCCTTTTGATCAGGATGTGGTGTGATACTGTGTCAAATGCTGCTGAGAGGTCGAGGACGCCTCGATTAAGTCAGGATTCTGCACCATCATCCTGACTTAATCGCACCTCTCGCCATTGACTCCAAAGACTACATCTTGCTCAGAGATTTGATCTTCCACCTGGACAACCTCAATTGCACCAACATTGCCAGCCTCCTCAAGAAAATGAATAACATCAGATTCCTCCAACTCGTCACTGACCCCACCCTTAATGCAGGACATACACTGGACCCCAGCTTCACCTCCAGCAACTGGGTCAAGTACAGCCAGATCAAAGAACTCACCCAGATTGACCACTCCATCATACATTTCAACATCTCAAGCCCCTGCCCCTCCACTGCCGAATCACGCAGCGCCCCCCACTGCGAATGGTCCAAAGTATTAGAGAGTCAATGGGCTGACACCCTCAACACCGCATCATACCTGGACTAAGCTGTCAAAAATGTCAACTCCTGAATCACCACCTCTGCTGACATCATTGCTCCCATTAAGACTAGCAGACACAGGAGATCCATCAAGCAGGTAAGATGGTACATCAAGGAACTGAGAATAGCAAAACACCACTGCAGGTAAATGGAAAGAAGGTGGCGCACAAGAAAGGACAGAAAGGATAACCTTCAAGACCTCCCTCAACCTCAACCACCGGCTACTGAGAGAGACAAAGAGGATAGTCCTAGCTGACTGCATAGGGTATTTTTCCAACCATAGCAAAGAGCACTTCAACATCATTAGAAAGTTGACTAACTCCACAGCCACAGAAAACAGCATCACCCCCTCCCAAGAACTATGTGAGAGACTTGCCGACTCTTTCTATGACAAGATCACCATCATCCATAAGAACTTTGCACCCAAGCCCTCAGATTTCCTTCATGTACTCACTAAAATCGAACATAGACCACTGAGTTACCTCATGAAACCAGCTCACCCCCCAGTACATCACCATCATCATCAACTCCATTCACTCAGGAGCCCCCACAGACCCCTACCCACACTACATTTTCAACCTTGGAAGCTGCAGGATCAGCATCAAGCTCATCACCCTCTTCAACTCCTCACTTGCCATGGCCATCTTTCCCGAAGACTGGAAATAGGCAGAAGACAAACCACTCCTCCAGAAATCATCTTCCAACCCAAGCTAACTTAAAACTACTGCCCCATCTACCTTCTCCCTGCCAAAGTCTTAGAAAAATCCATCAAACCACATCACAAGACTGCCTTGATTGCAGCCACCAATTACATCAGAGCACTCTTGATCAGAAGACTGCATCACATTAGTCTCCACCGAAACACCCTCAAGTGTATTGCCTCCTCTATCACCAGAATTATGCAGAAAGCTCAGCTACATCCATTCACCTCCAAACCCAAGGACATCATCTGCATTGTCCCTACGGGGTCTTCCATCAGCCTTGTCCTTTTCAACACATCTATCACCCCGTTGGCCAACATCATAAGATCCCAAGGACTAAAAATCATATCCTACACAGACAACACCCAGCTCATCCTCTCACTCTTAGAAGGTTCTGCCAACACAAGAACAAACTTCCACAGGTGCACGACGAGCAATGACAACTGGATGAAGAACAACTGCATCAAGCTCAACACGGACAAAGTGGAAGTGCTGATCTTCGGCAACAACACCATCCTAAGGAACCACTCCTGGTGGCCCCAAAACAAGGACCAAACCCCAAACAGACCGACCACGCCAGAAACGCCAGAAACCTCTGAATAATCCTGGACAGCAATGTGATAATGAAGTCCCAGATCAATGCAGTCACCTCTGCCTGCTTTTGCACACTTTGCATGTTACAAAAAGTATTCAAATGGATCTCCCTGGATACCAGACATACTGTCACTCTGGCACTAATTACCAGCTGATTAGTCTACCACCACACACCTACTGTAGAGACTCCAGACCATACAAAACTCCACTGCCAGACTCATCCTCGAACTCCCCAGATGATTCGACAGTACCCCACCACCTCAGAAAGCTCCATTTGTTCCCCATACAGAAGATATGCCAATTCAAGTTGACGATCCACACCTACAAAGTGCTGCACAACAAAGGACCAGCCTAATCACCTCTCACCTGAACTTCCACTACCCTACCAGATAACTACGCTCACCCTCCCACTCACTCACCCACGCCCTTGCATCCACCAAAGCCACAGCAGAGGACGCTCCTTCGCCTACCTCACAGTGAAATCGTCAAACTACCTCCCTCTGCAGCTACAGACCTCCCCTTCTCTATTGCAATTCCAGAGTGCATTCAAGACCTGGCTGTTCAACTGAGTCACCTTTAAAAATCCACTATATAAATCCACTTGATTGATTTATTGATTGACCTGTACTGGTGAAATTCACTAACCTTTATGCTTTTAGTGTACAGCCTGGATCGATTTGCATATCAAACAAAAGTATATGCACCTGTGCAGATGTTGGCACCAACTCCTTCTTGTACCATACTGTTTACAGTTATGTGTTGGTGTTGGGGTGGCAGATGCTTCCGGGAAAAAAAGTGTAGGGTGTGGGAATTGGAGGGGGATTGGGTGATTTCTTAGTTTTCAATTTCCCTAGGATGTAGGTCTCTCACTGGCCAATGTCAGGATCCCTTACTAATGAATCACAAACCACAAGATGGAAGGAGGTATACACATAACACAGAAGTGTATTCCGTTCTGTCATGAAGTGTGAATGGCTTATTGGATACAATTAAGAGGGGTGCTATCTTTAAATATATCACATGTTAATTTCCCAACATCTTATTGCTGTAGGAAATTCATCTCCTGGATTCCAAATGTAGATTTCTGGGACATAATGGACAACATAGAGTGTATCATGCTGTATTTGTGTGGTGCTCCAGAGGGATAGCATGACTGTTATATTAATCCTTCCCAATGGAGATCTCACAAACAGACCCTCAATGGTGTTATATTACTGTAAATGGTACAGAGAGAGGCAGCCACTGGAACTTGCTTTGTGCGTAAGTTCAGTGAGCTGTGAGTCAAGGAGTCTTGGATACATTTGAGGCAGATTTTCCTGAACTTCCGTAGGGCCTGACAATTCTGTGAGTTAATTTTAATGCTGTGATGAATAAAGATATAGATACACATGGTTCTAGAGCTGACGGTCATCACAGACATACAAATAGAACATAATAGACCTTACCATTTGATTTGCTTGTGATGCTTGGTGTACAAAGCTGGCTCTCTACATAGTGCACTAAAATTAAGTACATTGTGCAGAGAGTCCAGTGGATCCCCAATTGGTATTGCAGAGGCAAAAGTGGATAGGTCTAAATCTCTATTTGTGGTAGGGTGGGCGAGCAGTTTAGGATTATCAAGGAGTTGTGTTAGGCATTTGTTGTACTCAGAGAGGCAATAAATAAAACACACACTCAATGAATAAATCTGAGACCAATTTAGAAAGTTAACATTTGATTTACATATGCTTTGAACCAAAGAAATTTGTTATAAGATAAGCAGTTTAAAAAAAAAAAATACTTTGCAGTTTCAAAAATCAACACAGTGCAATTTTTCAGTTCAGCAATATTACCCTATGGGGAAAATCAGGAATGCAGTTTTGCAGGTAAGTGCACAACTTACAAATCCAGTCTTCGGAATTGTAGATCAACACCAGGCAAGGTTCAAATCAGTACCAAGAGTGCACCCACAGTGGCACAGGGGTAGCCGGGTGCAGAAGTCAAATTCGGAGTCGGGTGCCCAATGTTATCCAAAGGGAACTCGGGGTGAACGAAGATGCGCTGCTCACGGGTGAGTAAAGTGGTGCCAGGGGTTGATCTCCTGGGGTTGAGCTAAGAACAAGGGTGGGGGCACAAGGTAGCACCAAACTTATACCCTCAGTGGCATGGGGCAGCCAGGTGCAGAGTACCAACACCGTGTCGAGTGCCCAATATTAACCAATGCAGACTGGGGCTAACTGAAGATGCGCAGCTCACATGTGAGGAGCGTGGTGTCAGTGGTCGATCTCCTGGGGTTGAGGTAAGCACAGGGGAACCACAAGGCAGCACCAAAACCTATACCCTCAGCAGCACAGGGGCCGCCAGGTGCAGAGTGTCAACACAGTGTTGGGCACCCAATGAGGGGAGATCAGTTTTGGAAAAAGGCTGCAGGCTCAGGCCAGGAGGCTAAACAAAGAAAACCCACAGCTGCCCAAGTAAGTTCTGATGCTAGGGGACATAGGGACGCTGATGGTCCAGGTTTCCAAGACCCAGGGGATTCGGGTGTAGGGGTGTCCTTTGGCATCAAGAACAGCTTTCTGAGCAGGTCACAATCAGAGGGAGTCTTTGATTTGAGGCTGCAGGCTTTGAGGCAGAGTGCGGCAGGGGTCAGCCCACAGTGGAATCAGACTCTGAATTGCTGGGAAACGTTTGCAGGACCGATGGGCCACTGGGACTCACGCTGTGGGTTCCGGGTGCAAAGGTGGGTCCAGAGGTAGTTTTGTGGTTCCTCAGGGCAGAGTCCATTTCTGTTAAAGTTGGTTTCTTCTTGAACAAGTCTGCCGTTCACGGGAGATCTTGATCTTTGTCGAAGGGAGGCAGTCCTGGGCTGCAGGATGGGTCATCTTTTGGTGCAGGATTGTCAAGGGCTGAAGACAGGCCGGTAGGGCTGGGGCTAAGTCAGTTGGTGTCTGCAGTCTTTTGTGCTGAAGTGACTCTGTAGCATCTGGTTCTTCTTAGGTCATCAGGAATCTGAGTTCTAGGGTTTAGGAGTGCCGCCTAAATACTCAACTTAGGGGGGGGTTACACGGATTGCCAGGCGGTAGCCAATGGGCTGACCACCTTCAGGGTGACTACACCCTTCTTATGACCACTTCAGCTGGGAAATGGTCATAACCCTAGCCCTAGAAGCCTAATTCCTTCCAAACAAGATGGAGGAATTTAAAAAGAAGTGTTCACTTCGGCTCATCCACCTTAGGGGTGGGACTGGCATGAAGTGGGTACTCCTCCTAATTTAACTAATTTTCCCACTTGTGCTGTCACTAGACATGGGGTCAGGACAGTGGGGTTGATCATCTCCACTATCTGGAGGGACCTGGGTTGTATTACAAAGATGGCAAAGCCTTTGAAGTTCCCCACCCTGGAATGTCCACCCTGCCTGGGAGAGGAGGTACCACCTCTGCCCAGTGCGGGTTTTTGTCTCTGGGCCTCGGGAGCACTGGCTCTCACTCTGGGGGTTCAGAAACATGTCTGTGGTAGCTGAATTGGTCAGGACCAGTCAGTCAACACACTAGTAGCTGGTAGGTTTTCAGGGGGCACCTCTAAGGTGTTCTCTGTGTGCATTTCTTCATCACTGGAATGAGTGAGGGTTTATTACGCTGAGATGCTTGATACCAAACATCCCAGGGTTCAGAGAAGCCATCATGTAGATAGGGAACTCGTAATGACCACTGCCCAGCACATGTTTTTAAAATGGCTTCCCTGTGCACTTACTATGTCTCAGAATCGACAGAGGCGTAGCAGGGGCATATCTGCTCATGTATATATGTCCTCACATGTAATATAATACACCCTGCCTTAGGGCTGTAAGGCCTGCTGGAGGGGGGACTTACATATAATGCATGCAGTGTTAGAGGACATGGCACACATGCTGTGTGCCACTTTGTGTTTTCAATTTTGGGAACATCTTGTCATGCAGCCTGCAATGGTAGTCTGTATATGGTTGGTGCTGGGTCTCTCAGAATGGCACAAGCTGTGCTGCAGTTCTGAGGGGCCTTCTTCAGCACCCATGCCCAGGTATTCGGGGTACAATTTACTAGGGGCTTATAGGGGGCTGAAGGGCCTGGTCACTTGGGAATCAAGTGACCAGCTGTCTTTGTTTTAAGGAAGGAACACTGGTAGTGGGGACCTGGTTAGCAGGAACCCAGTGCGCTTCAGTTGAAGTTGCATTCAGAAACCAGGCAAAAAGTGTGATGTGGGGGGGGGGGAATACTGCAATCAGTACCCAGCTTCCTACACTTGGCAAATTTATCAGCTCCATTTAAGCCGACAACTGTATATTTGATTTGGAGGCTAAAATGCCCTCACACCTGTGATAGATCACTTGAACAAAATATTGCACACACAAGTAGTGATGATGCGCCATGCCGGGTGAATCATTTATTCTCTCTAATAGTTACAATAGTTAATATCACTTTATGAACAAAATTTAAGGTGCTCATTGAGTGGTGAAAAGAGGTGTGGTGCTGGTGCAATGAGAAATCAGTGAAAAAGGTACACATATCATATATATACACAAACGCAAAGTCCTCTCCACCGCCCTCCCTCCCCCCACACACACATCATATCAGATACAGTAGTTTGGCCTGGCTACAGGACTGCAATAATTTAAGAGATGGCAAGAATGCAAATCTATTTTTTTTGCCCTATTAGATTATATAGTTGTAACACAATAATGTAGAATGTCGATGTTTCAACCTATAAATGTGTATAATGAATATTTTACCATTTCATCTAGTCAGGTCTTTATCAGGACAAAATATGACTGCATCAAGCTTGACAGAAAAAACACATTGCATGAACCCTATGGGATGTGTTCTACAGTAGTAAAATGATCAGTAGATGACAGAGAAGTGAGTTTGTCTCATCTCAAATGTACGGTGATTAAAAAATGATTAAAGGTACTATTAATTGCCTTTGTAAAAGGCAAAGAATGATATTTGCAAGTGTATGTGACATGCATACACTGTAGGGGTGGATGGAAAATTCCATTCCGCTTGCAGAATTGAACACATTTTGGTCACTTCTTATTTCTGTTTAACCTGGAGTTGTGGTCAAAATTCGGCAATCGCCACATAGTCAAATTTTGCTACTGTTTGAGCAACGCAATGATAATGGGAACAAGGCGTGGCTCCAGCAAACCAGTTGGCAAGCACAAGCAAGATGTGGCATCCTCTAGTGCTATTTACAGTCAGCAGGAAGCCTTCCGGAGCCATTTTCTAACACCGACGGTTGTGAGCGGTCCTGTTCAGAGGGCTTCTTCTCAAATAGTGTTCTACTTGAGAAGCAACAAATTCAACTTGAAATTAGATTTTCTAATAACTATTCTACTCAAATGGATTATTCAGGTAGTGTTTTTTTTTAACACAAAGGAAGTGCCACAGAGTCTCCAAATTCCTCTTTCTGTCCAGAAGGCTCCTTCCAGTGTTTTGTCCATCCCTTGGTCACTTTTCATTTGGATTTTGATGGGAAAGGATCACTCCCTTCTTTATCTACAATTCGTGCTGCATATACCACTGGATTTTCAAGGATTGTTTTTGAGGAATCAAGTAAGTTAAACAACTGTTGGATAAGTTTGTTGTTTGATGGAGGGCATGCATCAGTATTTTTCTACCTTTAATGTTTTTTTTCTTTTAAATTTGCTTGCGGATGGCCAGACGTAAGGGGGGGTGAAACTCATGGAATTTGACTCAGCCTTCTGACCGCAAATGATCGTGACCGCCTGTGACAGCCTGTGTTGGAAAAATCCTGCTGGATGGCCTCCTAGCAACTGACAATCGCGCTGGGGAATGCCAAATCTCACTCATGCTTGTCAACTTACCGATTGGTGGAATTTTGCCAGAACTCCACGTTACAAGCAAAATTTCACCAATTCTGTCAGCAGAGATGAATATTTTGCCGCCCCCTAGCCAGAAGATGCAGTAGGGGTCTATTCTGCATTAACCTTTTTAGTTTTTTGCTCATTTTACTCTGGGATCTAGTATACCAATGTAATATCTTTATGTGGTATATGTTTTATTAAACATCTATTAATTTAGGAATGACCTTGTATTAAATGCAAAATGTTTTTTTTGTATTTTTCATTTTTCTGCAAGAGTTAAAGTATTTTGGTGGGGTAATTTTTGATGCCTTCTAGAGATGGTCGAGATTGGTTATTTTTTAAAGTTGACAGATAATTTACTTTCATTTTTGACATTGCTGAATTAATGGTAGTGCTTTCTTAATTTACCATGCCTCCTCTCTTTGGTGGCACAGTGGCCATATTTCTGTTGGGCCACTGTGCGTCTGTATTAACACAGACCACCATTTTGACTCTGTTCTCAATGCTACATGGTAGAGTGGCCATTTTGTTTTGTGTAGCAGCGTGCTTTGCTTTTGCCACAGGCCAGCATGTTTTCTTTGTTGTCCATCCCTTTTCCCTTCTTGGTCAAGTGGTCTACGGACATTTTTAAGTCACTGTGCTTTGCTTTGGCCAAGGGCCTGCATGTGTTCTTTGATATCCATGCCTTTGCCCTTGGTGGCTATGTGCCAGGCGGGAATTTTGTAATCAGTGTGCTTTGCTTCTGTCATAGACCTGCATGTGTTCTTTGTTGTCCATGCCTTCACCCTTGGTGGCCATATGGCCAGCTGCACTCCGCACCTTCCATTGGCCATAGGCGTACACCAGCAATAATTGTTTTAAGGATTATTCCATTTTTCCCTGGCCTGCCATGTGCTTGCCACCTGTCATAGGCGCTCACACCAGCAACAATTTTTTTTAAAGGATTATTCTATTTTCTCCTGGCCTGGCCTGCCCTGGACCCTCCGTATGCCATAGGCCATATGCGCACACCAGCAATAATTTTTTATAGGACTGTTCCATTTTCCCCTGGTCTGGCCTGCATCTGCTGCCTGCCATAGGCCATAAGCCCACCCCAGCAATAATTGTTTTAAGGATTACATTTTTTTTTAATTGGGTTTTACATGAAAGCAAATAAAAACAGCTAATAGTATATAACATGAAAGGCGAGGAAACACATTGTTACTCCCCAGGATGAAGAGCAGCACTAATACGTTCAAGTGAGTGGCTGCTGTTGAGGCAGAAGTGACATAGGGAGGTGGAGCACCGGATCCTCCTGTGGCCATTGGCATGGTTGTGGCGGGGGAAACCATGGGTGAAGAGGGGAGGTGTGAAGATCGGGAGAGACAATGATACAAAGCAGAGTGGGAATTCACACAGAAAATGCTCCCAGGTTTTGATGGGGAGTCAGTTATAGCCAGTGTAGTCCACGGAGGAAGGTCCTCATTACCCATAAGCTGCGGGAATTGGGTGAGAAGAGTAAACCATTCGGGTGAGATAGGGTGCCTATGAAGGTGGCAGATAACCTCGTACTATAAAAGCCTCCTCCTCCGTGCTCCCCCATTTTTGCATCACTCCGTGCCATGCCGCTACTAGAGGCGTTGGTGTGGCCCTTCACTGGAGGGCGAGTGCCCTTTTGGTCAGTATAAATGCCTTGCCTGCAAAGCGCATCCTATCTTATTATGTTCCCTATGCTTAAAGATACCTAATGTGCATGCCCCCATGTGTAAATGTCAGGGAGTGCTGCGACTTCTCGTAATGTGTCATGTATCGACTTAGAGTAACCTTGCAGAGTTAGACAGGACCACAGCATGTAACATAAGTCAGTATCTGGGAGCGGCAATGGGGGCAGCAGAGATGTGCTCTGGGGAAATAGTGATTGAGTAGTGCAGGTATCAAGTAGCCCCAGTGAAGTATGAAGAATTGTATGTTCCTAGAGTGGGTGTTCCTAAACACTAGGTAGGGGAATTCTAAGATGTGCTCCCACTCCGCGTCATGTAGCACCCTCCTGATGTCATCCCCCCTCTAGCCTCACAAAGCAGTTAGGGGAGCTCCGGTAAGCACCCGAATGGCTTTATAAATCCAAGTAATCAGATGACAGCCCTCCCCCATGGTAAATATAGCTTGTATAACAAGGTGAGTGTCGGGATCTGCATCACGTGTGTCCCAAAGGGTCTAACAGGTAGTGTGCAGTTGTCCGTAGGTGAGGAATTGCCCTGGTCGGATGCCATAATCTGTGATAAGTTGATCAAATGTAAGGAGTTGTCAATCAGAGATGAGAGCTTCATAGCTCCTTGGTCAAGTAGAAGCCAGGAAAGTGGGGGAGGCCTACCTCAGGGAGTGCTGGAGTGGGCACAGGTGTTTGACACATGAGGCGGTGGACTCAGGTCAGGCATCTACCAGCCACTGACACATGCAGAGACAAGAGGGATGGGGGTTAAACTCTGTAGAGCAAGAAGCCCCGGTTCGTGGTAAGGGACAGAAGGGTAACTGTTTTAAGGATTATAATTCTATTTTCCCTGGCCTGCTCTGCCCCTCACCTCCTGCCATACGTCATAGGCACACACCAGCAATAATTGTTTGAAGGATTATTCCGTTTTCCCCACTGCACCCCCTGCCTGCAACAGGCATCTCATAGGTCTTAAGAGACACATAAAGTAAACTTTCCAATATGTGTATTATTGAAATATAATGCATTATGTTTTGGAATAAATACAGTTTTGTTAATTATTTGTGATGCGACCTCATTGAATTATATTGTCTGCAGATTAAAACTACAAGTGTCATGTTTCACTGATTTTTTTTCTTGTTTGTTTGCTTTTAGGTATACAAGAGACATCATCAGACACAGTACAGCCAGACAGAAGGCCGTTGATGCACACCAACTGAGACCTCCTACGCTTCCGCTTGTGCAGCTAAATGGCAACTGCCAGAGCTAGGAAAGAACTTGAAGATGGCCCGAAAGAAAGGTGCTCCTGCCAAGAAAGCGGCCAGTGAGGCGGGATAGATGGCGCACCTGCAGCACCCTCCTCTGGGCAGCAAAAGGCTGGGAGGAGCACTTTTGCATCATCAACAGCATCACTCCAATTTAAGGCTTAGCCAAAGCCTATGTCTATCAGCGATGCAGCCACTGCAGTCACAGCGACAAGCAGTAAGTCTGAATGGGATTTGTCTCAACCGCAAACTAGTACCAAATTGTCATAGGAAAGTGGACAACAGGAGCTGCAGTCGGCAACAGTCCTTCCTGACGTTGGAGCAGAACAGGAGGCTGAGCTTCCTGCTGAGCAAGATGTTGCTCTTCAATCATTAGCTTCACAATCTCCAGCAAGAAAAAGAAAGGGTACTCCACCATCTTCTCCAAGCCCCCCCCTTTGATGATCAGGACATTGCTTGGACCCCGGCTGAGTCTGAGACCTGCCCGAGAGACAAAGGAAAAGGAAAGCTCCTCAAAGCCTTAGAATGATGGAAAGTGACAGTGATGAGGTAAGGCCAGTCATTGTCAGTATGAAGGGCAGTTCCGAGGACATCAAGATGACTTTGCCTATTCGAACTTCTCAGAACGATGTTGTTTCCCCACTACCGGCTTCCATATTTGTAAGATACCCATCAAGACCTGTACCCACCACTACCATAGTCAAAGTACGCCCTTCAAAAAGGCAAATGATGCAGCCTCCTACCTCCAGTTCTTCAAGCATTGGCAGTGGCATAGTAAGAAAATTGCTCCTCCCCAGTTTGGGACTTCTTTTATGATTAGCAAGCAGGAGAGTAATATTAGAATATGCTCCATTTTCCACCAAGTGCTTGTCGAAGTAAGCCAGGTACGCACTACAGTACTGGAGGTCAAACGTCCCATCTGAGAAAACATCACATAATACGGTGGGAGGAACACCTTAAAAAGAAAGCTGGTGGTGGTGGTGCGGATGAGACAGGGGAAGCAGCTGAGTGCACAGTTGTTAGGAGGCAGCATGTTCTGATTGGCTGAGGCTGGGCCTTGGGCAGGCAGAACTCACCACTCTTGTCAGGGGTAGGTGATTACACTCACTGTATAACTTGCGCTCACCCTTGGGTAGCTTGAACAAGAGAAGTTAGGTTTATCACAGGAGCAATGTGTAAAGCAATGGCACAGTAATACCACACAATTACACTGAGAGTCACAAAAGAGACTTCACACAAGGTGTATGTGAATACATTTTGTATTCAACAGACACATTAATTAACACAACATGAATTACATGTAACTCTGGACAGGAATCACCATATGGTACAGCACTAGCAGTACAAGGCCCAACTGTGTTAAAACGACATTTGCAGTACGCACATGTGAGAAAAATAATACATCCCCTCCCAGGACCCACATGAGATGCCAAACGTTGTCAGCACGAGATCCACGTTAGCGATTAACCCAGTTATACACAGTCCTAGGTTGCACTCCGGGCTCACAACAATAGCAGCAATATGTACATGCAGAGCTATGCAGCACTTTAAATTGGCTCCACGGCCTAGGCAGCACAGGTAAAATCTAAGGTCAACAACGTAAGTCCTCTGGCAAGAATGAATATGTCTGACGCGGGGAGTGGCCAAAATGGCGGCCGGGACGGACGCCTGAGAGACCGCTCCGTACAGGGCCCGCCGTAAAATATCCTTTTAGGGCGCCCCCCTGGCACTGGGTGCTCGGCTCATGAGCGGCAGAGCGTCTGGAGTGAGCCGCGGAATCCAGCGGGCTCTCCGTCCGGCAGGGAACATGAGAAAGACGATCGGGGGCCCAGCGCAGGCCCGGGGGTAGCTGGGCCGTGCCCCGGCTTGCCTGCACGAGCCGGGGAAGGCGGCCGCGGCGGCCGGACTGGGCGCGCTGCGGCCAGGAGACTCCTGACGCCGGCAGCTGTTGCCTGGCTGGGCCAGAGGCCCGCACAAGCCGGGAAACCGCGGGGGGAGCCTTCGCCCCCGCCCCCCCTGAGAGGTGCCTGCCGCGCGGGCGGCAAAACAAAGAACTCGGATTCTCCCTGCCCGCCCCGTGGGGGTGGGGGCGCCGGGGCTCGACTCGTGTCCTGCAGGGGCTCTGCCTGGCCCAGGGGGAACGTGGAAATAGCGGTGAAGACGGCCCAACAAGGATACCCAGACTGAGGGGAGACACCGTTGTTTGCCCCCCCCCTCAAAGCGAAGTACACCCTGGAGGAGGATCGCGAAAAGGGCGAAAGACAGTTGCCGGGCTTCCCCCCCCCTCGATTTAACTTCACGTAAAGTGGGAGGCTTGTTCTTCCGGAGGGCTGCTGGTGACCACGGAGGACACCGCTGCGACTCGCCTCAAAAAAGACCCGCCTCCTACCGGCCGAACCACCCAGCGGGGAGGCCTGCGGGACAGAGTATGCCTAACTGCTAATGCTGAGCAGCCCCACCTTGGTGGGGGAACCCCCTGTGATGGACACGGAGTCGGACGCAGCAAGTTCTGTGTCCACGATAACAGGCGAGCTGGGAGGGCCGAGAGTCACCCCCAGATCAGCTGACGAACTCTAAACACACCCAACAGCTCCCATGGACTGGCGGCATTAGAACTGAAGACTCTGCGGCGCTGGGCAGGCCCCCCACTCCGGGGAGAAGATGAGCGCTGAGGCTAAAGCGCAATCAGTAATGAGCAACTTTGGTATGAAAGTATAGGAGGCTGCGGGGGGGCGGCCTGGGGGAGGCGCGGGGACAGAGCACAGACTGCGCACAGAGCCGGGCGGCGCCCAACGATAATGGCAGACTCAGTCTGTGATAAGATGTGAGCCCCGCAAAGGAGTCACATCTGACATATATGTCCACTCTTCCACGGAAATCCAATCGGATGCGGGTTGTATATCCCATTTATAGGTTTAGAAGTTGCGCACAAATAGTTAGCGGGGTTGGGGTTTCATTTGGGGTGGTTGGGTTTAGTAGTTTAGTTTATACACACACGCCGGATTCACTTAAAACACAGAGGAAAATGCAGCGTGCGACCCCTCTAGTAAAAGACAGGGCTAAAAGAGCATTGGTAAAGAGGACTAGGCACAGAGACCACACCCTAAACACAACGTGCTACCCCACACACCCAAATGGCGACATACAGGGGTAACAATATAAACCAGTTTGTTATGGTAACATGGAATGTGAGGGGACTGGGTACACAGACTAAACGTTCCGGAGTATATGCACGCCTTAGGCGACTGGGAGCACACATTGCCATACTGCAAGAGACGCACATGCTAGAGCCGGACTTGCGGGCGCTACACGCGAGATGGGGGGGTCAGTTTATAGGCACTACGTACTCGGCTTTTGCAAGGGGGTGCTGATCTGGATCGCACCCGGGGTCCCATATCAAGTATCGGCACACAAGATAGACCAAGGCGGGAGATACGTAGTAGTGGAGGGCCAATTAGATGGCAGACAGTTAGCAGTGGTTGGGGTATATGCTCCAAACACTGGAACTGTAGGATTCCTGGGCTCTCTCACACCGACACTATTGACAAATCCAATAACTCCCGCCTTGTGGGGAGGAGACTTTAACAGCACCCCGAATGCATCATTAGATAGATCCCACGCTCAGGCGAGCTCCACGTTGCACAGGAAACCCCCAGGTCCACTGCAGGAATGGGCGGATTCTATGCGATTATATGACTTATGGCGCCTAAGACACCCGCAACAGCGGGAATTCTCATTCTACTCCGCACCGCACAAAACCCACACTAGAATAGACATAATCTGGGGCACTCAGGACATAGGAGCATTTTTGGGAGAGACAGAATACCTAGCAAAAACTCTGTCAGATCACGCCCCACTGAGAATAACACTGAACTGGGGCAAGGCACGACAGGCGATTCCCACCTGGCGATTCCAAGTAACAGCCCTGCAAGACCAAGCGTTTGCTGAAACGCTGAAAGCCACAATAAGCCAATATTGGGAGGCAAATGCTATGACGGCAACGTCACGCGCGATAGAATGGGACGCACATAAGGTAGTGGTTCGCGGTTCCTGCATGTCGTCTACGTGGGGAGTAAGACGTACATTACAGATGGAAATTGGCAAACTAGAAAAAGAGCTGAGAGAGGCAGAAATAGCAGTAGCACGTGGTGAGATCCCTTACACGGCCCTAAAAGCACGGCGCACAAAATATAATGAGGCAGACAGCAAACTCCGCTGTCACGACTATAACTATCAATTAATGCGTCTACAAACAGAAGAGGACAGGTCAAGCAGAATGCTGGCATGGCTACTGCGCGAGGATAGACAACAACCCCCAATCGGAGCCATTCGCACTGACACACATGATATGTCCACTACACAAGCTGAGATAAACGAAAGGTTCAGAGAATACTACTCGCAGCTATACACTAAACGCACATCGTGCACCCCCTCGCAACTCGAATCCTTCCTGTCGGGCTCTGTCCTACCACAGCTAACACAAACTGACAGGGAGCTCCTGGAGGTCCCCCTGTCACTGGGAGAAATAGAATCTGCCTTAGCACAGATGGCCAGGAATAAAGTACCTGGTGCAGATGGCCTCCCACTAGAATACTACACGGCTTATTTGTCCTCCCTAAAGCCCCACCTGCTGAAGGTGTTTGAGGAAGCGTGGACGATAGAGAATCTCCCCTCATCACAGAGAGAAGCCCTGATAGTGGTGATCCCCAAACAAGGGCGTGACCCCACAGAAGTTAAATCCTACAGACCACTATCACTCCTAAATTTAGACTGTAAAATTTTAGGCAAAATTCTGGCAAATAGACTAGCTCCTATCATGCACACTATAATACATGATGACCAAAATGGCTTTATACCAAAGCGCAACACCTTTTTAAACATCCGTAGATTATTGTCCATAATGGGTGCCACCCCCTCAGACGCACACGAAGAAATGGTGCTCTCACTGGCTATTGAAAAGGCGTTCGACACGCTCGAGTGGGACTACCTGCTGACCACAATGAATCGTATGGGAATAGGCCCCAATTATATACGCTGGGTTCGGACATTATACTCGGACCCACAAGCTAGGGTAAAGACGGGCGGGGTAATTTCTGACAGCTTTTCAATTACAAGAGGCACAAGGCAGGGTTGTCCACTATCCCCATTGTTATTTGCAATAGCAATGGAACCACTTGCGGCAAGGGTACGCTCCATGGCACAGAGCTGGGGGATAGTTAGGAATGGGGTCCACCACACAATATCATTATATGCAGATGATGCATTAATATATGTTCGGAAAGGGCAGGATGCTGTCCCCTCAGTGATATCACTGCTAGCTGAGTTCGGAGGCCTATCGGGCTTAGTGGTGAACTGGGAAAAGTCATGCGCGTTCCCACTTGCAAAGCGGCCGCCCGAGAGACAAGGAGCTCCCCCACTCGGGCGCTTAAAATGGTGCCTTACGACGTTTAAATACCTAGGGATTAATATATACCACGATACAGTAGACCTCAGAGATGGCAACCTGGGCAGGGCGCTGGGCGCTATAAAAGGCTCGCTGCAATTTTGGAACAAACTGCCGCTCTCCCCACCAGGGAAGGTGGCGATCGCAAATATGCTGATTCTGCCCAGACTGCTATACTATTTTGCGGCTCTTCCGATCATTATTCCTAAAAGCTTCTTTGGGAATCTGAACTCAGTCCTGCGGTGGCTCATCTGGGGTGGGGGCAGAGCGCGGGTGGCCCTTCACATACTGCAGCGCCCGGTGGAAGTGGGGGGCCTCGGGGCCCCCAACTTTGAACGCTACTACACGGCAGCACAATTACAGTGGGTTCAGTATTGGATACACAGACCGGCAACGGCGGAGACAACGTGGATGCGGACTTGGTTAGAGGGCGCCCCCTTGTTACAATGGATGGCGTCCAAACACCCAAGTCAAGGAACGTCAGCCCACTGATGGAGGCTTCACACGCTTGCTGGGTCAAATATGTACAGGGAGGGGGTTTCGTACTCCACTATTCTCCATGCATCCCGTGGGACCACCTGCCAGAGTGGTCGGGAGCCTGCGCGCAGGTGGCGGAAGTGTGGTTGGGGGCGGGGGTGCAGACAGTGGGCGATTGCTTTGAGGATGGGAAGCTCATGTCGTTTGAGGCAATACAGGATCTTACCAAGATAAATCCTGGCCAATTCATACCATGCCATAAGCCATGCAATTAAAAAAACATGGGGGCAGGGCAATAGTGAACCAGAATCCTCGCCTATAATCCACCATATTCTACAACATGACGCCCAAACAAAAGTAATATCTAGCCTATACAAAATCCTGAATAAACCTTCAGAGCCACATGCGGAGAAAGCAAGGGAGAGATGGAATTCCGTCCTCCCCGATCAGATCTCACAGGCTGAGTGGCGGAACGTTTTACACCACACCTGTGGTATGTCAAGGAATCCCAGATTTAGATTCACCCAGTTCAATTACACACACCAAACATATCTGTCTCCAGCCAGGATAAAGTGCATGTTTCTGGACTCGGACCCGTCCTGCCCCAGATGCAAAGCGCCGCTAGCTCACTTTTATCATATGGTCTGGGAGTGCCCTAACATACAAAAAGCATGGTCGGAGGTAGTCCAGGAGATCTCCGAATGGACAGGACTAACTCTGTCAACAGAACCCAAATCCTGTCTACTGGGGCTCAGGACGAGATCCAAAAAACAAAGACACTTGCATAAATTTATAGATTTAGCTTGCTTAATGTACAAAAGATTAATAGCTATGCACTGAAAGGCTCCCACAGCACCTGTTCGGAAAACTTGGAACATATTAACACTACGTTGGGCCCGCACGAAACATCAAGTATTAAAAAAGTTGGCGCGAGAAGGACAACAACATACAGGAAGTGCAGTATGGGAGACACTAGTAGCTAAACTTGAGGCAGAAAACGACGATAAACCCCCATAAGCCGGGAATGTAATGATAGGTTGGACAACGTGTCTACACTTACGCACTTTCCATTAACGACATAATCCACGCGTGGCATACACAGTCGCGGCGGCCTGCATGCTTCTCCTCCTGGCACACTAGTTGCCCATTGGCCCGGAAACGCGCAAATAAACACAGCATAATGGAATAGCGCCAACTCTCTACACTCTCTGGAAGCGACAGGCTTCCTCCCGGGCTACTGCCACCCGCCTGTCGAAACAGCCCCAGCAACAACAAAAAGTTCACACTAGTCATAAATGGGGTTTACCCATCAGCTAATTAGCACACGCTTAAGGTCTTCGCTAAACACAGTTAGAAATGAGGTTGAAGGTTTATAAGTGGTTCGAGCCGTGTGAGGAGGGAGGGGGGTAGGGGCATCATATGTTTTCTTTTAAGCAGATATATTGTAATCCTGTGGTGAAAGATGATACGACTTGTAATGTATATCTGATATATAAAATCAATAAAATATATATTAAAAAAAAAATGTCTGACAACACCGCTGTATGGTGTAACAATCACCTAAGTCACTCCTACACACTCACTCTGCACTGCTAAGCGGTGCCACAGATATCAGGCAGCCCATTAACTTATGCACTCACATACACTCGCTCCCAGCACCCTAATGTGGTGCACTGATTTCCAGCAGTTTAGCTGTCACTGCGCTCGCGGAGCCCCCACTTGGGCCCCATACCCTTCTTCTATCCTCCAACTGGCCCTACTATCCCGCATCCCATTAGCTGAATATGCAAACAGTCTTTCCGTGGGTGCTAGGCCGCAGACGGTCA
This sequence comes from Pleurodeles waltl, assembly GCF_031143425.1. Classification (NCBI taxonomy): domain Eukaryota; kingdom Metazoa; phylum Chordata; class Amphibia; order Caudata; family Salamandridae; genus Pleurodeles; species Pleurodeles waltl. Next base: position 578,712,354 of record NC_090451.1, read on the forward strand.
GAGTAACTCTTGGTCAGGCACTCAGGGACAATATGGGAGGAAAGGAAGAGATACCAGTGGAGCAAATAATAGGCAACAAATAGAGGTTTGGCCACCACTCAGGAAGTTCACTGGGACATCACCTCATTGTGCTTTACACCACGGGCCCAGGTCTACAAAGCATAGGGGGAGGGTTGTTAGGGGACACATGCTGGTCACAGAGACACTCAGCTGTGCCAGGCTCTCCAATACACAATAGTTACCAAATCTCCCACCTCCATGGGAGGAGGTGCAATGTCTGGGGCGCAATAAATTGAGAAGCCCCAGAACACCCCAGTTGCACGACTAGATATACCAATCTGCACCTCCCTGGATAGAGGCTGTATGTCGGGTTTATGATGTCTTGAGCTGCACTGGACAATTACCATCACAAACACAAAGTGCTCAATGCCGTGCCTCCCTGAAATGAGGCACAACGTCTGGTGCGCGATGACTTACGCCACACCAGACCAGCCAGTTAAACAAGCGAAAAGGATTCCACTCCCATTCCTCCTTGGAATGAGGCACAACGCCTGGTGAGCAATAACCTGAGTTGCACCAGACACTTATGAACATAGTGTGGTCAATGTCGTGCCTTCCTCGAATGAGGCACAATGTCTGGTGCTTGATGATTTGAGTTGCACCAGACAATGCCAATCGCCAACACAAAGTGCTCAATGTTATACCTCCCTGGAATGAGTTACAATGTCTGATGTTTTATGACCTGAATCACACCAGACAATCCTTCAGCACACACATAAAGGCAATTCCGTGCCTCCCTGGAATGAGGCACAATGTCTAATGGGCTATGACTTGCGTCTCAAAAGATGATCCAGGTACACACAAAAGATGCAAGTTCAGCAGGACACATACAGTAGAATACGGCACTGCTCCTGGGATGCCCACACCACTAGGGTCGTCACCTATAACACAGACACCGCACGCAATGAGCATGCAGTTGTGAGTCGCATGAGAGAAACGCAAGGCACTCGACAAAGGTGGGGCACGTGGGGCCCCGAACCTGTGAATCCGCTCACAACAAATCAGCCGCTTATGCTGTTGTGGCCCCAAGATGAAGGGCCACACTCCTTGAAACGCAGGCGATACTTTGAAGGCACCGCACCAGGCAAAACGGGTCTCAAGATAGTATACTGGCTTCAGCACTTACACCGCTGCTGTCGCATGAAGTCCAGCTGACAATGCACGTATTTATGAGGGCACCGCTCTCCAGATAACACTGGTAGAAGGTGTAAGTGTAATGATATCAGTATTTAATCACTGCTCCATCTTGACCACTGACTCCACTTTGCACTTAGCCTAGCTGCACACCGTCACATTGCTGACCACCAGATTGTGTAACGATATCTGAATTTAATCACTGCTCCATCTTGACCACTGATTCCACTTTGCACTTAGCCTAGCTGCACACCGCCACAATGTTGACCATCAGCTCCATTTTGATTACGGACTCCATTCTGCCTGTAAGTTAGCTTTAAACACCATGCCGGTATTTTTCCTTGCACATGTTATGCAATGTGTTTTTTGCTCGTTTTCACTCAGTGTATTCTTTCTCATAAAGGGCTAGGACATAATATGGGGGAGTCAGAGATATAAGGATGTACTAGGATGATGTTTATGTATGGCAGGAAACAGTATAGTTTTGGAGAAGCGCCTTGGGATCTTGGCTAGTCCCAACGTGTTTCTTTTAAAACTGACCTGATGTAGCCAGCATTTTGGACAACAATTCACACGATGGGAGGGGTTTTCTAGAATTCTCCTCTCTGGCTTCTTTAAGGTGTAGAAGTGACTGAAACCAGATTGATCAGGAAGCTGATTGAACTCTGGCAGGACCGGGACGCTGATGTCTGCTTTTTTCCCTGGAAGGTAGTTTTCTCTATTCACTGCCGAATGGGTTCTCGACCTGTTGCTGACAAAAGAGATTAAGTGAATTCAAGTTTGCCCAATGGTGATTAATTTTTAACTTTATTTTCTGCTTTGCATTGTGCATGAATATATACATACATATCTATATAACTGATGTTTATAGATTGAAGTAGATTATCCTTAGTGTATGTTTTCAGGATTATTGTGTTTCATTTCTGTGATTATTTTTGAACGTGCACTTTTGGTTGTACACTTTCAACCTTCTTCTTCTGCAGTCCTTGCAGAGTATTTTAATAAATGCAATTCTCAGACTAAGAGTGTCGTATTTCATCAATGTGTATGTCATCTTGGTCTGTATTGAAGTAAAACACATTGGCGTAGTCGGACAGTTTTGAAGAAGGGGTTAATAGTTGAAAGTGTATGATTTAAAAGTGAAATATGTTTGGCAGAACGTCAAAAGCAGCCTGCCTTCTGCTCCTAAAATCATGTGTGAGAAAAGCGAGATTCCTGGATGGGTACCTGAGCCTTATAATGTTTTAGCAAATTATTTTTCTTATTTATCCGGACTATTGGAATTTTGGGATTCATGCTTAGGTGAGACAGAACTGCAACATGTTTTATCATGTTTGAAAAAGTGCCTTTTGGAGGGAAGGATGATATTTCAGTTCTTGGCAGATGCGGATGGTTGCTTTTGTCTGCTTACAGGAAAATGCATGACAAGTGCAAGCAGTTAGAACAAGAAAATCAGCAATTAGAAAAACAACTTGTTGACAAAAAAAAAATACTGTAACCATGCTGCCTTGCCAGAATACGTTATTACAGATCAAGGCCGACACATATCAAACCATCGCTGAGTGTGCAGTGGTCAAAGTTGTCCAGAACAAATTCCGTAAACACAGAGGTAGAATAAATCAGAAAAAAGGTTCTTTTAGCCAGTGCCAAAGCTGATTTGGACTGGAGCCCAGATTGGTGTGACACCAACGTTTAGGACAGCTGTGAATTTTCAAACTCTAGAGATGAAGAGGTTAAAAAAGGTGGGGGCCAGTGTGAGCCAGAGGAGCAGAATGTGGTTCGTGCACAGCCAACATTTAGACGAAAATTGCAGCACACACCACAGAATCCGGCAGGAATTTAAATGCATTCCCTTGAAGATTACACCCAGAAAGAAGTCAACGACATTATAGACAGATTTAAGCAGTGGGCTGGGGAAACAGAACTTACTTGGATGGTGCTTTTATTTGATTCTGGAGCCTCGGGGTAATGATTGATGTAGGAGACTCTCCTAAATTCTGCACTCTTAGCTCAGATCCGCTTATACAAGAAAAGTTTAGAAGTTATCAGGGTCCACAACTAATCACCCTGCTGCAGTTAGCATCTGAGGGGTGTAACCATAAGTGCCCTACAGAATCGAGTTGGTCACCAAATGATAAACTCTGGTGGAGATGCAATGCAAAGAATTAAAGAGGAAGGTATGAAGACAGCTACCTTTCTGAAAGATGCACATCGTCTCTTAGACGGACCGCTTGTGGTCTCAGTGCACAATAGAATTAGTCCAACACAACAAGGAAATATTTCCAGAGTAAGCAAAGTGCAGACAGCTAGAAAAAAGATACAGAAGGAACAAATCCTCGGCAGTAGAAATTCTCAGGAGACAGGTGAGGAAAGATCTTTAAGGGAAAGGTATGGAAACTGAAGCAGAAGGAGATTAAAGAACGCTGGATCCACCTACAAGCTTCGTTGCCCCCTAACAAAAGTAGAGAGTTTTGGGATTATATAAAGACCATGGAACACGGGCCAGCAAGTAAGGCTAATACAATAGCAGCTAGTGTCTGGGAATAACACGTGGGCTCCCTTTATGTGGACCCAGGATGCATTGAAACTCAGGGCATCAAGGGAAGGCAATTCAATTGCGAAGGCCTAGAAAATACTACATTAATAGTCACAGACAAATTGAGTAAAATGATCTTAAGCAGTATTAGGGGGGATGGAGCTCCAGGCCCAAACGGCCTATCCAGGAGCATATTTAAGGATGACCAAGATTTCTGGGCTGCCCTGTTGACCACTCTTTTCAATAACTGCCTATGCCAATCAGGCATTCCAGAAGCCTGGAAAGGCTCATAATTACATCCCATTTTTAAAAAGGGCGATTCTACTCTCCCGGGAAATGATAGGTTAATAGCTCTATTGGACGTGGACAGCAAGGCCTATGCAAAGGTCCTGCTTCGAGAACTGGAACATTGGATTACAGAAAATAATATCATACCAGTGTACCAAACAGGATTTAGGCCATGCTCATCCATCCTAGATAATGTGCTGGCTCTTGCATATCTAGGACAAAAAACCTTGAAACCAGTTGCTCAAACTTCTCTTTGCGTGTTTTATCGACTACAGTGTGGCTTTTGACTGCGTGGTATGCCACATACTCTGGAAGAATTTGGCATCCTGGGTGATACCAGGGAATTTATTGGTGGCAATAATGGCACTCTACTCTGACACATGGGTGAGAGTAAAGATCTCAAACACCCATGTGACCAAAAGAATATATACTAATAAAGGCCTAAAACAAGGTTGTGTCATTGTTCCCACCCTTTCTGACCTTGGTAAGGACCTACTCAGAGGGAATACATTTCTTTCCCGAAATTGGGAAAGACGGTGCTTCCCATAATCCAGTATGAGGATGATCTAGTCCTGCTTACCCAGACCCAATTAGGCTTGAAAAGGGGCCTGCCCATCCTGCATGATTACAATGAAAAAAACGCACTGAAGGTTAATGCTGCGAAAACCAAGGTTTTGGTGTTTGGATGCCAGTCGCAGAAATATCCGACAGCATGGAAGTTTGGTGCTTTACAAATAGATACAGAAGAAAAATACTAGTACCTAGGAGTGTGGCTATCTAATGCCAGTAAAACAGTACACCAGGCAACAGCACTAGGAACGAAGGCAGAGAGAACCACCTACACTTTAGCTAAACTCTACTTTCGGCTCCAAGCACCTACATCCAAATCAATTAGGAGAGTTATAAAAGCAAAACTTCTACCCATTATCACTTATGGCCATTTACCATACCCAGGCAGGATAACAAAAACTCTGGAGAAATGTCAAATGAGAGCATACAAAAGGATCTTTCAAATCCCTAAATCCACCAGACATGCAGGGATACGTTTAGAATTTAATATAACAAGTATGGACGTAAATTGCAAAATGGACATAATTAAGTTATTTCATGGTGTCTCAAGGGCCAATATTGACAGTGTGAGGGTCTCGCTGAAAGTAATCTTTGAAGACGTTTCTAGCAGCTGGGTCATCTATCTCAGGCATGCAGATTTTTTTAATCTAGTTCCCACGTACTTATCGGATCCCCTAATATCGAAGGCCATCCTGAAAAAGATATTGAAAGATCTTGGCACGCAAATCTCTAGAGGAAAGGATATTGCCATAATCAGGGAAATCAGGTGGACAGAAGGTTTAGCTGAGTCGTACACTGTCACTAACCTCCAACCCTATATGAAAGCATCCCTGGGAGCTCAATCTTTTCAAAGCATTTTACATATGCGACTCCTAACATTAACGGCTTGGGAACTTAGATACAGATGGAAATCAATGCTGCAGCACTCCCAGGAATGTATTTTATGCAATTATCACACCAAATCCATTTGTGACTTAATATGCTGCTGCCCGGGTTTGGCCTCAGGGAGACATCGACTTTTAAAACCTCTTTTTCTGAAATATGGCCCAAGGACATGTAAAGAAGCTGTTAAATACAAATTTAATGCAGAAATTCTCATGGAGCTGGCCCTTTTTCGGAAATTCTTCTTTATTATGAGTAAAAACTTACTGCTAGCAAGTGCCCATCAACTTACAGAAATTAAAAAGGAGGAGGTAGCACCCAAAATAAAGTCATAAACTAAGTGGTTGATGCACCCCCCTAAAAGTACTTTATGAGTGGTTTCAAAGAGGGCAATTGCGCATCGCATCGGCGCTTACTCATGAGATCTAACATAGACCCTAAACATTAGTACATTGCTACAGGGGGTAGAAGCCAAATGGTGGTGGTTCTTGCATTCAGGGTACCTGTATCTCCTTTTTAAAGTCGTTAAGCAAATTTTTAGAGACACTGTTACAGATTTGTTTTATTTCACATTTTTGGTATTCCTACTACTCTCCATTTGGGTAATAATTTGTATGCTATAACAATCATGTTTATTTATGCTGGGCTGGCCTATATACTCCATACATATAGGGGTTTCTATTACATAATTCAGTCTAATAAGCTCTTGTAAGTGCACCCCGATTCTACAATCTAAATAGGAGCAGGGATTCTTAGGTAATGAGTTACTAATATGTACCGCAAGACGTGGGCATGTTATATTTTAAAGATGATCTTCACGCCATTTAGTATTTTATAACAACAACCAATTCCTGTGATTTAAGTCCACTCTAGTCTAAGAGAACTTTAGGTAATGGCATGACAACAGATGTTGCGAAGGATACAGCGTTTTATTATGAAGTGCAATTTTAATTTGTTCGTATTTTTTATGCATTTTCGTCTATTGTGCTTTTGCAAAGGTTTTAAATAATCATGCAAATAAAGATTATTCATTCAATAGAATTATTTGTCTTGCTCCCCCAGCTTATAAGCAAGAAATCATGACTCTCCGAATTAATCAGACATGGCAGCCATTGAAGGATGTGCTTGAAGCTGCCAGGGAGTTAAGTGATTTAGGACAATGGGACAAAGCAGAGAGAGCTTCACGTTCCTAGGGTCGCACAGTTTACAACAGAGTGTCCAGGAGAGATATGTTTATGAAATTACTAAAGGATGGTGTCAGCAAAGAGCAAATTAATGGGATAGACCCAAAATCTTGTGGGAGATGTACCGTAAAAGAGGTTAGGATCAGAAGGAAGGTAGCAGAAAGGTAAACAAGCAGGATAATAAACGAGGAACTCAGAGCCAGCCACAGTTGCCAGAGGAAGGAAAAGAAAGGGAGAAAAATGTTTCTCCACGAGGGAGAGAGGAGAAAGAATATCTGGACAGTGACTGGTTAACTTTTGAGAACAGGGACGGAGGCGAGCCTGCTCGCAAATATGAAAGCATATATCCAGACCTCACTTGGGCAAAAGTTGACAGGTTTAAATCATATTAGGAAATTGGCCAAGCTCTGGTACAAAGCTGGGCTTGTAAAAACAGTATTTAGAAATACATTGGAAACACAGAAATGTGCAAAACGTTCGAACATTAGTTGATACTGGAGCGAAGGCCTCTTTGACATATGGAAACCCTAAAAAGTTTTCAGGTCAGCAGTACACCATCACAGGGCTGGGAGAAAGCAAAACTCTGTCATGCAAACTACAGTTCAAATGGAAATAGGAAGAACCCCAAAAAGAGAATATACTGTTTTGTTTGTGTCCCTTCTGGGGTACATACTCAAAACTGACATTTTGAATGGAATGACTTTGTATTTGGATGATGGCTGTTATCAGTTTGGGTCAAAAAGATACATTTCAGTGGCAGCCATGAGAGTAGGTCATCTGAAGATACCCCCAGTGAAAGTGCCCCCAGCCACTAAGATAATTTGTTTGAAACAGTACCGCCTTCCAGGAGGGCATAATGAAATCAGTGAAACCATAAATGACATGATTGAGGCTGGTTAAATAGCTCCAACCACCACTGAATTGAACAATCCCCTCTGGCCTGTACGTCGACCTGACAGGCGCTATAGAATCACGGTCGATTACCCCGAGCTGAATAAACATACGCCCCAATTGACAGCCACGGTCCCAGACACCATCACTTTGATTGAACGAATACAGAAACATAAAGGGACATGGTATGCAACTATTGACATAGCCAATGCGTTCTTTTCTATACCATTGGCCCCAGAATGTCAAGATCAATTTAGCTTTTCGTGGAACGGCAGACAATTCCGGATGCAAAAACTCCCCCAAGGTTTTTGCATAGCCCCACCATCTGTCACCGGCTGGTGGCAGAACACCTGGATAAAGTATCTATTATTCCAGGTGGACAATTGACTTATTACATTGATGATTCAGGGAGAGACAGAAAAGCAGGTGCAGACTCAGTTGGAGCGGTGGTGGAACTCTTGCAGAGTAAAGGATGGATGCTTAATACAGACAAGACACAAGGACCCTCTCAAAATGTGAAGTTTCTAGAGATTCAGCTGAATCATGGACACTGAGAGTTGTTGCCGCAAGTGAAGCAAAAGATTCTAGAGTTTGCCACTCTCCGCACAAAGCGGGAGACACTGCGATTCATTGGATTGTTTGGTTTTTGGAGACTGCATATTCCTCATTTGAGTCAGACCTTGGCCCCTCTGTACAAAGTGACCTGGAAGGAACATGAGTTTGAATGGGGTGAAGAGCAGCAGTGTGCATTTAATTTGCCAAAAGAAGCAATTCAAAAGGCTTTAGACTTGTGACCAGTGCAGGAAGGAGACATTGAGTTGCATGTAACTGTCCAGGGACAATATGCAAATTGGAGTATGTGTCAAAAACAAGGAAGGACAAGGGTACCCCTGGGGTTCTGGACCAGGAAACTACCTGACTCTATGGAGCGTTATACTCTCTTTGAAAAACAGCATTAGGCTTGCTATGGTTCTCTAGTGGATACTGAGCAAATAACATTGGGTCATAATGTGATTCTGAGACCTGAGATTCCAATAATGCAGTGGGTGATGAGTTCACCTAAATCTCACCATATAGGACATGTACAAGAAGCTAGTATCATACGCTGGAAATGTACATACAAGATAGGGCTTGAGTAGGACCAGCAGGCACCACAGCCCTACATGAACAGGTGTCACAAGCCCCTGTGCAGGATGAGGAGAGGTTGCAGGAGGTACCACACCTAAAAGAGTCACCACTGAGATGGGGTACACCATTTGAATCCTTATCCCCTGAGGATAGGATGCACGTATGGTTCACCGATGATTCAGCCAAATATGTGGGTACCAAAAGACATTGGAAAACAGTGTCTGATAATCCAGTCACCAAAAAGCTGTTGACCATTAAAGGAGAAGGGAAGAGTAGTCAATATGGAGAATTGTATGCTGTGTATCAGGCGCTGAAACAGGAGCTGCCTGGAACTTGTCATATTTACACTGATTCTTGGTCCACTGCCAATGGGTAGCCACCTGGCTTCTCACATGGCATGCTCATAACTGGTTTATCCATTCAAAAGAGGGGTGGAGCAAAGAGCTATGGCAAGAAATTTGGGAAATGCTGGAGCAAAGTACTGTTACTGTGTATCATGTAGATGCACACTGTCCCATTGATTCACTGGAATGCTGGTTCAATTCCCTTGCAGACGACAAAGCCAAAATCTCAGAGGCAGAAATGGCAACACACGATTCTGACTTGGTGGGGATGGCTAAATGGGTGTACCAAAAATGTGGACACCTGGGAGAAAAAGCCACGTACAGATGGGCAGAGATTAGAGGATTGCACATTCCCCTAGATTTGATAAAAACTGTGATTTTGCAATGTCCTATTTGTCAGCACACACAGAGATCTTTGCTGCAAACTGTCAAAGGTCAATCAGGGAAAGGAAAATTACCAGGACAGATATGGCACATTGATTACATTGGGTCACTACCGATTAGTTGTGAGTGTCAATACGCCTGCACAGTAGTGGACAATTACTCTGCTTACCTAATTGCTGTCCCTTGTAAACGTGCCACTCAGCATAACAGCATCACAACTCTGGGCCTATTAATGTTATATTACGGGGCACCACTCCAGGTCCAGTGTGACAATGGGCCTCATTTTAAAGGGAAAATGGTACAGGACTACTGTTCACAGTACAATATTGAGTAGATATATCACTTCCCTTACTATCCACAACCTCAGTATTAATTGAGAATGAACAGCATGTTGAAAGCTCAGTTGCGAAAATTATCTGATGGGACTCTGAAAAACCAGAGAGAGCATTTAAATGAAGCCCTCCAGATTTTGAATAACAGACCGTTAACAAATGTGGAAACCCCCCTGATGCAAATGCTAACCCCAGCTTTACAGATACAACCACATATGGCCACCAACGCCATCATGTACTGGGAAATAAAGCCAGGAGCTTTAGCTCCTTACAAAGCCACACCCGTATCTGCAGGTCTTGGCTTACATGCTTTAAAAGCTTACAGACTGAAACCATGATACATGGCACTCTGTGAAACAGGTGTTGGAATACAGATTTCCCCGGAGCATTTGGGATTTATTGCTCCCAGATCTGGGTTGGCACTTAAAGGTATTCAGGTCTTGGGGGGAGTGGTTGTTGCAGATTACCAAGGAGAAATTAAGACTATTCTTTTGAATAGTGGAGACATAAATTTACTAATACGAACTGGAGACAAAATTGCCCAGCTTATCATAATTCCAGTGTATGGAGGAATCATGAAAAAGGGGACTGCCCCAGCCCTTCTTACAGTATGTGGGGAGGGAGGTTTTAGTTCAACTGACAAAAACCCTGGTGCTCAAGTGTGGATTGGAATCCCCCAATCGTCCTCCAGAACCTGCGGAAATTATAGCTAAGGGCCCGATAATATTCTTTTGATCATGAAACCAGGAAAGGAACGAGGGGAATATATCCCAGCTGACAAATGTTATTTGCGAGAATGATCATACTTGTTTCTTTTACAGATCATAATACAGCTTGCCTCTGCTGTGAGTGTGCTGTGTGGTCTCCTTTTGGGAGTGTTTGTGTGAGGTCGGGAAGGACTCAACACCCTCAACTTCGACCTGATTGATCGACCACGTCGAGCAACGGCACTGCTGCACTTGACTGAGAATATTTGGGGCCACTTAGCCTGAGTTCAGCTCAACAGATCAGACTTCTGCATGGGAACCAGGCAGAGTACAGTGGTGTACCATGGATGTTCTATCAACCTGTTTAATTGCCATACCTACGCCAGCAAGTGTCTTGTTAGAAATGTTCAATGCCACTAACCAGGATGTAGATGTTCAAGAATATGATGAGAAAACCCATTTTAATCCATACGAGTATTGTTATTTCTATCAAGAAGCAACTGGTGAAAAGTGGGACAATCTCACTAAGATAATTACATACAATTTCACCACCAGCGTCATTTATTATTGGATATCGTGAAATCCTCATGATGTTGGAAAATGCATCCAACTGCGTCTAGAAAGAAAAACATTGTCTTCTCAAGAGATACCTTGGGAACACCGAACACTGTGTTGTCACCGAACGGATCAACATTGCAAAAATGTGACCAATCACATGGTTTGTCATCACCTGGTGACTGCTGCCAGTCACATTAAACACGTTAAATTACCAGTGGGATGCTTGTTTTCGTGAAAGGAACATTACCTACACCTACATTCCTGCTGATATAACAGATGGACCGTGTACCTTTACACTTTAGGACTCATGATATTCCCATTTAACTCTGTACATACTTGTTATTCTAGGGACGCAGTTCAATTAAGGGAGGACTGCGATTCAGACATTCAACTGTTATCTCAATCAGAATATATTAGCTTGAGTCTTTCCATTGTAGGCGTGCATGGTTTAGCTGTTTATAATACTCGAATGATCAATAAGTTGGCATGCTTAATAGTTAAAATATTAACCACATTTCTATTGCTTTATCTGAATTTTTGCTAGACATACATGGTACTAGAAAAGCTGCTTTGCAAAATAGGGCTGCTATTGACTATCGTTTATGCAAGCATGATCACAGGTGCTCAGAGTTTGAAAGCATGTGTTGTTCCAATCTCTCAGACCACTCCAAATCTATCCAGTCCCATATTGACACCTTACATGGATTAGTGAAAGGAGTAAAACAGGATGTAGATCAAGGGTGGTGGGACTGATTATTCAGTGGTTGCCTGATTTTGGGCAACTTCGCAAAGTCATGGGTGGAATTTGTGTAGTGATTGCTCTTGTCATTTCATTGTGTTGTTGTGTACAATGCATACCTAATTTGCTTGCAATGTTTAGAACAAAAAAAGTTGATTTTAGACCTGTATGTTATGCGAGTCATTGGTCAAAGGGTGGAATATAATGATATCTGTATTTAGTCACTGCTCCATCTTGACCATTGACTCCAGTTTGCACTTAGCCTAGCTGCACACTGTCACAATGGTGACCACTAGCTCCATTTTGATTACAAACCACATTTTGGCTGTAAGTTAGCTTTAAACACCATGCACATATTTTTCGTGCACATGTTATGCAATGTGTTTTTCTCTCATGTTTTCACTCTGCGTGTTCTTTCTCATCAAGGGCTAGGACATAATATGGGGGAGTCAGAGAGATAAGGATGTACTAGGATGATGTATATGGCGCCTTGGGATCTTGGCCATTCCTAACGTGTTCCTTTCAAAGATGACCTGATGTAGCCAGCATTTTGAACAACAATTCACATGATGGGAGGGGTTTTCTAGAATTCTCCTCTTTGGCTTGTTTAAGGTATAGAAGAGACTGAAACCAGATTGATTTGGAAGCTGACTGGACTCTGGCAGGACCTGGACACTGGTGTCCAATATTTTCCCTGAAGGGTAGTTTTCTCTCTTCACGGTCCACTGGGTTCACGACCTGTTGCTGGCAAACGAGATGAAGCTGAGTTTGCCCCAGGGTGATGAATTTTTTACTTTATTTTCTGCTTTGCATTGTGCATGAATATATACATGCATATCTATATAATTGCTGTTTATAGATTGAAGTAGATAGTAGAATGTATTAGTGATTCCACAGTCTGCAAACTTCGGAAGATCTTCAGATGGATCCCAGCAGACTGTCGCAGGACAGTCACCCACGCCTTGGTCACAAACAATCTCGAATACGGCAATGCCCTCTACGCCGGCACCTCGATTAGAAACATAAAAAACTACAACTCATCCAGAACACCGCCGCCAGACTCATCCTGGACCTCGCACGCTGAGAACACATCTCCCAACACCTGAGGACCTGCCACTGGCTCCCGGTCGAGAAACGAATCACCTTCAAGCTACTCACCCACACATACAAGGCCATACACAACGAAGGACCAGCCTACCTGAACCACTGCGTCTCCTTCCACATCCCTGCCAGATCCCTCCACTCAGATGGCCCTGGCCACCATCCCTCACATTCGTAAAACCAGCGCTGAGGCACGATCCTTCACCTACATCGCAGCAAAGAGCTGGAACAACCTCCCACTGCACCTCAGACAAAGCCCATCACTCACTACCTTCAGGAATAACCTCAAGATGCAGCTCTTCGGATGATGCTCCTCATCCCGACCCCCCCTCCCACCCCCAGTGCCTTGAGACCCTCACAGGTGAGTAGCCACACTTTACAAAAACTGATTGATTGATTGGTTGGTTGGTTGGTTTCTCCATAATCAGCATATTTGATTTACTAGTAAGTCCCTAGTACAGTGCACCAGGTGTGCCCCAGGGCCTTTAAAACAAATTCTACTAGTGGGCTTGCAGCACTGATGGTGCCACCTAGATGAGTAGCCCTACAAACAAGTCTCACTTCTGACCTAAGCTAGGCCAAAAGCAGCCCCATGGGCAGGGTGCAGTGTATTGAAAGGTGGGACATGTACTGGTGTGTTTTACAGGTCCTGATTGTGAAATACTGCTGTTTTTCACTATTACAAAGAATAGCCATTCCATAAGGTAACATGGATTTACCTTGAATTATCTTTTAAGTGTAGCTTTCCAGTGGGAGCAGATAGAGATAAGGAGCTTGGGGCCTCTGAACTCACACTTTAAAAATACATCTTTTACTGAAGTTGTTTTTTTTAATTGTAGGTTTGAAAATGGGACTTTTAAAAAGTGGGCATTTTCTTGCTGAACCATTCTGTGCCTCTTCCTGTCTGCTGAATACATCTCTGGGTCAGGATGACAGTTGGGCTGTTTGCCCATGCATTCTAGACAGTCACACAAAGGGAGCTGAGGTATGCCCTGCATTTTCTGATGGGTCGTCCTGAGCTAGAGTGGTGTGAGAAACTGATAATTGCACCTGAATAGGACTGTGCCTGCCCTTCCAGCAGTCTCCACTCCCCTAGAGTGTGTCTGGGGCCAGGGAAGGCAGGGTCTTGTGCATTACTAGTATAAGTACTGGACCTCTAACCCCACATAGTCAGAACACGTTTGGACTCAGGGCATTCGGCCAGGAAGAAGAGCTGGATGCTGTAGGAGGGACTGCCACTCCTCCTGTTGCTTTGCTGTGCTGGCCTGCTGCTTGCTGCTTCTGTCCTGGAATTTAAAGTACTGGACTTTGCTTTCTACATCCTGCTTCCAAAGGTTCTCCAAGGGCTTAGACTGAGTTTTCCTCCTGTTAAGAAGTCTCAGGGGCATCACGGACTTCATTTGCCAGTGTCAAGTGGTGGCAAATCCAGTTTCTTGAGAGTGAGTTCTGGTTTAACAAGGAAGAAACTAGTGCATTGATGCCCAGAACGACTTCAGAACCGGCCCCACTCTCTGATTCTGAGCCACTGCTTGCATCAGTGCTCTGTTCCTCGCTGAGGGCAACAATTACAACCTCCACGGCAGGCCCAACACCGCTGCAGCACCTTCCAAGTCCCGCCATAGCATGAGGCCAGAGTGCCGTGTCACTGACTGTTAGAAATTGGATATCTAGTTGGCAGTCAGTTTACATCCTGCTCAAGTAGGGACCCTCACTATAGTCAGGGTAACAGAGTCACATCCATAAGATAACTCTTGCTCACCCCCTTGGTAGGTTGGCACAAGCAGTCAGGCTTATCTCAGAGGCAATGTGGGAAGTATTTCTACACACACAGTAGCACAGTGAAAACCCCACAAAAGTACTCAACAGCAGTTTGTAAAATTAGCTAATATTTATCTAAGATATACAAGACCAAAACAACAAAAATCCGTAGGAGGTTGGCCCTCCATGTAGTGTGCAAAACTAGGCACACTGTGTAGTGGGTCCGGGCAACCACATGTTGTTTAACAGAGGTAAAAACTAGACAACTTAATGCTCTAATTTTTATGGTCGATTGTTCGAGCAGTTAGGCTAACCTTACAGAAGTGTAAAGCATTGCTATACTCACAGTGTCAATAAAGCAAGACAAACACTCAAAATAATAACTCAAGACCAATTTACAAAAATACTTCAGATTTTTATACATTTTTAAGACCAGGCATCAAAATCAGGCAAGTACTTTTTAAGTTGTGAATTTTCAAAGTTGAGAAAATGTCTCAGTTCTGTTTGAAAGTATGCTTCATAGGTATCAATGGAGAAATACTTTAAACAGGACAGAGATGCCTTCACTCTGGAGGGAGATCTTTAGCAATTTTCAGAAATGTGGAGGTCCTCTGGGAATTTGTAAAGTCGGTCCAATGTCCAAGCCGCCCCTCAGCGGTGATCGTCGAGTCCTGGGTGCAGCAGGCATGGTTTGGCGCCTTCTTCTTGGTGCAATAGGGCTTCAGCTCTCGGGACATGGGTCTTCTTTGTTGCTAGTCTTCTTTTTGTACGTCAAATCTGATCCTCTGGTCTAGAGGTGCCCACTAAATACTGTATTTAGTGGGTGTTTAGGGGAGTACCTAGTAGTGATCAATGGGTCATCTACCTTAGGGTGGCTATACCCACTAAGTGACCACTTCCTGTGGGTAAAAGTGACTTCCTTACACCTTATTGGCTATTTTCCTTCCATGCAAGATGGAGGAAAATGAACTGGAGGGGTCTCCTGGCATGCAACACCATAGGGGTGGTGCAAGCTGGGGCTGACCACACCTCCTGTCCTTTGTGGGTTTTCCCACTGTTGATCCTGCCAAAAGTGGAGGTTTATAATGGAGACAGCCATCTGCTGCTAGCAGCAGGCTTGGAGGGTGAGTTTCAAGGGTGGTAAGCCCTTTGAGGTTCGCTAGCAGGGCAGTGCACATTCCTGGGGGACGTGTGATAGCACCTCTACCCAGGAAGGGCTTTGTTATAGGACCCAGAGAGCATGATCCCTCACCCCAGGGTTCCAGAATCTTGTCTGTTGGTGGCAGGCTGGTTGTGACCAGCCAGCAACCATGTCAGGGTAGTTAGCCTTTGCAGGGGACACCTCTAAGGTGACCCCTGGGTACTTTTTGCAATAACTCCAATACTGATACCAGTTTGGATTCACCATTCTGAGTTATTTGATACCA
The DNA here is from genome assembly GCF_031143425.1 of Pleurodeles waltl. Classification (NCBI taxonomy): domain Eukaryota; kingdom Metazoa; phylum Chordata; class Amphibia; order Caudata; family Salamandridae; genus Pleurodeles; species Pleurodeles waltl. The sequence continues at coordinate 578,728,377 of NC_090451.1, forward strand.
AACTACAAAGGGGTTCCTAGTAGCCATGATGTAGCTGTGAAACTCGTACTGACCAGTGTCCAGCACATGTAATAAAACGTTTGCTCTGTTCAATTACTATGTCCTAGGTTTAGCAAGAACACAGTAGGGGCATATTACTCATGCATCTATTCCCACACATACAGTATAGTGCACCCTGCCTTAGGGCTGGAAGGCCTGTCAGTGGGATGCCTTACCTACATTGCATCCAGTGTATGGTGGACAGGGAACACAGGCTGTGTGCAATATCGAGTTTGCTTTTGAGGCTTGCACCAGGACACTCAGCTTACAACGGCAGTGCTGGGTGTAACTGGGTGCATGGCCCTTGAGGGTAGCACAATCTGTACTGCTGTACTCCGGGGCCTACCCTTAGTCCACCATGCCCTGGGTACCATAAGTTCCATTTACTAAGGACTTATAGTGGCAGCTAAAGGCGTTGCCAATTGTGCCAATGCATCACAACAATTTTGGGAAAGATATCTGGCTCAGGCAACCTGGTTTGCAGGGGCCCTGGGCACTAACAACTTTGAGACTACATCAAATACCAGGCAAAAAGTGGGGGCTAACCATGACAAAAGAGGTCTTGTCTCATATAATCCAACATATACAAGTGAAGATATTAATTTTGAAAGCTAAATGAGTCTTAATCCATAAGAATCAACGGATGCTTTGTTTTAGCACAAAGTACCTGGTATACGTCAAAACTAAAGCTGCAGGTGAGGTGATGCATCAGAAGAGCAAGTGTGTTGATTCCTTACTCGCAAGGGAGGCCGTGCGTTGATTCTTTCCCCACCAGGTAGACAATGCGTCAATTCTTTGCCTACAGAAAAACAATGTGTTGGTTTCTGGCCATGCAGACTCAGTTCCTTGTGCTGATGTTGAAGATTTGACACCCAAGGACGATGCATGGAAATTCCACATGCAAGGCAACAATGGATCCGTGCTGAAGCAGGCAATATGTCAATTTCATCGGAACTGTGTAGATTTTTCAGCCACGGTTCAGGCGCTGCGTCGATTTTTCTGTCGCATTGGCCACTGTGCGTGAATATTTCTTTAGGTCACCAACTTCCATTTCCAAGGGCCCAGGGACTGGATTTGGCACCAACTGGCAAGTCAGGACTCTCAGCAGAAGAGCCCAGGTACTAGCCGATAAAGTCTTTTATGTCCCTTGGAGAACCTTGGAAAGCAGGATGTAAAAAGCAAAGCCCAGTTCTTTCACTCCCAGGAAAGAAGCAGCAAGCAACAGGCCAGCACAGCAAAGCAACAGGCAGAGTAGCAGTTCCTCATACAGCATACAGCTCTTCTTCCTGGCAGAATGTTCTAAGTCCAGAAGTGTTCTGAAGTTGTGGGGTCAGTAGTCCAATTCTTATACTCATTTCTGCCTTTCAAGTAGGCATACTTCAAAGGAATGTCTTTGTAGAGCACATGATCCTGCCTCTCCCTGTCCTGGCCCCAGACACACTTTAGGGGGTTGGAGACTGCATTGTACGAGGACATGCACATCACTATTCAAGTGTAGGTGTCCGCTCTTTCCTCCCCACTCTGGCCCAGGAAGACTCATCAGGATGTGCATGACACACCTCAGCTCCCTTTGTGTCACTGTCTAGAGTGAATTCACAAACAGCCCAACTGTCAGTCTGACCCAGATGTGTAGCCAGCAGCGAGGCAGAGGCACAGAAAGTTTAAGCAAGAAAATGCCCAACTGCTAACAGTGGCATTTTCAAAATTACAATCTAAAAATCAACTTTATCAAAAGATGTATTTTTAAACTGTGAGTTCAGAGACCCCAAAGTCCATATTTCTATCTGCTACTATGGGTAATTACACTTAAACGATATTTCAAGGCAATCCTCATGTCAATCTATGGGAGAGATAGGCCTTGCAATAGTGAAAACCGAACTCAGCAGTATTCCACTATCAGGACATGTAAAACACATCAGTACATGTTCTACCTTTTAACTATACTGCACCACTGCACCCTGCCCATGGGGCTACCTAGGGCCTACCTGAGGGATGACTTACATGTAGTAAAAAGCACTTGCCAGGTCGAACTGGCAGTACAAAACTGAGCACACCCAGTCACTGGAATGGCAGGCCTAAGACGTATTTACAGGGCTGCTCATGTGGGTAGCATAATCACTGCTGCAGGCCCAATAGTAGCATTTGATTTACAGGCCCCGGGCACACACAGTGCACTTTACTAGGGACATACTAGTAAAGCAAATATGCCAATCATGAAGAAACCAATCACCAATCTAATTTAGACAGTAAGCATTTGAACTTCCGCTCTAGTCAGCAGTGGTAAAGTGCCTAGAGTCATAAAGCCAGAAAAAACAAAATTTGGCACAGGTTCAAAAACAGGAGGTCAGAAGCAAAAAGCGCAGGTGAAATCATGCCAAGAGCTGACCTGTCTAACAGTGATGTCCATGGCACCCAACTCCGACTCTGTCGCAGCACCGGTGGCACTGTGGTGTGATCACAAAGTTGACATCTCATGTCTTGACCTGCTGGATCCATCAACCCTGCCTTGCCATAAGAAACCAATGCCTCATTGCTAATCCCACATCACCTCCCCTGCCAATCAATAAGGAACCAACACCTCAACACCCCGGTGCCAGTAAGGGAACAACCCCACACACACTTTTGGAGACAACTCCTTCAAAATGTTGTGATAGCCCCAGTTGGAGCTATTGTGTTTTTAAGTGCTATAATATATTTACTCTTTAATAATTTGTATCTTTACTTGTGGATGTTGGATATTTGTCATTTTGGTCTTTGATACTCAGATAAATATTGGCTATTTTTCTAAACTGGTGTTTCTGTAGTATTTTCACTGTGTTACTGTGTGTGTGTGTGTGTACAAATACTTTACACACTGCCTCTGAGATAAGACTGGCTGCCTAAGCCAAACTAACAAGGGGGTGAGCGGCGGGTACCTTAGCTATGTGGCTTCCTTATCGGACTATAGTGAGGGTCCCTACTTGGACAGGGTGCAAGCCACTGTCAACTAGAGAACCCATTTCTAATATTGTTGGTTAGTGGTGAGGATAGGACTTGTATTCATAATTGACATACAGTGATTGCTGTACACTACTTCCATTTCACTGAACATTACACCCCAAAATACTGGTTTGATTTTTTTCTCTTTTTGCAACTCTTGAGTTTTGGCCACAATTATGTCTCAGTCTGGTGAGCCATCAGCAGTAGCTGCAGATTTGGTGTTTGAGCATCAGAGGTTGGAAACCTATACGGTGCCTCAGCTCAAAAAGTCTGCAGGAAGATCAAATGTCCTCTTAAAGGTCTCACTCGGAAGGAGGAGCTGCAACAGGTGCTGTGGGCCTTGTTAGCAGCCAGGAAGGCTGGTGAGCACACAGAGGATGGGAAAGATGTTGTGGAGGAGGAGCAACCATGTCTATAGCTGGGATGGCTGGAGGAACCAGCATCGCCTGAGGGGCAGGGGCCAGCCTGCATGGTGGGAGAGCTCCCTCCAGAGCTGGCAGCAGTGTTTCCTCTTCAGGTCGGTCTCCTGAAGAGCTGGAGAACAGGCGTAGAGCCAGGAAGCTCGGGTTGGAGCTGGCAAAGCTCAGGTTGAAGCAGGAGAGAGAAAAAGCTTTGGAGGAAATGAGACAGGCCCTTAGGGTGGAGAAAGATATTCTGACTCATGAGCTCAGCCTGAAGGAGCTGGACCTGAAAGCCAGGAGGGCTCACTCCAGCCCAGATGGTGGCAACACAAGTATCTTGTGGGGTACTTTTTCAAGGCACTGGAAGGTTGGGTGAAGGGTAGCATGGTTAACACATATGAGGGGCTGTACAATTTTATTGCTGGTGAACACATGTTGAGTCACAGTTTTCTAGAGCTACGTCAACACCTGGTGGAGTGTGAGTTCTCTGACCCCAGGGAGGTTGCACTTGAGGCAGAGATTTGAGTGAGGGCCAGAGTGTCTGGTATGGCATTGGGGAGTGACCCAAAGGAGGATGGCTCACGTTTTCCCCATTAGAGTGAGGGTTGCATTGACCCAGACAGGTCCCAGTGTAGTGGGGGGAGAAGGGTTCCAAGTCCTTTCCAGGAGTAGGAGAAAGGGTGGAAGCGGGCAGAGGTCCATGGTGTCCTATCTTCAGCCTCAGTGCTTGGATTGCTCTCAGAGGGGACACGGACAGGGGGACCTTGTCTGTACCAGGAGACCATCCACTGATGGGATTCCCATAGTGTCAGGAGAACTTGGGGTGGTGGGGGGGGGGGGGGCTGTCACAAGCGTCCCATCAGATCTGGTGTCCGGAAGCACAACTCAGGAGGGTAGGGTGCAGAAACCCAGATGGAGGGGTGAGAGGGGAAGCAGTCCCCAGTAGGAGGGCAGTGGGTCAGGGGTTGCCAGCTCTGAGGTCAGAGCACCACAGGAATGAGCCTGTTGATGGCACTTTTGGCTTGGGAGGGCTTGATGCTCTGTCAGATGGACAGGGGGCAGGACCAGGCAGATTCTCACACAACACATGCAGAATGTGTTTCCCCTGTGGAGTTGTTGTACTCCCCTGGAAGTCCTGGCTTGCCAGGCACATGCTCAGTCTAAGGGCACAGACCCTGTGTTAGGTGACCAGTTGCATGTAGCACTCCTGATATGGTGGGAGAATTGTGCAGGATGGCTGCCTCAAGTGCCCTGATAGTTCTAGTGTCTGGGGGTACCACTTCTAAAAGGAGGGTTCAGAGCCCTGGAAAGGGGGGCAGGGGAAGGAAGGACTCACCCCTGACTCCCGTCCAGCTTAAGGGTACAGACCCTGGGCTAGAAGACCATTCTAACAATACTACTCCTGGATTGGTGGGAGGGAGAGTGGACAAAGGGTGCCAGTCACTAGGTTCTACCTGAGAAACCACAGAGGTTGGAAAGCAATGGAAGAGCTGAGTCCTGGCTCTCATCACTGACAGCTGTCAGTGGTCATTGTGGGTTGCTGCCCTGGATTGACCAAGGTAGGGGTGACCCTTTCCTGTAGCCACGGTTCAGCTGATAAAATAACACCAAGCAGGCTGTCACTTTCAGAAGGAGTCCCAGAGGAGAAAACCCAACATGGGAAAAAACCTTGGAATAAAGTACTACTGAAAAAGAAGAACAAAAGCACAAAAAAGAACTGGAACAAACTGTAGGCAGAATAAGAACAGGAGAAGTTCAAAATCACAGGAATTTGGGAGCGAGGAGCACAACCACGAAGGAAGTGTCTGCAACGCAAGGAACAGAAAACCAACTGTGCTTATATACTGAAAATCAGGAAGTGACATGCAGGAAATTTTGAAGACACCATCTTAGATTGGGAAAGACCACATTCAGGTGAATGGAAAAATAGCCATAGTATATAAAGGTAGTGAGAAAAGCATGTAGGGAAAGGAACACAGACTTTTGGGAAGAAGAAACATGGCCAAGGCAAGAAAAGAAAAAAAGGAAGAAAAAAGAAAAAAAGTGGAAAACAGCAAGAACATGTAAGCAACTAAAGAGGGCAAAGAGCAGGGGAAGCATAAAACAGTGCCCAAGGTGAAAATTTTGGCAAAAAGCGGACCGCAGCAGAATTGGCCTTCCGAGACGCAGACCGCCGATTTGACCGCAGTCCGTAAATGAGGCACCACCAGTCTTTGCGGCGTCACAAGGGCACCCATTCAGGCCAGCTGTGACAGGCCAAGTACATGGGGGCCCACCAGTGTGCATGTGTGCACATACTGGTCAGAGCCTCTTTCCTGGCATTGGTAGGAAGGTGCTTGCACTTTCACACTGCATTCACAGTAGGAAAGCGCCTAGGGCCCCAAAGGCACTTAAACAGAATCAGCAAACTGTGTAGAAACAACAAAAAGTTTGGGGAAACACTATTTCAGCGTGTCAGGTCTAACCACAGTGATAGAAGAAGAAGGTGGTCATGAGGGAGAAGACGATGATGGATTACACAAAGCAGCCGTGTCCCATGTAGTGTTCCAGCATCACCTGAATCAGAAACCTCCAGATGGTACAAGACCCTGGTGCAGATACCTCCCCCACATATATTGATTCCCCTAAGACACACATTGAGTTTACCACCTCCTGGTTTTCTCTGGAACTCACCTGTGTCATGTGCACCACAAAAGAATAAATATCCAAGCTACTATTACAGGCATGTTTAGTCAGGAGGGGCCCTATGAACACAACCACCCAACAGTATGTTTTTATAATGCGAAGCTGGCTAAAATGTTAGTGCTGGACCTCCTCCCTTTTTTTTATGTGCAGAGTGGGATGTTTAGAATTTTTGGTGGCCATCTGCCCTAAATGGAAGGTTCCCATATGGACCTATTTTGCCACAGTTGCTGTCCCAGTGCTCCATCAAGTTGTGCTGCAATTGGTTGGCCAATCTATGCAGCAGAGTGTTGTTCACACTATCCATCTGATGACAGACTTGTGGACTATTTGTCAAGCATCTGATTACGTGTACATCAGTGCACACTAAATCTCCTTTGTGGGGGTTAGGCAACAGCTAACTACAGGTCTTTGTGCTGAAGAAAGTTTTAAGGGCGTTCAGCTTCATAGACCAGTAGTGATGTTAACTTCCAGGGCTGGCTTTAGGGCTGTATGACTGGTGCAGCCACACCTGGTGCTGAATTTGGGAGAGGCACTGTGTTCAGAAGTAACTTTTGGTTTTAAAAGTACCTCCTGTTTCCTTGCCTGTCCAGCAGTTTTCATGCAAAAATAAAAATGTCAAGATAACCAGGTGAATAACATTTCTGCTGGAGAGAGATGATAATTTTGTCTAGTGGCAGCTTTAACTCATCATAAAGTAGCATAGAGGGTTAATATACCTGCTGAAAGAATGTGTACATGCAGATCACAGCATAGTTTTGTATAACTTTTCCTGTAGACTCATTTACACATGTGTGATTCATTGCCTCTGTATAACATGTGTGTGATGTAAAGTGCTCTGACACCGTAGGGTTGCTATAACTAGCGCTATAAAACAAATGAAATGCATGTGAAGAGATGAGTGGCACCGCTGGAATGAGGTAATGAGGGAATCTGTGGAGAAGGTGGTCATGAGGGTAGGGCGCCAAAACAAATTGTCACACCAAGCGCCTCTAATGCTAAAGCCGGCCATGTTCCTTATGGAAAAATCCTATACAGCTGCAAACAGCTGGGAAGAATTTAACAGCAAGGTGTTTGAATGGCTTCGACCAAGAGGTCTCAGAATTGGATCTGATGCCATAGAACATGGCAGTAACATAGTTAAGGCCATGACTGATGGTAGATGTTTCAGGGTCCTGTATTTGGCGCATTGCATCAACCTGATTGTGTAAGACTTTCTCAAAAAAAGAGACATAGTCAGAAACATATTGGCCGCGTGCAGAAGTATCTGCACTCATTTCAGTTCTTTTTTTAAGGTCTGGAAACAGTTGAGGACCATTCACTGTGCTAATGGAGTACCAGTTAAAACTCTCATACAGGAGGTGCCAACATGCTGGAACTTGATCTACTACATGGTGCAATGTCTGGCTAAGCAGTACAGACCGATCACCAATAAATATAATTCCAAACATGAGAAGGCACTCTTAATACTCAAACTCTTTCCTTATACCTAAAGAGTTCGTCCATAAATCCTGTATAGATGGTTGGGGGTTAGTCCGCATCCACTCTGTTCCATTAAATGCAATTTTCAAACTTAAATCAATTGCCCACTTCTTTTATTCATTCCTCACTATAAAGCAATGACCCAGCCAACGCGTTTCATCCCTATGATGGGACATCAGCAGGGCATCAGTTTTTAAACAAAGTACTGTTGGTCTCTATCAAAGGCAGTCTCTTTTCGCCTTCCTATATTGTATGCGTAGCCATTTCACATTACATGCAAGGGTTCACGTTCGTTCATCACGCTGACATCAGACCGAACACCAACTATGTCCTTCAAAAAGCAGGGGCTACAACCAGGAAAAGCATGACCATGGAGATGGACAAATAGGGGAAAGTCAAATGCTGACACAAATGCTATTTCCTTTTGAGGTTTTCACATGGGAAGTCAGCACGGAGGACAGTACGACGAGTTGTTGTATCTGCTACAGGACCAATTGAAAAAGGTGCCGTAAATGCTCACTGGTGTTAACGAAGAAGCATATGAGTTGGTTCAGAGCTTAATCCTTTGATTGGCTGTTAATACAAGGCTGCAAAGAGGGATCGGGTCCCCCAGAGAATACATATTTTGCACAATACTTGATCCACGTTACAAAAAATACTTGTCAGTTTCATTCCTTTTTCAGAAGGGGATGTTTCACAATGCAAGACTTGGAATGATGAGCAAGCAAGAGACCTGGAAGAAGAACAGCTGGAAGTCAGAGGCCCGGGCAGAACTTCTGCTTCTGGTGTGTAGTCTTCAACCTCCAGAGAGGTCAGTGCTGTTCTCTCACCACCATCATCAACAGCAACACCAGCGACAGAAGAATCTGACCTAACCTCTGCAATGTCTTGGTTTTAACTGGCAGGCCTTCAGTCAAGTACAGAGGCGAAGGCAACAGAGGCCCAGCAAGTGGCAGCACCAGTGACCATTTAGAGGATGGTAGAAGACTCTCTGGATGATCCAAAAGAGGTTTACCTGGATCAGAAATAATTGGTCTGGTGGTATGGGAAGTTGCAACAATGACCAAAGCTCAGAAGGCTGGCAATAAATCATCTGGCTTGTCCAGTAATCAGCGTGTCTTCTGGGCGCATGTTCAGTGCAGTTGACGCAGTTGTCACCGACAGAAGGACCATTCTCTTGCTTCAAAATATGGAGAGACTGACCATGATAAAAATGAACCAGAACTTCATACCTCAAGATTACACTGTTCCTGAAACAACACAGGAGGAGGAGGAGGGCAATTGCTCAGACTAAAGTGCGTGAGCTGATGAACTATTGGGTAAACTACCCTAGTTTGAGAATTAACTTTACTTCCCTGACTAAGCAGGCCACAACAGAACTTCCACATCAACATTTAACTGCTTTGCAAAAAAAGGGATATCAATGAACATTTTTATTTGTATAATTTTTGCATCCATCAACTTAAACCGCCTGACTTGGTCAAAGTCCCCATTACCACGGCTGTGTGAAAATATAAAAACTCTGTTTCAGTCAGCAATGCTTCAGGACTCGCCAGTTGTGGAAGTGTGGGCAGCCTTTCTATTTTATTATCCTCACTCTGCTTTGCCAGGCGTCAATCGCCAACATACAACGGATGATATCTTCAAGCCTTTCGGTGAGAATTCTAAAACTAAGAAAGGAACTGAGGCACGAGCTCAGAGTAATTAAAGATAGACCTTTAACAGAATTTTCATGTGCAGAAATAAAGGCTCTTAGAAAATACTATAAAAATCAGGTATGGTGTGAGCGCATCTAGAGGGAGGACAACTTCTGTCTCAAATTACTTCTATAACTCAAGAAGGGCTAATTTCAGGGCCTTTTGGGCAACAGTCAATGGCATTGACCGGTAGTCAAGAGTAATTAACTGCTCATCAATTCCTGAGACTAAATGGGTGGGCTACCTGGCCCGCATCTTTTTCAAACCAGTCTCATCTGAAGCAAATTTACATCTGAAGAACCTTGCAAGCCCTAAAGTTTTCTGTCAGATTGATGCTGGATTTGGTGCCTAGGAGGTCTCCCAAGTAATAAGGAGGGGTCGTAGGGACGGGCCCCAGCCCCAACGGCCTTCAACAGGCAATATTTAAGGCCGATCCGGAGTACTGGTCAACTACACTGTCAATTCTTTACACCAAAGTTGAGCGTAATACAACCATCCCGGACAGCTGGAGAGGATCTATCAACAACCCAATATTCAAAGGGGGTGATAGAACAAATCCGGCCAACTATAGACTGACTGCTTTAATTAACAGTGAGGCCAAATATTTTGCCACTTTAATTTTGGACGACCTGCTCAACTGGTCTAATTCAAATAACATTGTTCCTCTGAATCAAACTGGTTTTCGGAAGGGTTATGGCACAGTGATCAATATTTTCGCACTAAGGGACAAAACGCCTAAAGAAAAAGTTACACTTATGCTTTGTGGGTTTCAAAAGCGCCTTTGATCGGGTGGACAGAGCAATTCTTTGGCGCAAACTGAGAAGCTGGGGCCTGCATGAACAGCTTCTCAGGAACATTGAAATGCTATATGATAAGACTTGGGTGCAGATCAAGGTAGCAGACGGCTCGAAAATTTAAAGGAGAATTCCAACAAATATAGGTTTAAAACAAGGATGCGTTCTGGCCCGCACCGTTTTTAACTTTTTATGGCGGATCTCTCCCCAAAGCTATATGCAACCAATTCACACTCTCCAAGGATGGGGAACTTGTCTATATCACACCTCTCATATGCTGATGATATTGTTTTATTGATCCACACAAAAATAGGGCTACAGAAGCTAGGTAGCACCCTGGGCGATTTTACAACGACAAATAAATTAGAAATTAACACTACGAAGACCAAAACTATGTCTATAGGTTGCCCTTCTAATTATGTAAATAAAATAAAGTTGGACGGCATTAGCCTTGAAGTGACTCGTCGCTATAAATATTTGGGGTTTACTATAGACAATACGGCTAACCTTGTGCCACAAAAGTAGTACAGATTGCAAAAGTGTAAAGCCCTGTCATTCGCCTTCTGCGCCCTAGCCAAAAGGTTAAAAGAACCTTCGTATAAACCTTTACTGTCCATCATGTCGGCCAAATTCCTTCCAGGTGTCACATATGGAAGCGCAGCTCTATAGGGGAAAGATGCCTTGCTCTTGGATCAGCAACAAATAAAAATCTACAAGCAACTCTTTAACCCCTAGGGTGCCTTGGACGAGGTGACTTCATCCTACACCCGGGAACTGGGGGGAGCGCTAGCGCTCCCCCCATGTGCACCCCACTCACCCCCCCAAGGCAGGGATGGAAGGGGAAGCCCTTCCCCTTCCACCTCCGACCCCCCCACCCCTGTGACATCAGTGCGCAATCGTCACAGGGCCTCCTGTGCTTGCAGCGCGATCGGAAGAGAAATGGTTTGCATTTCTCTTCCGATCACGTGGGGGAGGCCGAGAGAGGCTTCAAAGGGAAGGAAAGTTATTTCCTTCCCTTTGAAGTCTCTCTCTGCGTTTCAAAAGCCGGATTGCAAAGCAATCCGGCTTTTGAAACTCCCACTAGACACCAGGGATTTCTTTTTTATATGTGATAGTGGCATAAGGGAGCAACCCCTTGGGCAAGGGTCGCTCCCAGGGGGGGCATTTTTTTAGAAGGCCTTTTCTGCCCCCCCTTGGGGCAGAAACCTCTAGGCATCAGGGATCATTTTTTTTCCTTTTTGTTTTGTTCTATTTTTTAGGAGGTGGGGAGCGACCCCTTAGGCAAGTGCCCAAGGTGAAAATTTAGGCAAAAAGCGGACCGCAGCAAAATTGGCCTTCCGAGACGCAGACCGCCGATTTGACCGCAGTCCGTAAATGAGGCACCACCAGTCTTTGCGGCGTCACAAGGGCACCCATTCAGGCCAGCTGTGACAGGCCAAGTACATGGGGGCCCACCAGTGTGCATGTGTGCACATACTGGTCAGAGCCTCTTTCCTGGCATTGGTAGGAAGGTGCGTGCACTTTCACACTGCATTCACAGTAGGAAAGCGCCTAGGGCCCCAAAGGCACTTAAACAGAATCAGCAAACTGTGTAGAAACAGCAAAAAGTTTGGGGAAACACTATTTCAGCGTGTCAGGTCTAACCACAGTGATAGAAGAAGAAGGTGGTCATGAGGGAGAAGACGATGATGGATTACACAAAGCAGCCGTATCCCATGTAGTGTTCCAGCATCACCTGAATCAGAAACCTCCAGATGGTACAAGACCCTGATGCAGATACCTCCCCCACATATATTGATTCCCCTAAGACACACATTGAGTTTACCACCTCCTGGTTTTCTCTGGAACTCACCTGTGTCATGTGCACCACAAAAGAATAAATATCCAAGCTACTATTACAGGCATGTTTAGTCAGGAGGGGCCCTATGAACACAACCACCCAACAGTATGTTTTTATAATGCGAAGCTGGCTAAAATGTTAGTGCTGGACCTCCTCCCTTTTTTTTGTGTGCAGAGTGGGATTTTTAGAATTTTTGGTGGCCATCTGCCCTAAATGGAAGGTTCCCAGATGGACCTATTTTGCCACAGTTGCTGTCCCAGTGCTCCATCAAGTTGTGCTGCAATTGGTTGGCCAATCTATGCAGCAGAGTGTTGTTCACACTATCCATCTGATGACAGACTTGTGGACTATTTGTCAAGCATCTGATTACGTGTACATCAGTGCACACTAAATCTCCTTTGTGAGGGTTAGGCAACAGCTAACTACAGGTCTTTGTGCTGAAGAAATTTTTAAGGGCGTTCAGCTTCATAGACCAGTAGTGATGTTAACTTCCAGGGCTGGCTTTAGGGCTGTATGACTGGTGCAGCCACACCTGGTGCTGAATTTGGGAGAGGCACTGTGTTCAGAAGTAACTTTTGGTTTTAAAAGTACCTCCTGTTTCCTTGCCTGTCCAGCAGTTTTCATGCAAAAATAAAAATGTCAAGATAACCAGGTGAATAACATTTCTGCTGGAGAGAGATGATAATTTTGTCTAGTGGCAGCTTTAACTCATCATAAAGTAGCACAGAGGGTTAATATACCTGCTGAAAGAATGTGTACATGCAGATCACAGCATAGTTTTGTATAACTTTTCCTGTAGACTCATTTACACATGTGTGATTCATTGCCTCTGTATAACATGTGTGTGATGTAAAGTGCTCGGACACCGTAGGGTTGCTATAACTAGCGCTATAAAACAAATGAAATGCATGTGAAGAGATGAGTGGCACCACTGGAATGAGGTAATGAGGGAATCTGTGGAGAAGGTGGTCATGAGGGTAGGGCGCCAAAACAAATTGTCACACCAAGCGCCTCTAATGCTAACGCCGGCCCTGTTCCTCATGGAAAAATCCTATACTGCTGCAAACAGCTGGGAAGAATTTCACAGCAAGGTGTTTGAATGGCTTCGACCCAGAGGTCTCAGAATTGGATCTGATGCCATAGAACATGGCAGTAACATAGTTAAGGCCATGACTGATGGTAGATGTTTCAGGGTCCTGTATTTGGCGCATTGCATCAACCTGATTGTGTAAGACTTTCTCAAAAAAGGAGACATAGTCAGAAACATATTGGCCGTGTGCAGAAGTATCTGCACTCATTTCAGTTCTTTTTTTAAAGTCTGGAAACAGTTGAGGACCATTCACTGTGCTAATGGAGTACCAGTTAAAACTCTCACACAGGAGGTGCCAACATGCTGGAACTTGATCTACTACATGGTGCAATGTCTGGCTAAGCAGTACAGACCGATCACCAATAAATATAATTCCAAACATGAGAAGGCACTCTTAATACTCAAACTCTTTCCTTATACCTAAAGAGTTCGTCCATAAATCCTGTATAGATGGTTGGGGGTTAGTCCGCATCCACTCTGTTCCATTAAATGCAATTTTCAAACTTAAATCAATTGCCCACTTCTTTTATTCATTCCTCACTATAAAGCAATGACCCAGCCAACGCGTTTCATCCCTATGATGGGACATCAGCAGGGCATCAGTTTTTAAACAAAGTACTGTTGGTCTCTATCAAAGGCAGTCTCTTTTCGCCTTCCTATATTGTATGCGTAGCCATTTCACATTACATGCAAGGGTTCACGTTCGTTCATCACGCTGACATCAGACCGAACACCAACTATGTCCTTCAAAAAGCAGGGGCTACAACCAGGAAAAGCATGACCATGGAGATGGACAAATAGGGGAAAGTCAAATGCCTGACACAAATGCTATTTCCTTTTGAGGTTTTCACATGGGAAGTCAGCACGGAGGACAGTACGACGAGTTGTTGCATCTGCTACAGGACCAATTGAAAAAGGTGCCGTAAATGCTCACTGGTGTTAACGAAGAAGCATATGAGTTGGTTCAGAGCTTAATCCTTTGATTGGCTGTTAATACAAGGCTGCAAAGAGGGATCGGGTCCCCCAGAGAATACATATTTTGCACAATACTTGATCCACGTTACAAAAAATACTTGTCAGTTTCATTCCTTTTTCAGAAGGGGATGTTCCACAATGCAAGACTTGGAATGATGAGCAAGCAAAAGACCTGGAAGAAGAACAGCTGGAAGTCAGAGGCCCGGGCAGAACTTCTGCTTCTGGTGTGTAGTCTTCAACCTCCAGAGAGGTCAGTGCTGTTCTCTCACCACCATCATCAACAGCAACACCAGCGACAGAAAAATATGACCTAACCTCTGCAATGTCTTGGTTTTAACTGGCAGGCCTTCAGTCAAGTACAGAGGCGAAGGCAACAGAGGCCCAGCAAGTGGCAGCACCAGTGACCATTTAGAGGATGGTAGAAGACTCTCTGGATGATCCAAAAGAGGTTTACCTGGATCAGAAATAATTGGTCTGGTGGTATGGGAAGTTGCAACAATGACCAAAGCTCAGAAGGCTGGCAATAAAGCATCTGGCTTGTCCAGTAATCAGCGTGTCTTCTGGGCGCATGTTCAGTGCAGTTGACGCAGTTGTCACCGACAGAAGGATCATTCTCTTGCTTCAAAATATGGAGAGACTGACCATGATAAAAATGAACCAGAACTTCATACCTCAAGATTACACTGTTCCTGAAACAACACAGGAGGAGGAGGAGGGCAATTGCTCAGACTAAAGTGTGTGAGCTGATGAACTTTTGGGTAAACTACCCTAGTTTGAGAATTAACTTTACTTCCCTGACTAAGCAGGCCACAACAGAACTTCCACATCAACATTTAACTACTTTGCAAAAAAAGAGATATCAATGAACATTTTATTTGTATAATTTTTGCATCCATCAACTTAAACCGCCTGACTTGGTCAAAGTCCCCATTACCACGGCTGTGTGAAAATATAAAAACTCTGTTTCAGTCAGCAATGTTTCAGGACTCGCCAGTTGTGGAAGTGTGGGCAGCCTTTCTATTTTAATATCCTCACTCTGCTTTGCCAGGCGTCAATCGCCAACATACAACGGATGATATCTTCAAGCCTTTCGGTGAGAATTCTAAAACTAAGAAAGGAACTGAGGCACGAGCTCAGAGTAATTAAAGATAGACCTTTAACAGAATTTTCATGTGCAGAAATAAAGGCTCTTAGAAAATACTATAAAAATCAGGTATGGTGTGAGCGCATCTAGAGGGAGGACAACTTCTGTCTCAAATTACTTCTATAACTCAAGAAGGGCTAATTTCAGGGCCTTTTGGGCAACAGTCAATGGCATTGACCGGTAGTCAAGAGTAATTAACTGCTCATCAATTCTTGAGACTAAATGGGTGGGCTACCTGGTCCGCATCTTTTTCAAACCAGTCTCATCTGAAGCAAATTTACATCTGAAGAACCTTGCAAGCCCTATAGTTTTCTGTCAGATTGATGCTGGATTTGGTGCCTAGGAGGTCTCCCAAGTAATAAGGAGGGGTCGTAGGGACGGGCCCCCAGCCCCAACGGCCTTCAACAGGCAATATTTAAGGCCGATCCGGAGTACTGGTCAACTACACTGTCAATTCTTTACACCAAAGTTGAGCGTAATACAACCATCCCGGACAGCTGGAGAGGATCTATCATCAACCCAATATTCAAAGGGGGTGATAGAACAAATCCGGCCAACTATAGACTGACTGCTTTAATTAACAGTGAGGCCAAATATTTTGCCACTTTAATTTTGGACGACCTGCTCAACTGGTCTAATTCAAATAACATTGTTCCTCTGAATCAAACTGGTTTTCGGAAGGGTTATGGCACAGTGATCAATATTTTCGCACTAAGGGACAAAACGCCTAAAGAAAAAGTTACACTTATGCTTTGTGAGTTTCAAAAGCGCCTTTGATCGGGTGGACAGAGCAATTCTTTGGCGCAAACTGAGAAGCTGGGGCCTGCATGAACAGCTTCTCAGGAACATTGAAATGCTATATGATAAGACTTGGGTGCAGATCAAGGTAGCAGACGGCTCGAAAATTTCAAGGAGAATTCCAACAAATATAGGTTTAAAACAAGGATGCGTTCTGGCCCGCACCGTTTTTAACTTTTTATGGCGGATCTCTCCCCAAAGCTAGATGCAACCAATTTACACTCTCCAAGGATGGGGAACTTGTCTATATCACACCTCTCATATGCTGATGATATTGTTTTATTGATCCACACAAAAATAGGGCTACAGAAGCTAGGTAGCACCCTGGGCGATTTTACAACGACAAATAAATTAGAAATTAACACTACGAAGACCAAAACTATGTCTATAGGTTGCCCTTCTAATTATGTAAATAAAATAAAGTTGGACGGCATTAGCCTTGAAGTGACTCGTCGCTATAAATATTTGGGGTTTACTATAGACAATACGGCTAACCTTGTGCCACAAAAGTAGTACAGATTGCAAAAGTGTAAAGCCCCGTCATTCGCCTTCTGCGCCCTAGCCAAAAGGTTAAAAGAACCTTCGTATAAACCTTTACTGTCCATCATGTCGGCCAAATTCCTTCCAGGTGTCACATATGGAAGCGCAGCTCTATAGGGGAAAGATGCCTTGCTCTTGGATCAGCAACAAATAAAAATCTACAAGCAACTCTTTAACCCCTAGGGTGCCTTGGACGAGGTGACCTCATCCAAGGCACCCGTTCCCGGGTGCCTTGGACGAAGTCACCTCGTCCTACACCCGGGAACTGGGGGGAGCGCTAGCGCTCCCCCCATGTGCACCCCACTCACCCCCCCAAGGCAGGGATGGAAGGGGAAGCCCTTCCCCTTCCACCTCCGACCCCCCCCACCCCTATGACATCAGCGCGCGATCGTCACAGGGCCTCCTGTGCTTGCAGCGCGATCGGAAGAGAAATGCTTTGCATTTCTGTTCCGATCACGTGGGGGAGGCCGAGAGAGGCTTCAAAGGGAAGGAAAGTTATTTCCTTCCCTTTGAAGTCTCTCTCTGCGTTTCAAAAGCCGGATTGCAAAGCAATCCGGCTTTTGAAACTCCCACTAGACACCAGGGATTTCTTTTTTATATGTGATAGTGGCATAAGGGAGCAACCCCTTGGGCAAGGGTCGCTCCCAGGGGGGGGCATTTTTTTGGAAG
Organism: Pleurodeles waltl; assembly: GCF_031143425.1. Lineage (NCBI taxonomy): Eukaryota > Metazoa > Chordata > Amphibia > Caudata > Salamandridae > Pleurodeles > Pleurodeles waltl. Next base: position 578,745,507 of record NC_090451.1, read on the forward strand.
GCCTTTTCTGCCCCCCCTGGGGGCAGAAACCTCTAGGCATCAGGGACCATTTTTTTTCCTTTTTGTTTTGTTCTATTTTTTAGGAGGTGGGGAGCGACCCCTTAGGCAAGGGTCACTCCCCTAGGCCTATTTTTATGAGGCCAATCTGCCCCCAAGGGGGACATACACCACTAGACACCAGGGAGTTTTTTTTTTTACGTGAATTTCACGCAAGGGCGACCCCTTAAGCAAGGGTCGTTCCCCTGGGGGGCAAATATATTTTAGGCCATTTCTGCCCCCCTTTGGGGGCAGATCGGGCAATTTTTGTTATGCCAATCTCTCCCCAAGGGGGCAGAAACCACTAGGCACCTGGGATTATTTTTTTTTGCGCCAATGTCACGCAAGGGGAGAGACCCCGTAGCCAAGGGTCGCTCCCGGGGAAGGGTGGGGGGAACATTTATTTTAGGCCATTTCTGCCCCCCTGGGGCCGGCTGAGCAAGAGGCCAAAATCCACAGGTAGGCACTTTGCAAAAAACACCTCTGTTTTCTGTGAAAAAATGTGATGTGTCCACGTTGTGTTTTAGGCCATTTCCTTTCGTGGGCGCCAGGCCTACCCACACAAGTGAGATACCATTTTTATCGGGAGACTTGGGGGAACGCTGGGTGGAAGGAAATTTGTGGCTCCTTTCAGATTCCAGAACTTTCTGTCCCTGAAATGAGAGGAAAAAGTGTTTTTTTGGCCAACTTTTGAGGTTTGCAAAGGATTCTGGTTAACAGAACCTGGTCAGAGCCCCACAAGTCACCCCATCTTGGATTGCCCTAGGTTTCTAGTTTTCAAAAATGCGCTGGTTTGCTAGGTTTCCCCAGGTGCCGGCTGAGCTAGAGGCCAAAATCCACAGGTAGGCACTGTTTTCTGTGAAAAAATTTGATGTGTCCACGTTGTGTTTTGGCCATTTCCTTTCGTGGGCGCTAGGCCTACCCACACAAGTGAGGTACCATTTTTATCGGGAGACTTGGAGGAACGCTGGGTGGAAGGAAATTTGTGGCTCCTCCCAGATTCCAGAACTTTCTGTCACCGAAATGTGAGGAAATGTGTTTTTTTTAGCCAAATTTTGAGGTTTGCAAAGGATTCTGGGTAACAGAACCTGGTCAGAGCCCCACAAGTCACCCCATCTTGGAGTCCCCTAGGTCTCTAGTTTTAAAAAATGCACAGGTTTGGTAGGTTTCCCTAGGTGCCGGCTGAGCTAGAGGCCAAAATCTACAGGTAGGCACTTGGCAAAAAACACCTCTGTTTTCTGTCAAAAAATGTGATGTGTCCATGTTGTGTTTGGGGCATTTCCTGTCACGGGCGCTAGGCCTACCCACACAAGTGAGGTATCATTTTTATCGGGAGACTTGGGGGAACCTAGAATAGTAAAACAAGTGTTACTGCCCCTTGTCTTTCTCTACATTTTTTCATTCGAAACATAAGAGAGTGTGTAAAAAAGACATCTATTTGAGAAATGCCCTGTAATTCACATGCTAGTATGGTCACCCCGGAATTCAGAGATGTGCCAATAACCACTGCTCCTCAACACCTTATCTTGTGCCCATTTTGGAAATATAAAGGTTTTCCTGATAGCTATTTTTCACTCTTTATATTTCAGCAAATGAATTGCTGTATGCCCGGTATAGAATGAAAACGCACTGCAGGGTGCAGCTCATTTATTGGCTCTGGGTACCTAGGGTTCTTGATGAACCTACAAGCCCTATATATCCCCGCAACCAGAAGAGTCCAGCAGATGTAACAGTATATTGCTTTCAAAAATCTGACATTGCAGGAAAAAGTTACAGAGTAAAACGTAGAGAAAAATTGCTGTTTGTTTCACCTCAATTTCAATATTTTTCTTTTTCAGTTGTTATTTTCTGTAGGAAACCCTTGTAGGATCTACACAAATTACCCCTTGCTGAATTCAGAATTTTGTCTACTTTTCAGAAATGTTTAGGGTTCTAGGATCCAGCATTGGTTTCACGCCCATTTCTGTCACTGACTGGAAGGAGGCTGAAAGCACAAAAAATCGTAAAAATGGGGTATGTCCCAGTAAAATGCCAAATTTGTGTTGAAAAATTGGGTTTTCTGATTCAAGTCTGCCTGTTCCTGAAAGCTGGGAAGCTGGTTATTTTAGCACCGCAAACCCTTTGTTGATGTCATTTTCAGGGAACAAACCACAAGCCTTCTTCTGCAGCCACTTTTTGCCATTTTTTTGAAAAAAAAAAGAAATTTTCACTGTATTTTGGCTAATTTCTTGGCCTCCTTCAGGGGAACCCACAAAGTCTGGGTACCTCTAGAATCCCTAGGATGTTGGAAAAAAAGGACGCAAATTTGGCTTGGCTACCTTATGTGGACAAAAAGTTATGAGGGCCTAAGCGTGAACTGCCCCAAATAGCCAAAAAAAGGCCTGGCACAGGAGGGGGAAAAGGCCTGGCAGCGAAGGTATTAATCTTCCCCGTACTGCTTCCCCTGCTCAGGTTAGGTTAGAATTTGGCCTTAAACAACAAAAGCTGGACAGGATAGCACATACGATAAAGACCTGGTATAAAATATGAAGAAACAATGCCACTCCTTTAGTCCTGGCTTTATGGAATTCAGTAAGCAATGATTCAAAGTCAGTTTATAACAGGTATTTGCAGCGTTCCCTGCAAGAGTCACAAATGGTGCACCTATGGGACTCCAATATGTCATATCGCCTCCTGTGTCATGTGTTAAAAAAGGAAATAGGCCTGCAATCCTTTCTAGATGATGAATTTGCACAACGCTTGCATGCCTGGTTTCTCATGCATATTTACATCACCCTGGCACCATTGCAATATCTGATTTCAACATTTTCTGTTTACATTAAACGTCACCTGCTTGCGCTACGTTTAGGATCCCTACCATCTAGAGTGGATCAACCACTGTGGAAGAATGGGGGAGAGACGTCTTGCAGATTATGCAATGCTGCCAGGGAGGATATGGTCCACTTGATCTGTATCCGCCCGGCCCTAAAAGAAGCCTGTCGCGAACTGTTAAAAATCAGTTTTTAAGAGAAATGGGATTCGTTCCTGTCGGCCAGCAGTGATGAAAATGTTTGATTCAACTGATCCGTAGACAAATCGCTGACTTGTTAAATTCTTGATTGCGCACGCCACATGTGTAAACGCTTGGCCTGGGATCGAGAATTCACCTTAAGGATGTAGATTATGTTCTAGTAACAAATTAAATCAGACAGACTGAACAGTTTGCGCTTAACAATTGTTTAGTTACTTTTAATAGTTACTTCTATTATTGTTTTAGTATAAATTCAAGAATTTTATAGGCTAGTTTGTTTGCTAAGATTTTAATTAATCATGCAAATAAATAAATAAACAATGAACATTTATATATTTGGTTTCTGACTTATGCAGCCCGATTATTCACATGTATGGAGTGGAGTGGACCAGTGTGCACAGAACAGAATCCTCCCCCATTTACTTTACGGACATTAAAACAATGCTTCCCATCTCTATCCTTCTCTTTTCATCCCCTAGTTTGGCTGCCTGCAACCAGTAAAGATCATTGATAATACAAGACTGCCATTGTTTGTCGCTTCCATGGGAAAAGAGAAAATACACTAGACAAATGTGCAGTGCACCATATTTCGAATAGGTAACTATGCACCGATGAGTGATATATTTAAGTGACTGATAAATCTTGTGGTGGCTGGGAGGGTGTTTTAATTAATTTCTAAATGTGATTTGTAATGTTTGGGACGGATGGATAACTCTGTCTGACTTATTTGATTGGATCACTCCAGTCCTTTCCTGTACTTCATTTTTTTTGGTGTCTTAGCCTTTCGTGCTCATCAAAACAACAGGCAGGTCTACCTCATTCAGGTAGTGACTATGAGTCGGGATAGTCATTAGACTACCCAAAAAGCCAGAAGGAAATTGTGAATAATCCCTATGGGAAACAAGCAACTTGACTCAAAGAAGCCTTAGCCTGTGGGCTGGAGAGAGATGCATTGATTTAGAAAATGCTGAGTAGTGTGCTGAATCAAATGTCAATCAAACTCTAATTAAGTTGTTGTGGTGATCTGGGGAGACTTTCACTGGACACGTCACATGATGGACATACACAATTGACATTTATGTGATTGAGCAGCCAAGTACATGCAGTTACTTGTTTGGGATTGGTGGTAAAAGATTGTTTTCACTTCTAAGTTAATCACACATGACTGCGCCAGCCTATAATCTACCCTCGAGATCATCATCCACCATGAATCTTACCTTCTCTTTGACTCTACAATAGTGACATGTTCTTTTTTGCATTCTAGTGGCAGGGAGGAAGAATGCAGATACACAGTCCATTTCGTCATTTATGTATAGAGTCATCTTTCTTTACTTAACAATAGCAATTTGTAGAAATGTGTGGGTCCTCCCTATTTACTATTTGTCTCATCCCAAGGTAAAATAACAACAGCTAACTTGGGACTCTAGGCCTGAAGGACTTTTTTCAGTGCATTTGGTAACTGAACTGTGTCATTCCATCCACAACATATGCGACGATGGGCCACTCATCAGCTTAATAAAAGTTGTGTTTATCTTTGTCTCTTCTTCCCCAACTCCACCTTTCCACCCATTTTAAACACCTAACCTTCTTCCCCCAGGTTGTGTAATTTATTGCGGTGTGACTTAATAAATGGATCATACACTTGGCAGGGCAGATGAGGTGAGCACAACACCAACTCAAAATTACAAAATCTTCTGAACAATAGCCCATGCCAACCCTAATACCTCCAACACAGGCATGAAAGGGTCATCATCATCATAGAACACACTCTTACTTTGAACAATGTCTTTCCCAGGGAGTACTATTGTACACTGTGGCTTTATTCATGAAGGAAAAGTTACACTTTTGGTGCATTTTCTCTTGCAGTGTAGCTGTACTACCAGACAGTAACTTAGTGAGTAGTAACTAACTACTAGTAGTAACAGTAAGTCATTTTAAAATGACAGGAGTTACTTACTACTTCTAAAGTTACTACTCATAAACGTGTTACTAATGGAAAAGTTGCTAGGTGTAAACTTACACTGTAAGAGTAACGAAACATCAAAAGTGTAACCTACTTTACCTTTGTGAATCAGGCCTTGTGTTGCTTACAATATCTATGCAACATGCAGTAACTGCCTTGTGAGTCCTGACTCCTGAGTTGTAAGTTCAGTGTGAATTATTATAAATAAGTTAAAAGTTACTAATTCCTCAGATTACTTATAAGTACTACTGCTAATTGTTCTTTGCATGATGTTTTTATAATGTTGGTCTCTCAGTCTTGGATTACCCACCTTTTCTTTCTTTCTAGTTGTTTGTGATGGATAATCCTTCTGAATAATCCTACAGTTGGAGTTTACCTCAAATCCTGGCACGAATTAAGCACTAATTTGGCATGCCCTTACATTTAACTATTGAGGTTTTTAAAGCGGAAGTATACATCTTATTCAATTATATCCGTTTTTCTTACAGCAGCCCAGGAACATTCTTATGCACCAGTACAGCCACAATGCTCTGTAACTCTCTTCTTTTTCCACTTTGCTCTCTTCTGTACATTGTCAATGTTTCATTACAACTTTTCCTCATAAACTCTTTTCGCTCGTCACGTCTTGATTTTGCCATGTTTCATTTTCATGATTGCTTTTATTTCTCATATCTAAACTTCTTTCCATGCTTGTTAAATGTCCATATTTCTTTTTTCTCTTTTTCATGTGAAGCCTTCTTACCACTTTTTACCTCTACTCCTACACCATTATGATCTCGGTTATCCTCTGACTTACCCTTCCTTCGTTAGTTTCATCAGCTATGGTCGCCACCTGGGCAATGGTACACCGACACAGTCAGTATGTATATGTCAAGGTCAGTAATAAAATTCAGAAAATTATCAAACACAGGGATTTATAAATTAAAAAAAGAAAATACACAATGAAATTGCATTATGTTTCACAACCATTTCTATGACTGTCATTGTTAAAAAATACACATGACTTTCAAAAATGTTTTATTCAAGTACTAGCTCCATGGCCTTCTAGAATATCAAAATTTGGAAAAATGTCTGGCATATTTTTTCCCTCAATTTTTTAATTAGCTTGAAGCCTACCAGACAGCGCAGCTCTCTGGTTTGCAAACAACATCTTAGGGAAATTCATAAAGCTACCCTGGGATTCCATTCCACCCACTGCTTACCATTGGCTTTTTGGTTTGTCACTCACATTTCCTGTGTGCTTATAGTATTTATTTTAGGCTGTCCAGCTTGAGTTTGTTCCTTCCCTTGTCCAAAACGTATTTATAGTATCCTTCTGAGTGCCCTGTTTCCGTAAACAGGCCTTTAAATCTTGCTCTTATCTTGTCACATTTGCTGTGCATTCAAATACAGAGTATTATACTCTGCACTATTCCACTCTACGGCACACCTTTCTACTCCACTGCACTCTGCACCACTGCACTATACACCATGCCAATGTACTCTAAACCACTTTACTCAGAACCAATACACTGTACACCACTGCACTGTACGCCACTATACACTACTCTGCAACACTCTAGTCTATGCCATTGCTCTCTACACCACTGCACTCTATGCCATTGCACCCTATGCCACTGCACTCTGAGCCAATGAAATCTACGCCACTCTATTGTACTCTTAGCCACTTTACTCTATGCCAATTTACTCTGACACTGCACTCTATGCCACTGCACTCTACAACACTATACTCTGCAACACCGCATTCTCTGCCACTGAACTCTCCGCCACTGCGCCACTCTATGCTACTTCAATCTACTGTATATCACTGCGGTCTATGCCATTTCACTCTACATCTCTGTACTTTATTCTGTCATTGCAATCTACTTTACTATGCACCACTGCACTTTTTGCTTTTGCACTCTACACCACTCCAGTCTAGGCCACTCCACTCTACTCTGCACCACTCCACTCTAAGCCAGTGCACTCTGCCCCACTACTCTATGCCACTCCACTCTAGCCTGCAGCACTCCACTCTATGCTACTTCCCTCTACTCTGAAACAATCTACTCTACACCACTGTACTCTATGCCACTCTACTCTGTTCTGCACCACTGTACACCACTCTACTTCACGCCAAGGTTCTCTACACCACTCCATTCTAAATTACTACACCACACCCAATGTACTCTACACCACTTTCTACAAAACCAATGCATTCTATGCCACTGGCACTCTATGCCCACTACTCTGCACCACTGCACTCTATGCCACTTTACCCTACTCTGCAACAGTTTATGCCACTGGGCTCTATGCCACTCTACACCTTTGCGCTCTATGTCACTGCACTCTATGCCACTCTACACTACTCTTTAGCACTGTCCTATATGCTAATGCTCTCTCTACTCTGCAACACTCTATGCCACTGCAGTCTACGCCAATGCACTCTATGCCAATACACTCTAAGACATTTCACTCAGTAAGACTGCACTCTCTGCCACTGAACCCTACACCACTATATGCTACAGCACACTACACCATTGCGCTCTGCCACTCACTCTACGCCACTATTCTACTCTACACCACTGTTCTGTATGCCACTGGTCTCTACAGCACTCCACTTTGCAACACTCTATGCCACTGCAATCTACACCACTGCACTCTAATACATTCTACTCTGCAAGATTATACTCTTCTGAAGTCACTGAACTCTATGCTACGCTGCACCACTGCACTCTGTGCCACTGCACTCTACTCTGCATCACTCATCTCTACACCAATGCAATTTACTCCACTACACTCTATGCAACTTTAATCTACTCTGTACCACTGAACTCTATGCAACTGCACTCTACAACACTGCACTCCACACAATTCTACACCTCTGCACTCTACCCTGGATCACCCACTTTACCCTGCACCACTTCACTCTAGTCTGACACAATCTTCTCTACGCCACTGCACTCTACACCAGTTCAATCTAGGCCACTCTGCTCTACTCTGCACCTCTCCACTCTGCCTGCAGCACTCCACTCTAAACTACTTCACTCTACTGTGAAACAGTCTACTCTACACCACTGCACTGTGTGGCAATCTACTCTATGTTGGACCACTCTACATCACTCTAATCCATGCCACTGCGCTCTATTCCACTCCAGACCACTGCATTCTACGCAATGTAGTCTACACCACTTTACTCAAAACCAATGTACTCCATGCCACTGCACTCTATGCCCACTACTCTGCACTCCACTCTACTCCACTCTGAAACACTTTATGCCATTGCATTCTATGCCACTCTACACCATTGCGGTCTATATTACTGCACTCTACACCACTCTATTCTATTCTACACCATTGTTCTGTATGCCACTGCTCTCTACAAAATTCTACTCTGCAACACTCTATGTCACTGCAGTCTATGATGGTGCACTCTACGCTAATACACTCTACACTACTACACTCTAAGACACTTCACTCTGTAAGACTACAATCTCTGCCACTGAACTCTACACCACTGTACGCTATGGCACTCTACATCATTGCACTCTATGTCACTGCACCCTACGCCATTATTACGCCCTGCACCACTGTACTATATGCTACTTGTCTCCACAGCTCTTCACTTTGCAACACTCTACTCTATGCCACAACACTCTACACCACTGCAATCTAAGACACTCCACTCTGCAAGACTTCACTCTCTGCCACTAAATTCTATGCTAAACTCCATCACTGCTCTCTATGCCACTGCACTCTACTCTGCATCACTCATCTCTACACCAATGCACTCCTCGACACTACACTCTATGCCTCTCTAATCTACTCTGCACCACTGCATTCCACATGACTGCAGTCTATGCAACCCTACACCACTGCACTCTATGCCACTCTACTCTACACCTCTGCACTCTATCCTGCATCACCCACTTTACCCTGCACAACCTCATTCTACTCTGAAACAATCTGCTCTATGCCACTGCACTGTACGCCACTCCACTCTACGCTACTTCACTCTATGCCATTGCAATATATGCTGAGCCACTTCACTTTTCTCTGCACCACTTAACTTTATGACATTCTACTCTACACCACTGCACTCTATACCAATTCACTCTACTCCACTCTATGCTCCTTTTTTGACACTATTCCACTCTGCGATGTTCTACACAACTCCCTCTATGCCACGCCATGCCACTTTACTCCACTCTATCCTATGACACACTCCTCCACTCTATTCCATTCTACTACTGTACGCCACTCCAGTATTCCACTCTGTGCCACTCCACTCCATGCCACTCGCCACTCTAATACTCTTTGCCACTCCACTCTACAACACTCAATGACATTCAACTCTACTCCACTGCTCCACTCTATGCCAGTCCACTCTATGACAATCTACTCTGCTCTACACCACACTACTATACAAAACTCTATTCCACTCCAAGCAAAACACTCTGTGCCACTTCCATCGTCAACTCTCTATGCCACTCCACTCTATGATACTCTACTCCACTCTGACACTCACTTCACTCTACACCACTCAGCTCTATGACACTTTATGCCACTCTACACTCTTCCACTCGACACTACTCCATCCTCAACACTCCACAACTCTATGCCACTTCACTCTCTGCCACTCCATGACACTCCAAGTTCACTCCACTCCACACTACTCAACTCTACACCAATCCAAGTGACCCCACAACTTGCTATGCTACTCCATAAACCCCCACAACACTCTACTCCACAGCACTCTCCTTTACGCCACTAACTTTCAATCGTGCTGAATAGCCGCCAAGCTGGTGTATAACATGTCTAAAACATATTGGCAAAGCCTATAGCTCTTGTATAGGTGAGACCTATTGACTTTTTCAGTGCTTGTTTCCACTATCTATTTGCTCTGTTAGGTACTCTGCTCCTTACTCCACTACCTAAATAATTCTCTTTCCCTGACGTTCTCTCTGCTGAAAGGCAACCTCACGTTTGTTGTTCTGTAGATGGCCCCCTTTCAACATCCTTTTCTCTCTGATCTTTTTCCTTCCTCCCTGATCTCTGTCTACTTTTCTTTTTGACCTATTCTCTCGGCTGAAAATATCTCTCACTTTACCTCTCTCGTTCTGTAGACGGTTCCGGTTGGCAATCCGTTCTCTTCATTTCCTCTAACCACTTTGTACTCTCTCTGCTCATCTTCCTGTGCCTGCCATTCTATCAAAAAACTATTTTCCCACTCCTCTCAATCCCCCACTGGCTTTATTTTTACCTCTTTTCTTTTTCTTGTGCACAGGCAATGATGACCAGAGAAGCACAGCATAAATATCTTCACAAAGCAGTTTATTTTGAAGCAAGTGAAGATCTCTGATCAGAGGTCCCAGCACCAGCTGCTCATGAGAGAACTGAGCTGATCAAAGACAAAGGGGCTAAGCTGCAGGTCAGGTCTTCAGGGTTCCAGACGTTCTTTTACATTCTCCAGTTGATAACCCTCCCTAGGGCCGCTTGTCAGGTGCGCAATGTCCACTGGTCTAAAAGGGCATTTTAGCACCCCTTCTCCACCGCCGCCCCTCGTGTGTCTTAGTAGAGGCTGTCGTCGCTTCCAAGTGTCACGCATCTCACATTAGAATAACATATATATAGTCAAGCTCCTGCATTACCGCAATGCCTGAGATTGTCACGCATAAGAACCGTGTCCTGAAGTGCAGTAACCTCCTTGTTCCAGTTTCTCACTTTGCTAGGTAAGCTCCGAGTATATTTATCAAACAAGATGCAACGGGAGGTATAGGTTTCTCGATATATTGAGATATTTCTACTGTTACCTCATCTTCATCACTTGATTTTGCTTGGGAAAGTCGCTGAAATGTCTCTCATAATTACACTTAAATTATGAACATGTCACGCATAGCAATCTGAAACCTTGGCAGCTATTGGCTGCTGCAGCTTCCAGGATACACACATTTTCTTTACTGATGTGTGCTGGACCGCATTAGATACGGGGTCTCAATTAGAGCCTTGTAAAACGTATTTCACATCCAGAGGCATAAGTGCATATTGAAATATGGGAACTATGATTTTCAGTGCATGGGGTGGCAGAGATGTAGCTACAGAAAAGATCCTACATCTATTTTGTTGGTTTTTCACCTTGAGGTAAATACATATAAAGTGTAATGTAGACAGCTTAACTTAAAAATAAATGAAGGTTAAAGAAATTGGTGGAAATGCATTCTTTTAGGTTATTAAAACTCTTATGGTTATTGCAGTCACTGCATATGTCTGTGTGTAGGCTCTTCATATGTCTGTATTAGAAGTGCTAGAATTGTTTTGCTGGATAAATGTTATGAATTGATGCTAGGGAGAGGTAACTGGTTTTGCCTTCTGATTGTGAATAATACTTTTTTCCAAGTAAACTACAGTGTTGTGCACTTTCTAAAAGTGGTATTTTCAAACTGACAATCCAAAAACCAACTTTACCAAAGGATGTATTTTTGAATTGTGAGTTCAGAGAACCCAAACTCCAAATATCCACCTGCTCCCACAGGGAAACTACATTTAAAAGATATTTAAAGGCAGCCCCCATGTTAACCTATGAGAGAGACAGACCTTGTAACAGTGAAAAACGAATTTGGCAGTATTTCACTGTTAAGACATGTAAAACACACCAGTACACGTGCCACCTTTAACATACACTGCACCCTGCTCATGGGGCTATCCAGGGCCTACCTTAGGGGTGTCTTACTTGTATAAAAAGGGAAGGGTTAGAGCCTGGCAGCAGGTACACCTCCCAGGTCGAATTGGCATGTGAAAACTGCACATACGGATACTGCAGTGGGAGGTCTGAGCCACGTTTTACAGGGCTACTCATATGGGTGGCACAACCAGTGTTGCAGTCCCACTTGTAGCATTTGATTTACAGGCCCTGGGCACCTCTAGTGCATTTTACTAGGGATGTACTAGTAAATCAAACATGTAAATCATGGAAAAGCCAATTACAAATACAATTTACACAAAGGGCAATTGCACTTTAGCACTGGTCAACAGTGGTAAAGTGCCCAGAGTAACAAAACCAGCAAAAACAGAGTCCAACACAGTCAAAACATGGGAACCAGAGGCAAAAAAAAGAAAGGGGAGACCATGCCAAGGATGTCTAACATTACAAAAGAAGCATTTCATGCTCCCCCTGCCAGACAATATTTTCCACTCCTTCCTTCATCCTCCTCACACCCTCACCCTAACTCACCTTACCAAAGCCCTATGTACACTTTTACCTCAGACCTTTGCACACTTTTACCACCTGCTCCAAGCAGGAGATAAATGTGTGTGTGAAAGCCCAGGGAAAAATGAATACCCTGCAGAATACTGCCTATTAAATGCAGGTTGCACAGTAATTCCCTATTCAGTGGGATTTCACTCATATTTGCCTGGTACTGTGTTACTACACAGTAATGGCAATTACTGGTTTGGAGTTTGCAGCCTTCCAGTACTATGCAGCGTTTGAACACGGACATAGTGAGCTACTTAAAGTGCCTGGGGATAGATCAACAGAGATGAATATATTTTTTTACAATTTATATAGCACTTACCTACTCCTTGAGAGGCCCAAAGGGCATAGCTTGCAGAGAAATTGCTTTGTGTTATTTTCCTAGGGCTTTGAACCGCTTCGTAACAATATTTAAAGAGTAATGGAAATAAAAAATAATATGTTCTGTCATCAGATGTTAGCAATGCTTCTAGTTAATGCCACAGCCCTGTAAAACCTGTCTGATTTCCTGATCCTAGGTAATGGTTGCTTTGTGGGTGGTGTAGGCACTGTTGTACTGTGAGGTTCATATGGCTTTTTCCTTCCAATGAAGCTGTTTTTGGATTGATTTGGTGCACTCTCTGGCCCTGTAACTGCCTGAATCTCTGAGTTTGCACCACCCAAGGGAAGCTTCTGTCATCCCTCTCCATGTTCTTAGCTCTCTATTCTCTGTGGTTGGAGCTGTATATAAACAAACCACCCCATACTTGGCAGGCATTGGCTTTTGTGGCCTCATGTATCCCCACACTTCTCTCCATGTGTAAGCACACCCTTATGATTGTTTATGACACAGTCTCAGCAGTTTCAGCCATTTCCACATACTTAAACAGACTGCACTCGTACGTTTCTGTCCATCACTTTGAATTAACTGATTAAGAAAGCTATCTTTTACTCATTTGCTCTAAAAAATGAATGCAGCAGTATAACAACAAAGCGTACATGCATTACTCTAGTCCTAACGCATGACACAACAAATCCCCCTTATTGCTGAGCGACCAACATGGACTGTTCCATCCATGGCACTACACAGAGTGCTACTTTTTTACAAGTGTGCTTTGGCGATTTGTTAAGGTACAGTACAAAGCACTGTATAAATACAACTACACTACAGTACACACAGTACACAATACACAGTACACAATCCCCACCAGCACTGAGAGGCCTTAATAGTGACAATACAGACCTCTACTGACATAACCTACCCCTGCCTTCTATAAACATACAGGCTTTACTTGGACCCTGATTCAAAGATATGCTCTGAGTTTCAATCCTTGAACAAATGAATGTTTTAACACAAATAGGAATTATAAGTTGTGCATCAATTACCACATTCAACTAGTTTCCCTTGACAGATTGTACCAGAATAAGCGTAACGAAACATATCAGGTAAAATTCTAAGACATAAATGCAATACTATCTGTAATACGAGTGGCAAATGCATATGTCACAAGCTAGGCTTCGTTCTGTGATGGGGAACTCAGGAGAAATTAGTTATATTAGCATTTAGTACAGCTGTGAATCAGCCTCTTAGTTTCCAAACATATCTTTGAGCTTCTCTTATAATGCTATCCACACAGGTGCATAGCTTACAATATATTAGTTCCTGATCACAAAGTACATCTAGTTTGTCCAATTTTCTATCTGTTGTATCTTTATATCTTCTAATAGCCAGATGATGTGTCCAGCCAGGAATCTTATCTGTGGGTATGCTTCATCCTTACTACCTGTTTTCATCTTGCGCTGTCACTAGTGGATAAACAACATGGGTTGCCAAACTCCATTTGAAGAAGTCAAACTTGGACCGGAGAGCAGAAGCTTAATACAGGCTCATCTTTCAATTGCCAGCAATAAATACAATGGGTTAGAATCCCTGGCTCACCAGCATTCTAAACATCTTCAAGAGCACGAGTTACTGGATGCTATTTGGATGAGTTTAAGGTCTAGCGATACTGCACAATGTTAGAAGAGATTACAATTATTGCATTTCCCCACCTGCCTCATGTTGCTGTTGCAGTTGTCTCTACCTACTACTGCAAATGAGGATATTAATGATAAACCTCCTTTTTATTCTGTGCCACTTGAGAGCTTGTGGTGTTAACGCTACCTTCATTTCTAAGTTGAACTATGCCAATACTCACTACGTTGATCTTTCTGAGCCACCTATTTACAAACACTACTTTGTACACTACTTGTTGCACTACTAGTAATCATGTTTTTTGCCTGCTGCCTATCTTGTGCCCCATTCAAGGATGTCCCTTTCGCTTTCCTGCCCAGAATAATGATAGAAAATAAGGTAATTCTTCCTAAAATAATTTTGGAGAAATTTGCAAACAAATGTTGCATTTTAAAATGTGCATTACCCCTGTAGGGCTTAAACACAACATTGATATTTTATTGGAGTGGGCACTGTTGATGGATTGGGAACAGAATTGAAAGCATGATCGTTATTTTAACATATGCTATTAAGAGGCACCATTTTAGTTTCTGTTCGAGTGACCTCTTTGTAGCATATTGCTCGGCAGCCACACATTCTATTTCTAGCTCGAAAGATTATGGGGGTCATTACAACATTGTCGGTAAAAGCCACTTACCGCCGTGCAGAAGACCGCCAACACACTGCCGCGGCCGTGGAATTCCGCCACAGTCATTATGACCCAAAGCCCGGAATTCGCCAAAATCTAGACACCCACACAGGTCCACCACACCAAAGGTCAGTGATAAACTGGCGATAACAAATCCTCCACCGTCACGCCAACAGGAATACGCCCACACTATCACGACCCACGAATCCACGCGGATGTCTTTCAACCGCGGTATTCCATTGGCGGTACACACCGCCGCGCTCAAAATACACACACACTTACAAAACACTACCACATTGGACAATTCGAAATACACACACCTGATACACATACACACACCACTCCCACACACCCAAAACAATATAAAACACACACCCACACCACCCACAAACCCCTACGACCACAATTGCAACTGAAGGCCCGAGAGAGACACCACCATCTACAAACTTGCATCCACAGGCACTCAACACCATCACCCACATAACATCCACGCACCTCACACAACACACCACTAAATATTACCCCACACATCACAACACACACCACCCCACACATCACCCACACCATCCCATTGCACGGCAAAGACACCCTAGGTTCTCTGAGGAAGAGCTCAGGGTCATGGTGGAGGAAATCATCAGGGTAGAGCCACAGCTATTCGGATCACAGGTGCAGCACACCTCCATAGCTAGGAAGATGGAACTTTGGCGAAGAATCGTGGACAGGGTCAACGCAGTGGGACAGCACCCCAGGAATACAGATGACATCAGGAAGAGGTGGAACGACCTACGGGGGAAGGTGCGTTCCGTGGTCTCAAGACACCACCTTGCGGTACAGAGGACTGGCAGCGAACCCCCACCTCCTCCTCCACAACTAACAACATGGGAGGAGCAGGTCTTGGCTGTACTGCATCCTGAGGGCCTCGCTGGAGGAATGGACTCTGGTAAGACAAATCTTTACTACTTCATCCCCCACCCTACCTGCATGCCATCACATACCCCCACCCTCACCCCCATAACTCCAACTCCTCACACATGTCCCAATATCACAAACCACACATCCCAAACCCAAGCCCTGCATGCACAACAAAGCATGGACACCCATCACCAATGCATGGCCACTGCACATAACCATACACCCCCCTAAACCATCATCACACAAGGTCCTACACAGGAATGCAGGCACTGGGGTACACGGTCACCCACCCATTGCACACCATGGCACACACAGATGCAATAATCATGCTTTTACACCCCTGCAGGACCCCTACCCAACGTCACCAGACAGGAGGGTCCAGATATGTCCACTCCACCCACAGAAGAGGCCCACAGTGATGACAGCAGCTCTGTCCAAATGGATCTAGATGACCAGTCCGGCCCATCTGGGACCTCGGGACAGTCCGTTCCCCTCACACTGGCACAAACCACTACAGACCTTCCCCCCTCTGGAAACACCAGCACAGCACCCACCCACCCAGCGGGCCCATACCTCTGTCCCCAGGACACGTCAATCAGCAGTGTGTCCACCACTACAGGGAACCCAGGCTAACCCACCACCCCAACAACACCAGGGACCTGGGGGCAGGGGCAGTGGGCACACGGTTCAGGGGACAGGGGACAGAGGCCCAGGAACACAGGGGAACTGGGAGGACTGCAGTGCGACAGGGGGAGGACAGGCCCAGAGAATCCACTCTCCACAAGGCCCTCTCCAACATCATGGGAGCCTACCACCATTCCCAGGAGACGATGGTAACTGTACTGGCCAAGTTTCAGGAGACCCAGCGGCTGCAGGAGGAACAGTATTTGGGCTCCAGGGAGGAACTCAAATCCATCAATTCCACCCTGGGCACCATTGTAGGGGTGCTGAAGGAACTCGTGAACACCAGGAGGGACACTGTGGCACAACAAGGGGCCCCTGACACTAGCCTGGACGATGAACTGCCCACCACCTCAGCCGGCGCTAGTGGACAGGAGGCACCACCACAGGACCACCACACCAGCACCCCACCCCCTGCAGAGGGAGAACCAACCCGCAAACGGTCCCTGAGATCCAGGACAAAGACAGAGAACGATGCCAAGACCCCCGCCAAGAAATGAGACCCCCCCGATTGTCATCCTTTTGTCCCACCTTGTCACCCTGTCCATCCTTAAACTGCCCCAGCTCCACTTCCTATGCCCCTTTGGACAATGCACCTGTGAAACTAATATACTGGACTCTGCCATGGACATTCCTCCACCATCACCCCTCACCATTTTACAACCCCCTCCAATATTGAGCACTTAAATAAACACCCTTAAAGCACAAAACAATCAGGAGTCTGTCTGTGATTTTGAATTAGTGTATTAGCAATTACAGTGGCAAAATGCTCATTCAAATGTAATGTCAACATACCTACGTCACACAGCTCTAGTCCATGCGGAAACAAAGCAGAGGTCACACAGTGGGACCCACATCTGTGAAATCGCAAGGGAAAGTGACAACTCAGTTACCATACACTGGGTGAAAAGGACAGACAGTAGAGAGGTAGTACATTTACATCAGATATAGCAGGCAGTGTTGTCTTCTTACCCGTGTCTCACTGGAAGTATTGCAGGATCACCGTGTTCCTGTTGTCGATGTCCTCTTCTTCTGCTTCCTCGTCTTCACTGTCCACAGTGTCCACAGCTGCCACAACACCTCCATCTAGATATCCTCCTGCAGAAAAGGCACCTGTCATCGCAAAGCCAAGTTGTGAAGCATACCGCAGGCCACAATGATCTGGCATACCTTCTTTGGTGAGTAGAATAGGGAACCACCTGTCATAAGGAGGCACCGGAACCTGGCCTTCAGGAGGCCGAAGGTCTGCTCTATAATCCTCCTAGTCCGCCCATGGGCCTCAGTGTAGCGTTCCTCTGCCCTTGTCCTGGGATTCCTCACTGGGGTCAGTAGCCATGACAGGTTGGGGTAACCAGAGTCACCTGCAAATGGCGAGGGACAACTGTTAGACACACACTAACTCATAGGGTCATCCACAGACCCAGACAACCATTCCCACTGTATTGGGTCCATGTGCTCACCTAATAGCCACACCTGGTGCCTCTGGAGTTGCCCCATCACATAAGGGATGCTGCTACTCCGCAGGATGTAAGCGTCATGCACTGAGCCAGGGAATTTAGCATTCACATGGGAGATGTACTGGTCTGCCAAACACACCATCTGCACATTCATCGAATGGTAACTCTTCTGGTTTCTGTACATCTGTTCACTCCTGCGGGGGGTACCAAGGCCACATGTGTCCCATCAATGGCACCTATGGTGTTGGGGATATGTTCCAGGGCATAGAAATCACCTTTCACTGTAGGCAAATCATCCACCTGAGAGAAAACGATGTAGCTCCGCATGTGTTTCAGCAGGGCAGACAACACTCTGGACAACACGTTGGAAAACATAGGCTGGGACATCCCTGATGCTATGGCCACTGTACTTTGAAAAGACCCACTTGCTAGGAAATGGAGTACTGACAGCACCTGCACTTGAGGGGGGATTCCTGTGGGATGGCGGATAGCTGACATCAGGTCTGGCTCCAACTGGGCACACAGTTCCTGGATTGCGGCACGATCAATCCTGTAGGTGATGATCACATGTCTTTCCTCCATTGTCGACAGGTCCACCAGCGGTCTGTATACCGGAGGATGCCACCATCTCCTCACATGCCCTAGCGGACGGTGCCTATGGAGGAGAACAGCGAGCAGAGAGTCAACCAACTCTGAGGTACGTAAACACAGTTTACTCTGAAAATATTAGCAATTCGAAAATTGCCTGTATGAGTGTTTAGGGAAGGCCTAGATATGTGTGACGCATTCCAAATTAATGCCATGGGGGCCCCTTAAATGGCAGCTGCCTAACCTGTATAGTGGGACAAGGGGATATGAGTTAACTGCGCTGGCGTTGTACACCGTTGCGGTAGGCGGTCGAAGACCGCAGCGCAATCATGCATTGGTTAACATTGGACCCTATGGGTCCCAGGAGCCAATGACGATATACGCCGGCGGTGACGGTATGCACCACTGCGGACATGACTGCCATTTTCTCTCTATTCAATCACTCGATACCTGATCTTTGACAGGAGAAGACCTACACTGCAAGTGCTGCTGTGACCTCAGTCTGGAAGAGACAAAGGCTCGTGTGTCTGGGGAAAGGGCCCCTGCCTTCAGCACGGAGGAGTTGGAGAAACTTGTGGATGGGGTCCTCCAGACAAACAGGTAAGTACACTGTGAGCATGCTGGATGGGCAATGCCTGTGTGGAGTGGGGTGGATGAAAGATAGGGGGGGTGAGAATGAGGCATGCATGAAAAGACGGTGAGTGCATGAGCATCTAGGCAAGGGTAGGGATGCGGGCCAATGACTGTGACGGTGCAGACGGTAATATCTTCTCCTTTTCCCCTGTACTATTCCTGTAGGTCAGCGCCCACCAGAAGAAGGACATTTGGCGTGCCATCGCCAAGGAAGTCCGGACCCTGGGCGTCTATCACAGACGGAGCACCTGCTGCCGGAAAAGATGGGAGGACATTCGCCGCTGGAGCAAGAAGATGGCGGAGGCCCAGCTGGCGATGGACTCCCAACGTGGGAGGGGTGCCCATCGCACCATGAACCCCCCTGATGTTCAGGATCCTGGCGGTGGCGTACCCGGAGTTGGATGGGTGCTTGAGGGCATCACAGCAGCAACAAGGGGGTGAGTACACTCTCATTCTGCTGATTCAGCGCGCAGTGTAGGTGTCTGGGTGGGGGAGGTGGGATGTGGGTTCCCCTAGGCCAGGGCGAGTTTAGTTGGCAAGGACCCTACTTAAGGCAGGCCCTGTGGCCCCCCACCCCACCTGTGTACAGTGCCAACTACACCTAGTCAGGCTCCTGTGACATCCATGTGTGCAGAAATCGGCCATAGCCTTGTAACCTATGTCCCTGGGATTGAATAGTGGACTCCAAGTGTGCGGCGTAGTGCAGGGGGCTTCTGTGTCTGTCATGTCGGCCAACGGTAGCGGTATTGCATGCACTCAACATGTCTTTCTTTTGTCTTCCCCCCCCTTTTTGTGGTCTCCCAGTTCTTGTGTGCATTAGCATCATCAGGCGGAGGAGCAGTGGCACCGGAGCAGGAGGGAGCTGTATCCCACATGGCCCTGGAGGGCAACACTACGGAGTCTGAATTCACCAGTGGGACGGAGGGCAAGGGGAGCTCCACGGCGGGGACAGGAGCTGTGACCAGCGATACGGACTCCTCCTCTGATGGGAGCTGCCTTGCGGTGGCGGGCCCCTCTGTGCCCACAGCATCTACAGGTACAACCGCCACCCCCCCTACCAGCACCGCCCTCCCAGCAGCCCCTCAGCTTTTGTCCCGTGCCCGATCACCCAGGAGGTTGGGCATCACCTTCACCCCAGGCACCTCAGGCCCTGTACCAGTCACCCCTGCTGCCCTCAGTGAAGAGGCCATTGACCTCCTCAGGTCCCTCACTGTTGGGCAGTCTACCATTTTGAATGCCATCCAGGGTGTAGAGAGGCAGTTGCAACAAACCAATGCATACCTGGAGGGCATTCACTCTGGTCAGGCAGCCCTTCAGCGAGCTTTTCAAACTCTGGCCTCAGCACTAATGGCAGCCATTGTCCCTGTCTCTAGCCTCCCCCCTCCAACTTCCTCCACCCAGACCCACACCCCTGTACCTCAGCCTATCCCAAGCACACCATCAGACCAGCATGCACACATGTCAACACACAAAGGAAGCTCAGGCAAACATAAGCGCCACACATCCCACAGGCA
This sequence comes from Pleurodeles waltl, assembly GCF_031143425.1. Taxonomy (NCBI): domain Eukaryota; kingdom Metazoa; phylum Chordata; class Amphibia; order Caudata; family Salamandridae; genus Pleurodeles; species Pleurodeles waltl. The sequence goes on from NC_090451.1 coordinate 578,766,153, forward strand.
CTCACGCAAGCATCACACACATGCAGACACACCAACATCCACTGCCTCCCCTCCTCCTCGTCTCCCTCTTCCCTCCCTGTCTCGTCTCCACTCACACCTGCATGCACTACATCCTCAGCCACTACGTCCATCACCAGCACACCCACCACCACACCCCGCTCACGTGCAGTCACCACCTCCACTACCATTCACATGTCCCCTGTGTCTTCTCCCAGCGTGTCTGTGAGGCCACCTCCCAAGGTACACAAACACAGCCACACAACCACCCAACAGCCATCCACCTCACGACAGCCTCCAGCCCATGCACCTTCACCCAAAGTCAGCAAACGTACACCTCCTACAACCACTACCTCTTCCTCCACTCCCAAACCCCCTCCAGCTACCCATCCCAGTGTTCCTAAGAAACGTTTCCTGGCCAACCTTGACCTCTTTCCCTCACCTCCCCCACCCCTTCAGTCTCCTAGGGCCCGACTCTCCAGGTCCCAACCTAGCACCTCAGCCACAACATCGGCGGGACCAGTGGTGCCAGTGGTCACCGGATTATGGAGTGCACCAGGCAGCAGGGCAGCCAGTGTGGCAAGGAGCCAGAGTACGGACAGTCCCCCACCTATCAAGCATAAAAAGTTGGCCAGTGCCCGGCGGGAGAGGGGAAAGAAATCAGCCACCAAAGCCACTCCCAGGGGTACAGTTGGGAGTGTGGAGACAGCTGAGACACCATCCAAGGTGGGGAAGGGGCACAGCAAAACCGGCAAATCTGGGAAGAGCAGCACGACGGACAAGACCACCAGCAGCCCCGCTGCCCAGGAGAGGACCACCAGCAGCAGCCCCACTGCCCAGGAGAAGACCGCCAGCAGCAGCCCGCTGCCCAGGAGAAGACCGCCAGCAGCCCTGCTGCCCAGGACAAGACCGCCAGCAGCAGCCCCGCTGCCCAGGACAAGACCGCCAGCAGCAGCCCCGCTGCCCAGGAGAGTACTGCCAGCAGCAGCCCCGCTGCCCAGGAGAGTACTGCCAGCAGCCCCGCTGCCCAGGAGAGGACCGCCAGCAGCCCCGCTGCCCAGGACAAGACCGCCAGCAGCAGCCCCACTGGCCAGGACACAGCCGCCAGCAGCACCGCAGGCCACTGAGCGCCAATGATTACGACGCTACTGAGGCCGCCACGGGCAGGATGAAGCACTCCAGAACCAGTGGAGATTTACATCCACTACCTCAGTCCTTGGCAGGATGAAGCACTCTGGGCACAAAGCCCCCTCCAGAACCAGTGGAGATTTACATCCACTACCTCAGTCCTTGGCGGGATGAAGCACTCTGGGCACAAAGCCCCCTCCAGAACCAGTGGAGACTGTTATCCACTTGAGAGACTGTGGCTTTGTACTCCCCAGGTTTGAACAGTGGGCAACCCACCCACTGTAGAGACTTGACAGACTGTGGCTTTGCACTCCCCAGGATTGGACAGTGGGCAACCCACCCACTGTAGAGACTTGAGAGACTGTGGCTTTGCACTCCCCAGGATTGGACAGTGGGCAACCCACCCACTGTAGAGACTTGAGAGACTGTGGCTTTGTACTCCCCAGGTTTGAACAGTGGGCAACCCACCCACTGTAGAGACTTGACAGACTGTGGCTTTGCACTCCCCAGGATTGGACAGTGGGCAACCCACCCATTGTAGAGACTTGACAGACTGTGGCTTTGCACTCCCCAGGATTGGACAGTGGGCATGGAGCCCCCTCGTGGATCTGGCGTCGTGCACTCATCCGGCTTAGGTGCCCCCCTTCCCTTCCCCCTGAGGTGCCTGTTTTATTTCTATCTGATGCCCCAGCAGTGTTCTCTCCATCTTGTTCGGGTATTCAGTGTGGGCCTCGTCCATGCCTTTTGGGCCCAGTGATCCACGGACTATGATGGTGGAATCCCTTGGACTTGTGTTCTTGGTGTATATAATTATATATAGTATATAAATGTATATATATATGTATATATTTTTTATTAATGTATTTGAACATATCACAATTATTCGACTCATTTCCTTTTGTCCTTGCATTCTTCCGGGGGGGGGGGGGGGGGGGGGGTTGGGGGTGTAACTGTAATGTATCATGCTGTATTTGTGTGTGTGTGTGTTGTAGTGGGTGAGGGTGGGGGTGGGGGTGGGGGTGTTGCGTATTGGGTGTGTGTGTCACTGTTTTTTCCCTCCCCCCTCCCCTGTGTCGTAGGTGCAGTACTCACTGTGGTCTTCGCCGCTGGCGTTCGTGCTCATGGTAGAGGAGCAGGAAGATAAAGGCTGGAAGAATCTGAAGTTCCGGTTCCATGGCGTCCTGGTTCCTCGTGGGGTGTGTAGAGGTGAGCTTTTTCCCTTCGAAGTCCTGTTTCCGCCATGTTTTTGTTCGCTGTGAATCTGCCCCAGAAAAGGTGGCGGATTGGTGGGTTGTAATAGTGTGGGCGGTACATTGTCCTCCGCCTGTCTGTTGGTGGTTACCGCCGCGGTGTTTGTTTGTACCACCGTGGCAGTCGGAGTGTTAAAGTGGCTGTCTATGTTGCCGGTTTCCGCCACGGTCGTGATTCAATTTTTTTTTACCGCCGGCCTGATGGCGGTTTTACCGCCGCTTTAACACCGACCGCCAGGGTTGTAATGAGGGCCTATGTATCCTTTGCATGCTAGAACACCATTTGTTGCAAAGTTTTTTCAAGGAAATTACCTTTTTTTTTAAACAAATTCCATTGATTGTGTTGCAACAGCAAACATTCCCAGCACATGTTCAAGTACAGCTTACTACAAAGGTCCGAAGACAGCCTTGATATAAACTCAGTTTAGCTCCACCATTTTCCCCAAATTCTTTTGAGACTTGTGGAGGCATACACTGGCCACATAGATGGGTTTCTCCACTTTGGTGCACCAGTCCATCGCCTGAGCCAGGCTACTGGCTTCTGAGGGGGTGGCTGGATTCGAGCAATGTTTCTTTTTGCAATCAAAGTTCCCGTCCCCACCAGTATTTGCTCCACTCCGTTCCCTCCCAGGTCCTCCAGTAATCCCAGGAGAGCAATGCAGGGTGAAGTCCCGACAGGGCGTTCTACCACCTGTGATAGCATGTGGAAAACAGACCCCCATTAATGAGCTGTAACAGGGCATGACCAAATCACATGAAAGAATTCCATTTTCCGCTCCTCACAATGCGAACATGAGGACAACTGGCACTTGCAGGCCCTCCACAGCTACAGGAAAGTCAGATAGGTGATTTGTAATATTCAGTTGGATCAAACGAAGTTGGAAGGAGAGTCCCAATTCTGTTGGTGCCATGACTGTCTTCCACCATTCACTGTCTTGGAATGGTCTTTCCTGTGCTTCCCTCTTGATCATTACTGAAGCAAACAGGTCTGGTGAGTTCATGACCAGTGACTTATATAAGCAGGAAATACACCCCTTCTCCAATGGTCCCAGCGATAACGGGCTTCCAGAGGGCTAAAGTCAGGGGACTTTCCAATGGAGTCCCCATGAGCCATGAAGACATACCGGAGATTAAGGTACTTATAGAGTTGGGGCTGGTGTGGATCAAAGTCCAATTTTAAATACTGAAATGATCTCATATGGAAGCCCTGCCATATATCTACAAGAAATAGCAATGAGGTCCCATTTGTTGAAGTCCTCCACTTGTGTAACCTGGCCTAACTACCTCCCATTTCAAAGATGAGTCTGGAACATAATCTTCTTGTCCCCTCTGTTTCAACGCAGAGCTGATCTCCACTCTTGAAATATCACTCAACAGCTCTGGGCGGGAACGAGGAAGTGGCACACCATAAAGCACATTTATAATGTTATCATTACTTATGATTATTGCCTGTGTCCGGAAAGCTGGGTCCATTGAACCAGTCATTTAGCACGACGAGCATCAAGGGACAGTAATTTAGCTGTATATCCGCAACCGCATCTGGGACCCATTAAGCCCATAAGTAAGATTATATTTTGGCCTGGACCGCTGTGAACTAGCATGGGAGTGTGCATATGGAAAGTTTTGAAGGACGTAATGGAGGCATGGCTAAAACCAGCATCTTAAAAGGCCCCATTGCACCTATTGAGGTGGATTTGCACCCATTTAACAAGGTCTCTCTGCATTTTAGCTGCCAATGAGGGTAGGTTTAGGAGCCATGCTAAGTCTGGCAACATTGAAATGTGTACATTAATATACTAAATATGCAGTTTGTTTACAGGAATCTGGGTCTCCCGTTTGTTTTTACTTGAGGACCTGTCACGGGCACCAAGAGGGATATGGACCAGTTCACTTGCAGGCCCTCCCCATAGAGGTCTAGTATTTTACATATACATGGGCCTATGGATGTAATATAAACAACAATATATCATCTGCATAGGACTGTGCGACTGAAGGCGTGGTATGCGCAGCAAAGATGGCGGATGTGCCCCGAGTGAGCTCAGACACCTATCCCCGCAAAACTGCTGATTATCCGGATCAGCGCTTGACATTCTCCTAATACAGGCAACAATCCAAGCCACCCATGCTGTAAATCGGAAATCCTGTCAGTTTTGGTAACCTGTTGGTGAAGCGGCGGACGGAGAGGAGTGGTATGACCTGATGCAGCCTATTACTTGGGGGCGAGATATGTGCACTAGATGCTCAGAGTGCGCACATCAAAAAGCCGCACTTGGTTATACTCACCCAGAAGGAAGGACACTGCAGCCTGTACAGCCGAGACCTGCCCATGGTTGACTAAGGGTCTGCAGTGTGTTGGCCCTTATGCTTTGATGTCCTCACTGCCTGCGAAACATGGCCACCGCTGGAGCTGGTGGTGGGGACAGATTGGCAGGCGTGGGATACTCGGGCCCTATAGCAGACAAAGCAGATAGGCGCCCTGCACTTGTGCCCCCTCCCACTGAGCTCATCTCTGAACTGTCTGCTGCTGGGGCCTTCACTGGAAAAGTGGAACTGAAATCTTCCGCAATTCAGGCTCAACAAGACACACCTGCAAGACTCATGCCATGAGGGGAAGCCCTGATCTCTGATCCTCCTCACTAACGATGCTCCACTTGTTGAGGAATGGTTTGAACTTAACTCATAGAGAAGATCGTTACAGTAAGTGTGCAGCTATTAAATCTTCAAATGACTATATGGTCAGCTTCAGCCCACTGGGCCCACACTCCATGCCAACATTTGTTTAGGTAATAGTCCTGCGCTGCCACCACTCCCACTTAAATATTGTACACTTTGAAATACACTCTCTTCTCCCCCCAGCACTCCCAATTTTATGAAGTTCCAGCTGGGTCAAGACCTGCTGCCTCATTAACACTGGTGGTAAGTACTGAAATACCGCCAATCACCCTGGCCTATCAGAGCACATCTGTGTTAACTGTCTTAGCCCCCCAACAAATACGACTCACCTGCTGCTGATCGGGCTGGACTTTGTACCTAATACGCATAGCCATCACTGGACCTGTTACAAGGCGCAATTTGTGTTCCTGCCTAAATAAGAGGGGCTGCTTGTGCTGCCATGCTCACTACAGGCAGCACAAGCAGCAGGTGGGCCTCCGATAAAAAAACAACTCTGACGCGGCAAAGCAATGAGACGCCTTCGCACCAGAGTACATAGCGCATCTGCGTGCCCCTCTTCTGTCCAACGAGGAGAGGTCCACGACTCATCGGACCACCTAGAATTAATACTATCACAGAGAAACTGGTCTTGGTACTAGCGGCAGTGAAAAAGCTAACCACCTCATTGGCAAACACGTGCATGTCCTTGGAGAGTAAAATAGATCATGTTACAGCTGATCTCACACTGCTACATACGGATCATCAAAAATTAGCAGACAACGTTAAGACTGCCCAACACCTTCTTTCTGAACTGCAACCGACAACTAAGGAACTACAAGTAACACTGCATTCCCTGACGGTCTGCCTTTATGTCCTGGAGAGCTGTGCTGAAGATGCGGAGAGCTGCTCATGAAGAAGCAACCTGCGGGTAGTCGGCCTATCGGAGGGAACAGAGGGCACAGATGCAATGGCATTTGTAGAAAACTGGATACACAACTTTCTCCCACCAGAGGCATTATCCCAGTTCTTCTCAGTGGAACACGACCTTGGTGTTCCAACACAGAGGCCACCTCCAGATTCAAGCCGTCGACCGCTCCTCTTCCGCTTACTGTACTACTGCGACAGGGACTCAATATTAAATAAAACCCAGAAGCTCCAAAGTATTACGGTGGAGAACTCCCAAGTTATCTTTTTCCCAGACTAAACTGTGTCCGAGCAAAAGCAGTGAAATTCCTTATGGCAGTAAAGCAACATCTCTACACCTTGGACATCCACTATTCACTCCTCTCCCCACCATGGTTTAGACTGATTACCAATGGCAAAACCCTTTTCTTTTTACTTCCCAGAGGCCGCATGGGAATGGTTGGAGTCCAACGGCCCCACGTCACCGACTCACCTTGGGGGCCGGCTGCAGTCACCTATGGACTCGTCTGCGACCCGCCGCATGGGGTAGCACTCTCCCCCTACACGCGTGACACAACTACAATCATCACCCGACCTGGAGCAAGTCACACAGGCGAGACAGTGGGCCTTACAAATAGCTGTCACGATGCGTTTGACTAAGCCGAACTCCGACCAGAAGATGGGATCCACCAAGTCACTGAGCAACTATAATTCGTCTACCATCTGGTGCAGCAGCTTTAGGCCCCAGTAAGGTGATGCCACAGACAGCAAAGATATAATATGAACATGATCAACTAATACTGCTATCTTGTCCTTACTTCCGTTGAACTCGCCCCCGGACGAATATGACCACCATTGTTCTACTAACCTCCTACCCTCTACGGGAGGGTTACATTCATGGCCCAAAATTCTCTACCCAGTACAGCTATATTTGTGTAAACATGCATCCGGCCCACCTTCTGCTCAGGGGATAGACTCGTCTGGGTGCCACGCTTTTCTCTCCCCTAGCTTCTCCCTTGACAATACATAGGCTCCACCCACTCGGACCATAACCCTCAACTCTTGTGCTTACAACATCCACTACATCCATTGAGTGGGATGTCTTCAAAATAACATAAAACGGAACTGCCTGGGGACACAATGGTCCAGGTGCCAAACAACTGACAACTGACAAAGACATCTCAAAAATTGAGCGCACAATCCTGCCTCTTGAACGCTAGCCTATAAGTCACCAAAATAGAGTGCCCCGTCTAGCGGAAGCCAGATGAGAATACTCCTCCTTGCTAGAAAGGCTCCTCTGCCTAATCTACACTGCTCACTCAGCACACATGTAGCTGCAGACAAATCTGGCAAATCTGGCTGCCTACTGACATGGCTAATTAGACAACATGCACCGTATCGCCCAATAGCAGCATTACGATCTGCTCAAAATACAATACTTTACACCCAGTTTGAAATACACAACAAATTGACCACTCACTATAGGCAACTATACCGTTTGGTCTCTGCCGCGGACTCCGCTGACTTCCATCGATTCTTCTACAAGATTACATTACCCCACATTACACCAGAACAACGTGTTGAGCTTGACAAACCTATCACACAACACACAATTAAGGATGCAATACGGCCGCTTGCCTCCAGTAAAACGCCTGGCCCAGATGGACTCCCCATCAGATTTTACAAAACTTGCATCCCTTTCTTGACCTCAGGGTTACTAAAATTATGCACTGAGGCACTATCTACCAACCACCTTCTTACCTCTCAAAGAGAGGCACTCCTTATCGGCCTCCCTAAACCTGACAAAGACCCCACATTAATGGGATCCTATCAACCACTTGCTCTACTAACACGAACTACAAAATACTTGCCAAAATGCTTACGGATTGACTGGACTCTTTGGTCCCGTCTCACTCGGACCAGAACGGGTTCGTCCCTGGCTGAGACACCTTGTTAAATCTACAGAGCTTCTTTAGTGTCATGACCTACACAAGGTCGCATTGGCCTAACACTGGTTGCCTGGTCTTAAAGCGCGGAAAGGCTTTCAATTCACTGGAGTGGCCCTTCTTGTTGTACACGCTCCTGCGCTATGGCATTGAAGGCAGTGTTCTATGTTTAATGCAATTGTTATACACCCAGCCGACTATTCAGGTAAAAACGGTCTCTTTGATATCAGACCCATTCTGCTCCATCGAGGCACCAGGCAAGGTTGCCCACTGCTGCCTCTCCTGTTTAGGCGAACACGGGGGCATACAAGTAGGGGATGGCAACCACATTTTTTCACTCTATACTGATGACATATTACTTTACTTTCACGTTCCATCCCTGTCACCTTAGCGCCAACTCTAGAGCATTTTGCATCCCTCTCAGGAGTATGGGTTGATTGGAAACATTTCTGTTCCTTCTCCAAAGGGACTCACCTGATCCACATCTTATCCTTTTTAATACTAATATCCATTGACGTCTCATGACGTTCAAATACAATGGGATACAAATACATCATTCTCTGGTCGACCTGTTTGAAGGTAACATTGCACGGGGTGTCAAATCCTTGGGATCCCAAATGACCTTTTGGCACACACTGCCATTAACAATAGTGGGGTGTTTAGCGTATAGCACTCCCGACAATTGTAGCATTACCCCGCTTTTTAGACCATTTCACTAACTTATCTCTACATATCACGGCATCATTCATTCGCTCTTTCAAATGGTACACAAGGGAGACTTCTGGCACACTTCTCGCTGCAGAGTACGTTTGAAGAAGCTGTATGCATCAGTTGACCAGGCTGGCCTTGCAGTTCCACACCTGGAACATTATTACCATGCCTCCTAAATCGAACGGGAGGCAGATGGTTCGCTAACAAACAACTGACAGGCACAGCCAAGACTCTCTCAGCTTGGAAGCTGACTGTCCTACTGAACCTGTTCCTCCTGCTCAGTAAAGCAAAGGCACCCGACCTGCTTTTATTGTCTGTTGCGTATCACTGCCACCGTCGATGCATTTACATTATGTGGAAATTAACCCCTCATGCACTCATGCTGACACTCCTTGGTACCCCCAGGGGTGCTACTTCCGCTAACCACGTGGCACGCTGCTGGAATACATACGATAGGCGACCTGTACAGAGATGGAGAACTCCCATATGCCCTACTTGTGGTAGAGGACGCCCCCCAGACAATTTCTGCTATGTAACTGATTACCAACTTCTATGAGTAATCACTGGGGCAACATGAAGACTGAACCCACTATACATCTCCTGGTTCAGTACGTACACATTATGGGCTCAGTTCGTCACCTCATATGTTAGTTTGTGGACTCATTATGTATACACACCGCCCTGCGAAAGTAACTTTACATCAGCAATGGGAAACTGACTTAATCAGGCCCTCCTCAGATAAGGAATGGGCTGCGATAATAGAAGGCCCGACATATGTCCCCCATAATGCCCATTTCAAATTGATACAATTTTATATCATACATCGGGCATACCTTATCCCTGCCAAAGTTAACCATTATTTCCACTGGACGGACGCCGCCTGCCCCCGTTGTCAACATGTAAACGTTGATTTGCTCCACACTATGGCAATGTCCATGATTACAGGCCTACCGGTAAGGTGAAATTTCCTTCCTATCGGAGTGCACCAAGACCTACACACCTGGGAAGTCTGCTTTTTAGATTTATACCCTAGGTCATAAGCACAGAATGCCTCTACCCGTTATCCAGATCTGGGCTTCACAGTAGCCAAGAGTCTTATAACAATGCGCTGGAAATCACCTGAAACCCCAGCGTGGAAAGCTTGGTATGCATCTTTACTCATATGGGCCAAGGGCAGAAAGCATAGCATTACACAAGGAGAACACATTAGGACTCTGAAAATACCCGCTAGTCTCTCCCTGTGGTGTCATTCTATCTGACTTTGCCTTGGCCACTAGCCCAGACACCCCTGCTCATACTCCGCTACATAATACTGTGACAACACAAGAGTAAACACTGCATTGAATACGAGTCACATTACTCTCCTTGCAACACCCTTTGGTCCAGGCACTGATATTATCCCTTAAGTAAAGCTCCACCAACTGTTATCATATTTGCACAGGAATACTCCAAATAGAATAGCCGTAAAACGGCAACTACAGCAGCATATCTTTGTTTTCATGTTCATAATGTTATGTTAAACAGCTTCTGTTTTATTCCAGTAACTGCTAGGGTATGAGTGGTATCAACTTGTAGAAGTTCATCTTAGCGACCATATGTCTGTTGTTGTCATCTGTAATGCATGCCATGAGCCCACTGCTAGCCAGACAAACTTGAACTCTTTTCTTCACCTGCTAAATACTTGTAATGTGATTAAGCAAAATATGTAAAAAAAAAATCAATAAAGCAGATTTAAACAAAAAAAAGAGGACTGTGCGACCCTCCACTCGACAGAAACCACTCCACCTGAGCGTCTGACCCACGTTGCCAAAGGCTCCATTGCCAAGGCAAACAACAGAGGAGACAGGATAGCCCTGCCTAGCACCCTTTCCTACAAGGAAGGTGTAGAATAGCATGCCATTAGGCCACACTGTGCCCTCAACTTCGTATGTAAGATCTTCACATAGATTATGAATTTAGACCTCTTTTAAATGTAAAAGCTGAAATGCGTTCTCCCCCACTAGGTGTTCTCTGTAGGTTTCCACCATTTGCACCCTACCCATGCAGGGACAGGTGCTTCATTGGGGCCTAAAGCCATACTGATGGGCATACACCAGAGTGGGAATCACCCAGTGTAGCCTGTAAACCACCCTTTTGGCATATAGTTTGAGTTTGTTGTTATTGAGGGAGATTGGTCGATATGAGGAACATTTGTCTAGGATACTCCCCTCTTTATGAAGCACTACTGTGGTCGCTAGGTGTATGCCTTCAGACAGGTGGCCCTTTGCTATGGCCTGGTTGTACATGCCCAGTAAAAGTGTCACAAGGGATTTTCTAAATCTCTGTTAGTGCCCAAAAGGGACCCTATCCGGTCCCAGTGCCTTACATATCCAAGAATGCAGTAACTAGCTCCTCCACAGTTAATGGTTGATCAAGACCCCCCACTGTCTGCCATCAATAGGTCCAGCAAAGCACTTCTGCAAGTAGGGGAGTCAAGTAATCCCTTCGGGTGCTCACGTCTCGCACATAAGGACCTGTAGTATTCCGTATACACAACCGCGATCTCCTGGGCCCCCTCAACCCTTCCTACCAACGGTCATTCACACTCGGAATCACTCTCACTACTGCTCCAAGTGTGACCAGACACTAAAGAAGCTTGCTGTTTCTCCATTCATATAACTGACTCTATGTGTCGATTCAGCACTGGCGTTCCTCTGGCTGTTGCAAAGACACCCTCTTAAATGCATGTTAGGGCCCCTTTATTTCGTCCCTATTGCCCTTCTGCTTGAAGGGGACTATGTCTGTTTCCGGTATGTTATCTGCTGCATAGTTTGCCGGCCATTTGCCCTGAAATCGTATCTTGTGAGCCCCTGCATGCATTTCCTATCTGCCTCCTCACAGGGTGCCATGGGACACTATGGACCCCTTGTTCCATTCTAGGAAGGTGTCTAACTCACACAAGAGATGATGGAACACCTCCTTATTCGCTAAGAGCCAAGCACCAAGCCCCAAGCCGCCAAATAGGCAGGTGCCCAGGCTTGGGTCCCCCCACATGCACCACCACAAGCAAATGGTCTGAAATTTCCCTGGCTAATATATATGATCTCATTGTGAGGAGCAGGTTTGGGGTCGGTAGCAAAAGGAGATCTAGGGGCAGCAGAGATGTGTGTATATTCTGTCTCCCATGGGTGCCAGGCATGATACATGTACAAAGACCCAGACCCGATGCCCAAGTTGCAAGCCATGACTCTGTCCCCCGAGCAGTCCACAGAGACCCTCAAGCAATCCTCTTGGTAGGACATCCCCATATTAAAGCCCCCCCATGATTGTACGTCATGTGGAATTCTTATCATTATGGTCTTGAGCATGCTCAGCGTCTCTTCCATTAACTGCAGGGGAACGTATACACTCATCAAGTTGTATTTTGTCCAGAAATCGCCTCCTCCACCATCACATATTTACCCTGCAGATCTGATTCAGTTTGGGACACCTCAATGGGTACCCACCTATATAAGAGGATGGCCACCCCACAAGAACCCCTGGCATACCCCCACGTGAAACACCCTGTCATACATGTATCTGGCCATGAGTGGGTATCTTGTACCCATCAGCTGGGCCTCTTGCAGCATAAAGACATCTTCACCCTGTTTTTTTTGCTAGCCCAAAGTAAGCCTCATACTTAATATGGTCAATCAGCCTGTTGACATTCCACATGCTTGAGACAGGGCATTAAGTGGTTAGTAACATAGATTCGTCCAGCAGGGGGCCTCCTTTCGGGATCCCTGATGGGCCTCTGCATAGGCTGTCCCACTGGGTGCCCCCCCCCCATTCAGTTGACAACCTGATTGAGGCTAATCTGTACCATGAACCCTGCATGCAATGTATTATAAGCTACTGTCAACAGGGCCGAACCTCTCCCAAAGAACTCTCCCAAACTCCCCCTACTCACACTTCCACCCCAGAATGATACGTCACCCCCAAACAATATCACCCAAAAAAGCATTACAACTGAGGCTTTTAAGTACCCACATTCCCCCAAGCTTGAGCACTACAACAATAGGACCTAGTGGCCTGGTAATCCCTACAGAGGATTACAAAGCCCAGTTCATGGTACCTATCTCAGCTCTGAGCTTCCGGAGGTCCAGTCTCAGATGTTGTGGCCACTCAAGCGTGTCCAAAGCCCATCTCGCTAGCAGGCTCATAGTGTTCTGGTCTATACCTTGACTCCATTCGCTCCGTGTCCGAGCCCAAAGAGTCTTAGGACCTTTGAGAATGCTCCCGCTTCCTGCGTTGGCCTCTAGCTCTATTGCAACTGTGGGGACAAGCCCCACTGAACTCTTCCTGTCCAGTGTTAGGTCCCTACCTTTAAGGATGCGAGCGGCACAATGCTTTAGAGGGAACATGTACAGACCGTATGAAGCACACCACCTATAGACAATTTACCATTGTTGCTGACATGACGAATTAATGAAAAAATCTGATGTGCTTATACCGGATAGGATTAATGAAGTCAAGATATTAACCTTGGAGACCGTCACCACATATGGGACACTTGGTTTCACCCCACAAAAATCTTGGTCGTTCAGGACCAAATAAGTCCCATTCGAGAGCAATCAGAACTCTGAGCAAATCAAGGAATCTGATGCACCTTTCAGATAATACACCAGGTTGACCATGTACGCATTGCAGGCGCCATGCAGCATTACCTCTTTACAGAGTGATAAATGGCCAAACATGGTTTCACATTCGTTTCCACTAAGGAAGACTCCAGTTTCCCCACTCTGACATCATTAATCGAAAGGTAAAACCCAGGACTCGTGAACAAGACTATCCCCCACAGCTTCATATCTGCACAGTTGATAATGTTTCAAACAAGATAAAAATTGAAATGTAGAGATTGGCAAGATAAAGTCAAGAATTAACTACACAACAGAAGGCGTTTTAGCTACTGAAAAGGGTAATTTTTCTAACAACTTATTGTTCAACAGGGTAAAAGTTGCATTTTTTTCACCATCAGTCTCTATATGCATGTTAAATTATATGGCAAAAACAACTATGTTCAGATACTTCCACAGTACTCAATTTGATTTTAAAACCTGCAATGTCCAACTCAATTGCATAACCAATCTCAATTGGCGCAGCCCATGCTGTAATAAGGACATATCATGCTGTATACTATCGAATGCAGATGACACAATATTATTCAAAGAATAAATATGAGTTGACACTGTAGCCATACTATTGTAAACAACAGCCAATATTTCTTCAATTTTTTTCCTGTCAAACTGTTTTAATCGTTTTTTCAAATCTCATTATATATGGCATACAGAAAGCGTTTTTGACATGGTGATCTAGGACCCAGCAAGAAATCTTGTATAGCCATGCCATCAGAAAGGAGAAATAGATGTTCCTTTACTGCAGCTAATGTGGAATGTTGGTACCATTGCTGGCGCAATTTCCGTATGCTAAAGGCTGCAACAATCACTGAATGTTGTGAATGCAAATACCCAGGGTCTGGTCTGCTAGCTTTAAAACACAAAGTGGAATTTTAAAAAGTGCATGACAATCACTAGTGCTGACTGGTCACACTAACCACCTACTTGGACCTGAAATTGAAGAATTATATGTACCATTCTGTATCATGCCATTTAATTGCTCTTCTGTGAAGACTGCTAAACGTTGCCAATTGTGAGAACATGCAATGGAGGGAATGCTATGTGTAATAATTTATTTAATTTTAGCCAGACCCATGCAAGTTGTTTGTTGCGCTGTTTGTTCAGTAAAACCATTTGTCTAGGTATTAGACTGGCTTTAAACAAAGCATCTGTGCCCTGTACTTGCAATGGTGTGTTACACAAATCAATTTTAAATCAGTATTATTTTTCCAATATTCATTACCCTGTAGAGTCACTTGGGATATAAATCAATCAGAATAATTAAAATTCTTTTGAGTCAAATGCTATTCTTTGCTGGAGGAGGGGTAAGCTTATAATAACAAGAACTTGGATCTAATAGGTTGTGTCCTGAAAAATATGCAAACTTTCTCATATATGTTTTTGAACTATCCACTGATGGCGTTAGGCAATGTTCTCATTGAGCGTAATTAAAACTGCACGTGGAGAACTAGCTCTGGGTAAATAGTGAAGAGCATAACGATGATAACAAAATACTTCCCCTTAATTAGCAGAATTCAAATACAAATCCTGGGTTTCAAATACTATGTAGCTTTCCCTCTCGGAAAGCATACTTCTCACAGTGGTCACATCGTGTTCATCTGAGATAGCACACGGAACAATTATGTCATCCACAGATATCTTGACAACATATGGTATTTGTAAACTTTCAAGAGGACCAAAAATATCAAATGGGACCTTATCCCACACAATTCCATTAGAGACGATAAATGCAGAAAGGTTGACTAGGGGCAGGTCTATTTGTACCTTATGCAAGGAAGAATGAAGCTTCAACGCCTCACTACCACTTCCAGAACAGTGTGTTCTGGAAGGTAAAGTCCATTCAAAATCAAAAAGAAAACTTTAACAAATCCAATCCAAATGAAAAGGAAAAAAATGGCAATCTAAATATATATAGGACCATGGAGGAATCAAGTAAGACTTTTTTAGCCAAAGAAGAAAAGCAGTACCCTATCTAAAGAAGTGTGTGAAGAGACTGAAGAATAACCATCAATGGCCATAAAGTAACCAGAGGCAGTCTAAGAAAAAAACAGGGGCCTTACATGGTAAAGGTAGTTTCTTCTAAAGGTGGTTGGTAATGCACAATTTCATTATCTGAAACAGCAGTTGTAGACTGTAAGCTCACATCTGGAGCATCTTCTGTATTGGCAGTTGCAACAGGAACTAGTGGAAATGCAGCATCTGAAGTTCCCATCCGGGGAGAAGCAATATTTTTATTACTTAAATTTTGTCAAGGGATCTCACGCACTCTAGTGAGAGGAGACAGGTACCTACTCAAGAGCCCTACTGGCCTACTTTGTAGGACTGGCCACATGGTGTAGCTTTATTAGGTCAATAAAAACAAAGTATTTATTTTTACAACCAGCAAGTGTAAGCAAGATCAAAATTCTTTTACCTTGACTGCATAGGACTGGCACGGGTACTCGGTATGATGGGCCAAATTCCTTTATGTCAATAATCTTCTCTCAGACAAGATCCCTAATATTTGGAATCCAGCTGGCAGATGCTGGTTGATCCTTCAATTCTTAATGTTTGTTAATTTTATTTGAGTGCTCTTAACAGAAGTCTTATCATTCCTGTAAGGCAGCAAAACATTAATTGAGGTGTGTCTGCAGCCACCATGCCAAGATTTATTGAGCTATGGAATCTACATCTGGCCTCCCAAAGATCTTCTAGGCAGAATGATTATTTAAAGCTCTCTGGACTCCATACAAGTGAATAATCCAACTACACTTGAACCTAATACTGCAGCTGCTAAGGTTAATTCAGGGTAATAGGGAAAGGAGTATTGCACAGCAACAACCAGGGGTCCCATGGTACCCATGTAAGCCTTAGCGACAAATGCAGGTCCCTGGTCCAAGTGGAATGCTGCTACAGCATATTTCCCCACAAAGACTTGCAAATCTTTAATAACAGTTCGAGCATCAGCCGATCACTTTGGTCACACCCATAGGACTCTAGAACATGAATCTATCGCTAGAAGAATTACTTTAAACACCCTATTAGAATTTAAAGGTCTGCAATTATCAAAATACACACATTGAAGGGGTTTAGTTGAAAATAAGAGGGGTGTCTGTGGTGGACGTGCAGTGGTGGAGCTGTTACTTTTTTGACAAACGTCACGGCTGAAGACATACTGTTTCATCTGCTTGTACAGACCATACCAAGGACTCTTGTCAAGGACGTCACCACACTGTCGGCATCAACAGCATCACCCCCTCCGAAAAACTCTGGGACAAGCAATCCAACTTCTTCCACTGAAAAATCGCGGACAGCAACTTCACACAAAAAACAGACACCACGATCTCATTGAAAATCTGCCCATCACCAACCAAGAAGGCCACTTGACCGATTAGAAAACTCTCAGCAAAGAAGATACAGCGACGATCATGCAGACCATACACTCAAGACTCCAACAGGCCCATGCCCCATCCACATCTACAACCTAAGAGCATCCTCCATCAGCACTGACCTCACCCACATCATCAATGCCTCCATCACATCTGCCACATTCCCGGAAGATTGGAAGCATGCAGCAGTCACCGCCCTCGTCAAGAAGCCGGCGGCCAACCTGAGCCACTGAACAACTTCTGTTCTATCTGTCTGCTCCCCTATCCAGCCACTGATAAAGAAGGCCATCAACCAGCAACTAACAACCAAACTTAAACACCACCACCTACTGAACAACACTCAATCAGGAGTCAGAAAAAAACGCAGCACCGGAACAGCACTGATCACAGCCACTGATGACATCTAGACCAACCTAGACAGAGGATTAACAGCAGCCCCCATTTTGCTTGACCTCTCCATGGCATTCGACATGGGCTACCACAACATGCTCATCAGAAGACTCCATGAGCTGTACACCCAAAGACCTGCACTCAAATGGATCTGCTTCTCCCTCACAGGAAGAACCAAAAAAGTCAGACTGCCACCCTTCACATTGGAGACTGAGGGCCAGATGTACGAAAATGCAATTTTGCATTTCTTAAATATTGACTTCATAGAAATCGATAAATAAGAAATCCAAAATGCTATGTACAAAGATTCCGATTTCCTAATAGCCATTCCTACAAAGAAGGGAATCGCTATTAAGAAATTCCATTGCATTTGAGTCAAAGGGCTGGTTTTACATTTCCTAAACAGCGACTTCTTTTTAAGAAATCGCTATTCAGGAAATGCTAAATCTGCGATGGCAATGGGAAAAAGGCCCCCCTTAGTGCACCCCAAAAATAGGGGTGCACCTGTAGAGCACGCATATGTCTGAGGGGCATATGTGCTCTATTGCAAAGAAAAGAAGTACCTTGGGGTGCTTTTTTTTTTAATTGCATCTTGTTACCACCGCCACCAGTTGTTGGGAATTGCATCTCCAAAATGCCCAAATCGCATTTTGGAAATGCATGATACATCAGAATAGGAAATGCAAATAGGAAATCCCTATTTGCATTTCCTATTCTGTTAATCACAAATTGTTATTTCTACAGAGTAGAATTCGCAATTTGTGATTCCTTAAAGGGCTTTGTACTCAAGAAAAGCCCAGTTTGCATTTGTTAATGGCCCAAAATACCGATTTGGACCATTAAGAAATCCAACTACCTTCGTACATCTGGCCCTTAGAGCCTGATCTGGAGAGTCCCCCAGAAATCATCTCTCAGCCCTAACTTGTTCTACATCTACATTTCTCCACTCTCCAATATCATCCGATCCCAAGACATAAACCTAATCTCCTATGCTGATGACACTTAACTCATCCTCTCCCTGACTGACAAGATAACCACCATCAGAGCCAACTTCACCAATTGTATGACCATGGTAGCAGAATGGATAAGAACCACCTGGTTTAAGCTCAACTTCAACAAGAAGTAATTACAGTTCTTCGGAAAGACAACCTCCCTGTGTGACGCCAACTAGTAGTGGACAGATCTAGGACCAATATCAACACCTACCAACCACACCAGAAATCTGGGGATCATCCTGGACGACAAGCTTAACATGACAGCACAATTCAATGCAGTGAATGCTGCCTGCTTCCACATCCTACGTATGCTACGAAAGATCTACAAGTGGCTGCCAAAGAACACCAGACGCACCATCACAAAAGCAATCATCA
This sequence comes from Pleurodeles waltl, assembly GCF_031143425.1. Taxonomy (NCBI): domain Eukaryota; kingdom Metazoa; phylum Chordata; class Amphibia; order Caudata; family Salamandridae; genus Pleurodeles; species Pleurodeles waltl. The sequence continues at coordinate 578,784,523 of NC_090451.1, forward strand.
CAAGCAGACTCAACTATGGCAACTCACTCTAAGCCGGAATCTCGAAGGAGGTCCTACACAGACTTCAGACCATCCAGAATGCTGTCACAAGACTCATACTCAACCTCCCACAGCACACCCCGATCTCATCCCACTTCGGAGAGCTTCAATGGCTCTTCATTCACAAACTCAGCCAATTCCAGCTCTGCACACACACATACACAACACTGGGTCAGCATAACTGAACAGCAGCATACCCTTTAACTAGCCTGCCAGACATTTACGATCAGCCTTTCTGTCACTCGCATGCACACCCCGCATTTACAAAAGCAGAGCAGGAGGTCACCTTTCTGCTACTTTGCACCAAAATATGGAACGACCCCCCACAACATATCAGAGCCTCCTCCTTACTTCTGGAGTTCCTCAAAAATCTGAAGACCTTGCTCTTTGAATAACTGTATGGGGACCTCACGCCTACACACCTGCTCAAGTGCCTGGATACCCTCATGGATGATTAGTGCGCTACACAAATCGACATAACATAATATAGCATATAAAGTACCCAAATGTCTATGTCAGAAAGAGTATGAGCTCTTATTTGAAAACCTATTCTCATTTACTAGAGAAACGATGTTTCTACAGATTTCAAGTAGGTTAAATGGATTTCATGCTACTTAGAAAAGAGAAGGAAAAGTGTCTCATAAAGAGAAGATGCTGAAGAGAAAGAATAAATAGGTGGGAAATTCAGAACATCTGTTGGTAAGGTACATGTTTCTGGGCTTCTCAAAAGCACGTCCGCAGCAAGAATCAATCGTTAGGTTACTTTCATACTGAGAAACAAATTGGTACACGGCCTAAGATCTGATAAGCATTTAAAAAAGATGTATGACTCTTCTATGAGGAATTAGTGTGATGTACAAATAGGAAATTACTTGTGAAGAAAATTCATACATTTAATGAGTAATGTATGTGAATGGAATAAGAATGTTTTTATTTGATCTGTGAGTTTATTCTTATGTGAGTTTAATTTACAATTTGACGTTTCTGTTGCGACAGATGTATGCGTGTAATGGAGACAGAATACAATACATTTGTCTGCATTTATTTTTTAAAACAGAAAAATGCATAAATTAGTGTTTCTTTTACATCTCTCGCTATGCTTGTAATCATTGACTCCAAGCTGAATAATATTTGTTCATATTGATGGCATTATGAGTTTTAAAAATGTGGTACTATTTCCTAATAAAGTTTAATTTTGGTGGATATGCGCATGTGCTAGTACCACAATGTTTATGTTCTCAGGTGGGTGTATTCTTTTATCGTAAATGCCTATGTCTCACACTAAAACCCAACAGATACAGACTGTGAATGTAAATATACCTGTAAAACAGATGTGGAAATCCATTTAGTGAAACGTAATTTCCTCCCTTAACACAAAATAAACATGCATAAACACACATAGAAATATCAACAATAAATGACAGAAAAACAGAAAACCTAAGGCAATGTGGTCAGTCATTACAATAATCTGTGGATAATTAATTAAAAAGTAACAGAATACTACAAACTATCAATTCTCACAGGCTTTGGTGAAACTAGTTTGGAAGAGGAGTGGTGCTACATGTACTGAGAGGTGGGTTGGGTGAGAAAGGAAGGGAAAGAGAGCTTGAAAGAGAATTAAAGACCAAGAGCCATAAAGGACCAATGAGGTATAGAAAATAAGAACACAAATCAGAAAATCAGAGGTAAAAGCAAAACCCTGTGCTTTATGTCTTCAATTCTCACTCACGTGTTTGATGGTTAATTCTATGATGTCTTTCAGAATCCTGATTGTCCAATATATTCAGATTCTCCTTGTCTTTATATCTTAATGAAAATACAGATCCGGCAATAAGAGGACCTATTTTGAGAAGGAATCACAATTAGCATTTTGGAAAAGACTCCTCAATAAAAAGAAAATCATATGGATTTATCAAATGACATCAATCCGCTATCACTGAGCATGTGAGGTCTAGCAGGTTGCCATTGAGGGGAGGGGAAATTATAATGCATCTATCATAGCCAAATGAATATAATGCATTTGCATATAATGCAAATTATAATCAATCTATCATAGTCAAATAAGCGAGGGGTAACTGATGTGGAGCTAAGTGTTCCTGTCCAACATCGGTCTAGTAGATACGTATCCTTGACTGATTTTTAGGATTACAGGAGACTTTGTACACGACTTCTATTTAGAATTGTACAAACATTTATGGCTTGGGTATGGACCTCCTGACCCTACATTGGGGGCCCGTGTTATATTGTTCATATAACTATTTAACTGTGATAACATTTCACATTTAGAAACAGTTATTTATACAGTTATACATTAGGAAACAATTATTAATGATGCATTTACACATTAAAAAACAATTATTAATAATGCAGCATTGAGTGCACTGTTCAGTACCTTACACAATGAATCAGATACACTTTTTTGGGGGAAACACAGGTTAACAAAACACAGGACCTTACCTCTCTTGATGGTTTAGAACATCCCCTTCAATATTACAGCATCTACACGGGTTCCCATAGCACTATATATAAATTCATTGTTTTTTATAAAACGTAAGAACCGGCGCAGACATTATCGGGAGCATTTTTTGGAGGAACAATACTATAATACTAAATTTTATAGGGGGAAATATAAGCTTACCAGGTAGTCTGAGACTGATTACCCTCATCATCCATATGCTCAGACTTCAATTTCTAACAGATTCATTAGATAGTGCATCAAAATACCACTCTCATAGTTAGACAAGCTTACGTGATGGACGGTGTTCCCTCGTTCGGGCTCTTAAAAGCGTGTGATTAGTGTTGTATGACATGCGTAACTGAGAGTAAGTAATGACTTGTCTTGGATTTGAGGGCCTTCGTTCTTTGTAAGCGACCTAGCGAATAAATGGTGAGTTGAAAGACTGTTCTACTTGTCACTTAAGATTATCTAATGAGTGCAATTTACTTATCACTTGACATTATTTTATCAGTTCAAGAGGGAGTCAGCCCTTCATGAACCACAAAACAAAATTACAGATAAAATTATGAATGCATATCTGGTCTCACAAAATAAACAGCAGTTCAGAATACATAAACGTAGATACTGTAGAAGAGGATTATAACTAGAGCTTCTTATCCATCATTACTTCCTTCTACCAGGAAATATCGAACTCAACAATAACCACTGAGTTACAATTTCGTAAGAAACAAAAAGCAAACAATAGATGCGGAGCACCTATTACAGAGTTGAACTAGTTTTGAATGAAGGAAACCAACATCAAGTGCTCAGTGCTCCGGAAAACAGGCAAATCACACGAGTAAAGAGTGAAAAATGTCAAACTGCCTTATGTAGAAAAGAGTTTACTATTCTGCTCTCTGTAAATATAAAATCATAAGAATCACATGTAAGAACTTAACCATTAAGTGGAATCAATGACCCGATGACCAAACTAAGACTCACTCAATCGAGCATCAATGACTCAAAGATGCTGAGTTGGTGCACATAAAATAGTAGAAAACTCAGTAACAACCAACACAATGGGAAGCCTATCTGTTTTACTGCATTAGACCAATACTCATATGCTTAAAAATATGTCACAAACACGTTTATAGTCAGATCTTACAGCCTGTGACATGGAAGAGGACCTGTCTCTCAAATGAGCAGAAATAAAGTTAAAAAGGTATGAAGGTGCCATTTCTTTCCCTCACGATATGTCCAGGCAATTGATTGAATGATACTCCGATCTACTAACGTGAACCTGAAAACATGTCGTACATTTTACATCTTTAAATGTATGCCATTTTACCAAGTGAGATGAAGGCCCGCTGAATTTCTTCCATCACGTTGCTGTAAAGGTCCTTCTGCCATTCATGTAAAAGCTTCCACTCTTCTTCAGAGAAACGGGCAGCAACATCAAAGAAAGTAACCCGCGCCTGAAATAAATAAAAAAAATGTAGGTGACATCCAGTAACATCAGGTAGGGCTATATTGTAACGCATTTTAAATACATCAGTTTGTCTTTTTCTCTCCTCTTCTTATATGCCTCTCTCTTCCTCTCATGTTTTACTAATCACAGTCATCAGTGGCAGAGCCCTTGTATCTTAGTACTTTTGTTAAAAAGGACCGTGGGCAGCATGAATAAAAGGGTCCATATCTAACGGTGAGTGGTTCTGTTTTCACGAAAGAGCGTTTCATGCATTAGTAGCTCGAGACATGTAGAGAAGTGCAACCTCGTACACTAAAAATCAGTGTTTTTTTAAATAAAAAAAGGGAAATAAGTTATTGAAATAGGCAAATTTTATCAGGCAAGGTTCCCCAGAGAAAATTAGTGCTAAAGCTCTTGGACATCTTGAGCAAGAGTATAGGAGGTGGAGTTTCATGTGAGTATGAATGATGGAACCCCTGTAGCTCCTGAAGGACTCCGTAGAGCTGTGATGTTAAGTGTTATCACTGGTGAAGTGAATGCAAGTTTAGAATGTTAAGTTCACAGTTATAGGCAGACAATTAAAGACATGTAATACATAGCCCGGTGTGTGGTGTATTCATTGGTGGGTACCCAGGCTGGGGAAGACGCTACAACTGGAGATGAGATACAGGATACGTAACCCTAAGATCGACTGTCCTCTCCCATAGTTTGCCGTCGTCCAAGCAAACTGCTCATGGATGCACATGTGACTCAGTGAAAGGCCAGAATCAATGTTTGGAGTATGTAAACGTAGGTGAAAGCCCTGCAACATTGATGTTTGGGAGAGCAATGACAACCAAGTTACCTCAATGGACAGACACAAAAACAAGATCTGACGAAGAAACCTGAATAAAAGACTTGGGGCTAGATGTAGTAAGCCTTTTGCGCCTCGCAAACGGCGAAAAACGCTGTTTGCGCGGCGCAAAAGGCCTTACGCGATGCAGAATCACATTTTGCGAGTCGGTACCGACTCGCAAAATGTGATTCCGACTCGCAAATAGGAAGGGGTGTTCCCTTCCTATTTGCGACCGCATCGCGATGCAGAGTTGCTTTGAGACCGCGTAAGCGGTCGCAAACCAACTCGCAGTTACCATCCACTTGAAGTGGATGGTAACTCATCCGCAAAAGGGAAGGGGTCCCCAGGGGACCCCTTCCCCTTTGTGAATGCCCACAAAAATATTTTTTCAGAGCAGGCAGTGATCCTATGGACCACTGCCTACTCTGAAAAAAACGAAACTAAATGGTTTCGGTATTTTTTCTTTTTGCAACCCTTTTTCCTTTAAGGAAAACGGGCTGCAAAAAGAAAAAAAAAAACTGCTTTATTAAAAAAAGCTGTCACGGACATGGTGGTCTGCTGTCTCCAGCAGGCCACCATCCCTGTGAGTGCCTAGACTCGCTATTGGGTCGCAAACTGCGACCCACCTCATATTCATGAGGTGGGTCTTTGCGACCCCATAGCGAGTCGCAGAAGGTGTCTGAGACACCTTTCTCCATTTCATATTGCGAGTTGCAATTTGCGAGTCGCTATGACTCGCAGATTGCTAGTCGCAATATGAAACCTACCTACATCTGGCCCTTGGATCGTAAAGTGAAAATGAAGGCCTATCCAGACAAGAGACAACATGCAAAAGACATTATCTTCACAAAAGGAGATCGTGGGCTCATTCGTCTGCCAAGAAAACATAAGTCTGATGCTTCATTTGATGCTGGGCCATTCCATGTTGTAACCATCAAAGGACAATGGTGACTACCCAACGTCCTGGGAGATCCATTATGCGAGATTCCTCACATTTCAGACATGTGGCTCAACACCCATCAGACAGTGATTTCAATGTACAGACTGATTCAGAAAGGAAAACTGGTAAACCCCAGACTGCTGTTGCTCTTGCATTGACAATGCAGATCATGGACACTCCTGTTGCAGTTTCCCAGTTTCTGAAGACAGGACTGGGATGAGTATTAACAGCAGCAAGAAGGCTCATCCAGGAGTTATGATTGTGCATATATTTGTAAAAAATTGTAATTTTTTATTTGTCCTTTCTGACATGCCACTCCAGGTTGAGACTTTAACCTCCATTCAGTGGCGGGTGGTGATATTTAGAAGTGGAAGGGTGCTGGAACGAAGTGTATGTTTTAACCCTGTGACAGGCACTATAATAAGCCACCAATGCCTTTAGGCTTGATGGCAAAACTTTAAATCATAGCTCGCTAACAGTGTTTTATTTATAATGGGCCGTGATTGAGAGCTCTGAAGTTGAGGATGAAGCCAGTGCAGGCTTCTCATAATGACTGGCAGTAGTTCAAAACAGTAATAACAACAAAAAAAAGTTATTTACCCACGCGCAGTCAGTGTTCTCATCTCCGGCAGTCGCAGCGAGAGTCCTCGAGCCTCAGCCTACTCCCCTCTACCACTCCAGATGCTGCACTCGTGCTGCTGATAATATTAATTAGCACGAGAGAAGCGCCAGGATTGGTTGGCAAGACTGGCTCAATGCTATTTTAGGCACTGGAGTCTGTGCCTTCAGTCCACCCAGCTGTTTAAGACAGCTCGTGTTGGAGAGGTTTAAAACGCACGTCAGGTTGGCTGTTACAAGATAGCCAGCCAAAGTGACATGCACACATAAAATAGGAATGGGCACCACTCCTCCCCTGTGGCAAACGAGCAGCAATGGCCTGCCTTGCCCTGACTCTTGGCTTGGCCTGGGAGCAGCAGTGAAGAATAAAATATTAATAAACTCATTTTATTACCATTTTATTTTTCATATCTGCTGCTCTTGCAGCTGGTGGGGAGACCTCTCTGCCCAAATGGAAGAATCACTGCTGCCTCCATCCTTACTGTCTTGTACTCCTCCTTCACTGCCAAAGCTAACATAAAACACTACAACAGCAACAAAACCATGACTCAAGCCTTCAGTAATGACCTTCAATCCTTTCTTTCAAACTTTACTACTTAAACACAAGGTATTAAAAATGCACTCCATTTTCTTTGGCAATAATACTTATCACCTATTTACCTTTACTCCATTCCCTCCCCCCCACACTGTAGATCCTCTTATGCCTCCACACCTCCAAATCCCTTGAAATTCCTTAAACACCTCATCTTTATACATTTTCTCAAATCACAAATGTATTCTCAATGCCCTTGAAATTCCTCACCCCTTTCAGGACACACCATCTCAAACTGGTCACTCAACTGAATCCTAACAACTTGTGGGGGTAATGACCCTCCATAAGCGGTCTTCCAACATCCCAACTCTCCTCTACCAGACCAATGTTCCTATGAACTAATCAGAAAGTTGCAACCCTTTTACCAAACTACGACTGGCCTAGAACACATTTTCAATCCTCCTCCACCTGTCACCCATAAACTTCCTTCAACTCCTCTCCTACCATCTGATATTTCCTTCACCCATGCTCAACTATTTGCTCAGGCACTGTAAGGTCACTCAGCCATACTCAATCTCTCCACAAACTCTCGAAGTCTCTAATTCCAAGACACCTCACTATACCTAGGACATGTATCCTTACCCCCAATTTGACTTTGATCCCCACCAACACAAAAGGTAAAATCCAGGAAATCCGCCCCTTATCTGCAGAAGTAAAATGGATTTGTTGAGCTTTCAATCTATTGCCTTCTCCATTCACTCAAATTTCATCTCTCACCTTGTGGCGCATGCTCACTACCATTCCAAGGAGAAAGAAAGAACCAGGACCCAACGATCAACAACACAATACCTGTCAGAGAATGAATAAAATGTCCACTAGCAGGATATGGTTTTGATATTTACCACATACACTGTCAAATCACTTATAAAAAACCTACAGTATCAGGTCCTACGAAGGCTGATCACTCTAGTAATGACAGATTAGCAATGAGCACAACCTTATCAAATTTCATCCACATCACCCTCCGATTACCACTCCCAAATGACTTCTCACTCGTATACCTTCTCCACAATAGCAGGTCAAAGGGCTAAATAAAAAATGGCAATATCAGATCTTTTCAGCTGTGACAACTTTGACTCCTCATGGAGGTCTGGCTCAATGAAGCCATTATTGAACTTCCTGCTACCTGCTGATGACTCCATCATTTGTCTAGAAAGAATAGCGATTCTCTAAAGGAAATGTAGAGAGAATCTAGATTTCATTAAAGATTTGGAGGCTAACATTATGCATTACATCTTTTAATGCCAATCCCACAGCAGCTCTTTTAAATAAAACACATTACCATAGTCACCATTCCAGAAATAGAACAAAACACACTATATTAGTCCATATCTTAGAATATTCTCCCTCTTTTAAATATGCTTCAAAATGATTTAAACTCCTTTCACTCCAAAATCTTATTTTCCATGTCACATCCAATGATGCTACAACAAAACAAATAACATTATAACCAATGCTCACTCTTTTTTTTTACCAAACACTTCACATACACCTTCCATTCCATGCCTCCCATGGGGAGGAGGGAGGGATAATCCTGTATCTTTAATGAAATGTAGATTCTCTCTACATTACTTTTGGAGAATTGCGATTTCATTACAAGATCGGAGGCTAGCATTACAGATGTTTCACACACACAACAAGCTTTATTCGGCCAGCAGACCATCAAAGCAATACAATACAAATAAAAAGCATCATAAATAAGCAATACAAGTGAACCATATACTGAGTTTACAAAAAGATTAAAATCCATTCTGTCCAAGCTAAAATCAGTTAAAATCATTATAAATAAAAATTACGTATACGCCATGCCTCCACTAAAAACTTACTTACAGCATAAATTGACACACTTGAATTTTGGCTTTTTAAAATTCTCAAAGCTAAAGCACATTTTCTTAACTTCAATTCCCGACAAATGCCACAAATCCATTTAGACCTAGGGGTAAAGTAAGCAGGACAGAAAAATATAAAGTGCTCTACTGTTTCCGGGGAATTACCACACACAGGACATATATCAGACGTTAAATTGGATCCCCATGTGCTCGTCAGGGCCATTAATGGTAATGTTCCGAAACGGAGTCTGGCATACAGTCCTTTTCCTAATAGGTCAAGTATTATATCTAGATATGATTCGAATTCCGGGTACCATTTGAAGTCAATAAAAAGGTTAGTTAGGCGACCACTAGATTTGGAAACAATATAATTGTTCCGTACATAGGACCAGTAGGCTCCCTTCAATACTATGACGTGGGATTTCTCAAGTTGATAAGGGTTCTCCCATAAATCTCTCAATCCCAATAAACAGAGCCAGCTCGATACATGTTTTATCCATGGGATAGAGGTAGAATTAGTACATTTTAGCAATTCTAAAAGTGAGGACTTATATACGACCAATTCGGGGACTATCCATACCCTCACCCAATACAGCAAAGGTCGTAAACTAATTAAATCAGCCATTCATTTTAACCCTAAGTCTAAAAATAAAGGAATTAATGGGGTGCTAGTGGGACATGCACATAGAGCCAGAGCAAAGTTATTCTCAATTTTAGTCAATCTGCTACTGTCTGACATACCCCAAATCTCTGCTCCATAGACAGCAGCGCCCTGCACCTTAGCCACGTAAATCTTTAATGCTGGGGATACAGCTTTGGCAATAGTGCTTCTATAAAGGCGCAATATGGATGCTGCCCGATGTTGCAAGAGCCCGGCACTCTTGCTAATCTGTTCCTCCCAATGAAGTGAATCTGTGAGTCTCACACCCAGGTAATCGATGGAACTAACCTGGTCTAATATAACACCATTTAGCCTTATGGTGCATTTCTTCTGAGGTCCAGAACGAAGGACCATCAATTTAGTTTTCTTTAGGTTCAGTTCAAGGCCAGAATTCCGACAGAATGAATTACATTTGTCCACAAGGATTTGTAAACCCATAGGGGTTTTTGAAATAAGTAAAGAGTCATCCGCAAAAAGAAGAATAGGGATTTTCTGACTGACTAAAATGGGAGCATCATTCTGACATGCCCTCAATTCTTGCACTACTTCATTGATAAATAGGGAAAACAAGAGTGGTGCCAACACACAACCCTGTCGAACGCCTCTTTTGATAGGGAATTTGTTAGTCAACTCTCCTTGTTTGCCCCACCTCACTTGAGCATATGTATCTTCATGCATACGTTTCAGTAGGAAAATAGTCTGAACTGGTATCCCTATTTTATATAACACTTCCCAAAGCTTTTCCCTTGAGACCAAATCAAAGGCAGAGCGCAAGTCAACGAAGGCAACATATAAGGGTTGCTTTGCCAGGGCTACATATTTCCAATGGAGCACAGCCAGCCTAAAGGCCTGATCTATCGTACTCAGTTTAGGCCGGAACCCCGCCTGTAACGGAGAGAGGATCTGTTGTTCCATAACCCAGCTCGATAGTCTTCCTAAAAGCTGCTTGGCGAAGATGTTTTGCAAGTTGTCAATTAAACTAACCGGTCTATAGTTGGAGATTTGGGTTGCCCTTTTTGTAAATGGGGATGATTTCGGCACCCTTCCATGTCTCGGGGATCTGCCCTCCTTTAATGATTGTATTAGACAATAAGTTGATATACCAAGTCCATATACATGGCTCAAATTTATATAGATCGCCTGGAATTTTATCTGGTCCTGGGGCTTTGCCAGATTTCAAAGAATTAATAGCATCAGCAGTTTCTTCTAGCGAGAAACAAACATAACTCTCAGGGTCATTTAAAAGAGTGAGGGGGTCTAGGCCCACATTGTCACAATCAGAGACCACAGAGGAGGTAGGTCCCTCATAGAGATTAGTGTAATGTTCCACCCAGCATTCAGGTTGAATATGATTCCTTACATTAGATCTACTCCCTCCCTCATGGTTAGTTAACAGTTCCCAAAAAAAATGGTTGTTATTTGTTTTTGAGGCGACCAACAGCTCCTGCCAAATTAAGTCTTCCCAAGATTTCTTTGAGTGTAACATTGTCTTTTTGTAAGTACATCTTGCTTGTTTGATCGCCCCCGGGATCCCAACATTAATGGCCTTTTTTAGATCAAGTTTAGCCCTCATACATGTGTCGTTGAACCATCTACTGTTGTTCAGAGCCCTGCCTCTCGGGCTTGCCTTAACCTTTTTGTAAAAAATACTTTGAAGTTGGATCGTCATGTCTGCATGAATGTCAAGAAGAGGAATAGCCTCAGGGTCAGAATCTTCATAGGCTGCCAAATTATCAAGAAACATTCGGTAGATCTTGCGTAACAAATAAGGGTTTGACATTACTTTTGGCCACCCAACCTTTGAATAAGCATTATTAAAAATAGGAGGGGGGACCATTGTAAGTTGCATATTTGAGGTTCTACCAAAAATATTCCCAGTGAGGGTGAGTAACAGGGGGTTATGATCACTCTCACACCTGGAATCCACCTTCATGTCCTGCAATAGCGGCCAGAGTCGCACATCCACTAGAAAATAATCAATAACGCTGGTCGAAGAACCTCCTTGGAATGTAGGAGCAAGGTTTAAATCAGAAGGAGTACGCCCACTACAAGCCCTAAGGACAAATTTTAAACATAGAGAGGCTAGCTGACTTGCAACACGAGAACGTGGGCAAGAGCTATCTCCATTCAATTGTGCAATTCCCCATAATTCATCCTCCTCCATAGTTACATCGCTAAAAACCTCAGAGGGTTCGAAGGTACAATTTACATCCCCAGCAATAATTAAATAAGAAATAGTTTGTATAGTGTCTAAAAAATCTGCAAGTAGAGTTAAAATATGTGATTCTGATCCGCGTGAGACTGATCGTGCGTATACAATAATAAGAATTATATTAAAATTTTGCTGGAAAGAAATTTGTAAGCCCATCAGATCAGACAATCAAATTTTAAAACCTTGTAAACACATTGCAATTTTAAATTTAAAAGAATTAAAAGTCCCCCTTTTGCTCGACCTGTTGCTGTCTCTGATGGTTGTGCAGGGACATTAAAAGAAAGAAACCCATCTATACTAGTTCGATCCTCAACCCATGTTTCTTGAAAAAGACACACATCTTGGGACTTTATATAAGTAACCCAATCAATATCATCCAGTTTCCTGGGAAGGCCAGCAAGATTCCAAGTCATTATGGATATTTTAGTGTCGCAGTTGTAGGAAAAACATCCTTGTGGTTCAATTCATCAATAGTCTTATCCAATCTAATTGTTTGTAGTTCCTCTGAAGTGTCCCTTTTCATGGCTTCCTGGGCAGAAGACAGTCATACAGAGCCATAAAGCATAAGTTCGCCTTCCTCCCGGGAGACTCTCCTGTTAGTATAGGTATTGTGACCAATCGCAAGTGCCTGTTTTAAATCCACCAATTTGGGAACTAACATAATGCCTTCTCCTTTTAACCCCTTGAGCTGGCACATGCGTGCAACAAAGTCGATAAGTTGGTCTGCCATAATTTTGTCCCAAAATACAATTACAATTACATCGAAGTTTGACCCAGAAGGGCTCCATCTTTCAGTTTTTAGTATGTCCGAGCGTATGACTGAGAGGCATCCCTGACGATGACGCAACCAATGAATCACCTTATTAAGCCTAGACTCTTGGTCCTCCACAGACCTGGGTGGCAGCTTTGGAACATTAGTTAGAAAGAGAGTATTGCCTCCATACCTAGAGCCTATGCTTGATAAAGGCATATCAGGGGCATTATGAGCTCTTTGGGAGGGAGTAATGCAGGTTGAGCCCTTAATCAGAGTATTGGTAGGATGTCTATCAATAATAGGAAAAGGGCCATCCATAGTCTTTAAAATACTAGTAGTGGTATTATGTCTCATAGAGAAATTACGGTTCGGTGGGGCGAAGCAGCTACCGACAGGGTCAACATCACTCACCGCCAAAGTTCCACCAGGAATGGAACTATTGCACCCTATAAATTTGCTTTTGTGTTTGGCTATATAGGGATTAAAGTTAGCCCCTGTGGGACCCAGATAGGACCCCGAGCTTTGGGAATAGTCAGCAGGCCCCTTGTTCGCAATAATATCGGATGAAACTAATTTGGGCGCCACAATTCCACCTTCCTCAACTATCTCTAGCTTTAGGCACTTACATCTCGGTTGCTGGACCATTTTCCCCTGTAGGAGTTTGGTTAACTGCAGTACTAGATTCCTAACTTCTTCTACTCTATGAAGAATTAGAGGCAAGTTAGCTTTACTGGAAGATGGCTCAGAGCACATAGCAGTACTAGGAGGGGAGATAGCAGCCTCGATATCTATCTTGGTCGAAGGGAGGTCATGGCTCTCAGTCAAGTCGCCCTCCTCGGTCAGGAACTCAAAGCGATTTCTACATGGCACATTAGGGACAATCCTTATCTCAGGACTCAAAAGTGGGGGAATACGTTCAATTCCTTCTGCTAGGGAAGCCCCCTGGGTGCATGAGGAATTGGAGTTACTTCTATAAGCCACCATACCCTGCTGTATAGAGGGAATAGTGGCGTTAGCAATGGGCATTTCCCCTGTGCCATCATTTGATGCCCCAGAGATAACTATTTGGCTTTCTTGAAGAATTCCTGGATCTTTTTAGAATTAAGTGGTGACTAGCTCTGAGGCAAAGTTGCGCAGGTACCTAATTCACTATTAAGTATGGCCTCCACCTCCTCAAATAATAAATCAATCTCGTCCAATGATTTCGGGCCCCCATGTGCGGCCTTGTCGGTTAGTTTCCTAGGACGCTTTTTCAGTTTTTTTTTACCATCCAGTAATGCTGGCGGGTCACCAGCTTTCCTTTTCCCCATAGTTAAAACTACCGAAAGCCAAAGAAAAATAATAGTCTTACTTGAGTCCTCCCGTTGAAAAGTCAAGCCTGTCCCGGTCTTAATCAGGCTTGGTTGGGCAAGGGCTGGTCCATTTTCCGTAAGCAGAGCCGCTCAGTGCACTGGGCAATTCCCTTAACAAGGCATCTAAACTCGTTCCGCAGATGAAAGAGGGGGGGCCCAGCCCAGTCTCCTCCGGGCTCCGGACGGGCACAAGACGGGCCCGCCCGAGTACGGGCCGAAATTTTAAGCGCTCCTGCCCTGGAAGTGACTGCTGGCTCCTCCCGCAGCCCCAACTGGGTCTCCTTTTCGTCCCGCGAGCGGGAGTGCGGGCCGAAATTTAAAGGGCTCCTGCCCTGGAAGTGACTGCTGGCTCCTCCCGCGGCCCCCGGCTGGGTCTCCTTTCCATCCCGCGAGCGGGAGTGCGGGCCGAAATTTAAAGGGCTCCTGCCCTGGAAGTGACTGCTGGCTCCTCCCACGGCCCCAGGCTGGGTCTCCTTTTCGTCCCACGAGCGGGAGTGCAGGCCGAAATTTAAAGGGCTGCTGCCCTGGAAGTGACTGCTGGCTCCTCCCGCGGCCCCCGGCTGGGTCTCCTTTTCGTTACAGATGTTTAAAGCGTTCCAAAACTGCTCTCAGAACATGCACTACAGGCCTGAAACAATGCCTCAAAAATACACAAGTTTAATACCAATCAAATGCCTTCAAAACATTTTCAAAACTTGCACCTGACCATATTACCTTACTAGCCATAGCACCCCTTACTGAATGTGCTCCAAAACTCTCCACATCAATGCCAGCTTCCCTCTTTATTATTTTCAACAATCATGCCATTGTCCCAGATGTTACAGCTCTAAAAGGCTCTATATATGAAATCAACAATTGCTTATCCATCTTATGTCTAGACTCTATCACCTTACCCCCATACACTTACATACAATCTACCACACATAAATTCTCATTGCCCTCAAAGCTTGGATTAAAAATGTAATTCGACATGCATGTATTAGTCCTCCTTATCTAAAAAAATACACGTTGTGGAGTGTAGCCTCTACCACAAACCTGTAACACCTTAACATCCTTAAATCTTCTACATGAAATCAGGCATAGAAAAGTCGATAACTTCATAGCAAATCTTTTAACCACCAAAAGAGGATTTCCTGGCCAAATTCAAAACCAAACAAATAACCCATAATACCTTATACCTACATGCTGGATGCTTCTTCAGCTGTATACACTTTATCACTCTACAAATGAAAACATCCTTTCCTACAGACTTCCCATCCTTTAGCCCATTATCGGCTGCAATTGCAGATCTATACCAATTTTTTCGCTGTAATGCAGTCTTTCTCAAATAGTTCTGACAAAAAATTGACAATGTCTACCAAATTCGCCTCCACTGGATCCAAACCCTGTTCCATCCACCACCAAACTCATGCCCTCCATATCCCGCTATACCTACACCTTGTTCCTCGTGCCCATGACTCATCGAGAAGCTCTGCAGCCCCTCTTGAAGATGAAAGTTTGTTTTATTACTTAATTAAAACCATTAAAAAAGTATTCCTTCAACATAAAATTTAACAGAACAATATTGATGCAATAAGACATTTATGCTACAATAAAAGTTATGCGATAAAAATACTATAATACATTCTACAGATTTGGTTTGCTCCTACTTAATTCCAATTGTTGGTCCGAGACTTTGTTACCACGCTGGCTGTGTACCCTGCGATATTACCTAAGAACCATCGATTCTTTGAGGTGTTTTTACTGGGTCGGGATTTTGTTACATTTTTCACCCTCTCTATCACTGAATTGTTTTGGGAGAGAAAGTTGTGAGTGAAAGAATTTCCAAAATTTGAACCAGCCTAATATTCAATATGGTATTTCGTGGATTGAATGCTTCGGTTAGTGCTTGTCTACAGGATCTGATCCCTAAACCATTTAGTTATTTTTTCAGAAAAAATCTTCTTTCAACAGCCAAAGCTGGGCAAATACAGACCACATGCACCATGTTTTCTTCTGCCAGATGACATAGACGGCACACGTGGGTGCCTACTCGCGGACCCTTCTTCCATTTTGGCATGAGGTCTAGCGTTAGGACTTCACCAAGTCTGAGTCTTAGAAAGCGTTGCTTGATTTTCCATGAGTAGGGGGCAGCCATAAGTGGTGATTCTTTAAACATTTTATATGAGTTAAGAATCAGCCAACCATAGGCCCTTTTAGCCAGAACCTCCCTATCTTCTAGCCAGATGTGTAATTTACTTGATTTATTCACTGCTTTGTTAAAAGCCGGGGTGGGGAGCGGCAGGTCCCATACCTCACCTAAGTTCAGAAGACTTTTACTCTTTTCCAGATACCTTACATAATTGCTATTCCCTCTTTCTGAGATTAGCTAATGACCCTTTTGGAGCGCAGCTCAGTTTGTAGCAACATTTGATATATGCTGCAGAACGGGCTAGCGACTGCTGGACCAGCATAAATTTAAGTCTGACCTGGGCGGGGAAGGCATTCCCAGGTAACCGAATAACACGTTTATATGTCTTTATCAAAAGCTTATCCAGGAGGGCTACCTCCATCCCCCTCATTATTTCGGTCCCATAGGTAATAATTGTGCTCTCATTATGGCTGTCAATGGGTTCAGAGCACGACCACAGATTGAGTTTGATAGCTTGCCAAAGGCGTGGGCAAGTGCCTGTGCCTTATTTTTATTGCTTCTTTTTGTAGCGCACAATTACATCTGGCATCAACCACGACTCCTAGGTATCTGTATGAGCTTACTTCCTCTAGGGTCTTTCTGTTCAAGTACCATTTACGCTGGCTAGTGGGTCTGCGATTTTGAGTGATTATTTTAGATTTATTATGGTTGATTTCTAATTTGTTTGTTCTTTCATACTCTTCTAATTTGTTAGCAGTTTTGCATGCCTAGTCTGGGGTTACTAAATAGTAATAGGTCATCTGTGTATAACATATTAGATAGTTGTTGGCCACCCAGGGACGGAGAATGGAATGAGTGATTGTTTAACTTGGCAGACAGATCTGCTACGTACAAATTAAAGAGTGTTGGGGCCAATACACAGCCTTGTTTAACACCGACTGTTATTTCAACTGCCCTAGATAGGTGAGAGCCTCCCCCAGTCTAATCTTCACCCAAGTATCTGTAGTTTGGCCCACAGTTTGCCACGGGGGACACAGTCAAAAGCAGCTTTAAAATCAACAAAGCACAAATAGGTAGGCGTCTCAGTTGCTTTTGCTCTGTTGGTGATCAGTCCCAGTGCAATAAGGTTTGTTAGCGTTCCTTGCTGCTTGGTGAAGCCACTTTGATTTAAGGGTAAAATGTTTTTATCCAGGACTCTAAGTGTTTTAGCACACAAGATGAGAAATACTTGAGGTCAACGTCTAGGAGAGCGATTAATCTGTAATTGCTTGGGGAGGCCGCGTTCCCACCCTTATATATGGGGTGGATTATAGAGCCTCTCTAGGTTGCCATGACAATACCTGTTGTAAGCACATAATTGAACACTGCACCCAGGAAATTGGCTCATCTTTCTGTTTCCTGTTTAAATAATGCTCGCAGTAAACCGTTAGGGCTGGGAGCACAGTCAGTTTGTGACTTCCCAATGATTTTTATTAATTCTGATGCAGTGAATTTTAAAACTTCCGGAGTATCGGGTTCCCGGCTATTAATGTACCCCTGGGTTCGCGGTCCTTCTTCGGTGGGAAACTCTTTTAGATGGGACTTTAAGTGGGATACCTATGCTTCCTCTGTTATGTTTGCATTATTAGCTGCCTTTGGACCCTTGTCCATTGTATTAATGATTTTCCAAAACCTTTTGGAGTCAGATGTTTTGGACGCAAAGTGTAGTTTGGCCGAAAGCGTCTCCTGCTGGTGTTTTTTAAAGGTCCATATTTCCATTTTGAACAGTCTCCTTTGATCTCGCAAAGCGGCCAGTAGTGATCTATTATCTGGGAATATACTCAGTTACCTTAGTAGTTTACCTACAGCTGCTTTCCTTCTGCACACTGGCTGCGGTAAATGTGAACGTTGGCGTCAATTCAATTGACCCTTTCTTGAGTTTCCTGAAGAGCCTTTGTTTATAAGATCGGTGGCAAAGTTCTCCCAGACCGTTGTCAATTTTTGACCAGATCGTGGACCTTGAATCTAGCTTTTGTAGAGCCTCTTCTGCTTGGCTTTCAATTGTGTTAGAGGACTATTTGAGTCGCTTTAGATTTTCAGTGCCAATCACCACGTCCAGGGCTACCGCTTCCTCTGGTTTATATGGTGATGAGTGAATCCCAATTGCCTGCGGCTTGTGATCACTTTCTGCGCGGTCCATAATGCTGAAGTCACTCACTAATATATACAGAGCAGGAGACACCCACGTGTAGTCTAGGTGGGAGACCGTTTTCTAGGAGGATCTTGTCCATGCAGGAGGGATGTCGGGCGACTTCCGGCCATTTAGCACAAAAAGGCCTACCGATTCACAGGTGTGTATAAAACTTTCCCCTAACTTGTTTTTCCTGGACTTTATTAGGAGGGTTTGGCTGGGCAACCTTGCCACTATTTGAATATGGTCCTCACTGGGGTTGTGGAATAGATAGAGATTGAAATCACGCGAAATTAGCCAGTATGCCGATTGTACTGTGCTTTTTATCCTTATCAGTTGGTTTAGTACCTTGTTTGCTTGAATTGTTTTATTTTTTGGGTTGATGTATATATTGACTAAGATCAGCGGTTCCTGTATATTCTTTCCCCATCCGTCAAGCCTGAGTAGCTGAAAGGGTAGATCTTCCTCCCTGTGTTCCGCGATCTTTACTAAGATGCTCAAGGTTAACATAAATTGCTAGGCCTCCCTTAGACCTACCAGACCGGTTGGTTTTTGTGGCTGGACTGAGATATTCCGTGAATCCTATTATCGGTATTGATTCCATTGCCCAGGATTCCTGTAGGAGTATAATAACAAATAAACTAAAATATTTTGTTACTGCAGGGTCCTCCAACTTTGCCCGCAGGCCACCTATGTCCATGAACAGATGGTTAATATGCCTTGTGAGGGTTGTTCTTTAACTATTCAGCTGTTACCCATTGGTCCTGGGGGTGATGCCGTCGCTGCCCAATCCCTTTAAGGATGTAGTCGCTGAACTTAAACCACTCTTTTCCTCCCTTCTTTCCATATTTGAACTCTCAGCGGGGTATTGGATGTCTCCTCTCACTAGACATTTCTTCAGTGACTATGCTGGCCGCGTGTGCTCCTTGTAAAACAGACCACATGCCTTTAGGTTTTTCCAGGTGCTGTGAGCCTAGTAGCGGGGTTGGATATCGTTCTCCTTTGTAGATGACCACCTCAATACCCCAGGCTTTGAATAGGTCCTTCCTCTCCATAATCTGTTTGGGAATGTCCGGTGCTGAAAAGATAGTGAGTGTTGGGTCCGTATGTTGGTTGCCTCTTGCTTGAATACATTTTATTGCAGCAATGTCATCCGAGGCTACATGCTGTAGGTCCAGAAGTGCTTTTATGAGTCTTAAAATAGTAGAGCAATTAAGAACATTTGTGGGGGACCTTGAGGTGAATTCCGGAATCCAAAGCAGCTGGTGGATAGGTTCGTGAGTATTCATACCTGTTTGAAAGGACTGGTTTTGCTCTGCATGCCTGTTTTGTTCCTTGTAGCCACCTTCACACTATTATCACGTTCGTTTCCCTTGCTGCTTAAATTAACCTGTGATAGTTGGCTAGGCTGCCCAGGCATAGTGGATTTTAGCTTTATACTCTGCTGACCCCTTAGGGGACTTGTTCTTATGTTCGTGTATTTGCCAACTGCTGCGGGTAGCCTCGAAGGGGACCTTGTTCACTGAGCGGTGCCTGCTAAATTAGAGAGGATTTGTATGTCTGCTATTATGTTGGTACTTGTACTTGCATGGACAGTGATGTCTCTGTTATACCTTCCACTTGATGCCATGTGGTCCTTGCTTGGATAATTTGGGGTGTTTTTGGTGGCTTTTATAATAGTTAGTTGGTGGGATTGTGCGGACTTCCTTTCTTTTCTTGCCCGCTTTTCTTCTCTTTTTGACAACACCCGTGTTGTGGGTTTCTCAGGGTTCCCGGGCTTGTTGGTGGCTTATACAGGAAAATGTTTCTCCAAGGATTACATACTGAGGCTTGCTGAAGTGTGACGGTCAGGTCTTTTCTCACTTTTAGTCGGTGAAGCGGGCATTAGAGGGGAGTGGAACATCTCCTCTTGTTTCTGTGCAAGCGGTACGGATGTTAGCATGGTAACGAGAGGGTTGATATATGTGTGTTCATCCTTCCGGGTGGAGCACATTTCTTTTAGTATGACTTCTAGCATTTGCGGCTTCTTCCTAGGCTGTGCTCGGTGCATCTACTTTCATAGGCTGCTTTCTCATAATCACTACTGTTGGAGATAGGGGCGGGGGGGCCAGGGGGTGGGTAGATTCACTCTGGTTTTCTGTTCGGTGCTTCCTTGATTTTGCAAGTCGTGAATGGGTGATGTGTACTCTGCTGAGTTTGGTTGGATTGAAGCCGGCGATTCAATCCTTCTTCCGGCAGCATGGATCTTACAGCAGTGAAGTAGTCAGTTATCTTACGATGACTGAGTGAGGCAGCAGAGCCTGGTGCCCCCTCTAGAGAGGTCCCAGTTTTCCAGAAATCCAGTGCTCTCCCGTTCGTTTCTTCCATGCTGGAATTTTGATCAGCGCCCTGCCTGATCCGTTTATTAAGCGCTGCCTCCTGCATGGGGGGGCGGGGGGGTCCAGGTCAGTACACCCTCTCCTTTTTGCTGTTGCTTCATCCAGAGCCAGCTCTCGTTTCCTTTTCCTCTGTGCTTGTTTTACGGGTTGATTGGTGACATTGCATTGTGCTCTACCTGACCTGCTCCTTTCCTAGTCGGGCAGTCTTTTTGCCTTAGAGCAGAGTGGTCTACTTGAGGGGGGCCTTCAGTTTTGGGCTGGCTGCGGGACGGCAGGTAAGCAGTGGAGGTGCTCACTGAGACTTTTAGATGCTGACAGCTTGCCCCCAGGAGCTCTCCAACTGCTGGCTTGCAGAACCTGCTTTGATTGTAAATGTTGTGGTACTTTATTTCCTTATGTTATTGAGGTTATTGAGGGACAAGTAGGTGTAGGGACCGGTAAGCAGATGTGGAGACCGATAGGTAGGCTTGCAGGGGTGCCTGCTTGTAGGAAAGTACCATCTTGCCTGGCATGTTACCCCCATATTTCACTATATATATATGTTGTTTTAGTGTATGTGTCACTGGGACCCTGCCAGCAAGGGCCCCAGTGCTCATAAGTGTGCCTGTATGTGTTCCCTGTGTGGTGCCTAACTGTCTCACTGAGGCTCTGCTAACCAGAACCTCAGTGGTTATGCTCTCTCTGCTTTCCAAATTGTCACTAACAGGCTAGTGACCAATTTCACCAATTCACATTGGCATACTGGAACACCCTTATAATTCCCTAGTATATGGTACTGAGGTACCCAGGGTATTGGGGTTCCAGGAGATCCCTATGGGCTGCAGCATTTCTTTTGCCACCCATAGGGAGCTCTGACAATTCTTACACAGGCCTGCCACTGCAGCCTGAGCGAAATAACGTCCACGTTATTTCACAGCCATTTACCACTGCACTTAAGTAACTTATAAGTCACCTATATGTCTAACCTTTACCTGGTAAAGGTTGGGTGCTAAGTTACTTAGTGTGTAGGCACCCTGGCACTAGCCAAGGTGCCCCCACATCGTTCAGGGCAAATTCCCCAGTCTTTGTGAGTGCAGGGACACCATTACACGCGTGCACTGTACATAGGTCACTACCTATGTACAGCGTCACAATGGTAACTCCGAACATGGCCATGTAACATGTCTATGATCATGGAATTGTCACCCCAATGCCATTCTGGCATTGGGGAGACAATTCCATGATCCCCCGAGTCTCTAGCACAGACCCGGGTACTGCCAAACTAACTTTCCCGTGGTTTCACTGCAGCTGCTGCCAACCCCTTAGACAGGTTTCTGCCCTCCTGGGGTCCAGCCAGGCTTGGCCCAAGAAGGCAGAACAAAGGACTTCCTCAGAGAGAGGGTGTTACACCCTCTCCCTTTGGAAAAAGGTGTCAGGGCTGGGGAGGAGTAGCCTCCCCCAGCCTCTGGAAATGCTTTGATGGGCACAGATGGTGCCCATCTCTGCATAAGCCGGTCTACACCGGTTTAGGGATCCCCCAGCCCTGCTCTGGTGTGAAACTGGACAAAGGAAAGGGGAGTGACCACTCCCCTGACCTGCACCTCCCAGGGGAGGTGCCCAGAGCTCCTCCAGTGTGCTCCAGACCTCTGCCATCTTGGAAACAGAGGTACTGCTGGCACACTGGACTGCTCTGAGTGGCCAGTGCCAGCAGGTGACGTCAGAAACTCCTTCTGATAGGCTCTTACCTGTGTTGCTAGCCTATCCTCCTTCCTAGGTAGGCAAACCTCCTTTTCTGGCTATTTAGGGTCTCTGCTTTGGGGAATTCTTTAGATAACGAATGCAAGAGCTCATCAGAGTTCCTCTGCATCTCTCTCTTCACCTTCTGCCAAGGAATCGACCGCTGACTGCTCAGGACTCCTTCAAAACCGCAACAAAGTAGCAAAGACGACTACTGCAACCTTGTATCGCTGATCCTGCTGCCTTCTCGACTGTTTTCCTGGTGGTGCATGCTGTGGGGGTAGTCTGCCTCCTCTCTGCACTAGAAGCTCTGAAGAAATCTCCTGTGGGTCGACGGAATCTTCCCCCTGCAACTGCAGGCAACAAAAGACTGCATCACCGGTCCTCTGGGTCCCCTCTCAGCACGACGAGCGTGGTCCCTGGAAATCAGCAACTCTGTCCAAGTGACTCCCACAGTCCAGTGACTCTTCAGTCCAAGTTTGGTGGAGGTAAGTCCTTGCCTCCCCACGCTACACTGCATTGCTGGGTACTGCGTGATTTGCAGCTGCTCCGGCTCCTTGACACTCTTCCAGGATTTCCTTTGTGCACAGCCAAGCCTGGGTCCCCGACACTCTAACCTGCAGTGCACAACCTCCTGAGTTGTCCTCCGGCGTCGTGGGATCTCCTTTTGTGACTTCGGGTGAGCTCCGGTTCACTCCTCTTCGTAGTGCCTGTTCCGGCACTTCTGCGGGTGCTGCCTGCTTCTGTGAGCGCTCCCTGTCTTGCTGGGTGCCCCCTCTGTCTCCTCACGCAATTGGCGACATCCTGGTCCCTCCTGGGCCACAGCAGCATCCAAAAACCCTAACTGCGACCCTTGCAGCTAGCAAGGCTTGTTTGCGGTCTTTCTGCGTGGGAACACCTCTGCAAGCTTCTTCACGACGTGGGACATCCATCCTCCAAAGGGGAAGTTCCTAGTCCTCTTCGTTCTTGCAGAATCCACAGCTTCTACCATCCGGTGGCAGCTTCTTTGCACCCTCAGCTGGCATTTCCTGGGCATCTGCCCAATCTCGAATATGTCGCGACTCTTGGACTTGGTACCCTTGTTCCACAGGTACTCTCGTCCGGAAATCCACTTTGGTTGCATTGCTGGTGTTGGTCTTCCTTGCAGAATTCCCCTATCACAACTTCTGTGCTCTCTGGGGAATATAGGTGCACTTTACACCTACTTTTCAGGGTCTTGGGGTGGGCTATTTTTCTAACCCTCACTGTTTTCTTACAGTCCCACCGACCCTCTACAAGCTCACATAGGTTTGGGGCCCATACGTTATTCGCATTCCACTTTTGGAGTATATGGTTTGTGTTGCCCCTGTACCTATGTGCTCCTATTGCAATCTATTGTGACTATACATTGCTTGCATTACTTCCTTTTGCTATTACTGCATATTTTTGGTATTGTGTACATATATCTTGTGTATATTTGCTATCCTCATACTGAGGGTACTCACTGAGATACTTTTGGCATATTGTCATAAAAATAAAGTACTTTTATTTTTAGTATATCTATGTATTGTGTTTTCTTATGATATTGTGCATATGACACCAGTGGTATAGTAGGAGCTTTGCATGTCTCCTAGTTCAGCCTAAGCTGCTCAGCTATAGCTACCTTCTATCAGGCTAAGCTGCTAGAAACACCTCTTCTACACTAATAAGGGATAACTGGACCTGGTGCAGAGTTTAAGTACCCCTTGGTACCCACTACAAACCAGGCCAGCCTCCTACACTACTATTCTGTGATTTCCACTGGCCTATGGTGGTCTGTGGAAGAATAGTATGGTGGTTCCAGTGCTGTCTCTCGACCGTGTTAGCAGGGCTACTTTTTACAACTTTCTGTTCCTTGGTAGCATGGAGTTCTGTCCATGGTTTATCTGTGGCCCTGTCCCACGACATTCCTGCTGCTTGCTGCCGTTTGCTGAAAAGGCACCCTGCCACACACTGCACGGCTGCACTGTGGCTGTGTCTCTTCAGGCCTCTTGGGTTCTTAGAGCTCTTGGGGCTGGGACCAAGGGACAGCACGCCCCCCAGTTGCCGGTCCTGCCCAGACCTGTCCAGTCCTGCACAACCCCCCACGGGCTGTGAGCAACCCTAGGAGGGTCACGATGTGGGCCAAAGCCAGTCCAATTTGGGCAGGGGTTAGGGTCAAGGTCCACCTGATAGGCAGGCGAGGCGGTGGCAGGGGAGCTGGGGAGCTGGGGAGCTGGGCGGCACGCAAGGCAAAGGAGCCCAGAGCGGCTCTTTACCTCACCTGCAGCTTACCTGCCTCTCGCTGATACCAGGGTCCGCTGGCGATTGGCGGCTTGTAGTTTATGCCTCTGGGCACGAGCACAGACTGCAGATTCCGGCCACCCAGATTGAGGAGGGAGGGTGGGTTCTTGTGCCGGTGCCTCCCCCCTTTGCCCCTTTGCCCCCCCGCAAGCCACACCTGTGATCGGGCCGCTTCCGCAGAGGGGCCCGCTGCTGCTTCGAGGGCGGGACATCTAAGGCTCCGGCGGCGGGAAGGCAGAAACGGGCGCACCCAGGAAAAAGCTTTCTGCGACTCCCCCGGTGTGGGTTGGGACGTTGGTTGGGGCTGCCCGGGCTGCTCGGCTCTCAGGCTGCTCCCTCTGTCTGGGGAGATCTCTACAAGGGGTGCGCGCTGCTGCGTGGTCCTCTGGCGCTGTGCCGAACCGGAAACAGAAGCTTCAGGTCAGTGACGTCCCTCTTGAAAGGCCTTCGTAAACTCTAGATCTCCTGATATCTTCGACACAAGAAGAGTCAGCACTCCGATCATCACCAACAAATGTTCCTGACCATCTAATCGATAAGAAGACCCTCTTCTGCTTCTTTCACAAATGGTTTCCCTCATGCCAGCTCTAATCCTCCTGTAAACCATGCCTGAGATGTCCAAAATGGCGTTACTAGAATCAACTGACTTTTCTCCTGCCTCATCTTCATCCAAACCCTCTGCAATCACTTCTGCTGGAAATCATCTACAGCCACCGGTCCTGGATCCGGCAGCCAACTGCAATAATCCTTCACCTGAGCTGTCAACCTGCATGCAAACAAACCCAAGTTCAATTGACCCCATAGCTTGTTTATTTTCCTGAAATACTTGGAATTCAGCTTCCAGTTGCTGTAATCCCTTAAGAACTTTGCATTCCAATCAG
Organism: Pleurodeles waltl; assembly: GCF_031143425.1. Taxonomy (NCBI): domain Eukaryota; kingdom Metazoa; phylum Chordata; class Amphibia; order Caudata; family Salamandridae; genus Pleurodeles; species Pleurodeles waltl. The sequence goes on from NC_090451.1 coordinate 578,809,837, forward strand.
CTTTAAGATTTCCCTTCCCAGGGAAATATTCTGCCTTCAGTGATATCTTCTATTCCAAACAAAAATGCCATAACTTCTTTTCCAAAACTGACAAACCCTTTAACCTCATCCACCCTAAATGATTAATGTATGGAACCAACCGAAACACTGCATGCATAACAGCACTACTCCACTTCGCAAAATGATCCTGAAGCTCCTCAGTGCAAAAAAGCCCCACCTTCAGTTCCAAACAATTTATAGACAAGTTCTTCTCTCTTTCCCACCAACATCCACCAGTTTCCTGACCCTCTAAATGAGCACCCCATCCTTGCAAACTTGCATCCATCTCTATGACATAGTTTGGAACACAGCCTAAATTGTTTTCCCATTCCAAGACTCCACATTTTGCTGCCACTTCAGCAACTCCTCTCTCGCCTCCAAAGTCAATCTTATCTTGTCTCCATACCATAATCCTCTTCTCAAAGCATCTCCCTTCACTCTCTGCATAGCCTGATAATGCAAAGGATCTGGAAGAATTGCCTGAATTGAAGCGGACAATAGGCCAGTCATTCCTGTCAAGTCTCTTAAATTCATTCTCTTTCTTTAGAACATGGCTTACCTCCTCCATTATCAAAGCATCTTTATTTGCAGGCAACAACAGCTTTGTCTAAATTGTATCTATCTTAAAACCCAGAAACTCCATCACGCTTGAAGGTACTCCGATAGATTTCTCTTCTTTTATTAAAAATCTCAAATCTTCCAAAACACCCCTTTCCCCTCTAACTGAGACTCCAACACCATTTTGTCTGGAGACATCAAAAGAATATTGTTCAAATAAATTATGATATAAATTCCCCTCTTCCTCAGAAAGCCACCACATGCCTCAACATCTTGGTAAAACACCAAGGAACTGAAGATAGACTGAAAAGAATTGCCTTAAACTGATAAAGACATTTCTTCCATCAGAACTGCAGATATCTCCGTCTTCCTTGACTCACATGCATCGTTAAAATCCATCTTTATCAACTAATCTTCCTCCTACAGACTATCCCTCAGCAAATGAATGCAGTCCAGTTTGAAATGCCTGAACACAACAAATGGGTTCAGCTCCCTCAGATTATAATTGGACTCCAACCCTTGTTCTTTTACTCTACTAAGAAAATGTTGCTCACAAAGTCTCTCTAACACTCCTGCACCTCTACTATGGCAGCCTTCTCCTGCAACTGCTTCACCTTGCAATTCACCACCTCCATTAACTCCTCCTTTGAACTTCAAATTCAACTACTTTTGCTCCTTCTCCACCAACTACAAAGTGTATCCATGAACTGTCTCTAATATCCACGGATCTCTTGTTATCTTTCGTCAATTTTACAGAAAATTCCTCAAATGCCTACCTATCTTTTTTGAGGAAAAAAACAGAATTTATCTCCATACTCACCCTGCACTCCTCCTAAAGCAGATGATCTTCCTCTACTAATTCCGGCTATAATGGGACCTTGACCACGCTTGGCTGAAAGGAAGTCCCCGTTTGCTGGCCCTGGCAAAAACATGACCTTCAAATACTCTCATCATATTGCCTTGTGCCTTATCAAGGGCAGTGAATGTTTAGACATACTTTTCCATACTTTTCAGTAAACCCTCAACAAAAAGTGATCCCTTTGCACAATCACTCTGCTCTTCTCTGCCATGTATCCCAACTTTGGACTTATCTTCATCAAAATAGCTTCACGCCTCTGTGTAATTAGACCTGCATTTGGTTTCTCTAAGAAACAAATCATTGTCTGACTCCAACCTCTCAAGAACTCTGCATCTACTGGAATCTGCCTCAAACGTGCCTCTTCAACCATGTCAAGAATTCTAGCTAATGGCCCATGAATATCCAATAACTTATCTTGACATTTGTTCAAAGACCTCTGCAGACCCTTCCTCGTGTCCTTTCCCAACTTGAACAGAAACAAAATCAGTTCTGGATCCTAATTGGGAGTATAGCATACTTTCTCTCCTACTAGGGGTCTTGAACACTTAGCCCTCATGACCGCCTGCAATTCCTTATCCAAAATTCTCCCAATCCCTTATTTAATAAACATTCCCCCAAGTGTTCCAAGGGCCATCAATCTACACTAGGTGGATCTCTTATGTCATAAGGTGAAAACATCTCCTCACCAGCAGGTGTCCTAATCACTTCTTTAGATGTTGATGGCTTTCCCATCTCTTCATTAACATCTCCAAATAAATCCTCAGCATTTTGAAGATCCAAAACACAATCATCATAAGCCTGATCTTTCTCATTCATGAATTCAACATTCATATCCATCTCCTTTCCGCCACCAAGTCACCTTCCTCTTGATTACTGCTTTGGGCATCCTTTACCCTGGTCATCACCAATGAACACAGTCTCTGTATTAGCATTGAAGTTAGCCTTTTTTTTTTAGCCAAAGAGCTCTTCTCCAAATGTTTCATTTTCTTTGGGCATTTACCTACCTAAACTCATTAGCATCAGCCGAACAATCACCTTCCAGTGAATCTTCATTTTTATACTCACCTATGAAATGACTCAGTGTATCCTTCATGGCTGACCGCTATTCATTCTGAATAAATCTTCTCAAAATCTTCCGACTGACAACACCTTCTGGTAAACCAGGCCTTCTAAAACTTCCAGCTTCCTGAATTTTTGTCACACCTCATAAGTCTCTCAATCAATGTTTTCCACCCAAAAATACAACCGCTATAAAAAACCATTATGTTTTGCTTACCAATCGTATTCCAAACGCTAAAATAAGCCTGCGTGCCTCATGCTGACACATGTCCTTTGTTTCCTATTGATTTCAGACCAAACCAAGATGCCAGGCAAAACCTGCAATAATTGACGCGTGATTTACATTGAGTCTTTTTTCTGACGGGGATAGAAGTACTCTAGCAAGCGTGCACTGCTATGTTTGTTTCTAGGGGCGATAAACCTGATAATTACTAAAAGCGTCCGATCCTTACTAATTGACTGAATCACCCCAGATATGGCTGTTCCATGATCCATGATCCATGATCCATTAGAAAAAGAGATGCCCATCCACACCCAGAAGGTAACAAGCCTTATAAAACTTTCAATCATAACCCACATATAACTCTCTAAATAAAGGAAAATATCCTGCAGCTTCTCACACCTTTCTATACATGAGAAGATACTATCCATACTGCATAAAAAAATTGCAAAGCAATTACCATTCATATCAAAATAACACATCAAACCTAAAGGAGTACTTATCTTTTCCGGAGAAGCATTTAAAAGAGGGAGGATATTCTTATTTGTAGACTTATATAATGTGTTTTGTTCTGATTCTACAATGGTTACTATGGCGATGAGTTTTCTTTAACCCCTTGGGTGCCGTGGACAAGGTGGTTACGTCCTCAGCCATGGCGCTCAGGCACTAGGGACGTAACCACCTCGCCCTGCACCCAGCTAGCGCTCCCCGTGCCTAGGGCAGGGACAGCAGGGGAATTGCTCTCCCTTTCACCCCGACCCCTCCCCCCAGTGACGTCTGATGAAGTCAGCGCACTCATCAGAGGCAGCCCCCATCGTGCTAGAAGCCCAGCTTTCAGCGCGATCAGAAGATAAATGCTTGCATTTCTCTTCTGATCTTGGGGTGGGTGTAGGCAGAGAGGCATCAAAAGAAAGGAAATGCCTTTCCTTTACTTTAATGTCTTTCTGAGCATTTCTGCAGCCTGATCGTGAAGCGGAGCAACCCACTGAGCAAGGGTCGCTCCCCAGGGGGGAAATTTATTATGAGTCCTTTTCTGTTCCCCCTGAGAGCAGAACAGACTATTTTAATTAGGCCGATCTGCCCCCGGGGGGCAGAACCCACTAGCCACCAGGGATAATAGTTTTTGTAACTTTTTTACATGCTCCCCTGGGCGGCAAATTTTTCTTAGGCCATTTCTGCCTATTTTTGGAAGAGACATCTGCCCCCAAGGGGGGCGGAAAGCCCAGCAGAGGCTAGGGAAGAATTTTTTTTTAAAAAAAAGAGGGTGGGGGAATGGCCATATCCCCACCCCAAATAAATGGGGATAAAGTTGTTCCAAACCTCCAACTTTACTTGAAATCACACATTTTCCCTACATTTTTGTGATGGAACTTTTCAGAAACTGCAGGAATCCACAATATTCCTACCACCCAGCATTGTTGCATCTATACTGATAACAGTTCTGCCCCACTTGTCAGTCTAAAAATGTTTTTTTTCAAACTGCACTTTTGGACCCACTTTGGTTCCCCCTCAATTTCGACATGTTTTTGTCTCTTACCTGTCACAGGCACTTGGTCGACCTGCACAAGTGAGGTATAATTTTTATCGGGAGACTGAGTGGAACGTTGGGTAGTAGGAAATTTGTGACGGTGCGGTGATCCCACACAGAAATGTGGGGAAAATGAGATTTTTGTAGCTAAATTTGAGGTGTGCTGAGGATTCTGGGTAAGAAAACAATGGGGGATCCACAGAAGTCACACCTCCCTGGACTCCCTCAGGTGTATAGTTTTCAGAAATGTCTGGGTTTGGTAGGTTTCCCTAGATGGCTGCTGAGCCGAGTACCAAATACACAGGTGCCCTCTGCCCCCCAACAAAAACAGGCAGTTTTGTATTTGATAATTTTGATGTGTCCACGTAGTGTTTTGAGGCATTTCCTGTTGCGGGCACTAGGCCTAGCCACACAAATGAGGTACCATTTTTATCTGGAGACCTGGGGGAAGGCTGGGTAGAACGAAGTTTGTGTCTCCCCTCAGATTCCAGAACTTTGCAGCAATGAAATGTCAGGTAAAGTGTTATTTTTGCCACATTTTTAGGTTTGCCACAGGTTACCCCATCCTGGGTTCCCCTAGGTGTCTAGTTTTCACAAATGTCCATGTTTGCTATGTTTTCCTAGGTGCCTCATGAACTAAAGGCTGAAATCCACAGCTAAGCACTTTGCAAAAACAGGTCAGTTTTCTTTGGAAAAATGTGATGTGTCCATGTTGTGTTTTGGAGCATTTCCTGTCGTGGGCACTAGGCCTACCCACACAAGTGAGGTACCATTTTTATCGGGAGACTTGGGAGAGTGCTGGGTGGAAGGACATTTGTTGCTCCTCTCAGATTCTAGAACTATCTATCACCGAAATGTGAGGAAAAAATGTTTTTTTTTCCAATTTTGAGGTTTGCAAAAGATTCTGGGTAACCGAACCTGGTGGGAGTGCCACAAGTTACCCCATCCTGGGTTTCCCTAGGTGTCTAGTGTTCAAACATGCACAGGTTGGGTAGATTTTCCTAGGTGCCGGCTGAGCTACAGACCAAAATCCACAGGTAGGCACTTTCCAAAAAACATGTCAGTTGTAAATGTAAAAATGTGATTTGTCCATGTTGCGTTTCCTGTTGCGGGCACTAGGCCTACCCACACAAGTGAGGTACCATTTTTATAGGGAGACTTGGGGGAACACAGAATAGCAGAAGTGTTATTGCCCCTTGTCTTTCTCTACATTTTTTCCTTCCAAATGTAAGGTGGTGTGTAAAATAGACATCCATTGAGAAATGTCCTGTAATGCACATGCTAGTATGTATGGGGACCCCGGAATTCAGAGATGTGCAAATAAACACTGCTCCTCAACACCTTATCTTGTGCCCATTTTGGAAATGCAAAGGTTTCCTTGATACCTATTTTTCACTCTTTATGTTTCACCAAATGAATTGCTGTATACCCGGTATACAATGAAAACCCATTGCAATTTGCAGCTCATTTATTGGCTCTGGGTACCTAGGGATCTTGATGAATCTACGAGCCCTTTATATCTCCGCAACCAGAAGAGTCCAGCAGACGTAACGGTATATTGCTTTCAAAAATCTGACATTGCAAGAAAAAGTTGCAGAGTAAAACATGGAGAAAAATTGCTGTTTTTTTACCTCAATTTCAATATTTTGTTATTTCAGCTGTTATTTTCTGTAGGAAACCCTTGTAGGATCTACACAAATTACCCCTTGCTGAATTCAGAATTTTGTCTACTTTTCAGAAATGTTTAGCTTTCTGGGATTCAGCATTGATTTCATTCCCATTTCTGTCACTAACTGGAAGGAGGCCATTCTTTAAAATAGTAAAAATGGAGTATGTCCCAGTGAAATGCCAAAATTGTGTTGACAAATGTGGTTTTCTGATTTAAATCTGCGTGTTCCTGAAAACTGGAAAGATGGTAATTTTAGCACCGCAAACCCTTTGTTGATGTCATTTTCAGGGAAAAAAACACAAGCTTTGTTCTGCAACTCTTTTTTCCCATTATTAAAAAAAAACACAAACCTTTTGCTGTATTTTGGCTAATTTCTTGGTCTCCTCCAGGGGGAACCCACAAACTCTGAGTACCTATAGAATCCCTAGGATGTTGGAAAAGAAGGACACAAATTTGGCGTGGGTAGCTTATGTGGACAAAAAGTTATGCAGGTCTAAGCGCGAACTGCCCCAAATAGCCAAAAAACAGGCCTGGCACCTGAGGGGAAAAAAGACATGGCAGCAAAGAGGTTAAAGTAGCTGTTGTGGGAGTGGCACAAACAGATGTAATGCATAATGCTAGCCTCTGATCTTGTAAGGAAATTGAGGAAACATAAGGTAGACTTGTAATTATACATACACTGTCCAATGCAAAACAATGTAAACTACCACACCTTTCAAACACTCTCAAAAGAATTGAATCATCAGATACCAATGCCTCTAAATTCCATCTAATTTACAACCCACCTGGGAATAACCAATGCCTTGTTGAAAAAGTATCAACCATAATCTGTAGAAACTACCATCCTCAGCAAATCACATCTTTTGTAGCAACATGACACTGGGGCGCTGACAATAGGGTGTGTCTCCCAACTGACTTTCCTCCACACTTGGGACCTCTCCCAATTCTCCATCTCTCCTGCTGAGATAAAAAAAAGATGCAGTCCTGGGCCTCACTGTTGCTAAGGGCCATCTAAAAGCAGCAGAATCCCCTGTCATAGTTCACTAACCTGACCGCTCCCTCATCCTGTTTTTGCTCTCTTCCTCTAAAACAAATATCAAAGGCCAAACTAAACACCTGAAGCAATGAGAGACTCCACCAACGTGAGCTTGACGGCTCTATATGCCAACATTTCTGCATCCTTTGCTAAACTTCCCACATCTAATGGGGTAGAAAGCAGGACCAATCAATATCTAAACAACATAGCCTTAATGCACTTAAAAACTATTTGAAATCATCAAACACCAATAACCTTTAACAACCCTGTAATGATCAGCAAGAACTTTTTTCAAAGACAAAGTGAGAAAACTGAACTTTCTATCCATCCATTTCAATCTACTTTGTCAGAATTCAAAGTAGTAGTGCATGCAAATCTCCATAAAGTCATCTCCAAATTGGAAATGTCTACACAACTCTCAGATCTCATTCCTGCTTCTATCATGATATATTTGAGCTTTGCCTCTGAACCTCTTTGGACCACATTTAATAATCCCTCCCTTGCCCAAGGAATCATAACCAACAGCCTACAAATTGGGCTGCAGCTGACCATGAGGTTTTAAATAACTACCACCCTACTTTGAATCTTCCCTTTGTGGTCAAAGTTCTTCAAGGCTGTGTTGAAGCTCAACTGACAATTCATCTACGACAGCAATCTACTCAACCGTATACAATGAGGGTTTGGGGCAGGCTGCAACACCCAAATGGCAATACTTTATATTGTTGATGATGCTCTACTTATTTTGGACAACAGTGACACCCTCCTTGATCTATTTGTGGCGTTAGACAGCGACAACCATCCCGTTCTTCTAGAAACTCTGGAAATCATAATGGGGCTCAGAGGAACAGCGCTCAGTAGGTTCGTCTCATAACTGTACATCAACTTCTGAACCATGAAAATTCTAAATTCCACCTCTAACTTCGATGCACTTCAACAAGGTGACCCTAAGAATCCATCCTCTCCCCCGCTATCTTTAATCTATAAATAGATGCCTTCTTCAAACACTCCAACATCTCATATTATTTCTATGCAGAGAAAACCCAACTGTAAAAGAAAGTTACTTCACCTAAAGACACAGAATCCCTCGTTCAGGCTCTTGAAAATATCAAACACTATATTTACCATCACCACCTCAAATTGAATTCCTTGAAGACTGAATTATGAATAATATCTCTCCCTAACAGTTCTATGCTGGTCAACTCTGGTTAAAGGCTGACAACCTACTCAATTGCCAGCCTACCATTTCTGACTGGGCAAAATCTTTAGGCATCCAACTTGACAGGAGCCTGAACATTCAATCCCACATAAATGACTTGAAGGTGCTTAACTTCAAATAGAACTCCTGTGTGGAGTGAAATGTCTACTCCCATCTGAATATTATTCAAACATATGGTCCAATATCTAATCCTGTCAAGGCAGAGGTAAAAAACCTACTCTCACAACAATTCCTCCTACGATGCCCAAACACCTTTTTATAGTAGCCCATGTATCACAGAAACATGGGGTAATGTGAAAAGGATTCCCTTCCATCCAAAGTACTTCTACTCCCACAGGCTGTGTCTGACGTGAACTCAATTGCCTATGCTTCACTATTTGTGATGCTGTCTCAGTGTATATAATCTGTTTTTCTTCCCCGTTACTCACTCTCTAATTTGTCATTTCACCTGCACTTGGTCACTGACTAGACTTTGAATCATATTCTCTACTTTTCATGTTAGTTATTATATAGTCCTGAACCCTACTGCTTTTATCTGCTACCTTGTACTGCATTTAACACATGGCACTGCTTGCTGTTGTATCTATTCTGTTACTTTTTAAAGTACTTTCATACCCACCGAAGTCTAGCCCACGCAACATAAAAACTTAATAATCAAATAAATACAATGGGGAAGAGAAGATAATGGAGAGACACAAGGAGGTAGAAAGATTAAGCCTGATATCGCAGCACCATCCCAGCGACCACTCTCAACAGAGTACACACCATCCCACGATCAGGAAAAACCCTTGCCCCTGCCTAGCCTGCAACCCCACCAGATCTCTCTATATACAGTAATCAACAATCCTCACCTTCCATACACTGTAGGAATGACTTGCCTGCATCCATCTGTGAAAAGGGAACTTCTTGCTATTGTGACACAGCCTTAATTAGTTTAGGGAAACCACTGAAGCCTCCAACTCTTTAGGTAAGAGCCCCTTCACTATGTCTATAAATTATTTCTTGTATAGCAGTGACTGTGAACATTCTGGGACTGGCCAACACACTGTTTTCAATTTCAAAGCAGTTCTCAAAACAATACCTCTGCCCTATGGTGAGTCTAAGAACACCATCCCTGTTGCTCACCCTGCTGCTGAGCCTCCTCTCTCTCTTTCATCAGGATCGGGTATGCCTTTGATACCACCTAGTCATTGCTCCCTTCAGCCTGCTCTTCCAGGATCTTCACCATATTTTCCATCTATGCGTTCAAGAAAGTCTTCTTTATTTATGCAAGTACTCCCAGCATACTCTTAGTAAGGCTCCCCTTCTCACATTACGAAGCACTTCACACTTTTGTTCTAACTTCATAATATTTTTAATAGCTCAATCTCAGAACTCGACTAGACTCTCCAGTACTTCCTTGGGTAATTGACCCTGGCTCTTCAAACTACATATTGCCGTAGTTGATTACCATGCTATTTGCTACAGCTGCACCAATCTAGAGGCCAAGCTCTCCATCTTCTCTTCCATTTCCTACACTTCAGTGTACACATTGTGATTCAACAACGACTTCAAAAGCAATTGTTCCCCCTTAAAGAGATCAGGAGATTCTGAGGGGACCACATCACTATTTTTATTTTCTTTACTCTTGCTGGTTGTTCGAGGGGTGAAAAAAGCATTTTTTTTATTTAAGCCATTGTCTTTGATATGCTGTGGCAGGCAAGCAGGGGACACTCAGTGGATACCCAGGGGCTTACTCTGCAATAATAATGCAGCTACTGACGAAAGGGTGTCACAGTTATTTTTATGGATATGAGGGGACCAGCACATGGGCATCAGAAGAATTTTTTTCAGGGAGGGGGCATAATTTTACCGTCATCCATACTGAGGCAGCTTAACACTATGGAAGCCATAGTTGCACTGTGAGCCTACACACCAGGCTGTACCATAAATCCAGGGGAGGGGGAAGTACCACCCCTTGACCCCCCCCATGGATGCTCATGGACCAGCACCCTCCCTGACTCCATGAGCAGGCTAGAAGCACGCCTCACAGCAGAGGTGGCCAAAAACTTGATTGCTACCTGAGGACTATCTTCTGATGTATGTCTTTGCCATCATGCACCCATAAGCAACTCTAGTCCTTTCAGCAGCTCTGTTCAGCCAGAGTGGTTCACTGGCAAGTGTCTTTCCTGTTTGACCAGGCCTCAACAGTCACCCAGTGCAACATGGCTAACTCTGCAATTCAAGAGGGTTAGCAGGCTACCAACAATATCTTGCTGATAACTTGCTGCCTTTTCACACTGCCTACACAATTTGGCAGAAAATCATTGCACAACTTCATCAGTCTGAAAGCTGATGCTGTCAGTCTCAGGGTTTCAGGCCTCAAGATCCCAGAGGGCATACCAGGAGAGCAAAAGAATCAAGCCCTTTGATGGAAGCTGTTGGAAACTGGGTTACTGGTTGAGGGGGGTAAAACTCTACTCAAGCAGCAATCACAATCTCTGTCAGGGTGAAACCCAAGCAAACCACAAATTAACCTGTGCTTAAACCTCTGGTTGCTTGGCAAAAAAAGCAGTCAGGATTAACTTAGAGGCAAGGTGTAAAGAATTTATGCAGCACTTCAAACAGAAATAAATTGAAAGCAAACAGCAAGAAAAATCCCACACCAATTTAGGGAAATACAGTAACATATGATAAATTATTTGACACCAAAACTTTAAAAATCCAATCAGTAGAACTGGAGTAATGCAATTTTGATGATTTCAGTTTAGTGAAGCACCTAAAACCGCAAAGCGCCACTCACAGTTATCGGTTTGTGCGAGACTGGGGAAAAGTAACAAGTTCAGTTTAACCAAGATGGAGCATGGGCTGGATAAAGGGACCAGGTTAGTCCCACTGAAAGAGTTACCTTCAAAGTCCAGCGCAAAGAGTTTAGTTTGCCATGGAAGGGGGCCATGAGGAGTAGGGTGAGTGTTGCAGATAATCATCAATGTGGCATGAAGAGCCTGTCGGGCATCGTGGATAGTCATACTAGAGCTTCACATTGGTGGTCATCATGAGCTGTCAATGCTCTAGCATGAAATGGTCATCTCATCTGATGGTGTTGCAGGCAGCAAGATCTTGGCACAAACAGGCCTGTTTGAGAAGAGCCCAATGCTTCAGGAGAGAGCAACTGAGGCTACACCAAGGGTCCAGGACCTGAGGGGCACAAAGTGGTGGTAGGAAACTCAATTCAGCAAATGTCAGTGGGGCACTAGAAGGTCCAGTTGCAGGTATAGGCAGAAGGTCAGCTAGGCAGTGGCATAGAGCCTCTGGAGCTTGTTATGTCTCTGTAGCTCAAAACAGGTGGTCAACGGGCTGACTATTGTAGTCACTTCAGCTTGGGATGAAGGATGCATGCCCAGTCTTCCTTCTCAGCAAACGGAGCAGCAGGTAGCAGAGCAGCAGAGTAGTGGGCAGTTATGTGGCTGCACTTCTGGCAGCTTAGCAGCACAGCAGTCCTTCTTCTGTAGTACCCAGCGGTCTAGTAGTGTACATAGGATTTGGACCTGAGGGTCCAATACTTTATATCTGGTGCCCACTTTGAAGAGGGAGAAGGTTCTGGAGAATTCCCTTTAATGTCCTTGAAGTTTTGTGTCTCCCCTGTAATGGCTCAAAGCTGGCTGCATGAAGAAGGTCGAGGTGGGAAGTCCTTTGTGTGAAAGCAGAGCTCAGCCTATTCAGTTGCAAGTGGGGCTGTGCCCAGCTATGCCCCAACTCATCCTGCCAGTTTAAATATATTACACCCTTCCCTCTGGGCTGTTTAGGGCCTACCTTAGGGGTTATTTATAGGTATTAAAAAAGGAAGGTTTAGGCCTGGCAAAAGGTTTGTCTTGCCAGATCGAAATGGCAATTTAAAACTGCACACATAGGCTGCAGTGGCAGGTCTGAGACATGTTTAAAAGGGCTACTTAAGTGGGTGGCACATAAGTACTACAGCCTACTAGTAGCATTTTGTTGGACCTGGCTTTTTGACAGGGTCATCCCTAAACTTTTTGCCTTCCTCCTTCTCTTTTTCTGACCTCATTTCTGCTGGCTTTTAGACTCTGCGCACTTTACCACTGCTAACCAGTGCTAAAGTGCATATGCTCTCTCCCTTTTTAAACATGGTAACTTTGGATCATACCTGATTGGACTATTTAATTTACTTATAAGTCCCTATTAATGTGCACTATATGTGCCTAGGGCCTGTAGATTAAATGCTACTAGTGGGCCTGCAGCACTGATTGTGCCACCCACTTAAGTAGCCCCCTTAACCTTGTCTCAGGCCTGCCATTGCAAGGCATATGTGTGCAGTTTCACTGCCACTTTGACTTGGCATTTAAAAGTACTTGCCAAGCCTAGAACTCCCCTTTTTCTACATATAAGTCACCCCTAATGTGTGCCCTAGGTAACTCCTAGAGCAGGGTGCTGGTGTGGGTAAAAGGCAAGACATGTACCTGTGTAGTTATATGTCCTGGTAGTGTAAAACTCCTAAATTTGTTTTTGCACTACTGTGAGGCCTGCTCCCTTCATAGGCTAACATTGGGGCTGCCCTCATACATTGTTGAAGTGGCAGCTGCTGATCTGAAAGGAGCAGGAAGGTCATATTTAGTATGGCCAGAATGGTAATACAAAATCCTGCTGATTGGTGAAGTTGGATTTAATATTACTATTCTAGAAATGCCACTTTTAGAAAGTGAGCATTTCTTTGCACTTAAATCTTTCTGTGCCTTACAATCCACGTCTAGCTGGGCTTGGTTGACAGCTCCTTGTGCATTCACTCAGACACACCCCAAACACAGGGTACTCAGCCTCACTTGCATACATCTGCATTTTGAATGGATCTTCCTGGGCTGGGAGGGTGGAGGGCCTGCTCTCACACAAAGGACTGCCACACCCCCTACTGGGACCCTGGCAGACAGAATTGAACTGAAAGGGTACCTGATGCACTTCTTAGCCACTCTTTGAAGTCTCCCCCACTTCAAAGGCACATTTGGGTATAAAACAGGGCCTCTGCCCTGCCTCATCAGACACTTGCTGGAGAAGAAACCTGAACCAGAAACAACATCCTGCCAAGAAGAACTGCCTGGCTGCTCAAAGGACTCACCTGTCTGCTTTCTACAAAGGACTGCTGCCTTGCTGTTGGCCTGCTGCCTTGCTGAACTCTTGTCTGGCTGTAAAGTAAAAGTGCTCTCCAAGGGCTTGGATAGAGCTTGCCTCCTGTTCCCTGAAGTCTCAGGACCAAAAGGACTTCTCTTTTTCACTTGGACGCTTTGTGCGCTGAAATTTTTGACGCACAGCTTGTTCCGCGGCGAGAAAAATGCTGCACAACGACGCTTATCGACACAACGCCTTCGGGACGACCGGAACTTCGACGCACGGCCTCGCAAGGACAACGCCGCCCGACTTCCAGAGGAGAAATCGACGCAACGTCTGCCGTGAGAGCGAAACTTCGACGCGCAGCCCCGCAGAACGATGCGCAGCCGGAAAACAAGCAGGAGAATCCACGCACAGACCCGGGACATCTGGTAATCCCCGCGACCCACCGACAGAGACTGTCCGCGAGCCGGAAAACGACGCATGACTTCCCCGCGTGAAAAATAACGCCGCAAGTCCGTATGTGCTGGGGAGAAATCGACGCACACACCATTTTTCCACGTATCTCTTCTTCTGCGGCCCTTTGCGGAGATTTTCAACTCCAAACCAGGTACTTTGTGCTTGAAAGAGACTTTGTGCCAGATGTAGCAAAAATCCAATTTGCGTGTTACAAATTGCGAGTCCTTCCGACTCGCAATTTGCAACTCGCAAATTGGAAGGCAGAACGGTGTCTCAGACACCGTCTGCGAGTCGCTATGGGGTCGCAAAGACCCACCTCATTAATATTAATGAGGTGGGTCACAAATTGCGGCCCCATAGCGACTATGGGCACTCGCAAACATGGAGGCCTGCTGTAGTCAGCAGACCTCCATGTTCGTGACTGCTTATAAATAAAGCAGTTTTTTTTTTTTTAAGTGTAGCCCGTTTTCCTTAAAGGAAAACGAGCTGCACTTAAAAAAAAATCCGAAACCTTTAGTTTCGGTATTTTTTCAGGGCAGGTAGTGGTCCCTTGGACCACTACCTGCCCTGAAAAAATAATTTGTGGTCCATTCACAAAGGGGAAGGGGTCCCATGGGGACCCCTTCCAATTTGCGAGTGGGTTACCATCCACTTCAAGTGGATGGTAACTGCGACACCATTTGCGACAGCATATGCGGTCGCAAATGGTATTGCATACCACTGCGAATCGCAAATAGGAAGGGAACACCCCTTCCTATTTGCGATTCGGAAATGCATTTTGCGAGTCGGTCCCGACTCGCAAAATGCATTTCTGCATAGGAAACTGAGATTTGCGACTCGCAAACGGCATTTTTTGCCGTTTGCGACTCGCAAATCGTTTCCTACATCTGGCCCCTAGTTTGCTTTTTAAAGACTTAAGACACTTTATATCACTTTCCAGTGATATCTCTACAATATCACATTGCATCTTTATTCGTTTTGTCCTACAATTACCCTGATAAATATTATATATTTTTCTAAACACTGTGTGGTGTATTTTTGTGGTGCTATATTGTGGTATTGTATGATTTATTGCACAAATACTTTACACATTGCCTTCTAAGTTAAGCATGACTGCTCGTGCCAAGCTACCAGAGGGTGGGCACAGGCTGATTTTGGACTGGGTGTGACTTACCCTGACTAGAGTGAGGGTTCTTGCTTGGACAGAGGGTAACCTGACTGCCAACCAAAAACCCCATTTCTAACACATTTAATTTGCACGCCCGAGGTACATGTACTACCACTTTAATTGGGACTTACAAGTAAATGAAATGTGCCAATTTGGTATAAGCCAAACTCTATTTTCCATGTTTTAAAGGAGAGAACACAAGCAGTTTAGCACTGGTTAGCAGATGTGAAATGTGCACAGTCCTAAAAGCCAACAAAAATGGGTTCAGAAAACAGGATGGTGAAAGCAAAACGTTTGGCCATGACCCTGCAAAAGAGATAAACTTTCCTGCTTAGGCTATAGAACATGGCTGAAGGCCCTGCTCTGCAAGTACACTTGTAAGTTTTACACCTCTCTGAATTCAGTCATATCCCTATGTTACTACTCTCCTGAGCCATTGAAGTGACCAGAGGGGAACCCTTTTCTTCTCTGTGGACCCCATCTTTTACGCTCCTAACCTTAACTTGCTCAAAGATGCACTCGCCAGTAGGCACACAGTACCACCATGACCAACAAAGTGAAGTGGCCCTTTCCACCCCTTGTAGCAGACTTCAGTCCCAACCCAACAAAAATTCTGACCATAAGGATAGCAGCCAACCTATGGCATTGAGACCTGTCAGCATAAAGACCCACCACCGGACCATCCACTACCAGGTGGAAGCTCCAAGGCGGGGCCATTGGGTAGGGCTCTCTTCCAGCCTTGGGAATGGCAAGGAGTTCACTATAGGCTCCTTAGATTTCTCTGACCTCTATGGTTTCTTAGAATGGGGGGCAGTAGCCCCGGGTGTTAGGCAGACTACTTCCACTCTACCCCCACCAGTCCAGGGGTGGTATCCTGAGACTAACATTTAAGCCCAGAGTTGGTACCCTGTGGCTGATCAGAGCGGAAGCCATGAGCCCGTCCTCACCGACTCCTCAAAGTAGGCTCCTGTACCCTCTGCTTGGGAGTAATGCCCCAAGAAAACGGAACTGTCAGAGTGCAATGGGCAGCCGCACCTCGCAGTTCTCCTGACACCCCAGGCAACTAATTCCTCAGAATGAAGTCTATTGGCATCTCTGGACTAACTATGACCATCCCTGGGGTCACTTTCCCACCCCACCTCAAGGATACCAGGGCGATGGGGCAGAAAAAGTCCTGCCCTTGGGCCTGACTTATCCTATACACCTGACCAGTCTATTGCTCTGGAGAAACCAGCCTTTCTACTACCATGGTTGGGCCAGCCACTGTGTCCCTCAGAGCAATGACAGAGATCCTGTTAAGTTTCACCTCGTGAAAGTGACAAATCACACCCTCAGGGATGACAAGGTCATCCTCTGACTTTATCTAAGAGCTAAGGGAAATCATGGCATAGTCTAAGATCAGCAACTGGAGACTACTAACCCCTAAATCTTAAGTGCCCACCCCTGTAGAATTCTCACCAATAGGTAGTTTCTTCAGACAGACAGATTCTCCCTACTTGTGTCCTGACCCAGAGCACTCAAATCAGTGGGGTTGGAAATGGTGGGACCACCACCCACCTACTTCTCAGAAGGGGCATAGGAACCCTTCCTTTCCCTCTTATTCTGGGACTTGTCTGGGTCTTGCTTGACCTTCTCCTCACTCTGCTGGGGGAACCTGCAACACCTTTCTTGGAGTCATCCCCAGGTACCTTCTCAGACATTCTGGTACTGATCTAGAGGTCTGCCTCCTTTGCAAACTCTGGGGTCAGTGAGCTTGCTATCAACCAGGTGCTGGCACAGCTCCACAAAACATGTGCTAAGGACATGCTCTCTTTCTATCAGATTAAACAACCTAGTAAAACATCAGCTTTGTTGCCCCAACCCAACCATTTAGTGCCTTGCTGGTATAATCAAGACAATTCACCCAAGGCTGGGTCTGCATCTTTTGGCTACCCCTGAACCTAATGTGGACCTTCTCTGGGGTGACTCCAGATTTGGTGACAAGGATGATTTCCTTGATATGTACTTCATCTGGTCCCAGTGTAAGCCAGCTATCCCTCCTCACTGTAGGCATGGGTTTCCAGTGTGATATCTCCCCAAACATCTTTTGGGACTGTGTGCATCTTAAGGGCTACATCAAAAGCAGAAAACCACTTATCTGTGTCATCCTCTACCACATGGCTGGGCACCATATCTTTAGGTATGTGAACCTTCTTGTCTCTCTCAGACACTGCAGGTATGTTGCCACCATTACTGCTGCTCTGAGTTCCAGATCTCTGAGACTATGCTCATAGGTCATTCTCCTCACCTCCAAGGCCAGTTTCTTTTCTTCTAGGGCTAGCTCTTTCTACATTTTGACCTTGACCATTCGCAGCTGAAACTATCTCTGCCTTCCTGTCTGCCAGCTCCTTTGGAGAGAAGCCTTGTGAATGTGCACTACTTCTTGCTTCGACAGGGAGTTCCAACTCTGGAGATGAGTCATCCCCCTCCTCTGAGTGCTGCATCTCAGGGCTGGTATTCAGGCCCTGCTCCTGCTTAACCATATCATTCTCCTCATTTCCATCCTCTGTTGCCATCAGTAACTGGTGGTCCTCTGTCCATTAGCAACACAAAAAGATGATGGACGGAGTGCTGACAATGCAAACATTCACCCCCAGTCACAGATCTGGGTTTAATCCATTGTTCTTTTGCTCACCATGCCACCCCAGTTTGGACCCAGCCATATGCAAATCAGTCTTCACCCTGTTCCTCATGGGAACAGCCCAGCCCGAACTGCTAGGCCAGGTCCTCACTGGACCGGAAACAAGCATACTGGGACCGGTTTCGGGGTTTCACCCCTCATCAGCCAGGCTAGCCTGATTCCAGTGGCACAGTGAGCAAGGGACCCACATCTGGGCATACCCTTCCCACTTAGGGCAACTTTAGCAATACAAAAAGATGATGGATGGAGTGCTGACAATGCAAACACTCACCCCCAGTCACAGATCTGGGTTAAATCCATCGTTCTTTTGCTCACCATGCCACCCCAGTTTGGACCCAGCCATATACAAATCAGTCTTGACCCTGTTCCTCATTGGAACAGTCCAGCCCGAACTGCCAGGCCAGGTCCTCACTGGACCGGAAACAAGCATCCTGGGACCGGTTTCGGGGTTTCACCCCTCATCAGCCAGGCTAGCTTGATTCCAGTGCCACAGTGAGCAAGGGACCAAGGGACCCACGTCTGGGCATACCCTTCCTACTTAGGGCAACTTTAGCAACACAAAAAGATGATGGACGGAGTGCTGACAATGCAAACACTCACCCCCAGTCACAGATCTGGGTTTAATCCATTGTTCTTTTGCTCACCATGCCACCCCAGTTTGGACCCAGCCATATACAAATCAGTCTTGACCCTGTTCCTCATGGGAACAGTCCAGCCCGAACTGCCAGGCCAGGTCCTCACTGGACCGGAAACAAGCATCCTGGGACCGGTTTCGGGGTTTCACCCCTCATCAGCCAGGCTAGCTTGATTCCAGTGGCATAGTGAGCAAGGGACCCACGTCTGGGCATACCCTTCCCTCTTAGGGCAACTTTAGCAACACAAAAAGATGATGGACGGAGTGCTGACAATGCAAACACTCACCCCCAGTCACAGATCTGGGTTAAATCCATTGTTCTTTTGCTCACCTTGCCACCCCAGTTTGGACCCAGCCATATGCAAATCAGTCTTGACCCTGTTCCTCATGGGAACAGTCCAGCCCGAACTGCCAGGCCAGGTCCTCACTGGACTGGAAACAAGCATCCTGGGACCGGTTTCCGGGTTTCACCCCTCATCAGCAAGGCTAGCTTGATTCCAGTAGCACAGTGAGCAAGAGTTACAACTCTGGAGATGAGTCATCCCCCTCCTCTGAGTGCTCCATCTCAGGGCTGGTATCCAGGCCCTGCTCCTGCTTAACCATATCATTCTCCTCATTTCCATCCTCTGTTGCCATCAGTAACTGGTGGTTCTCTGTCCATGCCTTCAGAGCTTTCTGAAGCTCCAACTTCTTGGTACATTTCTAGGGAGGCAGTCCCCAATTCCTTACAGAACTGCCTAAGCTCAACCACAGTGTAGCCCTCTGGGTTGATGAATTTGAATTCCAACAGACTCAGTCAGGTAGAGTGAGAGTGAATTCCGAAAAAGAAAAAAGGACAGTCAAGGAGAATTTAAAAACAATGTAAAATGGTACTAAATTATTTAACTGGGATGTCAGTGTAACACCAAATCACAGTATGGCACTGCATAACCACAAGTCCTAATTTCACTTTTGAACACCAATGTTGGACACTGGATCACTGGTTGATGGGGGGGGGGGGGGAGTCTCTACTCAAGCAGCAATCACAATCTCTGTCAGGGTAAACACATAAGCAAACCTCAAATTAACCTGTGTTTAACCTTCTGGTAGCATGGCACAAAAGCAGTCAGGCTTAACTTAGAGGCAATTTATAACGTATTTATGCAGCACTTCAAACAGTAATAAAATGACAGCACAACACAAGAAAAATTCCACACCAATTTAGAAAACTAGAGAAACGTAGTATAAAGTATTTGACACCAAAACAACAAAAATTCAATCAGTAGAACGGGAGATATGCAATTTTAAAGATTTCAGGTAAGTAAAGCATATGAAAGCATAAAGAGCCACTTGAGGTTTTCTGGTTGTGCAAGAGCATGGGGAAAGTTAGGGGACACTGTCCCTGTATTTGCAGCTCCATCTTTCAAGGCGCAGGTGGCACGTCGCCTGAACTTTAAAGGGCGAGAGATTCCCCTGCTTTGGGTGCTGTGAGTGACTGTACTCGTTTGTACGGAGAAGTGTGTGGGGTTCTGAGCGTGCCCTCAGGGGTACACTAACTGTGCATTGCCTCACTGTGATACCTCCAGGCGTTCTTTTTGCCTCTGTGTCAAAGTTCATAATATGACGTGATGGGTTGGCTGAAATTGTGCAGCAATCAGATTGCAAAATGTAAATAGGGCCTCTGTCTCAGTGTCACTGATTAAGCAAGCACTAGAGACACATCCAACCCAGTCACGGCTAGCAGGAGAGAAAATGGTCGAGGTGGTGCAGTGTGTGGCGATAAACAAAATATAAGAATAATAAAAAATGTACCTTTCTTGCTGCGCCGCTCTGATCCGCTCCGGTCATCCACTGAGGGCACAGGCTCCCAGCCTGCCCAGTGTCCAATCCTAGAGCTGCTTTCATGCTGTTAGCAGGATTGGACTGAGCCCCCAGCCAGGGCGCTCCGAGGCAGAGTGATAGTCTCTGCCTGCTTTCTCCCACCCGGCAACACAGTGCTGAGTTGGAGAGAGCCTAGTGTGCATGTATGTTGGCCAGGCGGCCAAACATACATGTTCAATGAGGGACAGTGCTGTAGACTCCCCCTCTGTCCCTGTCATGTCCGCCGCCCCTTTTACAGTAAAACCATAATAAACTTATTTATTATGGTTTTACGGTAAAGTTTTTGCAGCTGCTGCTGCAGGGGGGGGTGGGGGGGTGACGCTCCTCCGCTATCGTGGAGGAACCGCCACTGATCCAACCCTTTGAAAAGGTTTTGGTATGTTTTGCCCCTAAAGTTTTTTTTTTTTTTTTTTTAAGGTAGCCAAAATATGTATTTTAATGAACATTTGTCAACTATATTACTGGACCAACCTGCTATGACACAACTAATATCTCATACTGAGGCTCAATAAAACTTCATCCAAGGAATTATCAAAGACGGGATCTCTGGTTACTGCCCCAGCAGAATGAGCATCATCTTAATATAACTCTTTACATCAACTCATTTTGAAACAGACTTTGATGTATAAAGGCCTACTCATCTCAAAACCCTCTTAACATCTACCTTAGCCCACTATTGAACCACATCAAGTCTTACAACCTATTTTGATACAGCTATACCAAAGGCACTAAGGTCATTCTAAAGTGGAGAAATGTAATGGACCAATGCAATTCAGGGCTAGATTATTGGCTTGGAGTGGTCATCCAGTCGGTACTGAGAAACAAACTTAACATTTAGTCTTCCACAACCAAGAACCTAGTTTGTGAAGAATGGGAGAGCTATCAACCTGTATATCATCGGACTTCAAGAATTCAGTCCACCGCCAATGGCATTGACTGAAGGAAGAAATGTGGGAGTTATCATGGACTCCAACCTATGACCTGTGCATGTGCTCCTAATGTACCTAGTCACAAGGAGCACTCTCTTCACCATGCAAAGCTTATTATGCATCTTCCTACATCTATGTTTCCCGCAGAAGATGCAGGTTACCGTTGCCCCGGTCATTTCTCATTTGAACAACACAAACAACCTCTACGTAGAGACTCAGCCCTTCCTATTCGAAAGACTTCAAACAATCCTAAATGCAATAGCAATACATCTCCTATACCTTTGTGTAAGAAAGTAGCCTCTTTCTAGCATGGTTACACCCACTTCTGGCCTGTTTGTGACTGTGTGTCAGTGTGTTTTTACTGTGTCACTGGGATCCTGCTAGCCAGGACCCCAGTGCTTAGGTAACAATCTATATGTCAGTGTGTTTTGCCTGTCTCACTGGCATCATGCTAACCAGGACCCCAGTGCTCATAGTTTGTGGCCTAATGTGTATTCCTGTGGAGTGCCTAACTGTGTCACTGAGGCTCTGCTAATCAGAACCTCAGTGCTTATGCTCTCTCTGCTTTTAAATTTGTCACTGTAGGCCAGTGACTACATTTACCAATTTCAATTGGCATACTGGACCCCCCTTATAAGTCCCTAGTATATGGTACCTAGGTACCCAGGGCACTGGGGTTCCAGGAGATCCATATTGGCTGCAGCATTTCTTTTGCCACCCATAGGGAGCTCAGACAAACCCTTGCACAGGCCTGCTATTGCAGCCTGCGTGAAATAATGTACACGTTATTTCACAGCCATTTGTACTGCACTTAAGTAACTTATAAGTCTCGTATATGTCTAACCTTCACTTGCTGAAGGATAGGTGCAAAGTTACCAAGTGTGAGGGCACCCTTGCACTAGCAAAGGTGCCCCCACATAGTTCAGGGCCATTTCCCTGGACTTTGTGAGTGCGGGGACACCATTACACGTGTGCACTACATATAGGTCAATACCTATATGTAGCTTCACAATGGTAACTCCGAATATGGCCATGTAACATGTCTAAGATCATGGAATTGTCCCCCCATTCCAAATCTGGTATTGGGGAGCCAATTCCATGCATCCTGGGCCTCTGCCATAGACCCCCAGTACTACTAAACCAGCTCTCTGAGGCTTGAACTGCAGCTACAGCTGCTGCCACCCCACAGACAGGGTTCTGCCCTCCTGGGGTCTGGGCAGCCCAGTCCCAGGAAGGCAGAACAAAGCATTTCCTCTGAGAGCAAGGTGTTACACCCTCTCCCTTTGGAGTAGGTGTTACATGCTTAGGATGGGTAGCCTCCCCCAGCCTCTGGAAATGCTTTGAAGGGCACAGATGGTGTCCTCCTTGCATAAACCAGTCTACACCAGTTCAGGGATCCCTTCTTCCCTGTTCTGGCAGGAACCTGGACAAAGGAAAGGGGAGTGAACACTCCCCTGTCCATCACCACCCCAGGGGTGGTGCCCAGAACTCCTCTAGTGTATCCCAGACTTCAGCCATCTTGCTTTGCAAGGTGTGGGGGCACTATGGATGGCTCTGAGTGGCCGGTGCCAGCAAGTGACGTCAGAGACCCCTCTTGATAGGTCCATACCTGATAAGGTAGCCAATCCCCCTCTCAGGGCTATTTAGGGTATCTCCTCTGGGATCTCTTCAGATTCTGCTTGCAAGTTTCCTTCAGGAATCCTCTGCAACAACTTCAGACGCTTCTGACCTCGGATCATTCGCTGCCTGCTCTAAGAAACGCTGTAACTGCAACAAAGTGTCTACAGTGACACTTTTCTTCAGCAACCTGAGTTCCAAGTCAGCAACTGCAACTGTTTCCATGGTGTGCATGCTCTGAGGACTCCCTGTCTTCATCCTGCACCAGAAGGACCAAAGAAATCTCCCATGGAGTGACGGAGTCACTCCCCTGCTCCAAGCAGGCACCTTCCAAGGCGACGACCGGTACCCTGGGACTCCTCTCATGGCGATGAGCATGCTCCTAAGGACACAGAGGGTGGACATCATCGACATAGAATGTCCTGAGGTCCTGCTGACGCAATTTGGAGGAGGTAAGATGTTGCCTTCCCTGAGAACGACAGTACCCTGTGTATTGTGTCTTCTTCGCCTCCTGAGGTCTTTGTGCACTCGTTGCAAAATTCTTTTGTGCACAGCCTGGCCCACGTCCCCAGCACTCCACCCTGCGATGCTAAACTCGCTGAGTTGTTACCCAGCGGCGCGGGACCTTCTTTTGTTGTGCTGCATCAACCGCGGTTTGCACCTCATTTGAACCCAGATCCTGCAGCTTCTGGGGGTGCTGGCTGGCATCCTGAGGGCTCTCTAAAGTGCTGACAGCCCCCTCTTCCTCCTCACACAGAGTTGAGGCACCCAGGTCCCTCCTGGGTCCATCCAGCGCCATTTTTATGAAAAATGTACTTTTGCCATAGACAAGGCTTGTTGGCGCCTTCTAACACGAAATCTCGTCTGCAACGATCTTCACACCGTGGGACATCTTTTGCATCACGCAGGAACCTGCTGGCATCTTCCTAGGGTGCATTTCTGCAGTCTTCGACTAACCAGGGACTCGTCTTTTGCACTTTCTTCTGGGTTGGCAGGGGCGCCTGTCCTTCCTGGAACTTCTTTCGACTTCTGGATTTGGTCCCCTTCCTTTGCAGGTCTTCAGGTCCAATAATCCAGCAGTTGTTCTTGGTTGGTTGCTGCAAAATCCCCAAAACAAGGTGTAGTGTGTCCTAAGGAAACTTGCCGTACTTTACTCCTGCTTTTCTGGGCTCTGGGGTGGGGTAATTTACTTACCTTTACTGTATTCTTACTCTCCCAGCGATTCTGCACACACTACACTTGTCTAGGGGGGAATTCGTGATTCACATTCCACTTTTTTAGTATATGGTTTGTGTTGCCCCTAAACCTATTTTCTCCCATTGCATTCTACAGGATTTCCTACTGTTTGCATTGTTCTATGACTATTTACTTGTCTAATTGTGGTGTCTAGTGTATATATTGTGTATAATACTTACCTCCAGAAGGAGTATTGTCTCTAAGATATTTTTGGTACTGTGTCACCCAAATAAATACCTTTATTTTTGGTAACACTGCGTATTGTCCTTACTTGTGTATAAGTACTGTGTAACTATGAGTGGTATTGCATGAGCTTTGCATGTCTCCTAGTTCAGGCTAAGATGCTCTGCTATAGCTACCTCTATCAGTCTAAGGTGCTAGAACACTACTACATTCACTAACAAGGGATAACTGGACCTGGTGTAAGGTGTATGTACCCAAGGTACCCACTACAAACCAGGCCAGCCTTTGTGGGCAAGACCATATAAGAGCTGCCTTCCAAGTACTTGCTACCCAGACGGTCCTCTGTCAAAGAAGCTTCATTGTTCAACCACGTAAAACTACAAACACATTCATTGAACAGAACCTCTGCTCTAGTTCGGCACCTCACCTGACTGTTAGTCCATAGATGTAAGAATGCATTGATTCCTGTAGCTTCTAAGGCACTGTCCTCTCACATGCACATCCCTCATCTCCTGCACTCACCCAAGACTGGCCTACGCCTGACACTTCCAGTCTTGGCTCAGAGAGTAGAGCTTTTGCACTGCTTTTAGATCTCTTGAAATTTCCAGGGTAAATGTGTATGTAGCCAAACCATTCCAGGGGTTTTTGCACTCTGACCTTGTAGTCCAAATATTATAGCCCAATTTAAAGAACTATACATCTTAGAATGCAAATAAAGACCCTAGACTGGATGAGTTACTCATAAATGGAACAGGGAAACTTGACAACTTATGAATGCTGTCTTGGGCCACACAAATTAAGAGGCAGTTGAGTGTGCAGTATTGAGGGACATAGTTCTGACAAGAGCACAATAAACCTATCTCAGCTATGTGTGAATGTTACACACTTCGATAACATTTACACAGGAAGACACAATATTTCAAGGAGCATTACTTCATCAGCCCAGTAAAAAATACAGAGTTCGGAAAGACAGAAGAAACTGCAATGACTATTTATTTTATATAGTAACATAACAAGAAGAACTGGAAAAACCAAAAGGTCTCGCCTATGTAAGAGATATTGGCTTTGTCAATGTGCTTTACACATGCTCTACTGTAATGCAGCTGCTGTGCATCTTGGCTGAAAGGAAACGAAACAACAATTTGGATTGCAATAGGTTGCACATTTACTTGAGTTAGAGCTATTGGCATTGTAAATTCATAACTGGACTTTTCTTGCCACATAAATTGGTCACCTCTGTCTCATAATTTCGTCTTTTCCTGCCATATAATTTTAGTGGCCCAGCATATAACTAAAGCACTTCCATTTACTTTCTTCCTCTATCTTCAGCACAAAATGAAAATGTTACCATTTAGCATCCTAGTTTAAATCTGCCATGCTAATTCAAATAGAATGCCACTTTTACCACCCCACCATCAGAGTTGCTGGCTGGCTAAAACAATTCCCCCAAAAAAGACACCAGACAGCCACAGAGGAGAAATAAACTAGAACGGTCACCCAAACATAGCAAGAGTGTTCGAACAGTCATAATGTAAGAAGGTGTAAAATTGTCCTGAATTATGGTCATAAATGCAATAATGCGAGATTATTAAAACATATACAATTATCATTTAAACCTTTATCAGAAATAAACTTTTGGCATTAGACTGTAATCTTCAAAACGGTCCCTACCAAAACAAAAATATCATTTTAAAGAAATATGGTTGTGTAATGGTTGTTAGCCCCTAGAGAGCATAATCCCATGAAAACACAGGATAAATTAATGAAGATTAACCATATACTTAGCCCGTAGAGAGCGTTTTTGGGCTAGCAGTCCTACTGCAATGATATTACAAGTAAGAGCTTTAAAACAAAACTTCTCCCAGCTGTAAAACAAAAGTTTTATCCATGAGAAAGCTCAAAAGACACTGAATGGTGGGAGGGGTTATTATTTTGGGGTTCCCACTAATCTATTGTGGGGACCCAGAGATGATGTAGACAGAAAGAGTGTTTTGAAGGGTTGTCCCATTGTCCTTGGACCACCACAGGCTGAGTAATAAGCAAAAATGTTTTGTAAAAGTAATGCCCTGCAAAGCATTATTGGGTGAGTTATTGTGCCGTGAAAATTATAGTATTTTAACTGCAGTGCTCAGAACAGCCCCTAGAGGACACCACAATAAAAACAGCATTTGGAAGAAAGATGGTCATGTCACTGTATAGTTAGTACCTACAGGGCATAACCAGGCAAAAAGAAAATAGCAGAAAATAATGCAGAGTACCCATATATTTAACCCCTTGACAGCATAGTGCATTACATATTGTCAGGAGTAGCAGGCCTACAGCAATGATATTACATACAATGCCCTTAAAACACAAGCTATTCTTAGCTGTGAAACAAATGTTCCAGCCATGAGAACGCTTAAAAAGGCTCTGAATGGAAGGAGGGGTTATTTTGGGGTCCCCTCTAACCTAGGGCCATATGTACAAACACATTTTCACATTGACACAGAATGGGAAAAACCCTTTGCTACATCTGGCCCCTAGTGTGGGGACCTAGAGATGAGCTAGACAGAAAGAGCGCGTCATACTGAAAGTTTTGGTGTCAGTCCCGTTGTCCTAGGACCACCACATGGTGAGTTATGGGCAAAAATGTTTTGTAAAAGTAATGCCCTGCAAAGCATTATGGGGCGAGTTTCCCGAGTGCGGTGAATATTGTAGTACCATCTAGACACCAAGGATAAAAAAAAAATGTGTTTGTTTATTTTTTATATGTGGGGAGCAACCCCTTAGGCAAGGGTCTCTACCCGGGGAGCAAAATTAATTTTAGGCCATTTCTGCATATCAGCCTAATATAATTAGGCTCATCTGCCTCCGGGGGGGCAGAAACCACTAGACACCAGGGTTTTTTTTTTTTTTTTATTAACATGAGGGGAGCGGCCCCTTGGGCAAGGGCCACTTCCCAGGGGGCAAAAATATTTTTAGGCTGGGTAGAAACCCCCTAGACACCAGGGATAAAAAAAAATTGTTTATGTTTATTTTTGATATGTGGGGAGCGACCCCTTAGGCGAGGGTCGCTACCCGGGGGGGGGAATTAATTTTAGGCCATTTATGCCCCCATGGGGGGCAGAAACCACTAGACACCAGGGTTTTTTTTTGTTATTGACATGAAGGGAGCGGCCCCTTGGGCAAGGGCCGCACCCTGGGGGAGGAAATGTTTTTAGGCCTTTTCTGCCCCACGGGGGCAGATCGGCCTATTATAATTAGGCCGATCTGCCCCCGGGGG
The DNA here is from genome assembly GCF_031143425.1 of Pleurodeles waltl. Lineage (NCBI taxonomy): Eukaryota > Metazoa > Chordata > Amphibia > Caudata > Salamandridae > Pleurodeles > Pleurodeles waltl. Next base: position 578,837,146 of record NC_090451.1, read on the forward strand.
GGCAGAAACCCATAGACACCAGGGATATATATTTTTTAGGCCAAGGGTCACTCCCCTGGAGGGCAAATTGCATTTAGGTGATTTCTGCCCGGATCGGCCTATTTTTATTAGGCCAATCTGCCCCCAAGGGGGGCAGAAACCACTAGACACCAGCGATTTGTATTTTTTTATTGACATGAAGGGAGCGGCCCCTTGGGCAAGGGCCTCTCCCAGTGGGGCAAATTATTTTTAGGCCATTTCTGCCTCCCCAAGGGGGGCAGAAAGCCCACCAGGGAAGATTTTTTTTTCAAAATAAAAGGGTGGGGTTATTGCCATACCCCGACCCCAAATAAATGAGGCCAAAGTTGTTCTGCCCACCAGTGGGGGGCATCTACCCCCGAACCACACCCCGGGGGGGGGGGCAAAACGTCTACTAGATGCCAGGGAATAAAAAAAAAAAAGAATAGGGGGGTGGTGGCTACCAATCAGTATGTGCCTGGTTATGGCCCCCACCCCATCTGAAGGGGGTAACAGTCTTTAATCTCTCCCCCAGCCCCCTAAAACATCTTATCCCATGGCAAGCAAGAGGACATTTGATTATTTGGGGTTTTGGTTTTACATTTGGGCCATGAGGGTTGGGCTAACTCTCAAAATTGTCCCACTTGGAATGTTGAGGGCTGCACTTTTTGGACTTTGGGACGCTGCCATGTAGAAAAATCCACAAGACCTAGACACATCTGAAAATTAAACATCTGGGTGATTCCAGGGTGGTGTGCTTCACATGCACCCCGCACAATTTTCTTACCCACAATGCCCTGCAAACCTCCAACTTTGCTGAAAATCACATATTTTTGTGATGGAACCTTCCGGAATCTGCAGGAATACACAAAATTCCTACCACCCAGCATTGTCTCATCTATACTGATAAAAATTCTGCTGCACTAGTCAGCTTAAAAATGTTTTATTTTAAACTTCCCTTTTCGACCCGCTTTGGTTCCCCCTCAATTTCGACATGTTTTTGGCTCTTCCCTGCCACAGGCACTTGGCCCACCTACACAAGTGAGGTATCATTTTTACCAGGAGACCGAGGGGAACGTTGGGTGGTAGGGAATTTGTCCCGGTGCAGGGATCACTCACAGAAATATGGGAAAGATTTAATTTACTTAGCTAAATTTTAGGTTTGCTGAGGATTCTGGGTAAGAAAACACTGGAGGATACACGCAAGTCACACCTCCCTGGACTCCCTCATGTGTCTAGTTTTCAGAAATGTCTAGGTTTGGTAGGTTTCCCTAGATGGCTGCTGAGCCCAGGACCAAAAACGCTGGTGCCCCCGCAAAAACAGGTAGTTTTGTATTTGATCATTTTTATGTGTCCAGATAATGTTTTGGGGCATTTTATTTGCCTACCCACACAGTGAGGTACCATTTTTATCGGGAGACTTGGGGGAACGCTGGGTTGCTCCTTTCAGATTCCAGACCTTTCTGTCACCGAAATGTGAGGGAAAAGTGTTTTTTGGGGCAAATTCTGAGGTTTGCAAAGGATTCTGGGTAACAGAGCCTGGTGAGAGCCCCACAAGTCACCCCATCTTGGATTACCCTAGGTGTCTAGTTTTCAAAAATGCGCAGGTTTGGTAGGTTTCCCAAGGTGCCGGCTGAGCTAAAGGCCAAAATCCACAGCTAGGCACTTTGCAAAAAACAGCTCTGTTTTCTTTGGGAAAATGTGATGTGTCCACGTTGTGTTTTGGGGCATATCCTGTCATGGGCGCTAGGCCTACCCACAAAAGTGAGGTACCATTTTTATAGCAAGACTTGGGGGAACGTTGGGTGGAAGGAAATGTGTGGCTCCTCTCAGAGTCCAGAACTTTTTGTCACCGAAATGTGAGGAAAAAGTGTTTTTTGGGGCAAATTCGGAGGTTTGCAAAGGATTCTGGGTAACAGAACCTGGTGAGAGCCCCACAAGTCACCCCATCTTGGATTCCTCTAGGTGTCTAGTTTTAAAAAATGCACAGGTTTGGTAGGTTTGACGTCTCTTTGAGAAATGCCCTGTAATTCACATGCTAGCATGGGCACCCCGGAATTCAGAGATGTGCAAATAACCACTGCTTCTCAACACCTTATCTTGTGCCCATTTTGGAAATATAAAGGTTTTCTTGACACCTATTTTTCACTCTTTATATTTCACCAAATGAATTGCTGTATACCCGGTATACAATGAAAACCCATTGCAAGGTGCAGCTCATTTATTGTCTCTGAGTGCCTAGGGATCTTGATGAATCTACAATCCCTATATATCTCCGCAACTGAAGAGTCCAGCAGACGTATCGGTATATTGCTTTAAAAAATCTGACATCGCAGGAAAAAGTTAGAGTAAAACGTGGAGAAAAATGGCTGTTTTTTTACCTCAATTTCAATATTTTGTGATTTCAGCTGTTATTTTCTGTAGGAAACCCTTGTAGGATCTACACAAATTACCCCTTGCTGAATTCAGAATTTTGTCTACTTTTCAGAAATGTTTAGCTTTCTGGGATCCAGCATTGCTTTCATACCCATTTCTGTCACTAACTGGAAGGAGGCTGAAAGCACAAAAAATAGTAAAAATGGAGTATGTCCCAGTAAAATGCCCAAATTGTGTTGAAAGATGTAGTTTTCTGATTGAAGTCTGCCTGTTCCTGATAGCTGGGAAGATGGTGATTTTAACACCGCAAACCCTTTGTTGATTGTATTTTCAGGGAAAAAACCATAAGCCTTCTTCTGCAGCCCTTTTTTCCCATTTTTTTGTTTTAAACTAAATTTTCGCTGTATTTTGGATAATTTATTGGTCTCCTTCAGGGGAACCCACAATGTCTGGGTAACTCTGGAATCCCTAGGATGTTGGAGAAAAAGGACACAGATTTGGCGTGGGTAACTTATGTGGACAAAAAGTTATGAGGGCCTAAGCGCAAACTGCCCCAAACTTCAAAAAAAGGCTTGGCACCTTAGGGGGAAAAGGCCTGGCAGCGAAGGGGTTAATCTGATCCCTGTTTTGTGTGTATAAAATTAGTTATGATGAATTTGCATTTTCAAGCAACGTTTGTGGTACATAAGGCGTGTTGGGAGTTGCAAGGTATTTTTGTAGAGGCTGGCTTCCTTTTCAGTGTCACCTCAAGTACCTGTGTTATGCTACTAAAATAAATTAGTGATACGGGGTTCGCAAATGATAATGACTGTGACCAAACAAAAGTAGGCGGACGAGTGGCCTCTGACTTCGAAGGTACAAAACCAGAGTTCAGATCTTGGCTATTGCACACAAAGAAAGTGTCTTACCTGGCAATTCCCTGTCTCCTGCGCGGGTGGGCACAGAGGGTGCTTAGAAGCGGAACCTCCACAGAATTCAGCATTTTATATGAAAAAAAAAACGATTTTTACCTTTTTTGAGCTGTGACTAGAAGAATGCCTCACTCAATGGCACTTCACATTCAATCACATTTCTCCAGTCCAAGCATTGACTGAAACCCATTGCTGTACGGGTGATGATGACGTTATTGTTTATTTTCTTTGTTAAGTTAGACAGACTGGAAGCACCCAGTAAAACAAAGCTTTCTGGTTAGTTGTCCACAGGGCACCAGTGTATTTTTTAAGTTGTACATAGCAGATCCGGGGAAACGTGGATGTTCCAGTGACTTGTCAAATAAAACATGAAATCCTTGTTTACCGCGATGTGCGCGGCCTATTTTACGCTTCTCTCTTTCTCGCCCTTGTCGGCATGCCTCATTTAGTAATTTGATCTCTGTTGTGTTCCTGTGAACAGTCAGTCGGAAAGCTGGTGTAATTTTCTCCTGCTTGCTGTTTCGCTTTGTACTGTAGGGCAGTGGTTCCCAACCTTTTGATTCCTGTGGACCCCCACTTTAATATTAATGGAACCCAGGGACCCCCACTGAATCATCATTGGAATCCGGGGACCCCCGTCTGAGTTAATACTGGAAGCTGGGGACCTAATTTGTCAATATGTGTTAATATTTTTTAATTTTCTAAGCTCTCGCGGACCCCCTGAGAAGGCTTCGTGGACCCCCAGGGGTCCCCATACCACAGGTTGGGGAACCACTGCTGTAGGGCATTGTTGACATTGCTTGATAACTGCCTTATGTGCTTGAAAAGCCAGCTCTGTTGTGTGTTCCACAATGGTTTTCCTTCCACTCATATTTATTCTAAACTTGTTTGTGGGGTAGCATTTTGCATATCTTTTTATTCACCATAACAGGTACACAGTAGTCCAAACGATGTCTGGAGCATACTTTCTTCTTGGTCTAAATATGGCAAAGAGTGTGGAAATAATCTGAATGGCCTGTGGGAAAATGACGTTACATGACATTTGATGCTTATAAAAAGACCAATAGAGCAGTGCCAATGTCATTTGTATGTTGGGCTTCCTTCCTCAGACATCAGTGTGTCAAATCTCCAGAGTACATTACTACGCCTGTCTTAATTGTTGGCGAATGTATGATTGAACAACGAATGCTGGAACCACGCATGCCTGAACAAAGCGGTTGGAAGAAAGACTGCGCTGTTACCACGAATGCCTTTACTACGCATGCCTTTACAATGATTTTTCATTGTAAAAGCATGCCTAGTAAAGGCATGCGTGGGAAAGGCATGCGTGGTTCTAGCATGCCAGCCCCCACCTGCCCTAAAGCCCAGACTACCTGACCCCTAATACTAAAACTAACCCTACCCTACCCTAGCCCAGTTACCTCCCACCCACCCCGAGCCCTACTACCCCCCCCAAAAACCTATCTACCCCGATCCCCCACCCCCAAAAACCAAACTACCCACCCCCAAAAACCAAACAACCCGATCCCCCTACCCCCACCCTGAAAAACCAAACAAGAAAGCAGTGAGATCGAGAGAAAAGCAAGCAAAAAGCAGCACAAAATGAGGCTGAGATTAAAAGAAAGCAGGGAGGAGGAAAAGTCAAGGAGCAGGCACACAAAAAAACAGGAGGGAAGGAAAACATCAGAACGAGAGAAAGGGTAGCAACAGGCAGCAATAAACAAGGGCTGAAAGCAAGAAGAAAGCAGTGCGAATGAGGGACAGTCAAGAAGCATGCATGCACAAAATAGGACTGAGAGTGAGGAGAAATCAGTGAGAACGAGATACAGGCAAGCAACAGGCAGCAGAAAATGGGGGTGAGAGCAGGGAGAAAGTGACAAGAAGGAGGGAAAGGCAAGCAGCAGGCATGCTCAAAATCGGGTTGCGAGTGAGAAGAAAGCAGTGGAAAGGAGGGAAAGTCAAGGAGTAGGCATGCAAAATACTGAGGGGTGGGAAGCAAGGAGGAAGCAGTGGGAACGAGAGGAAGGCAAACAACAGGCAGTACAAATAGGGGCTGAGAGCATGAAGAAAGCAGTGGGAAGGAGGGGAAGTCAAGGAGCAGGTACGCACAAAACTGGGCTGAAAGCAGTGAGAAAGCACTGAGAACAAGAGAAAGACAAGCAACAGTCGGGACAAAATGGGGGTGAGAGTGAGGAGAAAGCAGTGAGAAAAAGGGAAAGGAATGTAGCGGGCACGCATAAAATAGGGCTCAGAGCGAGGAGAAATTAGTGAGAACGAGATAAAGGCAAGCAACAGGCAGCAGAAAACAGGGTGAGAGCAGGGAGAAAGTGTTGAGAAGGAGGGAAAGGCAAGCAGCAGACACACACAAAACGGGGTTGAGAGCAAGGAGAAGGCAGTGAGAAGGAGGTAAAGTCAAGGAGCAGGCACATACAAAACTGACGGTAGGAAAGCAAGAAGTAAGCAGTGAGAGGAGACAAAGGCAAGCAACTGGCAGCAAAAAAGATGGCTGAGAGCAAGAAGAAACCAGTGAGAAGGAGGGAACTTCAAGGAGCAGGCACACACACAACGGGACTTAGAGCAACAAGAAAGCAGTGAGAAGCATAAAAAGGCAAGCAACAAGCAGCACGAAATGGGGGGTGAGAGCGAGGAGAATAAAGTGAGAACGTGGGAAAGTTAAGCAGCAGTCACACACAAAAAGGGGCTGAGAGTGAGGAGAAAGCACTGAGAAGGAGGGAAAGGCACAAAGCAGACATGCTCAAAACAGGGCTAAGAGCGAGAAGAAAAGCAGTGAGAATGAGAGAAAGGCAAGCAACAGGCAGCACAAAATGGGACTGAAAGCAAGAAGAAAGCAGTGAGAAAGAGGGTAAGGCAAGCCACAGACATGTACAAAATGGGACTCAGAATGTGGACAAAGCAGTGAGGGAAAAAAAGCATGCAGCAGGCATGTTCAAAACAGTTCTGAGAAAGAGGAGACAGCAGCGAGAACGAGGGAAAGGCATGCAGCAGGTATGCACAAAGTAGGGCTAAAAGCAAGGAGAAAGTAGTGAGAAGGAGGGAATGACAAGCAGCAGGCAGTCATAAAACTGGACTAAGAGCAAGGAGAAAGCAGTGAGGAGGGAAAGCATGCAGGAGGCACACACAAATCTGAGCTAAGAGCAAAGAGAAAGATGTGAGAAGGAGGGAAAGGCACGCTGGAGGCACTCATAAAACGGAGCTCAGAGCAAGGAGAAAGAAGTGAGAAGGAGGAAAAGGCACCCACCAGGCATGCACAAAACAGGGCTAAGAGTGAGGAGAAAGCAGTGAGAAGGGAGAGTCAAGGAGCAGACATAAAAAAACAGGGCAGATCGATGTGAAAGCAGTGAGAATGAGAGAAAGGCAAGCAGACGGCATGCAAAAAACGGGCCAGAGGGGAGCAAGGGGAAAGTATTGAGAATGAAAGAAAGGCAAGCAACAGGCAGCACAAAAGGGGCTGAGAGTGAGGAAAAAGAAGAGAGAATGAGAGAAAGGCAAGAAAAGGTAGCACAAAATGGGGTGAGAGTGAGGAGAAAGAAGTGAGAAGGAGGGAAAGGCAAGCAGCATGCACGCACACAACAGGGCTGAGAGCAAGTACAAAACAATGAGAAATAGAAAAACGCAAGGAGCAAGCACACAAAAAAACAGGGGGGAGCTAGGATAAAGCAGTGAGAACGAAACAAATGCAAGCAACAGGCAGCACAAAATGGGGCTGAGAGCAAGGAGAAAGCAGTGAGAAGGAAGGAAAGTCAAGGAGCAGGCACACAAAAAAAGGGGTTGAGAGTGAGGAGCAGGCAGTGAGAAGGAGAGAAAGGCAAGAAACAAGCAGCACAAAATGGGGGTAAGAGTGAAGAGAAAGCAGTGAGAACGAGGAAAGACAAGTAGCAGGTATGCACAAAATGGGGCTGACAGCAAGGAGAAAGAAGTGAGAAGGATGGAAAAACAAGCAGCGAGCAGGCGTGAAAGGGGGCTGAGAGGAAGGAGAATGCAGTGAGAAAGAGGGTAAGGCAAGCCACAGACATGTACAAAATGGGTCTCAGAATGTGGAGAAAGCAGTGAGGAGAAAAAAGCATGCAGCAGGCATGTTCAAAACAGGTCTGAGAAAGAGGAGACAGCAGCGAGAACGAGGGAAAGGCATGCAGCAGGTATGCACAAAGTAGGGCAAAGAGCAAGGAGAAAGTAGTGAGAAGGAGGGAATGACAAGCAGCAGGCAGTCATAAAACTGGACTAAGAGCAAGGAGAAAGCAGTGAGGAGGGAAAGCATGCAGGAGGCACACACAAAACTGAGCTGAGAGCAAAGAGAAAGATGTGAGAAGGAGGGAAAGGCACGCTGGAGGCACTCATAAAACAGAGCTCAGAGCAAGGAGAAAGAAGTGAGAAGGAGGAAAAGGCACCCACCAGGCATGCACAAAACAGGGCTAAGAGTGAGGAGAAAGCAGTGAGAAGGGAGAGTCAAGGAGCAGACATAAAAAAACAGGGCAGAGCGATGTGAAAGCAGTGAGAATGAGAGAAAGGCAAGCAGCCGGCATGCAAAAAACGGGGCAAAGGGGAGCAAGGGGAAAGTATTGAGAATTAAAGAAAGGCAAGCAACAGGCAGCACAAAAGGGGCTGAGAGTGAGGAAAAAGAAGAGAGAATGAGAGAAAGGCAAGAAAAGGTAGCACAAAATGGGGTGAGAGTGAGGAGAAAGAAGTGAGAAGGAGGGAAAGGCAAGCAGCATGCACGCACACAACAGGGCTGAGAGCAAGTACAAAACAATGAGAAATAGAAAAACGCAAGGAGCAAGCACACAAAAAAGCAGGGGGAGCTAGGACAAAGCAGTGAGAACGAAAGAAATGCAAGCAACAGGCAGCACAAAATGGGGATGAGAGCAAGAAGAAAGCAGTGAGAAGGAAGGAAAGTCAAGGAGCAGGCACACATAAAAAAGGGTTGAGAGTGAGGAGCAGGCAGTGAGAAGGAGAGAAAGGCAAGAAACAAGCAGCACAAAATGGGGATAAAAGCGAAGGGAAAGCAGTGAGAACGAGGAAAGACAAGTAGCATGTATGCACAAAATGGGGCTGACAGCAAGGAGAATGAAGTGAGAAGGATGGAAAAACAAGCAGCGAGCAGGTGTGAAAGGGGGCTGAGAGGAAGGAGAAAACAGTGAGAAGGAGGGAAAGACATGCAGCAGGCACAGACAAAACGGGGCTAAGAGCAAGGAGAAAGGAGTGAGAAGGAGGGAAATGCACGCAGCATGCATGCCCATAACAGGGCTGAGAGCGTTGAGAAAGCAGTAAGAAGGAGGGAAAGGCATGCATCAGGCACACATAAACTTGAGCTGCGGGTGAGGAGAAAGCAGAGCGAAGGAGGGAAAAGCATGCAGCAGGCACGCACTAAAAGGGGCTGAGAGTGAGGAGAAAGCAATGAGAAGGAGAAAAAGGCATGTATCAGGCACGCACAAAAAGGGTCTGGGAGCGAGGACAAAGCAGTGAGAAGGAGGGAAAGGCCTGCAGAAGACATGGACAAAATGGTGCTGACAGCAAGGAGAAAGCAGTGAGAAGGAGGGCAGGGTATGCTGAAGGCACCGAAAAAACAGGACTGCGAGCGAGGCGAAAGCAGTGAGAAGGAGGGAAAGGCAAAGAACAGGTAACACAAAATGGAGCTGAGAGCAAGAAGAAAGCACTGAGAAGGAGGAAAAGTCAAGGAGCAGGCACGCAAAAAAACGGGTGTTGCAAGGACAAAGCAGTGAGAACGAGAGTAGGGCAAGCAAGAGGCAGCATAATACATGGCTGAGATCAAGAAGAAAGCCTTGAAAAGGAGTGAAAGTCAAGAAGCAGGCACTCAAAATGGGGCTGAGAGCGAGGAGCAAGCAGTGAGAATGAGGGAAAGCCATGCAGCAGGCACACACAACATGGGGCTGAGAGCAAGGAGAAAGTAGTGAGAAGGAGCAAAAGACAAGCAGCAGGCACACATAAAACTGGGCTGAGAGCAAAGAGAAAGCAGTGAGAAGGAGGGAAAGGCATGCAGAAGGCACACACAAAACGGAGCTGAGAAAGGAGAAAGCAGTGAGAAGGAGAGAAAGGGATGCAGCAGGCATGCACAAAAGGGTTGAGAGTGAGGAGAATGCACTGAGGAGGAGGGAAAGGCAAGCAGCAGGCATGCACACAAGAGGACTGAGAGCATGGATAAAGCAGTGAGAAGGAGGGAAAGTCAAGGAAAGGCATGCAAAAAAACAGGGGGAAGCAAGGTGAAAGCAGTGAGAATGACAGAAAGGTAAGCAACAGGCAGCACAAAATGAGTCTGAGAGAAAGGAGAAAGCAGAGAGAAGGAGGGGAAGTTATGCAGCAGGCACACACAAAACGGGTCTGAGAGCAAGGAGATAGCAGTGAAAAGGAGAGAAAGGCAAGCAACAGGCAGCACAAAATGAAGCTGAAAGCAAGGAGAAAGCAGTGAGAAGCAAGGAAAGGCACACGCAGACACTCACAAAACTGGGTTGAGAGCGAGAAGAAAGCAGTCAGAATGAGAGAAAGACAAGCAACAGGCAGCACAAAATGGGGCTGAGAGCAAGACAGAAGTAGTGAGAAAGAGGGAAAGGCAAGTAGCAGGCACACACAAAACAGGGCTGAGAGTGTGGAGAAAGCCGTTAGAAGGAGGAGGGAAAGGCACAAGGCAGTCAGAGATAAAACAGAGATGAGAGCAAGGAGAAAGCAGTGTGAAGGAGGGAAAGGCATGCAGCAGGCACAGACAAAACAGGACTGAGAGAGAGGAGAACACAGTGAGAAGAAGGGAAAGGCACGCAGCAGGTGCAGACAAAACGGGATTGCGAGTGAGGAGAAAGTAGTGAGAAGGAGGGAAAGGCATGGAGCAAGCAAGCACAAAATGGGGCTGAGAGTGAGGAGAAAGCAATGAGATGGGGGAAAGGCAAGCAGCATGCATGCACACAACAGGGCTGAAAGCAAGTACAAAGCAATAAGAAATAGGAAAACCAAACAAGACATGCAAAAACACAGGGGGGAGCTTGGACAAAACAGTGAGAGGGAAAGAAATTCAAGCAACAGTCAGCACAAAACAGGGCTGAGAGCAAAAAGAAAGCAGTGGGAAGAAGGGAAAGTCAAGGAGCAGGCACACATAAAATGGGGTTGAGAGTGTGGAGAAAGCCGTAAGAAGGAGAGAAAGGCACACAGCAGACACAGATAAAACAGAGCTGACAGCAAGGAGAAAGCAGTGTGAAGGAGGGGAAGACATGAAGCAGGCATGCACAAAATGGAGCTAAGAGGAAGAAGAAAGTAAGAAAAGGGAAAGGCAAGCAGCAGGCATGCACAAAACAGGGCTGAGAGTGTGGAGAAAGCTGTGAGAAGGAGAGAAAGGCACACAGCAGACAGCTGAGAGCAAGGAGAAAGCAGGGTGAAGGAGAGAAAGGCACGCTCAGGCACAGACAAAACTAGCCTGAGAGAGAGGATAATTCAGTAAGAAGGGAAAGGCACGCAGCAGGCAGAGGCAAAATGGGTCTGAGAGCAAGAAGGAGGCAAAGACATGCAGCAGATGCAGAAAAAACTAGGGGGGAGCAAGAAGAAAGCTGTGAGAATGGTAGAAAGGCAAGCAACAGCCAGCACAAAACGGGTCTGAGAGCAAGGAGAAAGCAGTGAGGAGGAGGGAAAGGCACACAGCAGATATGCACAAAATGGGGCTGAGAGCAAGGAGAAAGCATTGAGAAGGAGGGAAAAACAAGCAGCAGGCAGGCATTAAATGGGTCCGAGAGCAAGGAGAAGGCACTGAAAAGGACAGAAAGGCACAGAGCAGGCACGGACAAAATGGGTCTAAGAGCGAGGAGAAAGCAGTGAGAAAGAGGGAAAGTCAAGGAGTAGGCATGCAAAAAACAAGGGGAAGCTAGGAGAAAGCAGTGAGAATGTTAGAAAGGGAAGCCACTGGCAGCACAAATGGGGCTCAGAGAGAAGAGAAAGCAGTAAGAAGGAGGAAAAGGCATGCAGCAGGCACGCACAAAACGGGCCTGAGAGCGCAGGAAAGCAGTGAGAAAAAGCAAAAGGCATGCAGCAAGCATGCACAAAACAGGGTTGAGAGTGAAGAGAAAGATTTGAGAAGGAGGGCAAGGCAAGCAGCAGGCATGCATAAAAAGGGCTGAGAGGAAGGAGAAAGCAGTGAGAAGAAGGGAAAGGGATGCAGCAGCCATGCATGAAACAGAGCTGAGATTGAGGAGAAAGCAGTGAGAAGGAGGAAAAGGAAGGCAGCAGACATGCACAAAAAGGGGCTGAGAGCGAGGAGCAGGCAGTGAGAAGGATGGAAAGACAAGCAGCAGGCACCCACAATTTGGGGCTAAGAGCAAGGAGAAAGCAGTGAGAAGGAGGGAAAGGCATGCAGCAGGCACACACAAAACAAGGCTTAGTGTGTGTAGAAGGTAATGAGAAGGAGGGAAAGTCAAAGAGCAGGCATGCTACAAATGGGGGGAAATCAAGGAGAAAGCAGTGAGAACGAGAGACAGGCAAGCAACAGGCAGCTCAATTGGGGCTGAGAGCAAGGACAAAGCAGAAAGAAGGATGGAAAGGCAAGCAGCAGGTGTGCACAAAATAGGGCTGAGAGCAAGAGAAAGCAGTGAGAAGGAGAGAAAAGAATGCATCAGTTGCTCACAAAATGGAGCTGAGAAGGAGAAAGCGGTGAGAAAGCAGAAAAGGACTGCAGCAGGCATGCGCAAAAAGGGTTTGAGAGTGAGGAAACAAGCAGTGTGGTGGAGGGAAAGACAAGCAGCAGGCATACACAAAAACGGGGCTGAAAGCAAAGGGAAGGCAGTGAAAAAGAGGGTGGGAGCAAGGAGAAAGCAGTGAGGAGGAGGGAAAGGCATGCAGCAGGCAAACACAAAACTAGTGGGGAGCAATGAGAATGAGGGAAAGGGAAGCAACTGGCAGCACAAAACGGTGCTGACAGCAAGAAGAAAGCAGTGAGGAGGGAAAGTCATGAAGCAGAAACTTACAAAATGGGGGTGAGAGCGAGGAGATAGCAGTGAGAAGGAGAGAAATGCATGCAGGAGACATGCACAAAATGGGGCAAAGAGTGAGGTGAAAGCACTGAGAAGGAGGGTAAGGCAAGCAGCAGACATGCACAAAAAGGGGCTTAGAGGAAGGAGAAAGCAGTGAGAAGAAGGGAAAAGGAAGGCAGCAGGCAAGCACAAAAAGGGGCTAAGAGCGAGGAGCAGGCAGTGAGAAGGATGGAAAGGCAAGTAACAGGCACCTACAATATGGGGTTAAGAACAAGGAGAAAGCAGTGAGAAGGATGGACAGGCATGCAGCAGGTACACATAAAACAGGGCTGAGTGTGTGTGTAGAAGGCACTGAGAAGGAGGGAAAGTCAAAGAGCAGGTATGCTAAACATGGGGTGAATCAAGGATAAAGCAGAAAGAAGGAGGGAAAGGCAAGCAGCAGGTATGCACAAAACGGGACTGAGAGCAAGGGTAAGCAGTGAGAAGGAGGAAATGGCATGTAGCAGGTATGCACAAAAAGGTGATGAGAGCGAGGCGAAAGCAGTGCGAAGGAGAGAAAGGAACGCATACTTGCACACAAAATGGAGCTGAGAAGGAGGAGAAAGCAGTGAGAAAGCGGAAAAGGCCTGCAGGAGGCATGCACAAAAAGGGTTTGAGAGCGAGGAACAAGCAGTGTGGTGGAGGGAAAGACAAGCAGCAGGCATGCACTACACGGGGCTGAGAGGAAAGTGAAAGCAGTGAGAAGGAGGGAAAGGCAAGCAGCAGGCACGCACAAAAAGAGGCTTGGAGCAAGGAGAAAGCAGTGAGAAGGAGGGAAAGTCAATGAGCAGGTACACAAAAAACTAGGGGGGAGCAGTGAGAAGGAGAGAAAGGCAAGCAACAGGCAGCAGAAAACGGGGCAGTAAGCAAGAAGAAAGCAGCAGTGAGAATAAGGGAAATGCATGTAGCAGGCATGCACAAAACAGGGCTGAGAGTGAGGAGAAAGGAGTGAGAAGGTGGGAAAGGCACACAGCAGGCACATACAAATTGAGGCTGAGATTGAGGTGAAAGCCCTGAGAAGGAGGGAAGGGCAAGCAGCAGGCATGCACAAAACTGGGCTGAGATCAAGGAGAAGGCATTGAGAAGGAGGGAAAGGCAAGCAGCAGGCATGCACAAAAAGGGGCTGAGAGGAAGGAGAAAGCAGTGAGAAGGAGAGAAAGTCCTAGAGCTGGCACACATAAAACTAAGAGGGGTCATTGAGAATGCAGTGAAAATGAGAGGAAGGCAAGCAAAAGGCAGCACAAAATGGGGCTGAGAGAAAGAAAATAGCAGTGAGAAGGAGGGAAAGTCAAGAAGCAAGCACATATAAAACGGGGCTGAAAGTGACAAGAAAACAGTGAGAACAAGAGATAGGCAAGCAAGAAGCAGCACAAAATGGGGCTGAAAGTGAGGAGAAAGCAGTGAGAAAAAGGGAAAGGCAAGCAGCAGGAATGCATAAAACAGGGCTGCAAGTGATGACAAAGCAGTGAGAAGGAGGGAAAGTCAGGGAGCAGGTACGGAATAAACTGAGAGGTGGGAAGCAAGGAGAAGGCAGTGAGAACAAGGGAAAGTCAAGGAGCAGGGGCTGCGGTTAAATAGAAGGCAGTGAGAGGGAGGGAAAGGCAGGCACGCCCAAACCGGGCTGAGAGTGAGGAGAAAGCAGTGAGAAGGAGGGAAAGACATGCAGCATGCACACACAGAATGGGATTGAGAGCCTTCTCCAACTCCCACAGTAGAATAGTCCCCCGTAGCTCACTGACAAGACTTTTTAAAGTGGCATAACTTGCAATACAGATAGCCAGAAACGACAATACACCACACAGTCCACTGTGGATGGGACCACCAGCTAAGCATTCCAACACTGGAGGCAGCTGAGGCTTTGGAGGAGTACCAAGAGTGTGACAAAATGGAACATCAGCCACATGAAGGCAGATGTCCACTTCTGCCACACTATACAACCCTCTTTGTCTCACACCCTGTCATCTTTCAGCAATTTGGCTTCAAGTCAACAGCACCTTTACTTCCTAAGCTTTAGTTCACCTTTGTGACATTTGTGACAGAGAGAGAGAGAGAGTGTGCAAGTGAAGGGGTGTGTATGTGTGTATATTGGTGGGGGGTGTATGTGTGTGTATACCTTTAATTTTTTTAAGGTATGTATGTATGTATTGAGTATTTATAAAGCGCATTCCGGCCCAAGGGCATCGAAGCGCTAACTGGGTGAGGCGGGGTAACTTAACCGGAAAACTCCCAAACTTATAGAGGAAACAGCCAGGTCTTGACCAATTTCCTAAATATTAAATAGTTATGTTCTTGCCTAATGTTCAATGGTAGAGAGTTCCAGATTTTAGCAGCCGCAATGGTAAAAGCTCTGTCTCCCCACTTTACTTTCTTAGTGCGGGTTGTTTGAATTTGATAGGCACAGGCCGAGCGCAACAGCCGATTCGGCCTGTGCCATTGCAGCTTGGTGGTTAATGCCTTAGGCCCAATCCCATGGGCAGCCTTGTGGGTGATGCAGAGAGCCTTAAAAGAGAGCCGCTGGATTACCGGAAGCCAGTGTAGATCTTTAAGGCACCTCTTAACAGAGGCCCCGCAAGGCAATTTTAATAAAAGCCTGGCAGCAGTGTTCTGCATCAACTGTAGTTTGTGCAAAGATTCTTAATCCAGATTGAGTAAAAGCGCATTTCCATAATCCAATCTGGAAATGACTAAAGCCAAAATGACAGTAGTTCTGCAGGCTTGTGGAATAAAAGGAATTTTTTTTTTTAATTTCTTCATAGTCCACAGACAGGTCTTAATTATCAGATTGACCTGAGGTTTAAAAGACAGTTGCTCATCAAATACTACTCCTAAATTTTTTGAGCTAGACCGTGGAACAGGAAGCGTCCCACATTCTTTAGGCCACCAGCTAGAAGACCAATGTACCCTTCCAATTCCAAAGCACAAAATCTCAGTTTTTTCACAGTTGAATTTCAACCAGTTGGTCTTCATCCAATGATTCACTGCTGTCATACAGGCGTTGAAGCGGATGGCCACTTCTTCAAGGTCTTTATCAATAGGGATGATGATTTGAGTATCGTCTGCATATGAAGTAGGAATAAAGCCAAAAGAGCGAACCAGCTCTGCCAGCGGTGCTACGTACACGTTGAATAGCATCGGGCTTAAGGAGGAGCCCTGAGGGACCCCACACGGCAGGAGGTAGGCAGGGGATCTAAAGTCGCCACTACTAACTGTGGCCCACCTGTCAGATAGAAAAGATTCGATCAGTTTAAGAGCCTGGTCTCTAATACCTGCCTGATATAAACGGTCTAGCAGGATATGGGGAGCAATGGTGTCAAAAGCTGCCGACAGGACCAATAACACCAGAAAGACCCCCTGCCCCTTATCCACCAGTCTGCGTATGGTGTCCGATGATGCAATGAGAGCTGATTCAGTGCTGTGGGATTTCCGAAAACCATGTTGCGAGCTGTCCAAGCCCTTAGAGGCAGACAGGAAATCAACCAATTCTTTATTAAGATGTTTTTCTAAGATTTTGGCCGCATAGGGGAGAAGGGCTATTGGGCGTAAGTTCGTCAAGTCATCGGGTTTGCCAGCTGCCTTCTTTCATATTCTAACATATTAACTATATTTCCCTCAGTGTCTGAAACAATATAGTTCAGATCTGGCAAAAACCTCTCTTATCGACCTTTAGAAGGCAAAACTATTTTTTACTATTTATTTAGAACTAGCTGTTGTGAATATAGGTCCAGAGCAAACATGTTTGTGATCTTACCTTGTGCAAAGAAGATGTTGAATATTAAAGGGTAGGCCTGAACTCACAAAACAAGATTGTTATGTGAACAAACTATTTCACTCTCATTATGGTTATGAACTCTTGATGTTTCAGTACCACTTAACTCAGCAGCAACTTAACAGAAGCTGAAATGTCCTACTATCATACCAGACTCCGCTCCCAGAAATGACGATGTGAGGAAATCAAAATCCATTATTATATCCTGGTGGCCGCCATACTACCACCAGTTTCATGGAGTGCTAAGAAGTAATCTGACAACTGAGAGTGAAATAGTTTGTTCACATAACAATCTTGTTTTGTGAGTTCAGGCCTACCCTTTAATATTCAACATCTTCTTTGCACAAGGTAAGATCACAAACATGTTTGCTCTGGACCTATATTCACAACAGCTAGTTCTAAATAAATAGTAAAAAATATGCAAAATGTTTTCCAGCAGCTATTTCACTGGTACTGCCTTGAAAAAGCACAGTGGCAGTATTATGTGTGCTGCATGTTCCAGACAAAGAAGAGCTGTCTTCAAAATCAAAATGATCAAGAGCAGCAATTGTAAATTATTTCCTGGGAAAGTGACTTGAAGTGGTGTGCTGTCAGATTCACATTTTATAGCATGAGCTGCTAACAAGTTCCTGCTCTGTACTATGTCATTATAACCTGTTGATACACCAATCCTATTAATTGAAGTGATTAGCTCTCTACTTTTGCACTTGTCATAGATTGCGTGGACAGTCATCATGAGTTTTCTTTTTGCTGTGATGTAACTCATTAAACATGATTTGGAAAAGACAGTACATTTGTACAGCATAAGCCTGCAGTTCATGGGATTCTCTTCCACTTATTCGCTTATATCTTCAAAGCCATCATCAATGTTGTTGACTCTGTTCCAAACTTAAGAACTTTAGTTTGTAACAGTTTTACTTTGCTGATATTAAATAATGATGTAAAAAATGTTAAGACAACAACAGGCATTCTTGTTTACTCTCACGATTTGCGGAGATATGGGTTATCCCAAAATTTGTCATTAAGTCCAAAATCTAAATCTTTTAGGATCTTTTTTTAAATGGCTCCTGCTGATTTTAAATCACCCTGTGATCTTATTTTGACTCAGCAGTCAAATCAGCTGAGAACTCCATAAGTGGCTAATTCTCTTTGTTAGACTGACAGAAACAAATTCTGTCATTGTACATCCTCACCAGAAAAATCTTAATTTCATTATTATGGATCAATACAGTTTCATCAATGTTGAACATTATTTGTCTGAGCTCACTGAGAGTGAGCTATTAACCAGCACTCACAAGTGGCTTTAAAACATAACCTAATTTGCTTTTTCAAAGAGTGCAAACATAAATGAAGGCTGGCGGCTACGTTATTCATAAATTTAAATGTTTGCAGTTTGGGTGGGCATACAAGTCTGCTGCAAATACATTCACCTCGCTCTTTAGATCAGCTACTCGTCTGAAAACCTTCATCTTGGAAGAAAATAGATGCAGATAAAAACATGTTTGCCCTTTGAGACTCAAATACTCTGTACTTTGTTCTTTCGTCAGTCCCCTTTGGCCATTGTTCTGACTAAACCACAGATAACAAATTGAAGATCCTCAGCTTTCTGAACTTTTGTTGGAGGTGGACGAGGGGTAGCCATCGATCTTCTAAGTAGATGGGCACTGGGTTTGGTTGTTGTCGCTTTCTCAGAAGACTCGGATTCTTGTGGGATTCACCGGTTCCCTGTATTGTTTGAGAATTTTTTAACTAGGCTTTTTTCCATTGTGTACGTCTTGTAGCACTTGTTGTTACAATGATACAATATTTGATCCTCTTCACTATTCAGTTTCATTCTTTTGTGAAGTTTGTCTTGCCATATTTCTACAGCATCTCAGGTTCTCTTATGTCCAGCCGCAGTTGATGTTAGCTTTTCTTTACCATTCACATACTTATCTTCCTATGAAAGTGCTGGGAGGTTCTGCTGAAGCGCTGGGAGGCCTTCGGGTAGCTATGCGCTATATAAATTGGTTAACATAACATAACATTAGTGAAGCATATTACACATTTTTCTTTGTTGAAAGAGTCCTCAGGTTTTGCGGTTAGCAACATTCTATCAGGAAGTAAAGATCCTCTGCTACCAGCTGCTTCACTCATGTTTACGAATCTGAATCAATGGAAACAAAAATAATATTTAAATAAATTACAAATATGATGGCTAAAACACATCATTATAGAGCCAATATTTTGGATAATTGCAGCAGGGTTGCTCTGAGGAGTTCTTTTCTGTCTCTATAAAACTACTTGACAGAACCTATATTTTGATACCAAAATGAAGCATATACGTCTCATGGTTCCTGAAATATTACATCATCACTGCAAACACATCCGCCATTTTTAACAATGCTACTCAGAAAAAAATCAGCCCGGATTAGCAATGGCTGCCTAAGCTAAATTACTTCTCTAATGATACAAAAACACAAATTAAAAATAAAAATATCTGGGCAACATTTTTTTTACGGACCTATATCAAGGGTCCAGGACTAGTGGCTTTACATGTAGGAGTAGTCTGGCAGCAGAGGTCTGAATCTATTGTAGTCTTTTGATAGTTGATAATGATGATCTGTGGTAGAGGCCATTGGCATAATCAAGTTTAGACAGCACAGGAGAGTGATAGTAGCCTGTGTGGAAATCCCAGGTGGGGGAAGATGCGTTGCATAGTTTTCTTAGTAATGAAGCTTCATCTTGCTAATTTGTCTGCTTGGGTATTCATTGATAACTAGTCCATAGTAACTCCAAGGTTTCTTACTTCCTTAGATATTTCAGGAGGTGGTCCCAGATCATCAGGCCAAGCGCAGATTGGGTCATAATTTTTCCAATCACCACATGTTAATATTTCAGTTTTGGAAGCATTAAATTTGAGATAGCTCCATGTCATCCACTAATCAGCTGAGGCAACTGAAGATTTTTCCGTTTTCAATGTCTTTGGGGCTTTTCAGTTTAAGGAGTATTTGTGTGTCATCTGCAGGGTTGTATCATGCGAGCTGAAATCCATTGATCATAGTAATTACTTAATTTTGTTTTTGTAAACAGATTTTATTGGTTGTTAGTTAACAGCAGATTAGCAAAGTAGGGGTAGGGACATGTACATCACAGAAATGTAGAGTGGACAATTTGTAATATCATGAAATCCATTTTCTTGGTCACTCTTCCAAATCCCCCTCTCCCGGAGTCTGAACATAACGGCATTGTATGAATAGTAGTAAATGGTGAATGAAGAACCTGTTGGGTGTAGAATCTGCATAAGCCACCATAAGTGGTAGTAGAGGGCAGGCCAATAGTGTCAGGGCATCATGTTAGTGAAGGAGGTACCTACTGAGTTAACTTTAGGTACTGGGCTGAGGTGAGGGTACCCAAGGGGGTGAGGCCGCAGGCAAAATCTCTTATGAAGGCGGGTCTTGTGTGCTTCAGATTCTCTCTCATGCATGGGCATTCTCCAATTTCCCAATTCCGCTTACAATAGGATCCCCTCGGAGGCTGCCCATTTCTCCAATTCCTTGTGTAACCCCCGTCCAAGTATGTGTTTAAGTGAGAGCAAGCCCATATCTTAGGTAAAAAGTTAGCAACCACTTCCCTGCTTCTAGGGCAGGCGGCGTCAGCCACCCCAAAATAGCTTTGAATTCTGTATGGGGTAAGGTAGGCCCTGTGTGGAATGTAGAACCCAATCACTTTAAATCGTGCATTTCTAGAGATCTTGGGGATACGGTCTAATAGTGTCTGCCAAGCCTTTTCCGTAACGGAGGTCCCCGAAATCTTCCACGAAGCGGGACCTCAGTGACCCAAGCAAGCACCTTGTGTCTGTCTGTAATGATCTCTATAGGTATGTGACAGCCTTATAAATACTGGCTGACAACACATTCCGGCAACCGAGATGGGCCTTTGGTTCAGTGACACCCAATCTCCAATGGCAGCGGAGGGCCACCGTCACCGATCCATGAAGCAGAAGATGACTCTGGGGTAGGTTGAAGTCTGCTCAAAAGTCATCCAAAGGCCGAAGGACCAACTTGCGGAGCAGGTGTCCCACCATGTCGACCCCTGGTACTGTCCATTCCAGGAGCCCACCCAAATTACCCCATGCCATAATGATGTCAGCATTTTAAGAGGTAAGTCCAGGCAGTAAGAAGTCAAAGTACGTGTTTTCCAAAAGCTGCGGGCCTAACACTTCTGAATGACAGTGAACTCCCTCGAGCCAGTCACTGGCGTGCGGTTTATTCTCAATAGTGTTTTTACAAGGACTCCCAGTCGAGACAAACAGGCCTATTTCTCTGCCTGGGGATAGTCTGCACGCAATCCACTGGGTTTAGCTTTGGAGGTGGACCACCTAAGAGTATGATTTAAAATCCGGAACTGCCAGTCCTCCCTGAGAGGTCGAGCGTTATACTGTGGTGAATGCCACTCGCCTGCAACTCTGGCCCCAAATGACAGGCACTAATAAAGGGCTGAGTGCCGTAAGAAAGGATCTAAGAATCCATAGGGGGAGTGTCCCAAAAAGATACAAAAAATGATGTAATACCACCATTTTCAGTATGGCTATCTGTTCTGCCACTGACAGAGGTAGGGTCCTCCCAAATTCTATATGAGATTTCAGATTCCTAATTGCAAGCCCCAGGTTCCCGTCAAATATGTTTGAATGGTTATGATAAGCTTTTAACCCTAAGTAGGAGAGGCAAAGGGGTTCCCAGAGGAGGTTTCCCAGAAGGTTCGGGGGTTCTGGTATCCTCCCCAGTGAGGAATAGGCGGGTTTTCTGTCAATTGGCTTAGAGACCTGACAAAGTACCAAAGCTTTCCAATAGCGCTCTGGCCCTGACGAGGTAATCCCCGGCGTCATTAAGGAAGAACAGGAGGTTGTCAGCATATAGTGCTATCCTCTGGGTAGTGGCACACACTGGGATGCCTCTGTAATGGGACCCTGATCGAGCCAGACACACAAGGGGTTCCACAGCTATCGCAAAAGGAGGGGCGAGAGAGAGTCCTGTTGTGTACCCCACTCAACAGTATAGATATCTCAGATGGTTTGTCCCATACAGACTTGGGCAGAGGGATTAGTCTAGAGAAGACACATCCAGTCTTCAAAGGCTCTACCTAGCCCCATGTGTGCCATAACTCTGTAGAGGTAGCCCCGTTTGATGCTATCAAAAGCCTTCTCTATGTCTATAGCTAGGACAGCTTCCCTCTCCTTGTCATATGTGGGGGCCTCCAGGAGAATCAGTAGTTTCCTCACGTTGAGGACAGTATTCCTTCCTGGAATAAAGCCCGCTTGATCAGGGTGAATTAATTTTGTCATGTAAGGGAGCAGTCTATTGGCTAAGACTTTGCTCAGTATTTTATAGTGAATACTGATCATTGAGAGAGGCCGGTAGGCTTTGAAATCCGTCACTGGCCTCCCAGGTTTTAAGAAGGGCATGACAAGTGCTTCCCTGGTGGTCTGTAGCAGGCCTCTGGAACCCCTGGCAGCCTTCTAAAGGTCCGTCAGTCTAGGAGCAATCTCAGAGGCATAGGTGGTATAAAAAAACTCAGCCAGGAATCCATCAAATCCTGTAGTTTTACCTCTCACAAAACCTTTAATCGCCTCTAGAATTTTCTGCAGGAAGATGTCTGCAACTAGGCTATCAGCCTCTGCGGCTGTAAGGCATGGGAGGGGAACTGCTGCTAAAAATCCCTGCATTCTGGTAATAGTAAGTAAAGCAGTTATTAATGTCAGTTAGGGAATAAAGCACATCTCCGGTAGGAGAAGTTAACTGTACTATGGGCATTCCTCTTCTAGTGGGATTAACTATCCAAGTTATAATCAGCTGGAGCAGTCACGTTCCGCATGAGACCTCTCTATGTAGGCACTATAGTCAAAAGAGCATAGTCACACAGTATGAACTGCCACTTGCTCTTTGGCATCTAACAGTGCGTTATGTAATTTTGGGTGCCCTCCATGAGTGTTTCCTCGGCTTCGGTGACCTCTCAAAGCAACGTGCTCCGGAGACCCATCGACTCTGCCAGGCAGTAACCTCGGATTACAGACTTCAATGCATCCCACTCCACTTGGGGGGTAGAGACAGTTCCAGTGTTGTCTGTCAAAATGGTACCCATCTTTTCCCTAATTGTTTACCTTAAATAACAGGTCTTCTAATGACTCGAGCTTCAACTTCCAGGTGGGAATCTTGGAAAGAAGCCTATGCCAGTGTAGGGGTAACAGGACTGGTTTATGATCCGAGATGGTACAGGTGAGATATTCCACATTTTGGATGAAAGTATGTACATCGGTCAAACACAGAAAAGCATCAAGGCATACATGTAGGTCATGTAAGGGGGGGGAAGAAGGAGTAGTCTTGGGTTTGGGAGTGTCTGCACCACCAGGAGTTCACAAAGTTCCAGCTTATCTACCAGTCTGTAAATGCGCAGGCCGTGCAATGTGTGGGTGAGCTGTGCAGTGGAGGTGAGCTGTGCAGTGGGGGAATGGGACCTATCAATGGTGCGGTCACCAATGCAGTTGAAATCACCACCAACTTTAGTAGTGTGCAAAAAAGGGTCTAAATGAGCTAAAAAGCATCACCAGAAAAGGAATTTGATCTCTATTGGTCCATATATGCTCACAATGTTAATGTCCTACCTGTTAAGTCTACCAGCTTCTGCCATGTATCTGCCCTCAGGATCGACTATAGAGCTGATATGTTGGAATGTGATCCCTGCTATAACTCAAATTAGTGCTCCCCTAGCAAAGGCAGAAAATGAAGTGTAAAAGTCCTGCCCTCTCCATTCACGCTGGAGGGCTGCTCCCTCTTTGGCCATTAAGTATGTCTCTTGAAGAAGGGCAACATGGACCCACCACCTTTTTAAACAAGAAAATACTTTGCAGCGTTTTGAAATGGTATGATTGCCCTAGACATTACAAGATATCAACTTATTAGCTGTAGCAGTGGCCATGGTCATATGATGCACAGTCCTACTGGACCACCCACACCGCCCCATGGTGGCAGCCAGCTCCCCCAGGGGCTACACATGCTCGTAAGGTCAACAGGTTCAGAAACGTATTCCGACTCAGAGGGTCCTCAAGAATAAAAGTTAGAACAAAGAAACACCCAACTCCTGCTACCAAGGACAAGAAGTAGGACCCCTCCCATCCAATCTTTAAGCAAATCCAACCACTCAAAGTATTTTTTAGGGAGTGCTATACAGCCAAGCCGAAGGGCAGCCGCAAAGGCATCCATCTGACATATGACCCTAAGGCAAATACCAAGGTGTGGAGGAGCATCAAGGTATAACCGTAATCATTAAAAATGAGTTAAGCGGGTCAAAACAAGCTCCCCCTCCCACCAGCAGGTCTTCCAACAAATGCCTCATAACCTTAAATCAATTTGTCTGCAGTTCCGGGGGCACATCTGGCAATATGACACTCAATGACTCTGAAAAAGAGGATCGGTCTCCAGTGTCAGACCCCCACTCCTTTTCCTAGGGTAGACACAACAGTCCAGAGCCAGAACCCCTCAAACATGCCACTGCCTCCACCACCCTCTATCTCTCCCGCTGCGCCTCTGTTGCTGTAGGTGCCATTGATTTCCTTGAGGTTCTTCACTGGTGGGAATGAGGGCGGCGCTCCTTCCGTTCTCCCTCAGGGATCTCGGCTAGGTCCAGCCCAGAGCTGGTGATCAAGCCATGACCATACGTCTTGTGGTGATTGAAAAAACACTAGTACCCTCCGAGGTTGTCACTCTCAGGGGGGCAGGGAATTGCATCGAGTACGGGACTTCAAGCTCTCGCAGTCTTTTCTTCGCACCCACAAATGCCATGACCTGGTGCTGCACCTCGCAAGAAAAATCAGTGAAAATCATTATTTTACTGTTCTCTATGGTGAGGGTCCCATGCTGCTGGGCTTATCTCAGGATGTGGTTACAGTCCTTGTAATATAACAAACACACTACTACTGTTTGTGGAGGGGCCTCCGGGGGCAAGGGTCATGATGGCGCTCTATGGGCTCGTTCTAGATCAAAGAATGTTAATAAGCCCTCCAGGGTTACTTCTGTATGGAACTAGCCTTTCAATATGACACCATGGGCTTCATTCCGAGGCCGGCGGTCGCCGCCCGCCTGGCGGGAACCGCCATATGGCCGCTCCGCGGTCGAAAGACCGCGGAGGCCATTCTGGCTCTCCCGCTGGGCTGGCGGGCGACCGCCAGAAGGCCGCCCAGCAGCCCAGCGGGAAACCCCTTCCCACGAGGAAGCCGGCTCCGAATGGAGCCGGCGGAGTGGGAAGGTGCGACGGGTGCAGTTGCACCCGTCGCGAATTTCAGTGTCTTCTAAGCAGACACTGAAATTCTTTGTGGGGCCCTCTTACGGGGGCCCCTGCAGTGCCCATGGCATTGGAATGGGCACTGCAGGGGCCCCCAGGGGCCCCACAACACCCCATACCGCCATCCTGTTCCTGGCAGGGGAACCGCCAGGAACAGGATGGCGGTATGGGGTGTCGGAATCCCCATGGCGGCGCAGCAAGCTGCGCCGCCATGGAGGATTCCTGAGGGCAGCGGAAAACCGGCGGGAGACCGCCGGTTTTCCTGTTCTGACCGCGGCCAAACCGCCACGATCAGAATGCCCTGCGGTGCACCGCCAGCCTGTTGGCGGTGCTCCCGCCGACCCCGGCCCCGGCGGTCCTTGACCGCCGGGGTCGGAATGACCCCCCATATCATTACCCTAAATCCACTCAGGGTGCCCCACGATTTGAATGTTGTTGCATTTTCCTCATATTCTGCCCTGGCCTTGAAAACCTTTAGTGGCCTTGAAAACCTTTAGTTGTAACTCAATGGTGGTGAGCTGACCATTGACTGTGGTCAATGTAAAGGATATGTCGGCGAGGTCCCTCTCGGTGACTGTGACATGTTTAGCAAGGCACCAATGGTCATCCTTCAAGAGTCCCAGATCAGTACCAAGAATGTCTATTTTAGTTTCTAAGGCCGTAATGGCTCGCAATATGTCCACTAACATAGGGGTCAAGGTGGGACTCCTTGGACCAGATTGGACAACATCCCCACTCAAAGTGGTCTCCACTTCAGGTTGCTCCATCCCACCAGGTCGTGGACCTGCTTGCGAGAATTCTTACCCACGGTGGTCAGATAGGTAGGGCTGTAAGGTCTCAGTAAACAGGTAGGGGCCCTCGCAGCCAAGGGGAGGGAATTCAAGTTTTTCAGTAGAGTGCCAAGGTGGTCTGCAATATCTTGTGAGGTGGACAAGTGGACCCCAGGGGCTATTGCTTGGTACCGGTGTCACCCAGCAGAGATTGAGTTTCAGTGGGCTCCTTGAAGACCAGCAGTGAAGGGGCAGACCAGAAGCGTCAAGTGTGTGTCAGGATGCACTCAGTTTAGTGGATGTATCTCAGTGATCCTCGAGTAAGGCGGCGGGAGCGTTCGCCTCAAACCCTGTGGATAGGTATTGTGAACGATGCTATAAGGTAAGAGTACTCTTGTAACTAGCCTCAGCAAGCAAGCCCCTCACAAGGCTGAGAAGGATCCTTTTGTGTTGCTAGAAAAGAAGTAATGAGCAGGATCAGGGAGGTGGAATCTGGTCTCTCCTAGGGGCTCTCCGGCTGCGTCCCTCTTGTAGGCCCACATGTGTCCCAGGCAGATGGGAATGAAACAGTATGTTCCCCAGGTGGAGATCTCCAATAGAACCACTCCAATGCGACGGCGTCAATGGGGTTCCCAACCGCTGATCAATGCTTATGGGCTCACTCCTCCAGGGCACAGCACCAGCGGTCGGAAAAGGGATGCAGCAGAGTAAGTCTGTTTTTTGGGGGGCAGGGGGGTGAGCCCTTCAGCCCCCAAGGTGACGGCCCGAAATTCCTGCTAAAGGGGTACTTTACTCAAAGTTTACAAAGTCCGTCCTCTTCCACGATGATGTTCCACATGTGGCGTTTGGCGGCACTGGTGGAGTCACACCCCTCGTCCCCCTATGGATGGGGAAGGGTGCAGCAGCATCCTTTAGGCAGCAGCAACAACAGAAAAGGCAGCAACGGGCTCCCTACAACCGACCACGGCTGGTGGACCCACTGCTGCTGGGAATATCTCCAGTGGTGCAGCGAGCAGAGAGAGAAGTCAAGCCCCCGCTAACCATATGTATTCAAGTGTTTCACTCCTCTGCTGGAGCCCGTGACGCTCGCGGGAAGTGCCCCTCATTCACTGGTGTGGTCACTCCAGGCACCTAGCAGGCCCGGCTTCCTTACCCCAGCGTTGCCCTCACTTGTGGCCTAGTTCATAACACTCTAGTAGCACCAGGTCTCACCCAAGGGCCGCCCTTGCGGTCAGATCGGCAGGGGAGAGATCGGTCCATTCACACTTGGTGTTCTGGAGGGGCAAGGGCAGGTTTCACCTCCGGCACCAATCTGGGAAGCCCACTCATTGGGAGTCCCGTCAGCTTGCCTTGGGGCATGGCCGCCATATTGATTCTGCAGCATCAGCAGGTTCCTCTGCATCAAAGTCCGATCACTTCTCAGATGTCACATTTACCCCCCGCAGCGGCCTCCATAGATTATGGGGGATCTGGATACACAATGCTTCTGTGTCAGAGGTACAGTTTATTGGCAGAACGGTGTCAAATGTGGCAAGGCACCCTGGAGCTCTCAGGCACGCCTTATACTCCATTCACTGATGGCCGTGCCTCCGTCAGTAAGGACGTCATGTAGATATTGAAAAGCATGGGTGAGAGGATAGAGCCTTGAGGGACCCCTGCTTTTGTTAAGCATGGTTTCAATGAGAAAGTGGGACTATAGATGACATTTGTTCTATTTTTAAGGTAGGGCGAAATCTCAGTTCCAGTTCAGACTGAAGGACACGTGATCGGGAAGGCAACCGGTTCGGAGCGCAGTACGAGAGGAGACGGACGGACTGACGGATGCCCCGCGGCCTCGAGGCATTGCCGCCCTGTGAGTCACGGGTGCTCCTTTAACTGGTGAGAGGTGCCTCCTTCTACCAGACCCGGTGCCGGGGCCGGACCGGCGGTGGAGGCTCTCACAGGCCGAGGGGTGGAGGGTCTCTCACCGCCCCACTTCAGGAAGTTTTCGGGGGGCTGCTACCGTGGAAAGAGCGCAGGAGGGGGCCTCTTCCCCATCACACCGAGCAGGAAGCTGCTCTGCTCCTGGTGAGAACCGGCACAGCCCCAGTTTGAGAACCAGACACCTCTGTTTTACAATTGTCTTTGAAGACCAAAGTCTACCTTTAAAAGACCAACCCAGCATCTTCCACACTCTACAGGACACCGTCAGCGGCAAGAGCCCGGCCCGCGAAGAGCAGCCTGGGGCCCGGACCAACATGAGCAGATGGGAGAAGCAGGGAGCCCAGCAGTCGTGGAACAATTAACTGTCTGAGCTCGCGGCTGCTGGGGGGACGCCGCGGAGACACCTGGCGGCTGGAACCAGGAGCCGGTGCCGGAGCCGGGGGTCAACCGCGAGGGCCGTGGAGGACTGAGGAGGATTGCAGTAAGTTTACATCTGCACCCTACAAGAGAGAAGCTGCATGAGAGTTAGCCTATCTCTCTGGGATAATTACATCAGCTATTGTGCTTGGAGAGTGCTGTTCAGGAGCCCAGCAGTAGCGGTTGGCCTCCGGTTGTCTCCCCCCCCCTCTACTATCTGCCCGTCCTTGACTTTCTGGGCTGTTGTTGCTGGTCTCCGGCTCCCAGACCCGGGCCCGCCTGTGCAGGGAGTTTGGGCCTGAAAGGGGGGTTGCGTTAGGCTAGTCACTGCCTTCCTTTTTGCTCCCCATCTTGTGACGGGCGGCCCCAGGGTGCTTGGCGGCCGTACAAGAGAACTTTGGAACCCTCAGACCTAAAAGATCCACTGGGCGGGAGCCGCATAGGAGTTATTCAGGAGGCACATTGGAGAAACATAAGTGCAACATAGGAGTATCGCAGGAGACGGCGGCCTCAGGCAAGTGTTCGACATCCTATAAGCTGCCCCAAGTTGGGCAGTGTACAAACTATAACTTAGGTTGCAGGCACCGGGCTCTGACGGAAGCGGCTGGCGCCACGCTAGTGCAGCTTGTCTGGATCGTGTTGCCCGTGCCTTGTCTCCTGCCTCCCCTTGCCTCACAATTCAATTGGGACTCCCTCATCCCTTCACTTCTAGTCTGTTAGTCTACAACTGGTGCGCTGACCTTCCAAACGAGCACCTTGAAAGCGCCTCTTCAAGGTTTATCCTCCTACGTTGAGCGTCACTCCTCCCCCTTGAAGTTGCCCTCGCCTTAAGGGAAGGTTCAGGATTCTGCTGCACCATGAGGTCTGGTAAAATAAGGAAGGAGCATCCAAACCCTCAAAAGCATAAGAAATGGTGCAGCACCGTCGATGTGGGCAATGCCTCCCCACCTCCACCACCAGCTTCATCATCAGCCTCTGTAATCCCAGCGGCTCTCTTTTCACCAGCTGCTGATCCGCCCAGCTCAGAGATTTTGAAGTCTCAACTTTCTGTTGTTCTTACGCCATATCCACGTCCTTCAAAGCTTTGCAAGTCCTCTCTATTGTCATACTTTAAGAAAAAAACTAAACTGGAACTCTTGATAAATGGTGGGGAGATTAAGTCGGAGCTAGGCAAGAGTGTTCTTATGAAGCCTGCAATTACTGATCTTTTGCCTACTGCTTGTGGACACTCCATAACAGTCGCACAAGTTTATCGTCCAGCTTCACCCGTTTCACCTGTTTTCCCCCAGTTAGCATTTCAGAGCGAAGTGAGCCATTCACCACCCCTTGAGGACCAACGGGCTGTACTTTTGCCAAAATACGAACTCTCCCCAATCATTATCTCTAGTGACACCTCCTTGAATGCAGGAGAGGGTGGGCCTTCTTCAGCGGTTTCCCCTTCAGTTCACCATCGGTTGGCCGGGCCGGATGGGCCGACTGTAGGTTGCCACGACTTCCTGCAGGACCATGGCACCTTCCTACCACCCAGTCCCCCGGCAGCCCATGGATCCGGAGTTCAACAGGCAGCATCCATCCAATGTTACCACTAAGGTCTTCTAGTTGGGCCGCTTATAGCTCTCAAACAGACTTCTTTAAAGGCAAGCTCAACAACCAATCACTCCTAGACCTTTCGTGTCTTCAATCTGATTCTCGGAGTGGTGCTGCCAAGGAACCTTACCCTGTGCCCCCTTTTATGCCCACGGAAGCCAAGCTCGGTCTGGCCTCAGCTTCTGCAAACTCTTCAATCTACTGTGCTGGCTCTGAATTATTGCTCTGACAAACTGGATTTTCAAGTTGATCTGCTGAACACACTGGCTTCTTATGTAGCTGGTATCGATCAAAAAATTGAGAATCTCAACCAGCTCATTACTAGAGTACAGACAAGCTCCAATTATGTTCAACTGACATGTTGCTGTTCTCCAATCATTGAAAGTCTTTCATCCTTACCTACCATTTTAAGTTCAGTTGTATGTGAAATTAAGAGGATATCCTCAGTGCCCGTGTCCTCGGCACTCCCGCCGAATCCAAGTGTTCCCTCGGATTTGGTTCGGGGGCTCACCCAACCAAAAACATCAGACAAATTCTGTCCTCTCAAGAGTTTACCTTTGACCAGTCCTCCTCAGTCAGCTGCTTTGGGAGCTCCGGAATTGGTCACTAAGGTTAGGGGTGCCTTTACGTCTCCCTTTTCTCCTGAACTTGAGCCGGCGGTGCTTGCATCTTCTTACCCTCCTCGCACCCCTGCATAACCTGCCTTAGTTCAACCAATGTCCTCACGAGTTGAATCTGTGGCCCAACCGCTGTTGAGCAAGAGGGAAATAAAATACTCTGCAAACAACGGAACAGAAGGCGGAGCCAACCCCTTCAAGGATCTTTGATAAATGTCCGACCATCGGCTCATCCTGAGGTGCAGCTGCCCTTGCAGTCCCAAGCTGCACCTAGGGTGACTTTACTTCCCAATCCTCTTCAGCTTGTGCCTATCAATGTCCCCTTGGTGGGAACAACTGTGCAGGAAATCAATTCTCCTCTTAAGGACTATCTGGTTCCAGGTGAGAAATGGAACTCTGGTAGTGTGTTGGGTTCGGCAGCCCCGTACTGGGGTTGTGGAGGTTCTGCTCGTCTTGTCACCACACTGTCTGTATCCAAAACTGTTCATGGGAATACGAATGGCGATGCTTTGGATCCTGGTTCCCCCAATCCCTCTAAATTGCCATCTGTTAACAGAAGCAGTTCTCCTGTAATCCTGCCACTAAGCCTTCGGACCGCCCCGTCGAATATCTGGTTCTGGGGAGTCCTGCAGGTCTACTGAATGTAGGGGAACAGGCACAACTTCCAGCTCCCACGCATCCTCTAATGACTCTAGTGGAACGCTCAGTTTTAAAACTTGTGTTTACCCCAGAATACTGCTCCAGGGGCCCCCACGACATATTGAACAGGGGGAATATTTTAAGACTCCTTAACGCTATCTCCGATCTCAACTACATTGGTTCTAAGGACATTGTGTCCATTGAATTCTTGGACTCTAGGGGGCCTTACCCAAGAGACTACTTTGGTCACACTAATTTCTGCCACAATAGCCGAGTCTATTCTTGCTAGGAGAGATTTATTTTGTTTGTGGGGTATTATAATAACTCCCTTTAAAGAGTCTGGCTATCCTGTGTTATTAGCAGAATCTCAATGTTTGATGGCTTCCACAGTTCCGAAACCATTCTCAATCTTGAAAGGTGCCCTGGGTGGCTCCTCCACTTTTAATGGTACCTCCCACACTGGTTTTGGTTCTAAGGGGTTTTCTAACCAGGACTGGTTGCCGCCCACTCTTTTGCACGGTCACCTCCATTGACCATTACGGGTGGGTGGTTCTGCTCTAACACCTGTATATTTGTCCCTATGTTCATGGAACATCAATGGGGTTGTGCATAAATTTGCCTCGGCCAACCTCTTAACATTTCTCAATAGTTATAATATAATTGCACTTCAGGAAACCTGGGCTGAGCACAGTTGTCCACTGCCAGGGCACTCAGAAA
The DNA here is from genome assembly GCF_031143425.1 of Pleurodeles waltl. Classification (NCBI taxonomy): domain Eukaryota; kingdom Metazoa; phylum Chordata; class Amphibia; order Caudata; family Salamandridae; genus Pleurodeles; species Pleurodeles waltl. The sequence continues at coordinate 578,868,199 of NC_090451.1, forward strand.
TATGGAAACCTGCCCGTAGAACGCGCAAGAATGGCCGTGCCAAGGACGGTTTAGCCATTTATGTGACCGTTAAATTAGATGGGAGTATACTACCTCTTGTTTGGGAGGATAACTGGATCCAGGGGATTGTGATAAGGAATGGGACTGCACAGGAGACCCTCATAATAATTAATGTTTACATTGCCCCCGGATCTAAGGAAAAGAGGGGCAGATTGTCTCGACTGATGCAGATTGTAGCCAATCTAGTGGGGGACTACCCGCACGCTAGTTACCTTATAATTGGTGATTTCAACACGAACCTGTTCCAGGATACAATGGAGGCTCTTGAGGGTCCAGATTGTGGTAACTGCCAGCTAATTCCCGAACCATCAAGGCCCCAGGGCTGTCTGCACTGCCCGTTGGGATAATACTTAGTAATGCATCTCAACAGTATGGACTTTAAAGTTTTGAATGGTCGCTTATGTGATGATGTCCCCCTTCGGTGGACAAGGTCCGATGGTCGATCTCACTCCTATTTAGATTATACCATCTGTAACATTGAATTGTTTCCCCGCATTGAAAGGTTTCTGATTTCCCCTCGGAGTGAGAGTGACCATCATCCACAAATTGTATCTATTAAATCAAGATTTCCTGTTTATGCTGTCATCAGGACAGTGGGTGGTGGCACTTGTTTCGAACCACTAAAGCGTATAAAATGGAATGCTTCTATTAGTGGCACAGTACTGGTTGAATGTATTAACTTTTTTAATTCTGAGGGATTGGGTTGTGCGTCCCCAATTAAGTCATGGGTGAAACTTTCTTGCCTTTTATGGTTAAAATTTCACCAACCTGTGCGTAATTGTGCCCCATCTCGGTCTTTTGTTGTTTCCAGGGAAACCAAGAATCTAAAGAAAGTATGGAACAGGGTAGCAAAGGCAATCAGGAAAAGCCCCGATTCTGAGTGTCTAGTTATTGAATATAAACAACTGAGGAAAGATTATAGGAGGGCTGTTTATGACGACTATCAGACATATCTCAGTCAATTTTGAGTTCTTTTAAGCGCAAGCAAAAATCGAAACTCCACGAAATTTTGGTCCCTTATCAGTAACCTAAACAGTAATCAAAGGGGCACGGGCGTTGTTGACATTTCAGAAGGACCATGGGCGTCTTACCTGACCACCCGTTTCTCCGATAGCAAGCAGGATGCGGAATCATTGGATCAGGGGGTCCATAGATTTATTCCAGCCTTACTTAAAATGTGTCCTTCGTCTACAGGGTCTCTAATCTCCTTGCAGGGAGTAAGGAAGTCCTTTCAATTACGCCTCCCCCATATCATCTTGAGGGCTAAGCAACTTGGAGCCCCCGGCCCCAATGATCTTCCACAGGTGTTATTCAAACAGGATCCTCTCCTTTGGGGCAACCATTTTGCAAATATGTTCAAACACTGCCTCTTAACTTCAACAATTCCTGAGTCCTGGCGTGGTGCCATCCTTTATCCAAAAATGGCTCAAGGTCAGATCCTGCCAATTTCAGGATGATAGCCCTGCTGGACAATGAGGCTAAGTTCTATGCCAGCCTTTTGCTACAGGATCTCCATGTCTGGGCTGAACCGAAGGGTGTAATTCCCATTGTCCAAACGGGGGTTCTCTGCTGGCTTAGGCACCTCAACCAACTTATTAGCACTTTCTATCTTGATTGACAGGGCGATCTCGTCAGGCCTGATGCTGAATTGCTGTTTTGTGGATTTCAAGGCAGCATTCGATCGGATCCCTAGGAGTGCCCTATGGGCCAAATTGCAAAGTTGGGGCATCCCTTCAGTACTCCTGGGTGCCATTATTGAACTCTATACTAACACCTGGGTCTGTATTAAGCTTGGCGATGGGTGCTCCCTATCTAGGAAAATTCCTACCACCCGTGGTGTGAAACAGGGCTGTGTACTTGCTCCTCTTCTTTTTAATTTGTTTATTGCAGATATGTCAGCATCTCTTGATGCCGTCAATTCTCATCCCCCTAAGATTGGTGGCTTCAGGCTTAGTCACCTGCTTTATGCCGATGACCTAGCCTTGTTTAGTTGTACTAAGATCGGTCTTCAATGGTTGCTTAACCGACTCACGTGTATACTTCCACAAACTGATTAGAAGTTAACTTGATGAAAACAAAAGTGGTCCCCCTAGGGGTGCATTTTGACTCCAGGGGCAGTTTTGTGAAACATAAGAAGGAGATCGAACTTAAAGCTGTGGCCTTGCAGGTGGCCTTTTCCAAATTAGCTAAAGTTTTAAAGGGGCCGACCCTTCTGCCCCTAATGAAAGTCATGAGAGCAAAGATTACCCCTTCATTGGCTTATGGTCAAGAAATTCTGTTGGGCAAAGGCTCGTGCCTATTAAATAGGTTGGTTAATAAAATTTATAAAAGAGTCTTTCATGTTCCACATTTGGCATCACCCGCGCAGGTACGGCTGGAGTTCGGGCTTCCGGATTTGGTGCCAGTTGATGCTGGCGCTTTCCTGAAGCTGTGTTACAAACTGCGTCAGGCCTCGGACGGCCACCTGGAGGCAGTCCTGTGGCAAGAAAAAGTGGGCTAAAACCAAAGTGCATTTATTCCCAATTTTTGGTTGAATGTAAACGGCGATTAGCTGCAGGGGATCTTTGGGAGAGCAATCCCCCCTATTCCTTGTTTAAATCAGAGATTAAAAGGCTTATTCAACTGTACTCTATCACTCAGACCGTTCTCTTCTTGCCCTTCGGAAGCATGCCTGGGCAGTAATTCGTTCTTTTAAGCCAGGTATGTCGTCCAGTTTCTTCTCTTGCACATACAGGGTTTGGTTGAAAAAGGCCTTTTTGGCCCTAAGGATGGGTGATTGGTTTTTTTAAAAACACCTATCCCAATGGCAGCTACCCCCTAGGGACAGTGTGACATGTAGAGGCTGCAGCAATGCGGATGAAACCATTGATCATGTGGTTTGCCTGTGTCCAGCTTTATTAAAGAAGCATAGACTTTTGCTCTGGAGTAAATGGAATGAATTAGGAATCCGCTCCTGTCGACAGGCAATTATCCAGTCTCTGGACCCAGGCAATCCAATGTTAAATGTGTTACTGACCAAATTTATTAAAATTGCACAATCTAAATTTAATGGCACTGCGAGCAATGAACACGTTTAGTTGGAATCCTTGCCATTTTGTCCATTATTAGTTAGGATGAGGTACTCTAACAGTATATGTTGATGTTTAGTGCAATTATTATTTTATGCACCATGCACTTTAGGGCTGTGCCTATGTATATTGCCTTGTGTTTTATGTGGGGCGCTGGGTTGGGTGGTTTGTCTATTAATATGTTGCATGCGCAATTTATGGTGTGCTTTTAGCTTGAACTCAGTTTTTGAGGGTACTTATTTTCGATTGTCATTAATTGTTTTTTGTTTTGCTTACTTGTATTGAATTTTATTGTCTGTACAATAAATTATTATACTTTATGTACATATAGTTCAGAGCAGTCCCCTCTATGCCAGCTTCGTAAAGTCTTTGTATTAGAGTATCATGGTCAACTGTGTCAAAGGCAGCTGAGAGGTCCAAGATAAGTCGTGCAGCGACCCTACTGGGTTCTACTGTGTTTTTAAGGTCATCCAAGATGACGATGAGAACAGATTCAGGGCTTCTTCCTGGGCAGAATCCTCTCTGGTAGTCTGAAAGTATAGAATTATCTTCAATGAATTGTGACATCTGGGAGAATGCTGCCCTTTCCATCAGTTTGCCCAGGAAAGACCCATTTGTAATCAGTCTGTGGTTATTGGGTTTTTTATAATGGGCATATATATTCTTTCTTAAGGTCTTCTGGAAAGATTCTCATAGGTAAAGAATTACTGATGAGTCTTCTTACTGGTGTGGCAGCAAAGGTAGTTAGAAGAATGTTGAAGATTTGTGGTGCACAAGAGTCAGAAGGGCAGCCGGCTAGTTGTTTGACGGAATGCAGAAGGTGAGTTAGCTTACTGTTGGAGGAGATTTTTTTAACAGGTTGGTGCTGGTTGTTTTCCTTTCTTTTAAATAGATGTCCAACCTGCCTGCTTTGGTTGTGTAATGATTTGCCAGATTGTCAGTGAATTCTTGAGTAATGTGACAAGTTTCTTCTGTGCCTTTAGGTTTACAAACCTCAGTAAGAATTTTATAAAATTATTTATTTGCATATTAAGCATTTAGAGTTCTGTCTGAATAGTACCTATTTGTTAGCTTTTTTATTTTTGACTAGTATATTCTGTTGTATATTTGTTTACCTTTCTGTAGGTGAAGTTGGCCTTATTGATGTTTGTTTTGAGCCAAGTGCATTGCAGCTTTTTCATTTGTTTTACCTCTTTTAGTTATGTTTATTTCTCCAAAGTGCTTGTTTTCTTTTGTCCTGTTTTCTTGTTCTTAATGGTATTAGGGTAACAAAAGCTCCCTGTGGCCACTTATAAAGCTTTTGATCAGAATGTACTGTGTCCAGATCTGTGTTGGATGTTAGTTGTGTTTCTAAGTACTCAAAAATGAATTTCTGCTTTATGTTGAAAAACTAGCCAGTGGTGGTCTGACCATGTGACTGGAGTAATCCTTTGAAAGGTAACTAGTTCTGGATTAGCAAAAATGACATCTAAGATGTGTCCTGCTACATGTGTAGGTTTGTGTACGATCTGATGTAGGTTCCCTGTGACTAGGCCAGTGATGATGGTTTTTGGATGGGGCATATTAGGTTTTTCAAACCAAATGTTTAGGTTGCCAAGAATGTATAGGCTGGAGTGTAGTGTTATAAGGTTTGAAACTGTGTCTAGAAATGTGTCTGAGAATGAAGCATTGCTAGGTGATGGTCTGCAAAGGAACTTACAAGAGGAAGTTGGTGTCAGGTTGCCTCTGGTGATGAGGGTCTCACAACCTTGTATGGACAAGCGATCAGCTTCAGTGAGATTTATTGTTTGCTTGAATATAGCAGCTAGTCTACCTACTCTGTCGCCTATACGATTTTGTGTGATAGTTCGATGACCTGTAGGACCAGCTTGGTGGTGTTTGCTTTGAGAGAGTGATCAAGAATTTATTAGTGGCCAGTTTAGAGATTGTATTTTGGTGGTGGTGTGACTTTATTTTTTAGAAGAGTGAGCAGTATTTGTTGAACTTGTAGCAGGTGTGCCATTAGTGTTGGTATTAGCTATATGAGGATAGCATTAGCTTTGTTTTTCTATATTGTATTTCTTGTCCAGCAGGCTTAGAAGGCACTTTGAAGGGTCTATGTGTGTAGGTGGTGGAGATGCTGGTTGAGGGTCAGTTGGTGAGTTGTGTTGTTTGTGTAAAATAGTCTTGTTGTGTATTGGACATGGGGATGCCAAGTTGTGAAGAGTGGCATGTTCATTTTGCTTGCGTCTGTTTAGGGTGAAAGGTGTATAGGTTAGGGTTTGTGGTGGAGTATGTGGGTCATGTTTAAAGGATCTAAATTGTGCAAACAATGAGAGCCGGGAGAATAAGAGTTCTAGTGTTGGAGTATTTGGGTTAGGTGTTAGCGAAGAGAGAAAATTCTGGAGTAAAGATGGTTTAGGATGTGTATTATCTGGGTAGTCAGGAGGGTGGGAGTGGGTGTATGTTTCTAATTTGTGGTAGAATGTATTATGAAATTGTGTGTGTAAGTTTTTGTTGTGCTGGTTTATTTTATGTTTTGCTTTTGTGGGGTAGTGAGATGAGATATTGATGTTGTAGTTTTCTGAGGAGGACTTGTATAGAAAGTATTGTTGGTGAGTGAAAGTTGAATGGTAAAATGGGTGGTGATGTCTTTTTGAAGAAGAATGTATGTGGTGTGTGACAGGATGGATAAGAACTGTGAGTGTGTTTCATTTGATAGCTGGAAGAGGTAGTATGTGTGGTGGAGTGTTGGAATTGTCTGGTTGTTTGTTTTTGATAAAATGAGGAGGCGGTGTTGGTGGATGATGGAAGGCTGAGAATAGTTTTGCTAGTGCACAAAAGAGGTCTATTAGGAGGAAGTGGAGGGTAGAGCTGGTGTTTTTTGTATGAACAGAAAGTGAGTGTCTGGATGCATTAAAGTTATGTATAACATGGCTTTGTGTTGTGTTGGTGATGTGTGGATTTGTTAGTGGTATAGGACACAGTGGTGTTTTGTGTGAGAGTGAGGGTGCCATTGTGTGATTGTTGGGGTAGAAGTGTGATTAGTTGTGGTTTGTGGGGTTTTGTAGTGGTTGTTGAGACACTGAAATGTGGCTAGGGTTTGTTTGAAGTAAATGAGTAGAGTGAATTTACTGAGAGCGTGTTATTCTGTTTGTGGATGGGTTAAGGTGGTGGCTGCTAAATGGCAAAAAGGGAAGCATCTCTGGCCTTAGGCACCACCCAACCCAAACAGGCAACTGCCCTTGTCCTCTTCGCCCTTATCCTTTTTTTTATTTTTTTTTATTTATGCACAATTTACAATACAACACCATAACCGCCCTGTGAGACTCAAAACAAACAAGGAAGATACAGTAGTGTACCAAATAAAACACAAGAAACGATCAGAGGCAAATTTCCATGACCAAACATCTCTGCTAATTTAAGCTTGACCCAAGTCAGCAGCCTCCCATCCATCCAGCAGCACAACCACAAGGAGCAAGCCACAAGAATAAATTCCGCAAGTATTCACTTGGGTGCAAACATAACCAACACAATTCAACCAACAAAGTAAAGGCGGCAGAGCAGGCACGCACAGCAAGGGCTCACTATCAGACAATTCATAAATGGCATACAGACATCCCAACCAATCCACTGCCTACAATCCTGAGAGTCTAAAAAAGCACGGAAGGGCGCCCAAATATCTCTAGGATGAGAATTTGCAGGGGCCAGCTCCCAGAAAATTGACAGCTGTTCCTGACAGAACGCAGCATCCCGCAGCCAGTCAGTTCTACGCGGCGCCCTACCTCACCCCCAGCACATCGCCACCCTTCTCTTCGCTAGAAGAAGCAGCATTCCCACCAGTCGTTTACAAGCCGATGGCACCCCATCCAGCAGGCCAAGCAACGCCATCACAGGAGAAAAAGGCAGAACCAGACCAGTCATTCCGGCAATGTCGCGCATCACTTACTCCCAAAAGGCTCACATCCCAGCACAATTTCACGCTAGATGCAGGAAGTCAGCGTCCGGAGCATGGCAACGCTCGCAGTGCGCATCAGCCCGCAGACCCATAGCACATAACCCATGAGGGGTGTAATATAAACGATGCAGGAATTTAAAGTGGATGAGTCGCAGTCTATAATTGGGCGACAACACCCATACAATCGAGTAATAAGCCTACGAGAAGGCTGCGCACGCCACAACAACTCCAGTGCTCGACAAGTCTCAGGTACAGCTGGGAGACCAGGATACCGCGCACGAAGCATTGCGTAAACCTGCAGCATATATAGCCTATGCAACAGGTTGTCAGCATCTGCCCGCAGCGCCTACTCCGGCTCCAGCAAACCTTCATTCACAAACCAAGCTCGCAGCAATGACAGCTCAGAAGCTTCAAGGAACTCACGTAGGCGAACGTCACAAGACATCCGCTCATCCACCACATCCAACACCGGCATCGCAGGGGCAAAAAGCGGCCCGTCCCAGATCTACGCCCCAAAGCCGCCCAAGCCCTGGAAGTACATGCCACAATATCTATCCCTCTCGCACGAGTTCGAGACAGACATCCAAGAACTCTCGACAGCCGATCCGGCCAGACCAAGTCACTCTCAGGCGCAACGTGAGGTAAATACCATATAGGACGAATCCAGAAATACGCAAAGTTGGCCATGCGCGCAATAATAATAAAGTTCCAGATCCGGGGCAGCAAGGCCCCCCCATTTCGAACGGTAGCGTCAGCTTCTCCCAAGCTATCCCAGGCTGCACGCCAGCCCACACCAATCGCACCAAAGCGGATTGAAGCCTCTTAAGAAAAGTCACAGTAAGCACCAGCGGCAGGTTGACAAAAAGATACAAAAACTTTGGCAAAATAACCATTTTAGCGATGCCAACGCGCCCACTGAGCGAAAGAGGCAGTGTGCGCTACACCTCCAGTCTATCTTCCAGCCAGGCCATCAGTCTGCCATAATTGGCAAGCCACAATGTTTCTGCATCGCAGCTGAGCCACACGCCCAAATAACGAACCGGGCCCTCCGCCCATACAACTGGATACCGCGACGAGCAGCGTGCCGAACCACTAGTGAGGGGAAGCACCACCAACTAAGACCAATTAATCGTAATGCTCGAGAAGCCACCAAAGCAAACTACCTCAGTCAACAGGACATCCATATTCACACCCGGCTCCCGTACATACAGCACGATATCATCCGCATACAGCGAGATTAAAATCAGTCGCTGCCGAAACTGCAGAGCTCTATGATTGTGATGCTGCCGTAGATAGGCCGCCAGCGGTTCCATGGCGATAGCAAATAGGAGCAGGGACAGAGGGCATCCCTGACGGGTCTCCCAGGCCACAGGGAAGTGCTCCGAAATACACCCATTCAACCTCAACAGCGCAACTGGGCCCGAATACAGCAATAGGATCAATTTAATAAATCTGGCACTCATGCCCACTCTGCCCAAGAGCGCAAACAGATAAGGCCAGGCCAAAAAATCGAATGCCTTAGTCGCGTCCAAAAACACAGCAGCAGCCTCGTTGCCCGCCGAGAGGCTACTCAGCACCGCAAAAAAGGTGCGAAGGTTATGCATCGTCGACCGCTCAGGCACAAAGCCAGACTGGTCCAGTAGCACTAAGCGCGACATCAAGGGCTGCAAACGTAGTGCCAACAGCTTAGCGAGTATTTTATTATCCACGTTAATCATAGACAGTGGACGGTACGAGTCACAGCTGTACGGGTCCTTGCCAGGTTTGAGGATCGTAACAATCAACGCTTCCCTCAAGGATGCAGGAAGAGAACCTGTCTCCAGGGCCTCAGCATATAACGAATAAGGAGCTAGAATATCAGCATACTCCTTATAGAAAGCAGGGGTCAGTCCATCCAAACCAGGGGCCTTCTCATCAGGCAACCCACTAATAACCGCCTTAATCTCCTCCACTGAAAAGGGCTCATCAAAATAGGCCATGTGAGCCTCCTCAAACCAAAGCAAACTGATCTCTGAAAAATACGCCAGAGCCGCATCAAGGTTGTGCTCAGAGGGAGCAGAATATAAATCTGCGAAATAGTTTACAAAAACCTGCATTATACCTTCAGTGCCCAGCAACCGCTCACCCCCCTGCCGATCGATGCCAGTCACATATCCACTCGCCCAAGACTTGCGCAGCAGGTTCGCCAGTGTCCGACCGGCCCTATCCCCTTCCCCATAACGCCGGGCTCTGGCATATTTGCCCAGAAAACAAACTTCCCGTTGAGCGCACTACTCATATCTAGAAACCGCCTCTCACAGAGCCGCCACCGTTTCACTAGCCCAGTCTGTCCCCAATTTCATCTCCGATATCTGCCCCTCGAGCTCAGCCAATTCCCTCTGCAGCGCACGAAGCACCCCGTGCTACTTAGCAAGACACTCTCCCCGAATGACCACTTTAAAGGCCTCCCAGAGCGTTCCCACCGAAGCAACCGACCCACGATTCTCCGCAAAAAAATGTACAATGACCTCACGAATCTCTACTCGAAATGCCTTGTCCCGAAGTGCCCCGCACTGCAAGCGCCAGGCAAACGCAGCACTCGGGGCTCCAGGTATGAAAACCCGCAATAGGACCGGTGAGTGGTCCGATAGGGTCCGAGCCAAATGATCCACCGACCGCGTCCACATCCCGAGTGCCCAACCATCGATCTAAGTGCGACCAGCTGCTATGAACATAATTAACGCAAGTGCCTTCTCTCTTATCCCCAAGTTTCACCCTCCATAAATCTACCAGGCGGCCATCACACATAATTGTCTTTAACGCCGCAGCAGCAGTGGAATGCCGAGGTCTAGCCGCCCTCTCCCGATCACGCTCAGGATCCAGAACAACATTGAAGTCGCCCCCCCCAGATCACAGAGCCATGTCCCAGTGAGTCAATCAGACGCCACAGCTTGCAGAAAAAAAAAGGGTCATCAGAATTCGGGCCATACACTGCCACCAGCCGGCAAGTCTGATCCAACAGGGTGCCATTCAACAACACATAGCGCCCCTCAGGATCCACTATCACACAATGAGTACGCCACTGCAGCCCCTTACGCAGCAGAATCGCCACTCCTCTAGCACAGCGCGAAAAACCCCGCACCATGGCACTCACCAATCCACCCAGCCCGCAGCCGATGCATCGTGGAACTATCGAAGTACGTCTCCTGCAACATACATATATCAATATGATGATGCTGAAGATAAGCAGACATAAGTCGCACTTTACGCTGATCATTCAGGCCACGCACATTCCATGTAACACAGTTAACTGTTGCCATCAGTCCCTACCACGAACCAGCAATCACTCCCTATGCCCCACCTGTGTGCCACTCGTCGCCGCCTGCTGCACTCCTTCACTCCGGGAAAACAAGAACAATATTTCCACTCAACAATGAAACACCCAACCAAACCCCCCACCATCCCCCAACCACGCCGACCCCCCAACCGGGTCAAAGCAGAAGCACCCCCACCCAACCCCTAATAAGAACATAAGGGGCCCCACAACATAGAAAAAGGACTCATACAAGGGTCGAGAGCTAGCCATCCAGACCATCCGAAACGGACGGGCAAGAAAGGACGAAGGGCCAAAAAGGACAAACAAGATGCAGGCAAAGCGGCATCAAACAAGGATCTTAAATCCAATACAACAAGCACTCCCGGCAGGAGCCCAATTCCATCAGCGTCTTGACGCAGAGGCACTTAATCAGTGTCACTAAGGGCCGCCCGCTCCGGCCCAGCATCTCCAGCCCCATCAGACACAGAGCGCTGTGGTAACGTTTTAACAAACTTGGCCGCTGGTTTGGGGTCAGTAAAGAAATGTAGTGCGCCACCATGCTGAATCCGCAGCTTTGCCAGGTAAATAATCGAAAAACAAGCCGCTGTCAAGCTCAATGAGCGCTTCACAGGCAAAAAGGCCTTGCGTGCCACCTGCACAGTCGGAGTATAATCAGGAAAAAAGGATAACTCCGTGTTACCATATAGCACTGGGCGACGTTCCCGGGCCAGTCGCAGCACAGTATCCCGGTCACGGTAGTTTAAGAGGCGAAAAATAACAGGACGCGGGGGGGATCCCAGGGGGCGGCCGAGGGCCCAGCGATCTATGAGCCCTCTCCACCACCAACATACGAGACAATTCACCCGGGAACAAGTCAGCAAGCAGCTTCTCCATGAAGTCCTCCATTCTCCCCATGGCTGTAGTCTCAGGTAAACCAAGCATCCTGACATTGTTGCGCCAAGAGCGTGCCTCCAAATCCTCATTCTTATTCCTGATAACCTCAAGAACACGCTCCATCTGCAACAGTCGCTCTCTCCCCCCACGTCCCTGGTCCTCCAACTCCGATGTGCGCAGTTCAAAACGGGCATCATGCTCTTCCACCCGGGCACGGATACGATCCATCTGCTCTGTCAAATGATCTAGCTTGGCGTCAATCCCCGCCAAGCTGCCCTTGAGATCCAAGAACATGGACCGAACTGAAGCGTCCGAGGACCCCTCCTCCATCTGAACCTCTCCAGTCGGAGGACCCGGGGTGCCCCCCTTCCGTCTACCTCCATCAAAAAAGAGCTTCGCCTGCCGCTGCTCCACCTTGCCCATACCGCACCGCACCAGGGAGCCAGCCTCCAGTGAACCACACAGGCACCAGGGGCCCTTTAGTTCAAACAAACGGCGCAAGGCGCAACCAGGGCCCCCAGTAAGAAAAAAGGAAAAAAGAAAAAAAAAACTCCAACCACCTTAACCAGGCAACGCCTAGCCAAAAACAGGTAAGTTCCAGAGGGCCTCAATACACTTAAGAGGCTCCACAAGAGCGTTGAGGGTCAGCCAGGGGTAGTCATCACACAGCCATCTCTATCACCAGCACGCTGGCTTCTTCCGTCTGCACCACCATCCAAGGTCCCACGTGGCTCCGTGACACAAGGCCTCAAAAAAATTCCAACCAGGGCCAGGCTGACCAAGACAACAGGCCAGTCAACACTCAGGCCCAGCCCACGGCCCAACCAAGCGGCACCACACCGCAAAATGACCGGGGGAACCCCGACCACCGAACCAGGGGCCCCCAAGCCACCACCGAGCCTGCACAGCAGCCCCCAGCGTCGCCGCAAAAGGGGGTAAGCCCAGCCGGGCAGACCGAGCGGCCCCAAATCAATCACACAAAAAGCCGGAGGGGGGGGGGGCGCGGCCCGACAACGCCGCCAAAGGTCCCCCCAATCACCACTCGGCACTCCAGCGCGGGCCCCAGGTCTCCTCGCAATCACCTCCACTATCAGTGGAGTGCAGGAGCAGCCCGCTCCGCTTCAAGCTGGGTCAGCACACCGCGCAGGCCCGGGGGCTGCGTGGCCACCACCACCAGGCCGCGCTCTCCGAGCCCGGGGCAGGCCCAGCTCACTCGGGGGGTCCGCGGCCAGAAACAACCGCTGAAGGACCCCCCCAGAAACCGCTCACTGCGCGTCCCGCTTCGGTGGGCTAAAAAGCCTCTTCAGGCCGCCCGTGTTGATGAACGGCAGCCCATTCAGCCGGGAGGCCTCTACTGTAGGCCGGCCCCCGGCCCAGCCCGCTCAGCGTCTCTCCCCCGTGGGAGCACCCACAGCGGAGCAAAGGCAGCAGACAGGAGCACCGCAACAAACCGGAGGGCCCCCGTCCCAGGGGGCCCTTCCAACACCGCCAAGCCAGGAGAAATGGACTAGTAAGGCCCTAAATCCGGCAGAGCCTCACGATGCGATGGCCATCTTGCCGGCAGGCTAGCTCCGCCCCCCCTCCGCCCTTATCCTTGACGCCCATACTGAGATGCCCTGAGCCCTATAGTTAAATAGTCCTAGGTTAGGTGACACCTTTGGCCGATGGGAACCCTAACCAATCAGTGCCCTAGCCCTAAGCCCTAGGACCAATGGGAGACCTCGCCCTTTAACCAATCACAGCCCTAACCCTAATAACCAATCCAAACTAAACCCTAAGCCCTATGTCCAATAGAAACCCTAGTTCTTGAAACTAATTGGAACCCCATCTCTATAGGCCAATCAGAACTCTAACCCTAAGCCCTAAGTCCAACAGAAACCCTAGCCCTAGGAACCAATCAGACCACAGATGCAACAGCCAGTAAGAAGCTTATATAAAGGGCATGCGACCTTAAGCAAAGGCTGGTGAGCAGGGGGCAGAGAGCTGCTCTCCAAGTCAGAATCTCCTGGGATACAGACAAGCTCAATCCACAGTTTGCAGTTCCTGTTCAACCTTGCAGGTGAGGCCCAAATCTCAATCCACTACAAATACTGTTTTTTGCGCACTTAAACAAAACATTTTTCCTAGCAAAAAAATGTGTGCTTATAAATAATACGAAAAATATACATTTTCCATTGCTGAATTTTCTGGAGGCTAATTTTCATTAACTCTACAGGAAAACCCAGCCTGTGCTCAGCTTGAGAAGAGGTGTGAAATTCTTCTAAAGAGCACGCTATAAGCTGAACAGAATTGGTAGAGTAATCCTTTGAGCTCAATTGAATATACAGGGAAGGGGCTGTGGACATTCTGTTGACACTACTGTGCCAAATCCTGACCAACAGTTCAGTCGAGCCATATGTAACAACTGGCATGCTTGACAAGGAGACAAGAAGATGCTAGGATAATTCTTCTGCATACCCTGTCAAGTTGCTGAAGTACCATGCTTTTGTACTGACAGATGTTTGTCTCTGAGTCTGTTGTGGGTGCAGAACCCGCTTCAACCTGGATTTCAGAGTTAGATGTGGGAAGACACTAGAGGATTACCATAGTGCTCTCCTCCCCCCCACTGGTTGAGGAGTGCCTAGTAGTCAAGCCCACCCACTAGCTAGTGCCAGGCATAAATGTGGTACCCTGTTAGAATATTTTCTGGACGTTGTGAAGAACAGGAGATGATTGGTCCTGCTATCTGTGATCTATGAAGAGCTCTGAATGACTGGGGCTGCACCCCCTATATGCCAAGGATAAAGAAGTGGGCTCCAAGTGTTGGCTGATTTCCTGTGGGGCTACAAGGACACAAAAAGCTGCAAGAGGCCTTTTCACTAAAACTCGCAGCTCACCAGTGGCAATTGGAACTTGGACTAGGCTTTGCTGATGGTCTTATCACATAGGCTCTCATTATCCTAATGAGACTACTGGATTTTGAGCGGCTAGATCGTTCACTGTGTGGGGGACTAAGTCTGACTCAAGGTGGATGACACTTGTCACTCTAAATCCAGGTTTTGCTCCGGCTAACTAGCAGTGCCTCATCTCTCCCGAATGGTAGAGACAATTGGGCAGCCGAGCGCATGACATCTTAGTACTTCTCAGGGAAGTCGTGGTCACTCACAGTGCGGTCTCATATATAAATGACAAAGGCAGTTTAAGTTTTAACGATTGATTTAATAAAACAACTGCATTTTAGATAGCAAAGCGTGAGCTGCAATAACCAGAACTACACAACACAGTAAGATTAAAATAGTAACGAGGAGAGTGAAGCACAAGAATAAGGCTATCATAGTGCCGCTAGATTATTTTCTCTCTAAGTTATAGTTCGAGCACAGCATGTGAAGCTCCAAGCCTGCCTTTCAGGTTCCCCCTCAACCCTCATACCTGAGCAAAGGCCTGTAATCTGCATCAGCATCTGGGCATTCAGCATCTAGTTGTAGGTTCCTGGCTGGAATCTCCCTCTTGACCTGTACTAGGACTAGGAAGTGTTTTTATAACTAACATGCAGATGTTCTAAGAAAATGTCCCTACGTAAGGATGTGTATTTTCTACGAATACTGAAGACTAAACTTCTACCACGTTTACCGGCAATGTACCAGACTGTAGCCTTGATTGAAGCACAGGGCGATCAAGAATGCATTATTTGAGAACACAGTGCTGAACTAAGCTAAACAGTGCGATAGAAGAATTTAAAACAAGACCGTCAAAACTGGTTATTGTAAAATAACAGTGCGAAGCTGAATAAAATGTATGTAGGGCAAAGTGCACAGCGGCCTAGTATGTTAAACTAGCGTGCATGAAGCTATATTAAAAATGGCTACACTACGCCCTCCCCTTGTCGGTAGAAAGTGGTTTAAGCCTAAGCTAAAATGCTCTAAGCTAAAATATATTTAAACCCTACTGAGTTTCAACAAGTCAAGAGGACGCACAAGCATACTATTTGGCAATTTTAAAAAATGAGCATGCGGCCAAAAGCCGAATTTAAAGGAAAGTGTCAATTTACGACAGTTCCAAATGAAGCATCAGTCATGGAAGCAGGAGATTCTCCACCTCGGCAGATGACAAAACCAGTAAATCCATGCCAAAAACTACCAAGGAGCAGGTGTGTTTCATAGCCCCAGAGTCAACCAAGGCGGCATCCCGTGCAATGCCCATGAACGAGTTAATGGTTACTTCCTCCAGGAAGGGTAGCTCGTAATCAGCTTCTCTGAGCAAACGCAGCCGCAGCGCGCATGTCTGGTAATGAACCCTCAACGAGAACATCAACAGATCAGCATCAATCACTGAGGGGCGTTGCTGTGAGAGACAAACTTCAGAGCATGTTCAAAAGAGCACCAACGGCACCGAAACACGTGCTGCACACAATCCAAAACTGGTCTGAATGACAGAGACCAGTCACACCCCAAATGTTCCAGGAGTGTTGCTCCAAAGTGCTGCATCGTGCGTTCACGACACAGCTGCGCTGATGGGAGCGCCCTCATTTGCCCCCCAAAATGCTTCAGAAAATCAAATGAATAGCCGAAGGTATTAAACCGAATATAGAGGAAAAGGTGTGAACAAACCAATACCAACAGCATTGAAAAAAGGTGCTAATCGAGCCTTGCTGGACGCATTAAATATACGTCCCACGAGTTCACCAAAGTGTCTTGGTAAGTCTGTATTTAACAGGGACTGTATTTCCGCCGATGACCTTGCCACTTGAAGTGCGTAGGTCTCGCGTGCAGATGTAAGGGCCACATGCTTCTGAAACAATAAAGCCTTCAGTCTACTTAACTTGTCAAAATTCACCTTGGAAGTAGCAATGTGAGGCCAAATATCTGCTACCTCCCTAAATTTAGTGGGGGGAAACAACACTTTCCCGCAGCATGTAATGACCTTTGTGACTGAAACAACTTAAACTATTCCGGCCCGCATGCCACAACAGTCTTCACTATTGAGGAGGACGTAGCTGTCCTTTGAAAGCACTTGGAACGTGCGTTTAATCAAGGGGACTGGAACTCCCTTCAGATAGCAAGCCAAGTTCACAACTGAGGCATTACACGCCCCATGCAAGGACAGCTGCTTACAAATCATCGAATGGCTGACTGAAGTCTCACATTCACTACAGCTAAGAAAGACATCTTTCATGCCATTGAGGCATTTGTACGAGAAGGGAAGCTGCCACACCTCATGGATGTAACTATCTCCCAACTTTTCATTTCTGCCTACCGGAACATGTTTCAAACAAGAAGTGAATTGTAATGTAGAAATAGGCAGATTAATAACCCCGTGTATCAACCACTCTGCTGAAGGAATCTCGGCCACGGTAAAAGGCAATCTATCTTTTCAATGTTAAGCATGACATAAGTCGCCTCCTTTTTAGCCATTAGTTGTTGCTGTCGCGTCAAATTAAAGGAAAAAAAGATTTCCCTGGCACTGATGTGCTGCCACGGAACGCGACCCGCATTCAATGTCTGAAGTGTCCAACCCAACTGCATAATGGACCTGGTCTGACTCTCTCCATGATATAAAGAAGACATATCAGATTGTATAATGTCTATAGCAGAAGAAACAATGTTGTTAATTGTGTATATCTGGTCAGACAAGGTGTGAATCCCATTATCCACAACAGCTAATGCCTTTTTCAGATTTTCCTGATCTATCTGCCTTAACCGGGCTGCAGCCTCTTGCTGTGACAGTTTCCATATTTCATTGTATACCTCATGCAAGAAACGCTTCCTACGTGGTATCTTTGGGCCTGACAAAAAATCTTGTATGTCAGTGTTGTTAGACAGGAGACTGAGATGTGTCTTAACTGCATCTAGTGAGGATGATTTTAGCCACTGTTGGCACAATTTTCCTACACTATATGTTGTAATTATTTCAGCATGTTCTGGTGATATCTAGCGAGGGTCTGACCTACTCGTTCGGAAACCCCCCGAGGAGGTGACAAAACGTTGATGAGACCCATTGGTATCTATTGGCCACAATAACCACCCGCCTGGACATGTCAGTGAAGCACGCTCGCTTTATGTATGAAGTGGTGCCCATAATAATTATAGCAAAACATGTCACCATAATTGTCCTTGAACTGATAAACACCTTCATTTTCATAGACAGTATAATATTGCAATTCTGTCATCATTGAATCAACTGTTTTCACATCCCAATCATCAGATACAATGCCTGGTATAACTATATCGTTCATGGATAACTTTAACACATACAGTATTTTAATTATTTCAGTGGGACCATATATATCAAACATTACTTTGTCCCACACAATCCCATCAGGAATTAGCACTGCAGAAATGTTCACAAAAGACAAGTCTCTTCGAATCTTATGTGATGAAAAGTGTGGTTTCAGAACCCTCTCCACCTGTTCAACCGTTGATCTCTCGGGAAGAAAATGACCATGTGTTAACAGGAAAAAAGTAATGACAAACCCAATCCAAAGCTAGGACAGTCAAGGAAAGCCACAAATAGGGCCAGATGTAGCAAAGGGTTCTTCCCATTCTGTGTCAATGGGAAAATGTGTTCGTACATATGGCCCATAGTTCCATGGAAAAATGAAATACGTATCTTTAAGCCAGTGTATTAGCTTACGTGCACCTGACAGGTCAGCAGTCGAAGAGGCAAACAAGTCCGATAGACCGTCGTTGTAGTTGGCAAAGTAACCAGAGACAGTTTGTGCAAAAGGCGTTGCCGTAGTCAATGGAGGAGTTGGTGTTTCCTGTGGTGGTACACAATAGACAGCACCATCTATCTGGCTTCATGTCAAAGTGACTTGATCAAATGTTTCTAAGTTACTTGTTGTTAGTGGAACCAATGCAAGATCATCATCATCCACCCTCCCCAAGCTCGGAGAGGCATCAGTGTTGGTATAGCAACTTGAAGCGGAACTTCTTCTCCAGTAGTGAGAGGGATTCGGGAACTACTGAACGTTCCTCTTGGTCGGCTGTGTAGAATCGGCCACATGTTGTAGCTTGACATTGTCAATGGAAACAAAGCGGTTTTCTTTGGCACCTGGCAACGGTGGTAGAATAACAGTTCTGGTACCGTGTATCCCCAACACAGGGACTGGTGCTCGATAAGAAGGGCCAAATTCTTTTTTCACTGCAACCTTTTCATGCACAAGATCCCCAACTCTGGGAATCCAGCCGGTAGGTGTTACTGGCACATCCTTAATTCCTCTGGAGGCAGCACTTCTAGAAGAGTTATCTTCACAGAACTGCTGTAATTGCTGTAAAACAGTGACACCATCATTTATGTCAAAAGGTGTTTCTGCCGCCTCCACACTAGGACCATCAAGATCCGGAACAAACATTCATGTTCCGAACAGGCACTCATATGAAGTACGACCCCCCAGGGACCTTCTAGGCAGGTTATTTGGTGCTCTCTGAACTCCATACAGGGGGTTAGCCAACTATGACCCATACCTAAGACTCTGGCCGTTAAGAATTGCTTTAAAACGCAGTTTAATCGCTCCACGACAGAATTTCCCTCAGGATGAAATGGACACGAGTACTGGAGTTGGACCCCCAACGAAGCCATGTTGTCCCTGAATGCCCTTGAGGCAAAAGCAGGGCCCTGGTCCGAATGGAATGCCGCAACTGCATATGTACCGACAAAGATTCGCAAATCTTTAATAACAGTCCAAGCGTCAGCCGAGAGTTGTGGCCACACCCACACAAATCTGGAGCAAGAATCAACAGCGACTAATATATATTTGTATGCACTATCAGGCGTTAATGGACCGCAATGATCCAAGTACACACATTGTAATGGTCTATTTGAGATTAAGAGGGGTGTCTGCCTCAGGCGCTTAGCAGTGGAAACTTTAATTTGTTGACAGATGTTACAACAAAGGACACACTGCTTAGTTTCTTTATAGAGACCAGGCCACCAATAACGAGCCTGCAAGAGTAAAATCATAGCCGCCTCGCCAGCATGTGCAGATGCCACCCCTTCATGCGCTGCTTTAATCAATTGTGGTCTCACATCTTTATTGGGGATGTCGCGTACGCCTGCGCCTGTAATTGTAACTTCAGTGTTCAGCATACCTCCCATCAAGTATTGATATTTATTAGGAAATCCTTTAGGATAATGCGTACCATCAACTGTAGCTTTTATGGCAGCAATAATATCTGTGTCTGTTTTGGAACTCGAACGAGTCACTGCAGCTACAGTGGCGACTGCCACTGCCGACTTTGCGGCTTCATCAGCCAAAGTATTTCCAGTAACGTGTATCCCAACGCGCTGGTGTCCAAGTGTATGCACACCATGGACTTGAGGCAGCGTCTCTTTCAGGTCTGCTACCTTCCCCCACAGTAGTCTGTGTTTGATGGTGTTACCTTTTGAATCTCTGAACCCATTCAAGCGCCAGTAATGCAGGTATTCATTAAAAGACTGGACGCAATAATATGAATCACAAACAGTCAGTGTGAACTGTGTCGGATCAGTATGTTATAGTGCCATTAGTACAGCTTTTAGCTCAGCCAATTGTGCTGTACAATCCCCTAAGGTCTGTGTGTAGGTATGTTGGGGACAGAATTTCTCCCCCTCCATATAGCTGCTCACGACCGCACATGCAGCAGAATATTGATGTTTAGTTCCAATCGCTAGTTGCGCCAAGCCATCGGTGTACATGACTACTTGATATTGATCAATAGGCAAGGGGTCAGCGGGAACTGGATATTCTACTTCAGTGGTTCCCAACCTGTGGTCCAGGGACTCCTGGGGGTCCGCAAAGACTTCTCAGGGGGTCCGCGACTGCTTAGAAAATGTAAAAAATATTAACAAATGTTGACAAATGAGGTCCCCAGCTTCCAGTAATGACTTAGGCAGGGGTCCCCGGATTCCAGTGATGATTCAGTGGGGGTCCCTGGGTTCCATTAATGTTAAAATGGGGGTCCACATAAATCAAAAGGTTGGGAACCACTGTTCTACTTCATATTGTAGAAATTCTTGAGTTTGTATCTTTGGGTCGAAAATGTAGTCTACATCAGTGGCTGTTAAAGACGTAGCCCATTGCATCCATCGTGGATGAAGTGCCTTCGCGTTCGGGACGCTAGCTTTTGTAACAGCCTCTAGGGCCGGAATAGGAGAAACGACAACAATGCGTTTTCCTTGTCAAGTAGTCTTTCTTTAATAACAGCCATCTGCACAGCAGTGAGAATTTTCTCCATGGGTGCAAAACGTTGTTCTGCAGCGGAATACAGGTGTGATTTGTATGCAATCGTGACTGTCTCACCTTCATTAAATGTGACATAAGTAAAACCGATGGCCCCAGTTATTACCCTGATGACCAAATGTGTCTTATTGTCCCGTGTGTGTAAATGTTTTGCTGCTAGCATATCTGCCTGTAACTCTCAAAGAGTATGTGTATGCTCAATTGTCCAGAATTAGCTCGAAAAATCAGGACTTATTAACTCATATAAAGGTTTTATGCGTGTAGCATAATCAGAAATGTATGTTCTGCCAAAATTTTGAAAGCCCAACAATGATTGTAGTTTTTTAATCGTATTTGGTGGTTGCAATTATGCACATTTTTCAAAAAATTATGGCGCTAGGCTCTTCCCTTCATTCGACAGCTCATATCCCAGGAACAGGACGCTGAGGAAGGCAATTTTTGATTTTTTAAAGGTAAATTTGTAGCCGAGTTCGGCAAACCCTACAACAATGCGGGCTACCCGCCTTAAATGTTGTAGTAACTCGTCATCTGTAAGATATATATCGTCCACATATGACAAAGCTTCAGGGTCTATCTCGTGTAAAATAGCAGTCACACGAGCTGCAAACAGTCCTGGGCTATTCTTATACCCCTGAGGCAAACAACATAATTTTTTCTGAGAGCCTAGTAAGCTAAAGCTTGTTAAGTCTCTGCTTTCAGGTGCTATATTCTGGCAGAAGAATCCATTTGAGATATCCAAAGTCGTTTTATATTTTTTACGCACAATGTTGCTCATTAGTGCAGCGCTATGCGAGTTTTGCAGAGCATATGTACGTGTATGTCCGTTTAAATGTCTGTAGTCTAAGACTATTCTGTATGAATGGTCCGGTTTAGCTACACAGAATAAGGGGTTATTCATCGGTGAGACACAGGGTTCAATCACCCCCTGGTATTCTAATTGCATAAGTATCTCTCTCACTGGTGCCCTTGCTTCATGTTTTATTGGATACTGCTGTTGTGGCTGAGGTTCACCTTTAATGGGAATTACAT
Organism: Pleurodeles waltl; assembly: GCF_031143425.1. Lineage (NCBI taxonomy): Eukaryota > Metazoa > Chordata > Amphibia > Caudata > Salamandridae > Pleurodeles > Pleurodeles waltl. Next base: position 578,889,678 of record NC_090451.1, read on the forward strand.
GGTATGGAGAATCCCTATCCCACCCTACGTGATTTCTATATAATGCAGGTGCTTGTGCTAGAGCCCATTCTATAGAATAGGACTAAGCGAGTTCCTCTGGAACAAGGGGCGAGAAGGAAGGTTTAATAACCTCCTCTCCATATGGGCAGGTGCGGACAAAATCAGGCGGCCAATCTTGTTCGGACAACAAAATGTCATATTTTCACTACACGGTCCCAAAAGATTGCATGTATGGTGCGTTCAATGTCTCCTTCTAATTGTAGAGTTACTCTATACACCCTATCGGGTTCGGAGACACGCATATCCGCTGTTTCTACTTGTATAAAGTCATCAGTTGCTTTCACCTCCAGATGCTCTAGAAGATTCCGGCGAACTATTGTGACCTCTGCCGCTCTGTCAAGCAGTGCTAGAGCCCAGTTCTTGTTCTTCAAGAGAACCCTCTTCCTGATTGGCATGTTTAACTGAGACAGCTGCCACTTTTTTCTTTTTAAATTGTTGTTTTTGTTGTACTGGTTTCTCTTCCTTCTTAACAGAAACCTCCGAAGAGCGTTGTGATTCCAGTCTCGGTTTCACGTACTCTGTTCTCCGCTCTGATCGCCCACCTCTCTCATTTCTCTTTTCCGATGAGTCCTGAAAGGAACGAGATTGGCGTGTATCAGTATATTAATATCTATCAGGCGTTTTTATATTTTCTCTATCTCTGAGATTATACCTATTCTGTGGGATCTCCGTGAGTGGAGATTCTCCCCTTTCTTTTTTAGGCGTTTGTTGTTTTTTCTCCCAGCGTTTCTTATTACCCTCAGGTTGTTGTTTAATATTGTCTGTATTAATTTTACCCTGAAATTGAGGTTTTTGTGGTCTAGCCCCAAGGCTATCTCGACCGATACTGGAATATGTTTCCGGTATTTTTTTAGGCAGTTCCCGCTCCTGATCTTGTTGCGGAACGTCACGAAGACGCATGCGCATTGCAAGTGCAACTGCTTCCCCTTTAAGGTTACTTAGGATAATTGAAGAAACTGTGGCAAAGTTGCCCATCAGTTGCATTCCCAAATCTAGGGCCGGGGCAGCCCCGTATTCATCTTGAATTTGTTTAAGCACGTCCGGTAGGTTGGCTAGCGTCGGTGTACCATGTGCTGTTGTATAGAGCGCGGCAAATACCGTGCCCCATGTATTACAGTGTTCAACTGTAGGAACCATCCCAAAGGGCAAGCACATAGTTAATATTCTATGTTTATCCTGAGGTCCCATATGGGGAAATACAGCCTCCAGCGCATTAATTGTTTGTGCTAGCCAAAACGGAGTCTCCTCTCGTTTGGCTGGGACTTTACCCATAATCAAGTGTACAGTCACCGGATTTATACCTGGTGTTACTGCATGTGGTTGTGCTGGAGCAGCACACCCTGGGTTTGTATTTAATGTCTGCATCACAAATTGTACTAATCGTCTGTATATTGCTGTTAACTCAATATATAAACGTCGAACCTCAGCTACTGCCACATTCACAACTGCAGGATGAGGTGTATATGTGGCCAATAAAGGCCAGGTAGGACCATCATTACTTAGTGGACCTAACCTTACTGGTAATATTGTATGGGGTAGGGCGCCATCAAGCCAATTATTATGTTTTTGATAAGATAGAGGTATCTCTAAGTATGCGTACGCCCTGTACTGCCCAGGCGCGTTCACAACTGTATATGTATGAAATGTATTTGTGTTCCCATCAACTGCTGGAAATGTGACCCAAGAGTAAAACAGCTCTGTTCTATAGGCTGCGTGGGCGTCCACCACAAACGTGAATGGACCTCCCTGTGCTGTAAGACCATGTGCTAGTAAATGTGTCATAAGTGGTTGTCTCATGTTAAGAGCTATTTGTACAGCCTAGGGGTTCGCCATCATATAAGCACTAAGAGTTCAGAGAAGGCACACCAAGACAGGTTAGTTTTTTTCCTTTTAAATTTCAAGCTTGGACAACCACCCGCTGAAAAATAGGGTTACCTATAAGGCGGTGGTGGAAATCCTCAGTAACACGGGCGTCTCCGTATACGGAACTGAGGGGTCATTATATAAAAATGAGACCGAGATATGCCAGTGGACCCGAAAATGAGAGCCTGACCAAACGTTGGCGGCGCCATGTCGCGTAGGCTCTCATTATCCTAATGAGACTACTGGATTTTGAGTGGCTAGATCGTTCACAGTGTGGGGGAATAAGTCTGACCCAAGGTGGATGACACTTGTCACTCTAAATCCGGGGTTTGCTCTGGCTAACTAGCAGTGCCTAATCTCTCCCGAATGGTAGAGACAATTGGGCAGCCGAGCTCATGACATCTTAGTACTTCTCAGGGAAGTCGTGGTCACTCAGGTCACAACCGGTTCTCTCCTACACAGTGAGGTCTCATATATAAATGACAAAGGCAGTTTAAGTTTTAAAGATTGATTTAATAAAACAACTGCATTTTAGATAGCAAAGCGTGAGCTGCAATAACCAGAACTACACAACACAGTAAGATTAAAATAGTAACGATGAGAGTGAAGCACAAGAATAAGGCTATCATAGTGCCGCTAGATTATTTTTTCTCTAAGTTATAGTTCGAGCACAGCATGTGAAGCTCCAAGACTGCCTTTCAGGTTCCCCCGGGAGGACATCAACCCTCATACCTGAGCAAAGGCCTGTAATCTGTATCAGCATCTGCAACGGGGCATTCAGCATCTAGTTGTAGGTTCCTGCCTGGAATCTCCCTCTTGACCTGTACTAGGACAAGGAAGTGTTTTAATAACTAACACGTAGATGTTCTAAAAAAAATTCCCTACGTAAGGATGTGTATTTTCTATGAATACTGAAGACTAAACTTCTACCACGTTTACCGGCAATGTACGAGACTGTAGCCTTGACTGAAGCACAGGGCGATCAAGAATGCATTATTTGAGAACACAGTGCTGAACTAAGCTAAACAGAGTGATAGAAGAATTTAAAACAAGACCGTAAAAACTGGTTATTGTAAAATAACAGTGCAAAACTGAATAAAATGTATGTAGGGCAAAGTGCACAGCGGCTTAGTATGTTAACTAGTGTGCATGAAGCTATATTAAAAATGTCTACACTACAGCCCCTGCCTAGCACCCTAAGAATCTCTGGGTGCCCCCTTGAGGCCCTGGGGGCTAAGAGCTCTAGTTTTGCAGCTGCTTAGACTTTTGAAAACCTCTGCTCCAGAGCCAAGGGTATCTACTGCAAAAGGTACCTAACCAACAGTTCTATGACATCAGACTGAATTTCAGATTCATGCACCTGTAAGGCTCCAGCCTCAATAAACAAATGAAAAAGTCCCTTCCTGTTTTGGGGCTTGGAACCTTTTCACCAAAAAACCTGAAAAGGTCCATAGCCTTAAAGGGACCAACTAGTGGCAGTTGTCTGACCCGAAGTTCCACGACGGCAGCTACAATTTCAGATTTGTCCCTTAGGGAGACTTTACTTTTTTTTTAAATGACAACATCACTTTTTGGGTAAGGACTTTGAAACTATCTAGAACTTTTTCAATTCTGACTTTCACCGGGCCAGTCCATTTTGTGTATTCGATGAAGGCTTCACAGAGGTCGACCTCAAGACGTAAAGTCCCTAAGGTCCGACTCCATCTTACATAGGCCTCAATTCCATCTTTCCTAATGGAGGTCACCATCTTCCCTCTCTCAAACATTGGAAGTTACCATCTTTCCCGATTTATGCAGAATCATTGTGATGTCTGCCATTAAACATAGATGTCGCCTGACCTTATCTTTCTCACAACTGTGAAAGCATTTGATTGATGACACAGATACAACCATCAATGAAACATTTGTCTCGGTCAAATGTCTACTTTCCATCATGTCAAGGTTAATTAAGAGTACATACAGACATATGACGAACATAGTACAGTCTGAATTGATGTCCTATTATCTTATATGTTCCTAAGGAAATGCATGTGACACATACCTTGATGCACATAATCTGTCAGACATTCTTTAACTTATGTCAGAAATTCCGATTTCTGATAAAGACGACCACTTCTCAGGAGATGTCCTTCACCCAGATTATCGTCCAAGATTCTCCCAGAAACTGTCTCACCTACTACACGCACGCTTCACACTTTGCAGATGCTTCATCGTGCCTGAAGCCGATTAAGCTGAGTTACGGAGAAATACCCCAACATATGTTTGCCCTTTGTGGGGAACACTGTCTTTATGTTAGAGCCCACCGATGTCTCCTCAAGGCAGTTTCAACAATATACAGTGGTGGACAAGCTGCAACATAATAGAACTTACCAAGATGTGGAAACCCTTTTAACATATCGGGAACACCAGAATTGGTTTGGTAGTCAGTTGCCACATATGCACAGAAACATCTGTTCGGGGTGCTAATGAAGGGGCTATCTGGCCTGTGTTGGCTGGCTACACTCCCATTCATCACCATGACAGCCTAACACAAGCTGAGGTGATAGGGGTCTTAAACTACACAGTGGAATTATACAGGTTACTCATACAGTTTGTACACTGTACTTTGAGCTCCAGACCTGCTGTTGCAGGACTTGCCATTCCTGTACAAATGCAAGCTATTGGTTTACAGACTATTAGAGGTGTCATGAGAAATGCGCCCATGCAGCATGTAAGACCAATCAGCTAGAAGTAGTGTATCCATACACTATTCCCCAAGATAAACACAGAATATTGACTGAGGATCTTTGTATGCATTTCCACCAATACACATGGTATGCCTTCATTGGCAGTTCTCCAGCTCTGGATGTAGAAATGAAATTAAGGGGTAACTTTTCTAGTGTCCTCCATCATCCTAAGCAACATAACAGGAAAGGCTTCAGCTCTGGCTGTACGTCAGAGGATGGTACCAGTTCCAGTTCGAAACCGTGAACGTTAACTACCAAAAACAACTGTGTTCTAAACCGTGAACTTTAACTACCAAAAATAATTGTGATGTCGATACCTCAGTAGACAGAGATACCTTGGGTGTTCTCGACCTGTTAAGCCACATTTGGAACCTAAAAGTGATACTGAGGGTTCCATTAAAGAAACATCTGCAAAGGAAGTAAAAACAGAAAGGCAAAGATAAAAGACAGACTGGATTACCTGCTTCTCAGGAATCTGGTAGGGGTGGTTATGATTTAAGAGACCACAATTTTTTTTTTAAAATGTACTGGTATAAATATTCTGACAGACGTTCTACATATTCTTTTCAGGAAACTGTAGGTAAAAGAACAGCAAGTGGGAGCCGATCTGAGAACCTAAGAAAAGAGGGGTACAGTAGAAAGAGTGAAGGAAGACATGGAACGGACATCAGAGTTAAGAGGGAGGAGAAAGGATTAGACCAGAGGTCTTCAATCTGTGGGTCCCAACCCCCAAGGAGCTGTGGAGGTATCAGAAGGAGGGTGCGCATTCCACAGCCTCACTTCTGTCTCAAATCCAAACCGTCTTCATTTTGGAAAAAGAGAGGCTTGCGCTGAAATGTCATTCAGTGAGTCTCCTGTTAAGTGAAACCGAGAGAGGGGCAGACATCTAAACAAGCATTTTTGCCAGAGTGCCTGCTTTGCCTGAAAGAAATGCAAATATGCGCTACGAGTTAATCTCCAAATGTAAAGGGTAATCTACAAATGTAAAAGGATGCTTCTGAGCCAGTACTAGCTCTAACTGATGTCACCACTCGAAACTTTGTGATGACAAAGATTTATCCTTTTTGAGTGGTAGTAAAAAAAAGAGTTGAGAACTCAACTGTGAACTGCATGCTTCTAATTGTAATTGCATTTACATAGTGTTTACTACCCCTAAGAATGTGTTGCAGGGCCAGTTAAAAAAAATATTGTATTACTATTGTCTGGGTATTACTAAAATCTATATTTTGGAAGTACCATTTTATGGTAAAACATTTTGCACAATTTGTAGAAGTCTATTTTATACTGTGTGTAAGGCATATATAAAATAATGACTTACATATTCACAGTGCTTACTGACACAGGCTGTGCCTCATAGCACTAAAAATTCACAAGTCCCTATTCACCACTGCCCCAACCAAGATTTAATTATGTGGCTGTCTGGTTACACACAGACCTCGGCAGTGCATTAACTAATAGAGGTTTAATAATGTACCTTGGTGCATTACCCACAGAATAACAACTTTTTAAATGTATTTTTCATTTAAGCTGACTGTTATTTTATATATAGCCACCTGGTGGTGAAAGACCTAAAAACAGAAGTCAACAACAATAGCAAACTAATATAACCAGGAGTCAGTTTTTGCTAAAATAGAAATGTTTGTTTTCATTTAGATAAAAATAAACACCTTTTAAGAAAAGGTTTGAAAGAAGAATAAAGGACCACTTCCTTCCCTACAATTAAAGAAAGCACTCTAATTTGACCTTACAGTTCATCATTAATGACTACAAATAGTATGTTTCAATTATGATGAATGATGTTCGGCACCCTCAAGTTCCATGCAGCTGTAAAGCCCAAGCTGTCAGCATCCCATGAAATATAGTATGGTTCTCCTCGAATGCCATTGCTAAAGTTGCAGCTCATACCTTACAGCCATTATACCTAGGGCCACTGGAATTATATGGGATTGTGCGGTGATTTCACATAATTACCGATTTTCATATTTGCTACATAATCCATCATCTGACGCATAATCTGATGATTTTAACAAAAAGGTTATTTGTGTATAGCTCAAACGGTTCTAACGTTACTAAAAAGCAGCAACACATATTGCCGCACAGTAGAAGTTCCTTTGCAGAGCAGGACTGGTCACCTTTTTGTTCCTCTTTGCTATATTTGGGTGTTAAACTGGTATTAAAGAGATACAACCACAGACTGACCATCTCTCTTGAGAAAAACAGGCACATCCACCACATTAGTTCAGAAAGTTGTTGTCATCTAAATAAGTTTAACTAAATTATGTTTTGTTTGTGAAAGAAAGTACCATTGTACATTTTGGGGTTATTCTTTTTGGAGACGTTTTGTGTGAGCTGTGTGGTAAGCCTCTGACACCGAACCACAGTCACCCACTAACATTTGGTTTGCTAAACGCTGTTTAATACTATTTTCCCAACATGAAGATTATTTGCTGTGGGGATTGAGGGCTTTTATGGTTGTCAATAATGAGGAGTACAGGGTTTTAAAAAAATTTGTCAGGAGGGGGTCCTTACGCCTAAATAATTTTGACATGGGGAAGACCTCTGGATTAGACGCTAAAACCCCAGTAAAAAACAGAAGAAAGTAGCAGGACTTTCTAAAAAAACATGCCAATCGAGCTGTGACTCCTCCTTGGAAACAGCACCTGGGTGAAAGCACTCCTAGAAAGAGCTGCAGATGTCACAAAAGTACATCAGACGCTTCAGAGATTTCTGGATGCGAATCCAACTGATGACTTTATATAGATCGAGACTCCAAATCAACATTTAGGGTCATATGTACAAACCATTTTGGCGGTCGGATCAGCTTGATAGGACTGCTTCCGCCCTAAAAAATGCTTTTTTCGTATGTACAAAGAACTAACTGCGATTCCATAACACATTACCGAATCGCAATTTGGAATTGCACATATATACCAATTTGGTATTTGGAAGGGGCGTGTTAAGGGTATCCCTTCCAAAGACAGAACTGCAGTGGTATGTATGAATGTTTTGCAACCGAATTACAGTTGCAAAACATTTATTTTTTACTGACTACTAAAAGGCAGTGGTAACCAGTTGCAAACAGGAAGGGCTCCCCCAAGGGAACCCTTCTTTTCTGAGAAGTTAAGAAAATTTTTAGGAGTAGCCAATGGTCCCACAGACCACTTGTTGTAATTTAGTAGCGATTAGATTAAGCATTAGCAGAAGATATCTTGTATTTAGCAACTATTGTGAACATTTCGCGGAATCCATTTTGTATTCATGGCAGCCATTTTCTCTGCCACATGCTGCCATGTGCTCGCCATGTGCTCTGTCCTACCTTCCTGTTAACTACTCTTGAAAATCTGTCTAGTGACAAGTTATATTTAGCATCTCCCACTTTCGCACATGCCCAGTAAGGTCTGCAGCTGTTAGTCCTTGAAAACTGTTAGCCCCTCATACCTGTTGACTGTGCATTTCCATATGACCTTATATGTACATAAGTCTTGCTTCTATAATTGTACCACCTTCTTTTAGCCCCTGCGTGGGTATAAAAGGACCATGCTCTCTTAGTTCAGTGTGCTACTTCAAACATTACCGAAGGGTGCTGTTTGAACTGTGGTACCACCTCATGAGGTTTAATAAACTTTGTCTTTTATTTCAGTTTCTGTGCCAGCTTCTTCCTATATGGTCTGAGGACTTTGTGCAGAGAAGGGCGAACCCCTTGCACTAGTAGGCCTTGCTGAGGCTTACTTCTACAAATTGGCACCCGAGCAGGGACTCATTGGCGAGTCGGACGCCCATCGGATTGGTTGCGACGAAGGATTGGGATCTCGCTACGGACGATCAATGCCTGAGGAGATCCGAGTCTTGGCAACCACAGCGTTTTTCCCTTCTTTCTGATTTAACCATCAAGGTGGCGCCGGTCCTCGACTGAGATCCTTTTTGTTCATTCGTCGTGCAGTGACCATTTGGTCGATTTTAGAACTTGGCAGTTGGAACCTGGACGCCCTGTGATTGGTAAGAGCCGTTTTACGGCACCTGCTGTGGGTTTGGATGCCTTTGTTTCACCACTTACTGTGGCTCTCGTGTTTTGTGTGACTAGTCAATTTGTGTCCTTTGAAGGGATATATAAATTGCAATTTATATAGGCAGGTAATGAGGAGAATTTTCTCCAATTTAATTAAGATTTGAACGGCACCTTAAGTGCTACTTTGATTATAATACTGCATATTCTGCACTATTTTGGGCATGCCTGTTTTTAGTGCACTTCGTAGGATGTGTTGCTTTTGTGATGGTACCAATTTGAGACTGGAAGAATCGCAACCGGCACCCCCAGAGGGGAAGCCCAATAGGGATATGTATGTTAAACATGGTCTTTCTTCTATAATATACAGCACATTATGGAATAAATAAACTCGTGCAGATCCGGAGTTACGTTGGCCTATGGATGGGTCATTTTATTTGCGAAAGATTGATTATATGGAACAATGTATGTGTAAGCGAAGGTCTAGGCAAGATATGTTTGACTGTGTACGAATGTCGGAGAAAGAAGTGCGTGGACGAGTGAAGCGTGAGCAAGCCTTGCTTGTGAAAGAGCAGCGAAAGAATGTATATGTGAAAGCATTGGAAATGAGAAAGAAAGAAATAAACGATTTAAAGGAGATAGAAGAGAAAGAACGTAAATTACAGATAACTGGCCAATACACTGTTCGGCAACCTCTCTATCCTATCCTTAATAAACCGCACAATGATTTTTTGTTACTAGATCGCCCTCCACCTCCGTATGTCATTCCTTCTGCCCCTCATGAGTTAGGTGAGGTCTCCAGTACGGAGCAACAGAAGATACGAGACAGTCGCTCTATGTTGCCTGCTGACCGTCCGTCTGAGCTTAGATCTACTGCTCATAAAACAATTTGTAGCGTTGTCTCTGCTTCTGAACTTTTAGACAACATGAAAGGGTGGACGGAAAAGGAGCAGCTATATTTTACTGAGGCATTTATTTAACTATTTCGGAAATATTCTGATGAGTTAGAGCCCGATGATGTAGCAGCTGATCGTAAGCAAATGCGTGATGGTCTTTATGTTTTCTCCCAGGTGGCTGATGCAATCAGGCGTTTGGTGAAATTATGTGTTGCGGCAGTCCGTTTGCAAGAGGAGAAAAAGGCCGTGGATGTAGTTGCACGGACATCTCAGACCGGCGGGGTGCCAGCTTCCATCTTCGGAACAGTTTCTCTTTTGACTATGGCTCAGTATTATGAACGTCAGGAATTAGAAGCAAAAGGTAGCGAGGATAAAAAGATTAAAGAATTAAAGACAAAGGTTATGTTGGCTCAAGCTTATGGTCCGCCTTTTAGAGGTAGTGATAGAGGTGGACGTGGATCTTATGGTTCTTCTTACACTCGTTCGAATTTGTCTGTTGATCAGTGTGCATATTGTAAGAAGTTTGGGCATTGGGCTGCTGACTGTCCCGCACTACGTGTTCAGCAGTGTTCATGTGGTTGGGGACAAATGAGAAATCGCTCAGGATATTCAGGGCCTAGAAGAAGCACAAATGATCATGCTAGGTTTGATGCTAATGTACGAGGATGGGTATAACACTTTTGATAAACGGAACCAATACCAGATGTCTATGTGCAGCCTGATTTCCAAGATTCTGCTTATGTATAGGATTGCTTAGGGTGGGGTAAGGAATCAGTTGAAGTTCCAGTAGATCAGAGGGGTCTCTATGTTACAGCACATGTTTTGGGTTCTACTGATCAGTTTCTGGTTGATACAGGAGCTACTCGTAGCGCCCTGTCTAAACAATTGGTTCCAAGGGCTCCCCTGTCTGGCTTAACCATTACATCTATAGGTTTCGATGGAACGCCTTCCCCTAGAACATTGTCACAACCACTTGCATTCCATGTTGATAAATGTACTGCTCCATGTCCATTTTTCCTTTCTCCAAATACACAAGACAATATTGTGGGTCTTGATATGCTCAAGAATTTTAGGGCTACAATACGATGCTCTCCTGAAGGGGTGCGTGTGATTTTGAATGATAATCATCCTGTGATGGAAAGAGTTTGTCTTGTTAAAGAGGATGTTGCATTGGCTTCACTTCCTAGTACTTTGTGGGCTACTTCAGATACTGATGTGGGACAAATTATTATTCCACTGGTACATATTAGTGTCAAGGAGGAAGCTGTATTGGCACGTTTGCCTCAATCCAAAATTTCACAGAAGGGCGAAGAAGCAATCACACGAATTGTGCATGATCTTATTGCGGTTGGAGTTGTTGAGGAAGTTCCGTATAATGTTTGTGACAGTCTGATTCTTCCTATTCTGAAAAATGATACTGATACTAGGATTTACCGATTCATTATGGATTTACGAGAAGTGAATAAGATTGTGGTACCACAATATCCTGTGGTATCTGACATCACAACACTTCTTACTTTGGTTCCCCCGACAGCAACTACGTTCTCTGTGATAGACTTGAAGAATGCTTTCTTTTCGATCCCTATTCATCCTGACAGCTGATATTTGTTAGTTTTTACTTTGAATAAACAATCAGATAGATTTTGCAGAGTTCCTCAAGGCTATACTGAGAGCCCTAGTATTTATAGTCAAGCGTTAAAACAACAACTTGATTCTTTTGTTTTGCCTGAAGGTGTGGCTCTCATACAATATGTCGATGATATTTTGTTGGCAGCTGATACCCCTGAGCAATGTGAAAAGTGCACTTTGTCCTTACTTTCTTTTCTTGCTTCACACCATCATAAAGTGTCACAAAAGAAATTACAATATTGTAGACCAAAGGTAACCTATTTAGGTCACCTTTTGTCTAAGGAGGGCCGTGCACTTACATCAGTTCGTATTCAAGCAATCTTAGACACACCAGTACCCTCTACTCAGAAAGATGTTTGTGCATTCCTTGGTCTTACTTCTTTTTGTAAGCAATGGATATTAGGGTTTTCACACATTGTCAAACCTTTGCTATCACTTTTGACTAAAGATACTCCTATGCCCCTCCAATGGACAGATAAATGTGAGACTGCTTTCCGGCAGCTACGACAAGCCCTTTGTTCAGCACCAGTGTTAGGTACTCCAGATTACACAAAGCCTTTTGCACTTTACATACATGAGAAAGATGGATGTGCATTGTCAGTTTTAGTACAGACACATGGCGATAAGCAGTGTCCCTGTGCATATTTTTGAGCAGTACTTGATCCTGTCGCTCGAGCGTTGCCTGGGTGTTTTCGTTCAGTTGCGGCAATAGCTGTGTCAATACGTCAGAGTGAAGGGATAGTTTTGTCACATAAGCTGTTGGTGTTAGTACCCCATGTGATTGATGCTTTTTAAAATCAAACAAAGACCCGACATTTAACTAGCGCTCGCCTGACAGGATATGAATTGACATTGCTTAGTGCATAACCTCTTGACTGCATTGACATATCCAACGAAAATAGCTATTGTGAAATGTAGTGCTCACAAGAAAGTGACCGATAAGATACGGCAAGGTAATGCCCTTGCGGTCCGCGTAGCACGTGAGACTGCGATGCAGCAAAGTACTACTTCTCTGTATGTAGTGAAGTCACAAGCTGAACGTTGGCGTAATGCTAGACAAGACATATTAGATATACAGAAATCTGCTTCTGTGAAAGAACATGAGCAATGGTCTGAAGAAGGAGAATTGGATGATGAGGGCTGTTGGCGGAATAAGCAGATGGATAAATGGAAATTGCCTATAGCTTTTATACAACTTATGGTTCAGATGGCACATGGGCTGGCACATGTTGGAGCTTCAACAATAACGAAGTTGCTTACGCAAGTTTGGGAGCATCCAGAAATTTCCAGTACAGCCAAGAGAGTAGTACAGTCTTGTTTGGTCTGTTTACAATATAATCCTGGAAAAGGGACACGAACTCCTGCGGGAGGGTTTGCTACACCAACTGCACCTTTTGAAGTTCTACAAATGGATTATATTCAGCTTGAACGCTGCAACAATTTAAAGTATGTCTTGGTGGTGGTATGTGCCTTCAGTAAATGGATAGAGGCGTACCCCACAAAGGATAATACTGCCATTACCACAGCGAAGGTGCTTTTGAAATAATTTTTCCCTAGGTTTGGTGTTTGCAGACTTTTATGGAATGATACAGACCTCATTTTGTTGGGGAAGTTATTAAGTATGTCCTGAAAGGATTAGTGATCAAACAGAAGTTCCATGCGGGTTTCCACCCACAATCAGCAGGGTTGGTGGAAAGGTATAGTGCTACTTTGAAGCTGAAGTTAGCGAAGATACAGGCTTCCACATCTTTAACTTGGCCGGATGCATTACCGTTGGCATTATTGTCTATTAGGTCAGTGCCACACTCTTGAACAGGCCTTACCCCCGATGAAATAGTATTTGGAAGGCCAATTAACATTTGGGGAGCCTATGCCAAATTCTGTATATGATGTACCTTGTGTCCTGATGAATGATTATTTGGCACAGATAACCAACAATTTGGTTTCTATTCATCAACAGGTTCGAGAAGCACTTCCTGACAGATCTACAGGTGAAGGCCATGAACTCCGACCTGGTGACCAGGTGATGATTAAGTCCTTTGAAAAATCAAGCACCTTGGAACCAAGGTGGCGAGGCCCAGGGCAGGTGCTCCTTGCGACAAGGACAGCAGGTCCAGTGACGAACCGAAAGAATTGGGTCAATAGTACTCACTGCAAGAGAGTGCTACCTACCTTGGTGGAACCTGCTGTGCTGACAGATCATCGAGAAATTTTGACTACGGAGAAAGGCTGTGTTATATCACCGGACAAATCTGCAGAGTTCTTCCTGGACCATACGATTTCTGGCGTGTTGCGATATAATTTGAGACCAAGGAGAGAATCTGTAGTGCTGGAGAAAACTGGGTGAGCTACCGCCCTGGGTTAGTGAAACGGAGAGCCAATGTGGCAAGGGGGGGGATCAGCCATGCATTAAAGTAGTGACACCCGTCTTGGCCCGTGGTGAAGAAATCAGCGGCTGCCCAGGGATAGGAGCTCCAACGATTGTTTTTAATTAATTTCTGGAAGGGTCGATTATCACTGTTGGTAAAATGAATAACAAAGTGATCATTAGTACTATGGGGTGTGTTGTTGTTTTGGTGGTTATAGCAATAATCACCTGGTCTGTTGAAAAGATGGCTCCTGCTCGTGAGTTTGTTTTTGCCACTACTCCAGTACCAGAGGATAACTATTACTTTACGCTTCCCTATCAGGAGCAGAAGCACCGTCAATCGTACTTCAATAATACTTTAATTCGTACTTTCATTCAGATGTTGCATCATACTCATAATGCTACAAATACTACTAACTGTTGTGTATGTGGAATGATACCTGTGCATCAAAAGAAAGCAGCAACACCTTTCATTCCTCTTCCTTTTTCACACAATGGTTCTTGTCAAGCTTGGTATACGCTTTTGTTTGCATCTGGAAAACGTACGAAAGGCGGAATTCTTTTTCACTTTAATAAAATATGCTACCAAGACAAAGATGGGTATCCCCAAGCCAAAGGAGCTAAATGGGAATGGGAAGAGTATCAACCGGACAATGTTTCAATACCATATGTCTTCACAAATATAAGAGACTCTGACAAGAAAGAACAATTTGTGATTTCTGTTACAAAAACTAAAGCAGATTTATGTATACATAACATTGGGCGAATTCCAGTGGGGACAAGCGAATGTACCTTGATTTTAACTATTGAGGGTGTAAATAATAGTAGTTTTACAGCTTCACATAATACATATTTTGTTTGTGGTAACTATGGATATTACCAGCTACCTGTTGGGTGGTCAGGTGTGTGTTATGTATCTTTTCTATTACCCCCTGTGTTTTTGGTAACTACATCATATCACCAAGATTTTAAACTGTTCAATGACATCATTAAAAATAGATATAAAAGGACAATAAGTACAAATGAGGTAGACCAAACGGACACTAGCCTGCAACGATATGTTGATTTTAATTTAGGGCTGTTCTCCTTTGTGGGTGCTGCGTTAAACAGTAAGAAAGTGAGACGATTGACTAGGGTTGTGGAAGCTGTTACTAATCAGGCAGCTCTAGCACTTGGAAATATTACTGAGGAGCTCCAAATTGTGAGGATTGTAGCGCTCCAATATCGTATGGTACTAGATGTGATATTAGCTGATCGAGGTGGGGCATGTCGTATCATCGGTAGTAGTTGCTGCGTTTTCATTCCAGATCACTCACCTTCAGTATATGATGCAATATCTAAATTGCATACAATTGGTGCAGAAATTCACACAGAGACTGGTACTTGGACTTTTTCTGGATGGTTTTGGGCTCTTGTTTCTGCTTGGGGCTGGAAACTACTGACTATCGTGTGTGTAATGATTGCAATATTTTTCACATGCTGTATCTGTATTCAGTGTGGTCCAATGTTCTGCTCCATGTGTATTACTGCTTGTATGACTACCAAAAGAGATATTACAGAAATGAAAGCACAACATATGTTAGATAAGGAAATAGCTCAAATGCTGAGCATAAATATACAAGATGAATATTTAGATTATCCTGTAGTGTAGCCATTTTTAATATAGCCTTTGCGCGTTTGCTTAAAGCATTAGGCCTCTGTGCACTTTGCCCTAGATGCATTTTATTCAGCCTCGCACTGTTATTTTTCAATAACCAGTTCACGGTCTTGTTTTACTTTCTTCTATCACACTGTTTAGCCTACTTCAGCACCGGAGTTCTCAAATAATACATTCTTGCTCACTCTGTGCTTCAGTCAAGGATACAGTCTGGTATATTGCTGATAGACGTGGTAGGAGTTTAGTCTTTTGGGTTCGTAGACGATACACATTCTTACGTAGGGACGTTTCTTAGCACACCGACATGTTAGTTATAAAAACAATTCCTAGTCCTAATACACGTAAGAGGGAGATTCCGACCAGGGAACCACAACTAGACGCTGACTGCCCTGTTGCAGATGCTGATCCAGATCACAGGCCTTTGCTCAGGTATGAGGGTTGATGTCCTCCCGGGGAATCTGAAAGGCAAGCTTAGAGCTTAACATGCTGTGCTCAAAATAGAGCATAGTAGAGAGAACGCAACCTGGTAACACTATGATAGCATTATTTCTATGTTTCACTCTCCTCCTCCTCGTTACAATTTCAATCCTACTGTGTTGTGTGGTTCTGGTTATTGCGGCTCACGCCTTATTATCTAAAATGCAGTTGTTTTATTAAATCAATCTATAAAACTTAAACTGCCTTTGTCATTTGTATATGAGACCACCCTTTGTATGAGAGAGCTGGTTGGAATCTGAGTGACCACGACTTCCCTGAGAAGCTCTAAGATGTCATGTGCTCGACTGCCCAATCATCCCTTCCCTTTGGGAGAGATGAGGCACTGCTAGTTAGCCGGAGCAAAATCGGATTGAGGGTGACAGGGATCCTTCTCTCTGGGTTAGACTTAGTCCCCTACACTGAGAACGACCCTGATACCCAAATATCCAGTAGTCTCATTTAGGATAATGAGAGCCAACGCGACAATCCCAGAGAGACAAATGTCTTCAGCTAATGCTGAAAGGGTCGTCTCTTGTAATTTAATAGCAATTAGATTAAGAATTAGCAGAAGACATCTTGTATTCAGCAACTATTGTGAAGATTTCGCGGAATCCATTTTGTATTCATGGCAGCCATTTTCTCTGCCACGTGCTGCCATGTGCTCGCCATGTGCTCTGTCCTACCTTCCGGTTAACTACTCTTGAAAATCTGTCTAGTGACAAGTTATATTTAGCATCTCCCACTTTCGCACATGCCCAGTACGGTCTGCAGCTGTTAGTTCTTGAAAACTGTTAGCCCCTCCTACCTGTCAACTGTGCATTTCCATATGACCTTATATGTATATAAGTCTTGCTTCTATAATTGTACAACCTTCTTTTAGTCCCTGCGTGGGTGTAAAAGGACCATGCTCTCTTAGTTCAGTGTGCTACTTCAAACATTACCGAAGGGTGATGTTTGAACTGTGGTACCACCTCATGAGGATTAATAAACGTTGTCTTTTATTTCAGTTTCTGTGCCAACTTCTTCCTATATGGTCTGAGGACTTTGTGCAGAGAAGGGCAAACCCCTTGCACTATTAGGCCTTGCTGAGGCTTACTTTGACACACTGTCTTCTCTTAAAAATGAAACTTCAAAGTTTCTTTTTTTCGTTTTAAACACATTCCAGTCTCTTCAAAGAAAACGGGCTGCATTTGAAAAAAAAAAAGTTTGCCTTATTAAAAAGCAATCACAGACAAGGTGGTCTGCTGACTTCAGCAGACCACCATCCTTATGATGGCTGCAATTACTAATGAGTTGCAAACTGGGCCCTACCTCATTAATATTCATGAGGTAGGTTAATTTTTGACCCACTAGGAATTGTTATTTAAAAGATGTAAGTTTGCTTACATCAGGAATTGCAATTTCCTAATTATGATTCAGTAAGAATCACAATTAGGAAATCCCAATTCTAGATTTATGGACATCTGCCCCTTAAATTCCTGATAGGATTTACAAGTTGAACATGCAAGTTGAAAGGGACACACCACGTATAATCAAAGCAGTCTTCTGGACAAAATTATCTTATAACTATGACAGCACACCTGGAGGGGAAGTCATAGGGCTAGCCTTCTCTTCTGCAGTACTGAGGGCATCACAAAGATTTATGCTAGGACGGGCTGGGATGAACACTCTATTTCACACTACTCCTTTAAAGCCAGAAGCAAAATGTGGTATTTAAGCAATATTAGATCAGTTGCAGTATGAAGACATCATAGCGCCTTGCCTCTCACCAATGAACACAGCACTTTTTCCACATCTCTACGGCAAACGGTTCCTGTAGAATAGTCTTGGATTATAGAAATTTGAATTTCCACACCCAAACATATGCAGTAAAAAATGCACACAGTACAACAAGTTTAACAACAAACCTGATGCGGAAAAAATACAAAACAACCTTGGATTTTTCCAATGGGTTTTTCAGTCAAGAAATAGTGCCTGAAAATGAACATCTAACCGCTGGAAAAAATACAAAATGACCCTGGATATTTCCAAGGGGTTTTCAGTCAAAATATAGCATTTGAGAGTGAGTTTCTAACCTACTTCAGTTTCAACTAAGTGCTCGCCCATGGGCTTTACAACAGTCCTGGCTTATTTTTGGCACAAATTATTGAGATCATACACTCCGATCCCAAGATACTGTCATACATTGATGATATCTACCTAACTGATGATGATTTGAATCTTCAACTGACCCGGGTAGACAGAGAAGTGAACATATTAACGTCACAGGGTTACAAAATTATTATTTTTTTTTTAAATGAAGCTCGCCTACCTCAAGGTGGACCTTCCTAGAATAAAAATTATCCAGCAAGGGCAATTGTTTAGCGCTGGACTTCCTTCAGAAGTGTGCTACCTTGCAACCTCCCGACACACTGAAAAAGTTGCAGTCCCTTTTGGGATTTATTAACTTTGGACATACCGATTTGCCTAAATATGCAGACAGAGTGAAGCCTTTGCATGACATTATTTCTACCACATTTTCATCACGTGCTCTACAAGCAGACATGCTTGAGAATAAATATTTACAAACTAGGGACAACAAAACCATACTAATTATCAAAGTAATAACCACTCATTATGGTTACACCAATGTGACCTACAGCAAAGGACAGAATGTCCCTCTTGCTTACAAGTCACACTTGTATTTCCTGGCATAAGCTTGTTATGCTTCCACTGAAAACGTTTTAACGGCTGTACAAACAGATATGTTAAAAGAATGCCCTTTGGTGCAGATAAAACGTATTACCATTGTTTCTCCTGTACCAGCACTAATGGCTGCCTCAAAGGCAAACACTCCTAATACTCTTGCCCTACACCCATGATGGGTAAAGTAGGCTTCTTCTTTGAGTGCAGTGGATGTAAAGTTTCAGTATGATGCCTCTCTTCATACACAAGCTTTTCTCTAATATGAACAGTATGCTGTTCCGACTCCAGGCACTTTACCCATTGAGTATTACCAGACCACCTATTATTATATAGATGGTTCTGCCCAACCTATGGTAGGAACATACTCCACAGCAGTACAAGGTGTAGAGGTGGATGGCACATTCATCCCACAACACACCCACACTAAAATCTTAGGTGACAGCACTGCCCAACATGCATACATGCCCTACCGCTTGCATTACAAAAGACTGGCTTGTCAGTTCACAGACTTATTGTGTCTGACTCAGCCTTCTGTGTGCAAGGCTGCTAAGTCAATTTGCAATATTGGATACTGAATGGATTCAAGGAGTCAAAGGGAAAACCTATAAAGAATAAACAACTTTGAGGAAAGGTAGCTGTCTTACAAGATAAGCTTCCATTGGTCTATGTGAGGCACAATGTGGGTCATCAGCGTGATGGCATTCACACTAAAGCGAACTGTGTAGCCAACTTATCGGCAAAGGCTGCAATCCAGACGATCAGAGTAGGAGCCTTAACTAGGTCTCAAACGAAGATCGACATAGATATATTTGAGTCGCATTAACTGCAACCAAGCAAGCTGGGAAACCTCCTTCACGTTTTCATCCCAAATTCTCCTACACCCTTAACTCAGACAACATTCCTATAGTTACAATACTGGGAGTGGGAGACAGAATAATACCTAATAGTCTGTCTAGATTAGATTTCAGAAGGGTTGGCTTCTCCACATGCAAGAAGAAATGCTGCTGTGGCCACACTACAGCAATGCTACTGGTGGCCTAGTTTATATAAACAGACCAGGGGCCATTTAGATAGTGCAGCACTTGTCAACAAATCTAATTCTCCACTGTAAAAAGACCCTTGCCAACTCCCTTCATGATTTCTAATATTGCCTTACAGGCGATTTATCTGGACCACTTCAGTCCCCTCCATTCAGCTAGCCAATATACATACATATTGGTGGCTATTAATCCACGTTCTTGATTCCTATGGGTCTGGACACAGAGAAATGCAAGCGCTTTAGCAGTCGTAAAAGATCCGCAGTGCCTAGTGTCAATGGGGTAATTGATTCATTTCATTCAGATAATGGTCTTATGTTCGCCTCTAAGGTTTACAGGAATTCAATGTCTGCTCTGGGAGTTTGTCTGCAATTCAGCAACTCATTCAAAGCTGAATCGACTGGCATTGTAGAGAGGGCCAATGGCATGACTAAACAAGCTTGGACTGCTAGGGTGCTAAGTTCAGGTCTTAGGGCCTGATTTAGAACTCAGTGGAGAGGTTACTCCGTCACGACGGACATCCCATCTGCTGAAATCTAAATCCTATTGAAAACAATGGGATTTCAATTTTGGCGCATGGGATATCCATCACCATTGTGATGGAGTAACCCCTTCAGCCAAGATCTAAAACAGGCACTTAGTTGGTACCATAATCTGTATGGAGTTCAGAGAGAATTAAATAATAGAATTAGTATGTCTGTGCCTGGCTTAGATGATTCTGGGAAGGTGGCGGCTGAAGATAAACTTGACTTAGAGAAATGTTTGAATGTTTTTACAGATTATCCAAGAGGCCGGAGACAAGCTCTTTAACATAAACCACGCTGACATCACCACCTGTGAAGAGAAGGTTGCTGCTGGCAAGTGGGTTCCCTAGGTTGGGGACCAAGTTCTGGAGAAAATCTACGAAAAGCAAGCTTTTGAACCATCTTATAGACCACCTGCCACTGATCTTGGTGTAAAAGGCAACAGAACTGTTATTCTAACTCCTCTGCATGGCTCAAGGAGAAACAGACATGTGTCTTATCGACCACGTCAAAAGGCATTATGTAGCCAGTCCTCTACAGCTGACAACTGCAGACACCAAGAGGGGTTAGGAGTAGTGCCTCCCAGCCTCTCTCTACTCTGAATACACTACCTCCTGCAAAAAGCAGTAACATTTCTAGTTCCCAGTAAAGGTAAACTGAGCTTAATATTCTACAAAGAACACATGGTATAATCAATACATCTGATGCTGCCAATACAACAGTGACTACTGTTCAATGCAGTTCCATCGTTTACTATGAAATTCCACTTGCGCTAAGCCATTTAAACTGGTACCCTGTCACAAGAACCTCAAGAGACTAACAATATTGAAAATTACTCTGGATATTTCACAGGAGAATTTTTAACTCCTTCTACAGTCACTTACCGCAAAAGACTACTTTATACCTGTCAGTGGTTTTGTGACAAGTATTTGATTCCTCTGTGGGACTATGCTTGATTCATCATGAAAAATGTTCTTTTCATTATGGCGTTATCAATGATAGTTCTTGTTCTACTGCTACCAAATGGACTCTGTGCCCATGTAAGAACATTTGCTTTGTCTGTGGTTCAAGAACTACAACCACACTCCGCATCCAACAGTGTCCGAAGAGGTCTCCATGCTGCAAACATTACATCTTATCCTGTATCAAAGGGTATAGCCTGGGAAAAGGATCCATATCATAATGTGGGGCCCGCTGAGTCACCGCAGTTGCCTTATGTGATAAAAGTGTCAATGAATGATGTTATAGTACCAGGTTCTAGTTCAGATGATTGGGACATTCAGACAGTAGAAAGAGTGGTGTCTGATTTACAGGCATATGGTTCTTTGAATAATGAAAATCCTTTTTTGAACTCAACAAATTACAAAGAAATGTACTGTTATCACCAATATACACATTATTTCATCCATAGGACTAGTTATCCTAGAGAAATTAACAATTACACACAATGGGAACATTGGGAGGGTCCACCTCCAGAAAGCTATTCTAATTTCTTAAACAAATTCCCTGATTTTCCTAGTGCTGATTGATCACACCCTTCAGCTTTCTATTTCACACAGAAGTCACAGCAGTTTCCAAAAAACCTAATCACTGCCAGCAAGCTGATTAATTCCATTGAATTTGGTAAAAACCTGTCTATTCATTTATACAAGTATGTTGATGAAAAAAGCATTTAGGGAACCAAATTTATGCAGAGTGGAGGCAAATAAGCCTTCGAGCCTCTATCATACTGAAATAAATTATCTTTATAAACAAAACTATCTAGCAGACTACTTGTCTGGGATTCGGAACAATGAAGGACTTAAAGAAACCTTGTATTCCAAACGTCAACCTGACCATGTTCAGTAATTGGCAATTTCAAATAAATATGCCCCAACCATACATTAATGATATGATGCAGAATGGAACCTACAAATCCACCCAATTTCCTGTTAAATGTTTGGTTCTGATACCTGCATGCAGCATTTTCTTTCAAACACCCCTGGACCTAAAACTAGCTGTCCTGATCCAAGGTATAATACACAAATACCTGTAGTAGTTACCACATATATTGTAGGTAAGCTACGCCAACAATGGCTAAAACACTTGTCTTGCAACTGTGAAAGAACACCTTTCCTGCATCAATGAAAATATGGATTTTTATGACTTTCTTCTGGGTTGCGTCCTAAAAGAAATGAGATTCCTTGCTACAGGAATACATACCTTTTATAATGAATTAAATAAATATTCAGAAAAAGAAGCTGTAGAAAGAATTAGACAAATGATCAAGAATACATGCAAACAGTTTTTAAAGTTATCAACAGTAGAAAGCACACGCTTTCTGATAGAGTACCCACTAAATCACATTTTGTCCCCAGTCCTAGACATCCTGAATGGAGATCTGAATTAATTACAACCAAGGCAGGCTCAACTAAGAGCGACCATACTACTAACCTGAGTACTACAAACACTTAGATCAGGTTTTGTGCCTTGGCAATATTTTCAATGAGAAAGCCATGTCTGAACCATATAATTTGACGCTCACACAAAAATCAATGGCTAAGAAAGAATCAACATACACCCTATTAAGTATAGAATACGGTAAGTTGAAGTTGCACCATTTATGGTCAGTGATACTCCATCTATTACCTGGTTAATACACAGTATTATTATTTAATTGCCCACTACAACCTTTTCTTTTTCACAACTGTTGAAAATATACATCCACTGGCTGGTATGAAACTATGCACAACTCACAACTGTTTCATTCATGAAAATGTCCTTAGTCCAACATCCATTTAAATGAAAATGAACATGACACTGTGTATATCAGTACAGCAAACTGTAGAAATCCCCCTGGACACTCCCTTTTGTGTGATACCATATTATTGCATGGAATGTGTAGCGCTTTGATGCCAGGGTTAAGTTGTGTTTTATCTGTTACCCCAATTGCATTAATTCCCAAACATGAAGTCTGAATTACAGCTTTCATTTATTTTTAACAAATGCTACTTACTGTGTGTTGGAACCTGGCCAACCGTACCTGATAATGGTTTCAGAAACAATACAGTGTTGTGGAAGGACCTTGTATCCTCTGCCTAGAAAGATCTTTGAGAACATCTCTTGGCCTACTATAAACATGAAATGTTTTTGCAATCTGAACAAACTATTTTTTCTTCTCTTACAAAAATTAAGTCCCTTTAAATTCAGCGTTTAAGTTTATAATCTGCAGACAGCCAGAACTGCTTTAGAAATTCCTAGGTTGTTACACACACACAAGCACACACAATACCCAACGCATTTTGTAGATATCATACAAACAATATTTAATTTAATTAATCTTTGACAACTTGTGTTGTGCATCTTTTCCAGAACACTGGATCTCATCTGGTGACTAGATTTAAAGCATCATTTAGACTGATTCTGTCATTTTTAGGTCAAGCTTAGCATTCAACATGTTGTATTCTTTTACGTATACCTATACTGTGGGTTTCAGTGATTTCATTTGTTGGTTCCACTCTCATTCAAAAATCCTTGCTTGCTAGTGGTCAGTTCTGCCTCTTTGTCCTGCCTTTTTCTCTTTGGGAGCATCACAAACTACTGTATAATTACGCTATGTCCTGTTTATCTTCTGAAGGGGAGTTTTTCTTTCAGTATTGGCCTGTTCGTCCTACACTGTGGGTGTATAATCAGCCCCTCCTCCAAACCAGCTCTCTCTGTAAACATAAACCAACAGCAGTGGGGGGCTTTTCCAGGGCCAGCTCACTCTCGCTCTCTTCCTCTTGTTAATTTTAGTCTGTGTGGCAAGAAAAGTCCAGTCAGTAATTTACAACGCTAAGAGCTCTAACTCGAGCAAACACAGACTATTGCTTTCCAAATTCTTGTGTTATTTATTGTGCCCTCTCCGAGTCATGCCTATGTAGTCTCCTCCTACTGTACCCATGCCATGTGCTGGTGGAAAGAGGGAGAGACAGTGTTGCCGTGGGTGGGCAGTGCCTCTCTCCACACATACCTTGCAGCAGCAGCAAACAGATGGACGGGGCCAAGTAGCAGCAGCAACAGGCCGCAATCTCATTGTGTGTGTGTGTCAGGGCTTCTCCCACCCCACGTCCAGGCAGGAGCGTCCCCGCCCTCCTTTGCTATCTGAAGCCAGCATACAGGCAGCTGCCCGCGAGGAGTCAGGGGGCCAGCTAAGGAAGCTGAAGGCGCGGTGGCGCTGAGAAGAAGAACCTCCGAGGAAGGAGGAGGGGGAGAAGCAGCATGGTGGGGCGGCTGCAGCAGGGCAGCTCCCGCCACGCAGCCACCAACCTCCTGCTGCTGGGAGCCCTCAAGCTCCAGCATGGGCTCCACCAAACTGGGGCACAGCAGCAAGGTCAGAGCGCGGGGACAGGGGCAGGAACTCTTTCACTATGTATATAAAGCAAATATAGAGACTGGCTTAACAAAGAGCTTGTTGCGACCAGAGACCTGCAGGGGTTACGGGGCTCAAAAGTCTGGGAGGGAATTAGGGTTATAAAGGAATTTAGGGTGCAGGGAATATGGAACCTGTTTCACTCTCGTGGCAGCGGGGCACGCAGTAAGTTGTGGGTTGTTGAAGGGAGAGGAGCGCCGCTGTTTTATATGTATGTGAGTGGGTGTGCGCTGGAGTGAAGCTAAAACAACACAGTGAGCTAGGTCACGCACGGATTCCAATGCAGACAGCGTCCGCTTGCTCGTGTTTTCCAGCCCATGTGCTGCTTCTGGGCACCCCGTGTGCGCCTGCGTTCTTTGGAGAAGCCAGAAGGCATAGACAATCGGTGCCTGCCTTTAGGCAATGTTCTACCCCTACTCAGTGTGTCCAGCAGCGCACGTTATTGTGCCCCTTTCACAAGGTGTCTAGCACCCCCATTGTCCTTCCTCCGTGTACATGGGGTCCAATTATCTGCGGCATATACAATGCTCCTTGCACCATTTGTTTTTAATCTCTGTTTGGAGTGGGCACTACCAGGTTACTTGGTATTAGCTATCTTTTCAGGGTTCAAAGCTGCCTACATGCAAGAAGTCCGGTTACACATGTTTTTTAATGGCTCTTCCTGTGATGTTTTCTAGTGCATGTTCTTTGTTACTATTCATGAGCAGGGTGTCCGGCTACCAGCGTTGCTCCATTTTACACCCTACACTGTTTTACTGTCATTTTATACCAACTGTCATTGATGTAGCTACCTCGCATCTCATCATCCACTTCCGCAAAGCACTTAGCCGCCTGTGTCACATTGTCTTCACCTGTTTGCGCTGTGTTTCCACCTTGTGCAGGACTCGCAGTTGCTTGCTTTGCATTGCCACATGTGAAATGCCATTTTGCCTGATTTGTTTTGACTCACTGTACTAGGTGCCTTCATTACATTCCATCTTGGTACATATTGACCAGACCCCTCTGTAGTTATTTCTCATGCAGGTGCAGATACCTCTCCACAGTACTTCCTCCTGGTGGTGGGTACCCTTTTATCTTCGTTATATTGAGAAGTGTCTGTATTCCTTTTTTGTGAGGCCTAGCAGTAATCAAGAACTTCTGATTTTAATATTGTTATAATGTACTTGGGCAGCTTCAGCCAGGCGGAAGTTGTGGGTTTCGTTACTACAAATAAATGTATATTCTTGCAGTCAGACGTCTTTGCCCATTGGTCTGCCCAGTAGTGCATATAGCTTGGGGCAAAAAGTAGCATTCTGCTCCTTCACAAAGAACACATCCACACATAAAGAAACTTGTTCTGTTTAGTTCATAGGCAGCACCATTTTGCTGGCTAGTAGTCGAGCACTTTGCATGACACTGACTCGGTCATATGGATAATTGTACTTTTGCCGATTAGTTTCACTGCAAGCAAACTTATGTTTCCTTTTTTGTGTTTGCTTTGCGCTAATGGCGGCCGTCGGCTTGCTTATGTGAAACTGTTTTACTTTTCAGTTTATGTGGCAAGAAAAGTCTGGTTAAGAGTCTACAACGCTAATAGCCTTAACTCGAGTAAACGCAAGACCCATTGCATTGCAAATGCTTGTTTCATTCACTGTTTCCCAGCCTTTTCGGAGGATTTCCTGCCCTTATATTGCTAATTGGCTTTGGCATCATCATCTTTCTCCTGTTCTGACAAGGAAATCGACAACATATATCCAGCTGAGCAAAGCTCCAGAGAGACTCTAGCATACTACTTGGGACATGCTTGACTACCTGAACTCAGCAATCACTAAATGCTCACATTTCACAAAATGCATAATACACAAGTAAAACCTGTGTTCTGGTGCATAAACTGTCCAACTGAAATTATCTTGGACTTATACTAGAACAGCCCCAAGTGACTTAGCTTGATATAGAAGCAGTTATTCAACCTCTGCATGAGCACCAGACACAGTGCCGAGCAATACATATGTCTCTTCTGCAGGATGCTACTTTTGTCAGAGTAATATCACTGATGGGACTTTTTGACATAGCTCTTGATGAGTGGCTTGACTCGCTGTTATCTTTCGAACCCCCTGTAGAGGACCTGCAACTACCACTGAGTGCCCAAGACAAGCATCCAATTGCTGGTCTCTCAAATACATTGACTATTAACTATGAACATGCTCTATACGCTTTTCTTAAAGATCACATGTACTCTGCATGTGCCCCAGATGAAGCCAAAGTCCTCTGATGAGGAGTGAACTCAACAAGTAAGTCGGCCAATGCCAAGAATTCAGCAAATATACCACAAAAGCCTGAACAAACTATATTCTTTTTCTAAAACTCTTTTTAGGTTTTCCTTTTCACTGAATATTTTTAGTCTGGCCCATTCATATCATCACTGGTATGTTTTAATCGCAACTACGTATACAACATTTAGATACTCATATATGTGTGTGTGTGTATATATATATATATATATATATATATATATATATAAAAAAAATTATTTGAAACAACGCAAGCCGTGAAAATATTTGTGTCTTTGCTATTAGGAGTACTGTGTCTTTTTTGCCATTTTCATCTATAATGTATTGTCTTCATCTTATGTTTCATTTATATTTGATATTGAATGCTTTCTATCATGTTTCATACATACGGTTTGCTTAAGTGTATATTTTATTTGGGGTACTTTTTGATCTTAACATGAGAACATGGATTTCCCCAAACATTATAGAAATCCATCTTTATTAGACATGCCTCTATGATGTCACATTCTGACGTAAATGGTGTGAAATCCAAAAAGGTGTGGCTCCATCCTATATAGGTCTTGACTCCATTGTGGCTAAAGGAGATCACCATCTTCTTTCTCTCAAGCAACAGGAAGTGACCATCTTTCCCAATTTATGCAGAATCATTGTCATGTCTGCCAGTAAACGTAGATGTCATCTGACCTAATCTTTCTAAGAACTGTGAAAGCATTAAGCCATTTGATTGATAACACAGATACAGACATCACTGAGATATTTTTCTGGGTCAAATGTCTACTTTCCATCATGTCACGATTAAGAATAAACAGACATATAACCAAAAAAGTGTAGTCTGAATTCATGTCCTTTTTTCTTATATGGTCATAAAGAAACATCTGGGACACATACCTTGATGCACATAATCCATATGAGACAGTCTTAAACTTATGTCAGAAAATGTTAATTTCTGATAACATTTATTTAGTATATATATGGGTGACCACGTGTCAGGAGAGTGCCTGTGCCCAAATTATCGCCTGAGATTCTGGCAGAGCCGGTCCATCCTAATGCCGGCACACTTCCCTCTCTGCAGATGCTACATCTCCCCTGAAGACTCAACCAATTAAGATGAGTCTCGGAGGAAGACTGGAGAGTGTGTTTGCCCTTCGTGGGGAAAACTGTCTTCACTCCTCCAATGATAAAGACAGCTTTTGCTGTCAATAAGGTTTGCAGTGCACCTCTTCTGCCTAAGAAACTCTAAACTAAAAGCTGTTCTGCCTCCTATGATCTCTTAGTATACTGCATAGAAGTAGACGTTAGGGTGTTTTAGATTACATTTTATTGACATTTTAACAAAGCTAGAAATGTTCACTTTATTTGTGTTATTTATATCATGTCTACCTGATGTTTTTTTAATATTATGTGTAGTTGTTTTAGATGTACTGAGAAACAGACTGTGTCTGTAGTAATCAACACATTTAACTTAAAAGAGTTAATTCTTCTTAGTACAGTGTGTGAGAGAGAGAGAGAGAGATGACGTGAGTTTGTTTACTTTTTCCACTGTGCCACTGACCCTTTACAGGATTGATAGTAACCCAAAAGCAATACTTCTATCAATTATACACTGAATAGTGTTTGCAGGGCTACAATAACCTGTCTTTCACATTCATTGCTGGTGTATTTGACCGAGTTCATCTGTGGGTGGGAAATCACACCTTGTAGAGTTATGCCAAAGTCATAACTTGAGCAACACTCAAATCCCGCCAGGGTGTCAGTCTACCATGACCATTGACTACAATTGGTGCTTTCTGGTGCTATTTTCACCTAAATCTTAAGAAAATCCATATATCTGGTTCCCCTTGTTAGATTTTTGCAGTTTTAATGCCATTTTGTTCAATAACTTGTTGTTTAATTTCTAATGCGATTTGGTTTTTTTTATTGCTTGGTGATTTGACTTTATTGTTGTTTTGATAGGGCATAAATACTTTACGCTTTGCCGTAAGTTAAGCCAGTCTGCTCTGTTCCATCGATACCATGGGTTTGGGCTCAGGTTACTTTAACAATTCATCCTGACAAGAGTTGTGATGGGAAGTCGTCCACCCCAAAATAATAATCCAGGGTTTTACAGCACCGTATGCTTAACTGATCAAAATGATAATAGCACGTTGACGCATTTAACAGCCCTCTAACATATTTGAGCAGGACAACTGGCACGCTTTAACACCACGTAAACCCTTAAATATTTGAACAATGGTCTAATATTTTGGTCAGGCCCCTGTAATATTTGGGTAACTTATGGATGACATTTTAATTACTTGCAACTGGATTTCAATCCATATTAACTGGATCTGAAACAATGATTTAGATTATACATTCTAGTGAAGTATTTGAAACGGGTTAACTTGTACTAGCATATAGTTTTTGAAAGGCATTTTTCCCGGTGCAGTAGTGACACATACCATCACAGAGTTTCACTATTGTGTTACATATATATGGCTAATGTGAATACATTTTTTGTTTGGTGCAGAGTTTTATGATGTGCAAACAAATACTGTATAACCAGTGGTTCCCAACCTATGGTCCGTGACCCGTGGGGCTCTGCGAGGCCTCCTCAGGGGGTGCATGACTCTTTACAAAATTTAATAATATTAACAGATTAGGTCCCTAGCTTTCAGTAATGACACATTGGGGGGTCCCCGGATTCCAATAATGATTCAGTGGGGGTCCCCAGGTTCCAGTACTGATAAAAGTGGGAGTCCACGTATGTCAAAAGGTTGGGAGCCACTGGTGTATACAATAGAGTACACAAATGTATTTTGTTTAATGTAGTGGATTCCATAAGTGGTGTTGGATGGCTAGCATGCTACATTCGCTTACTGCTTAATAAGTATAGTTACATTAACCAGTTTCAGAGAGGCTAAGAAGCAGTAAGTAGGAAGAAATTCAGAGTCACAGAAAAGTAGACTATCTCCTGTACTACAAAGACAAGCAACATATGATGTAAATATTCTCGTGTTAAGTGTATATTTTCATTGCTTTGTATGACTGGTTACATTTTTGTGCCGTGTCAGTAAAATGTCCCATTCGTCCATAATTTATATTGCTACTGTCACAGGTATGGATAACCAAAAAGTGGTTTAATTATAGTTGCCTATCAAAGTTGAATATTAGTGTCAAAGGAAAAGTGCTCACCTCACAAATACATGTAAATCATAGATCCGTACACGCGTCAGGAAGGACGACAGTGTTATCAAAATTGACGCCTCCACGTGCCACACCTTACCTCTTTAATTTGCTGGGCCATTTATCCCTCGGTAGTGATTGCACGTTTGGTCAGTGCCTGGGATGTAGCTGACCAGCAGGTCAGGATCAGTGATCGGACACCAGACAAACAGCTTTGTCCCTGTGTCTTAATACAATAAGGAGAAAAGTGTACCGCCATGTCTGATGTACTGCACATGCCCAGAACAGGGGACACAACGATCAACACATGCTAAACGCTTAGCGCCAGTAAAAGAATACATCTGCAAGTAAAGGACAAATGAAAGCCCGCCTTGTTTCTGGTTTTTGATTACGAATCTATTTTTGCTCAATATGATTTCGGACTTTCTGGGTTGTCACGTATCTCACTGTGAAAGGCCAAGGGCTGTCTTTGGTGAAAGTAGTAAATTGCTATGGGTCGCTCGCACAGTGCGCATGCTTCCCTAAGCAGTGTACCCATTTAACATTTGTTTAGTTGCTGCTCGCAGGATCCGGGGGGAACCTGAACAATTGATCTACATTTCTCACAATTAACCCTATAAAAGATGTAAACTCAATCACTGATCCAACTCCTACTCAATGACACTGATTCACATAAGCCCACACAAAGTTGGTGTTGTGTATCAGTTGGTATTCCCATAGATTCGTGCTTCCCTGTCCTTCGCTCTTTTCGAGACTCCTCCCACCTCGCACTCTCTGGTTGCGGGCTCCTCTCAACCATCTTACGTGAGGCACGGTGTTTCTTCTAGCCTGTGTAGATCAGTGCCTCTCTCGGCACGAGAAGACCGGAGAGCAGCAAGCCGAGCTGGGAATTGATTCAAGATACGTCGGGAATTCATTTAAGATGCGTCTATATTATTATTACAACAGTTTTCTTTTTAGAGTGATTTATTACACCAGTAGACAAAAAAAGCCAGTGGAAATTGTACAGACTGCAATGATTTTTACAAGGCAGCACTTTATCGATACTTTATTAAGGCCATGAATGTAAACAACTGTGTGGGAAAAATAACAGATCTGATCAGCGTGGCACTGGCTAGGTCTATGAGATTCCTTTGGAAAATACATTTTTATTTGTGCAATTTATGTAAGCGATTATGGCAAAGAAATGATGCAGGTTTGTAAGGTTGTGGGTCTTAGGCCCCTATACTTAAGAAATTACAGACACAGACACTTAGGCCCTCATTATGACTTTGGTGGTCTATACTGAAGACCGCCATGGTGACGGCCGCCAAAAGACCACCCGCTGTATCATGAGTCACAAAACCAAAACTGCTAGAAAGCAGCCATAATGGCAACACCACCAGATCCAACGAAGGTGGGAGTCAGTCCCACCACCCTTACCGCCACTCCAACAACAAACCACCCTCCAAATAACGACCCATGAATCACCACAGAGGTCCATCAGCGGCGGTAACTTATTGGCAGTGCAGATCTCCACGGTCGATTTTGCCACCCTACAACAACAGAAGCCAACATTGGCCAGATTGAATTACCCAAACCTGATGCACATACACACCCACCAATTGCACTATAAAACATACAACCGACAATTCTTTGCAAAATCCTAAATTCTGCTACACGTTGCCAGCCCACATATCCCTAGAACTGTACAAACAAACCACAGCCACCTATACACCCTTCACGCATCACACACCGGACATCATACCTCTACACCAAACGCACACAACACTGCATTAATTTACTACTTCACATCATCCCACATATTCACACAATCTGCCCCCCCAAACATTCCATCCTCTGCACAGCACACAGTACATCCACTACACCATCAAAATGTCCCCACAAGAGAACCCCCGTTTCACTGATGAGGAGTTGCGGGTCATGGTAGATGAAATTACCAGGGTAGAGCCACAGCTGTTTGGTGCACATGTCCAGCAGCTATCCATTGCCAGGAAGATGGAGCTATGGCAGAGAATCTTGGGCAAGGTGAACTCTGTGGGAAACTATCCACGCACAAGGGATGACATAAGGAAGAGATGGAATGACCTACGGGGAAGGTGCGTGCAATGGCATCCAGGCACCACATTGCTGTTATAAAGACTGGCAGTGGACCCCCACCTCCTCCCCCACAGTTGACAACATGGGAGTAGAAGGTCTTGGCTATCCTGAATCCCGAGGGCTTCACTGGAGGGCTGGACACTGGTAAGTCACCATACTTCCCTACCACCACGTACACCTGATTGGCATGTCTCCCTGTCAGCCCATCTCCTTTCAACCCACTCCATCCCAAACTTAGAACCACCCCCCTAACCCCCCTCAACAATTTTCCCCTGCATGCCCAACCCACTTAAATCACACCCCACCAACATCATCATTCACACACATAAGTAATGCATGGGCAGCATGTAGCACTAACAAACCCACAATGCATCACCATAGGCAAATCAAAGGTGGAAAAACGACACCCATCCCATGGGGAAAACTCTCAATGCTGAACATGTGCCTGAGGGTGAAATTAACAACTATCACATGTCCCAGCCAATGTCAGTCGGCAGCATGTGCCACGTCTACCCAGTCCTCCACCAGAGAAATGCCCCAGTGATGACAGCTATTCTGGATGTCTGGATCTGGAAGATCTCCCTGACCCATCTGGTTCCACTGGTCAGTCAGACACCACAAGCAACACTCAGTCCACCCCAGAGCACCCCACATCAGACTCCATGACAACAGCAGCCACCCAACGTCCCCAAACCTGTGTCCCCAGGACACATCAATCAACAGTGTGCCCACCTGTACAGGGACCGGAGTCAATACCTCTCAGGCAAGACGAAGAAGGTCCTGGTGTCAGTGGGAGTGGGCACACAGTTCAGGGGCACAGGCACAGAGGGCCTGGGTCAGTGGGAGGATATCTGTGCACCAAGGAGTGGCTCAACCCAGGGAACAGACTGCCCAGGAGGCACTGTCACATGTCCTGGGAGCATACCAGAAATCCCAGGACAGGGTGGGCCAGGTACTTACCACCTTGCAGGAGAACCAGAGGCTGCAGAGGGACCATCACCAGCAGGTCAAGCTGCAGTTGCAGGCCCACAATGCTAACATGGCCTCCATTTCAGGGGTGCTCATTGAAATTGCCACTATCATGCGTGAGTCCACAACACACCAGCAGGTCCCTTCCACTAGTCAGAGTACTGACCAGCCCTCTACATCTGCTGCAGCTAGTGGACTGTAGGCCCTGCAACAGGACTCACAGACCACCAGCACCCCTCCCTCTGTGGCAGAGGAACCACTCCACAAACATCACCTGTGAATCAGACATCCTACAGAGACTGTAGCCAAGACCAAAACCACTGCCAGGAAGTGAGCCTCACCAACATGTCTCCCTTGTATCCCAATGAGACACCTTGTTAACTTTGGACTGCCACTGCTCCTTTGTCCTATGGCCCCATTGATACTGGACCTGTGCTACAAACTAACTGGGTCACTACACTGAACATTTCTTCCACCATCACCCCACTCAATTGCACTATCCTTTCCTTTTTGCAATTGTAATAAACACACTTAAACACAACAGAAGGATTTGTGCATTTATTGACCTTTATTCCATGTGCAAATATCATGTGAAGAATGAAACCATCCAATGTACAGACAGCTTTGGGTACAGATCACCAGTGTAAGTGCTTGCCACAAGTCATCATCCACCAAACTGTGTGAAAGCAGTCTGTAGACATTCAATGAGTACATAATAGTGACCACACCAACATCTGAAAAAGGGAAACCTTTAGTGACATTCAAATTAGCAGAAAAGGGAAGTAAAGCAACATGAGCCCCTGTAACCTGACAGCCTATATACATCTGGTCACATCAACTTAATATTTTGCACTGCGATGAACTCCAAATACTACTTGTGAGCAATACACAACTTTTGTAAGGGCCTTAGACAAGATACCATGGTGTAAGCTATGCCATGTACTCAGTAAGCCAATCCCTCCTCTATAACAGCTAGTCCAGGCCAAACTGCCAGGGACAATGAAATCACCGAGAGGTTGTGTAAGCACATTCAAACTCACACTACATTTCCAGCAATAAATGCTAAGTACTGTATGGACAGAGGACACAGTTGGACGTGGGCATGTATGTGAAACTGCAAAACAGCTGATAGATTGCATAGGCAGAATTAGCTCTCTAACCAACCATCATTCCACAGGCACACTAATCACAGATGGATCAATGTTGGATTTCGTCATGCACACATTAGAGCTTGGTACATCATTGCTGCCACACAGCTCTTCAATGAACTGGTGGTATGAACAGATCTACAGTTTTACCTGATTGGTACTGGAAGTACTGATGTATCCGATGTGACCTGTTGTCCACAATCATCCTCCTCCCCATCTTCATCACTGTCTTCATTCAGTTTCCTCTGCTGCCACAGGTGCATTGCCCCCCCTCCTGCAAAAAGGGGACATGCCTTCTGAGGGCCAAATTGTGAAGCATGCAGCAGGCCACAACTATCTGGCAGACCTTTACAGGGGAGTATAGTAGGGATCCACAGGAAATATGTAGGCATCTGAACCTGGCTTTCAGCAGCCCAAATGTTCTGGTCCCTCCATGTACCTCATTGTATTGATTCTCTGCCTCTGTCCTCTGATACCTTACTGGTGTCAACAGCCAGGATAGGTTTGGGTAGCCGAAGTCACGTGGAAATAGTGAGAAACTCACATTACATGTGTACAATACCGCAGAGGACAACTCCAGGTAACATACTGTGATATACATTGTGTGACACATCATACTCACCAATGAGCCAGACTCTCTCTCTGTAGTTGTGCCATCATCTGTGGGACACTGCTGTTTCTCATTACATAGGCATCATGGTTAGATCCAGGAAACTTGGAAATAAGTGGGAAATATACTAATAAGGAAGGCACACCATCTGCACATATATAGAATGGTAACTCTTCCTATTTCTGAACACCTGATCATTTATCCTGGGAGGGACCAAAGCAATATGGGTCCCGTCAATGGCCCCAATAACATGTCCCATTGAATAGAAAGCAGCCTTAACAGTGGGCAATTCATCACTTTGAGGGAATGTGATATAGCTGCTCATGTGTTTCAGCAAGGCAGTCAAAACTCTTCTCAGCACTTTCGTAAACATTGGCTGAGACATACCTGCAGCCTTGCCCACTGTCACCTGAACTGAACCACTGGCCAGAAAGTTGAGCACTGACAGCACCTGTACTGTAGGAGGTATTGCACTAGGAATACAAAGAGCAGGAATGAGATCTGGCTCCAGTTGAGCACACAGTTCAGTGATTGTTGCCCTGTCCAGACGATAGGTGAGAATTATATGGCATTCCTCCGGTGTCTCCAAGTCAACTAGGGGTCTGTACACAGGTGCATTCCTCCTCCTCCGCAGTGGTTGGTATATGAACAAACAAAACATCACAAGTGTGTGATAGCAGGAAGGATAGAGACACACAAAATCACAGTAAAAAGAGCTGTCTCATACATTTCAAGCAACCAGTGATTGGAATCTGCTCTGGTGACCTCTACATGCAAACGGACTTCTGATACTATGGGCCAGAGGCAGGAAACACTTTGCGAGTCGCAAACGGCAAAATCTGCCGTTTGCGACTCGCAAATGTGTGTTTCCAATGCAGAAATGCATTTTGCGAGTCGGGACCGACTCGCAAAATGCATTTCAGAATCGCAAATAGGAAGGGGTGTTCCCTTCCTATTTGTGATTCGTAGTGGTATGCAATACCATTTGTGACCGCATATGCGGTCGCAAATGGTGTTGCAGTTACCATCCACTTGAAGTGGATGGTAACCCACTCGCAAATTGGAAGGGGTCCCCATGGGACCCCTTCCCCTTTGTGAATGGACCCAAAACAATTTTTTCAGGGCAGGTAGTGGTCCAAGGGACCACTACCTACCCTGAAAAAATACCAAAACTAAAGGTTTCAGATTTTGTTTTAAGTGCAGCTCGTTTTCCTTTAAGGAAAACGGGCTACACTTAAAAAAAAAAAAAACTGCTTTATTTAAAAGCAGTCACGAACATGGAGGTCTGCTGACTACAGCAGGCCTCCATGTTTGCAAGTGCCTATAGTCGGTACGGGGCCGCAATTTGCGACCCACATCATTAATATTAATGAGGTGGGTCTCTGCGACCCTATACCGACTCGCAGACGGTGTCTGAGACACCGTTCTGCATTGCAAATTGCAACTTGCAATTTGCGAGTCGGAAGGACTCCCAAATTACAAGTCACAATTTGTAATTTTCCTTCATCTGACCCTATATCTTTTAATTAAATGGTCATACTGCTTCACAGATGTAGTCTAAGTTGTGAGACGTAATTTGTACCTTCAAATTTAACATTTTTGTCAACTACTCTTCTGCAAGCAGTGCACTGGTATGGGCTCTTAATTATGAGCCAGATTCTGCCACCAAATGTATATTGTAGACACGTAAGAATTGCCTCGGTGTGTACCATAAGAACCTATGATGCACATTTAATTGACTACAATGACAACAATCACCATAAAATGCCCCCCACCTGTCCAGCATGCAGAGGACAGGTGAAAGTACCCTCACTCCGCCGGCGTTTGATGTTATGGTGGAGGGCAGTCTGACCCGCCGTGCAACTCCTCATTGGTTAACATTGAAGTCTATGGAGCACAGGGGCCAATGATGATCACCGCTGGCAGTGACGGTGATTACCGGTGCGGACGTGACTGCAGTTTTCAGAAGCCCATGTCACTTTGACTCCTTACTCTCACCCTATCAAGCCCTCCACTGCATGAACTACTGTGTCCCGTGTCTGGAACCCACAATGGCCCGTACTACAGGGAATAGCGTCCTAGCCTTCACATCCGAAGAACTGGAGAAGCTTGTGGTTGGGGTCCTACCCTTGTATGGACAGTTGTATGTGCCTCCAGATCAACAGGTGAGCACTTTTTAGGTATTTTGGATGCAACATGGCTGTATGTTGATGTATGTGTGTGCATGCAGTGTGTCCTTTAGGGAGTATTGTCTGCTGCATGCAATATGTACACAGAGGTACGAGTGATGTGTATGATGATTGTGGGATCTATGTAGTATGTAGTCCATTGCTGTAACTAACTGTAGTGTATAGTTAATGGTGTCATTCTGTCAGTATTTCCTATGCAGAGCTGCGCCCAGCAGAAGAAAGGGTTATGGCGTGCCATTGCCAAGGACGTGCGGACATTGGGGGTCCATAGCGCTTAAGGGCAGCACAGCAGCCACAAGGGGGTGAGTACTCACTGTGTACATTTGTATCTTAATGCCTGGCATGGTCTTTGGATGCCAAGGGAACAGTCAGTGTATGCCTCAATATGCCCTTGTAGGTAATGTTGTATAGTTCTGCATTGCTATGGGGAGTGGTATGTACAATTGGTATTAGTCATTTGCTGGGATTTCTGCTTCAGTAAGGGCCTACATCCTGACTCACCAGTGTTGGAGGGATCCTCTTATGTCCACCGCCTAGGTGGTGTGACCTGGCAATTGCATGTTGTGCAGACACTGTAATGGAGTAAGTGTAGCTGGGCTTTTGTCAACAGGCAGTCATGGATTAGTGAGTCTCAGTAGGTGTGCACATGGTAGTTTCTTCAGAGTTCATTTCAACTGTTGTTCCTAGGCAATGGTGTGGTATTGTAGTTGTCACTGCATAGTGTAAACTACCAGGGAGTCATTGTGACGTGTATGCCATATGTGCTGTTATTGCTGTTATTGACCCTCTGCTCCC
This sequence comes from Pleurodeles waltl, assembly GCF_031143425.1. NCBI lineage: Eukaryota > Metazoa > Chordata > Amphibia > Caudata > Salamandridae > Pleurodeles > Pleurodeles waltl. The sequence goes on from NC_090451.1 coordinate 578,927,236, forward strand.
TTTTTTTCTCCCCCACCCTCCCTTCTTTTCTTTTCCTGTCCTTGTGTGCATTAGGATAATGTGGCGAAGGAGCAGGGGCACTGGCGTGTGGGGGAGCTGAAACCCATGGGACACAGGAGGCAAAATCGGCCGAGGGGACCAGTAGGTTGGAGGTGAGGGGAGCACCAAAGGAGAGACAGGAGCTGATACTACTGACTCAGATTCCTCCTTCAATAGGAGCTCTCTGGTGGTGGCAGACCCTTCTGGGACCACCCCGGCAACATCATCTTCCGCCACCCCCCGTTCCAGCACAGTCCTCCCAGTAGCCCCCCACCCAGTTGCCCGTGCCTGCTCACCCAGGAGGATGGGCATCTCCTTCGCCGCAGGCACCTCAGACCCTGCCCCAGTCAGCCCTGCTGCCCTCACTGAAGAGGCTATTGACCTCCTGAGATCCATGACTGTAGGGCAGTCAACCATAGTAAATGCCATCTAGAGGGCATTCAAGTTGGCTTGGCTGGCCTACAGAGATCGTTTCAGGCTCTGGCTTCCTCTTTGATGGCAGACAGTGTCCCTAGTTCTTCTGTCCCCCCTCTAACTACCTGTAACCAGTCCCAGAGCCCTCTCCTCCCACCCATCCCAAGCACACAATTAGACGTGCGTGCACCCAAGACAACAGACAGGACTCGCGAAGACAAGCACCACAGATCCCACCACAATCATACACACAGGAAACACATAGAAGCACACACAACAACAGCCACTGCCTCCAATGTCTCCCCCTCCACCTCCTTCCTCACACTCACTGCATCCTCAGTCCCAGATCCTGTTCAGCCTTGCCCACAGTCACCACAAGAGCAGGCATGCAGAGTAGCACCCCATTCACCACATGTGCAGTCACCACCACTACCATCACAACCACATGCAGCTCACCCACCTCACTTACAGACACCACCCCAACATACATACACAAGACCTATTTGTCCTCTCCCTCCCTCTCTTCCCCCCTCCACCCAAAACACATATACACTCCCACTCAGACACTCAACAGTCATACACCACACACAAGCACACTTTGTATGCACCTACAACCCAGTCCAGCACACCTACAGATCCTACAACCACTCCCTCTACCTCCACTCCCAAATCTGCTCCCACAGTCTGCCCCACTGTACCTAAAAAACGTTTGCTTGCCCGCCTTGACCTCTTCCCTCCTCCTGACACACCCGCTCCCCCAGCCCAGTCCCTCCAGCTCCCAGTCCTCCCATGGCCCCCTAGTGTTTCCAATGCCCCCCCCCCCACTAAGAAGGCTTCCACTCCGGGACACAAGGCAGCCACTCCCACCCCCACTCCAGATCCACTCCTCCACCCCCTAAACAGAGGAGCAAGGGCCCACCCCCTTCCCAAAACAAAGTCCATACACCCCCCTTCCAAGGAGAAAGCCCCCCACCTCACCCCCCTGAGGTGCCTGCCTTCAACAATAATGTCCCTGCCCAGTGGAGTACCTTGGGCTGCCAGTAGTCAGGTTGGGTCTATTTTATTGCCCTGTGGGTTGCCATGACCAATTGGACTGGCCAAAAGTCCTTTGTATATAGTTCCTGTTTTGTTGTGGGCGCTATTCCCACTGGAATACAGTGGTTCAATCACAGGTATTTGTCCTGGCTTTCTTTTTTTCTGGCTTATTGTATTTTTAAGTGGATTGTTCTCCATGTGTGTGGTATGTGTGCATGGTGTGTGATGTGCATGTGGGTGTGTCACTCTCCCCTCCCTCCCTTGTGTGCTAGGCGGCTGTACTCACGGTTGTAGTCTTCGTCGATGTTGCTATTCCTGGACTTCCATCGCGTGGTACAGCATCAGCAGGACTTCCTGTTTGGGTTCCATGACGGCCGCAGTCTCCTCTGTATCCCTGGATGTGAGTGTCTCCTTTTATATGGGTCGATTCTGCCAGGCTTTTCGTGGCAGTGGTCCCGCCCCAGAAATTCTGGCTTTCTGCTATATCGTAATGTAGTGGGCGGTGAATGGTGTTTCGCTGGGCTGCAGATGGCAACCGCCATGGTCGCTGACCACACTGCATTGGCGGTTCAAGCGGTGCATTGACTATATGTGTGAGGGATCACCACCATAGTCAAAATATGGCGGTCTTCACCGCCAGCCTGGCAGCGGTTTCACCACCACCACTGGCATGGCAGTCAGCTGACTGCCAAAGTCGTAATGAGGGCCTTAGTAAGTAGTTAGTAAGCCTGGCAAAGGGCATGTGAACCCGTCCCTTTTTATTTGCAGGGTCGCCTGACTTGTGATGCCTGTGTTGGATGGGGCAGGCATAGACATCTCAGCACATAGCAGCATGGTATGATGAGGTCTCTGCCATGCCTGAACTGCACCGACAGTCTGGGTTCAGCCGCCTCCTCGCCAATGTGAGAACGTGCGTAATGGCCCACATACTAAAGAAATAATAGTCACCTAGTATGTAGTTACTAAGGCTGGCCCAGGACACGTGCGCCCGGCCCTTTATATTTGTATGGTCACCTGATTGGCGATGCCTGTGTAGGATGTGTGAGAGGTGGATGTTAGCATGGCCCCTTGGGAGGGGATGCATTATTATGTGTCCAGCAGAATGCTACATCCTACCCAAAATCTGAACAAGTCCAAACTGTGGAAAACAATACAAAACAAACTCAATGCCACATTTTCCATCAGTCTCTGTAGTCAATACGCAGAATAGCAGTGGGTACATGGACTGATGGTTGCCCCAGGACATATCCACTTGCCTTCATAATTTAACCTGAGAGGATCAGAACACAAAAGTTGGCTGGAGACGTCATGTAAATTCTGGCAGCATACTGAATGGAATAATGTCCTTTGTCTGGATTTGGTCCACTCTGCTGGCGCAGATGATGATTCGTAGTTGGTGTCAATAGTTCAAAACCAGGGTGCGTTAGGAGTGTTGTTGAGGTTCACTGCAAAGTTTAACTATGGTGTTGTTTAATCCACTGAAAACAGTCTTGGTGTGCTGTGACCTGTTGGAGTCTTTGTTACACTACTTCCTGGAATATGTTGGTAGGGCAATTTTAAGTCGGAGGTCCCTTGGTTGGGTAGACACAGGACTGCTTGTGGGTTGCGCTTGGTCTGCATGTGTGCCAATTTAGGTCGCTGCAAGTCTGCCCAGGAGCCACTGCCTAGTCGCTTGTGCAACCACATGGGTAGAAGAGTCCTGGTCAAGACGCGCTCTCATCACCGGGATCAGGATGCCAGCAAGGTGAGCATATAGTCACTGGTTCTTCAGAGTGTCACTGGTTCTTCTTGTCAGTTGGTATAGCAGAGGTGCAGGTCTGTAGTCTGGTTATTTGATGCTCCATTAGTGGTGGTGATGACGCATTGGACAGGGTCTGGCATGATGAGGTTACCAGCTGTGGGGGGCCTGTATGACAGGTGGCCATGACTTGCCTTGACTGTTGCAGACCTTCTTCCTTAGGTCATTGACAATTGGGAGTGATGGTGGCCAGGTGTTACTATTCTTCCTTTGTGGAGGCATTTGCATCCTTGTGCATGGATGTTTCAGGTTGATGAGCTGTCGGTGACTATGTCCGGATGGATACCCTGGGAAGCGTGGGGCGGAGACTCAGTTCACACATGCTTGCAACTTACTCTGTTCTTCCGCTGTGCCTTCTCCAGGGTGTCCCTAGTTCACCTTGGTGGCTTAGTCCTTGTATATCTAGATGCGCTCCATCAACTGCTTGAGTTTTCAAGAGTTTGCCTTTCAGGGCTGGTCTCTCTGGATCTTCCCTTCCTGGGCTTGGCTGATCGTCAGGTTTTCCAGTGTGACCCGGCTGGTCACACTTACACATCCTCCTCCTCTATTGCCTTTGTTCTTGGTGCTTCATCCGGCTCCCTCTTTCTACTGATTCATTTGAAACCGGGCTGGCCAACAGGGCCTCTTGGTGGTAGATGTTTTCTGGACCATGCAGGTGAAACTTCTAGAAGCTTGAGTCTCTTCTTCTGGGTGCAGTGGCATGCACTTTCTCCATGGTCAGCCAACCGGGCCTCACGGTGGTCGTCTGTCTCCGTAGTCCGGCCTCGGGTGTTGTGTTCCAGCTTTGTGATGATCAGGGCAGTCGCAGATCTGGTTCTCCTTTTCCTCTAGAGTGTGGTGTGGCATCTGGCCACATGTTGCATGCTCTCTCTTCAGAGGGCTTCTTTTATGTTCAATAGACAGCTGTGGTTCTGCCTCCTTTCTCTGGGTGGCGCAGGATTTGCACCTTGCGGCGTCACTGCCATCAGGCAGAGTTGCTGATATGTGGCACGGTGTGCTTGATGGTGCAGGATGATGTAGTCCTAGTGTATGCACCACAGTCGTAGTTGCGTGTGCTTCTGTCCACTTTCTGGTCTTGCCTTGTTTTCCCTGGGCTTTCCACTGCCTGTTACCATGCCCCCTGGCAGGCATGGACAGTCACAATGGTGGGTCTGAAGTATGTAAAACCAGTCTCTTTAATGAGTGGAACTAGGTAGATATAACTTTGTGCTGTGGTTGTTCCCTTGTGTGGCATCTACTCCTTTGTTGTGGGGGGGGCCAGGGTTGGACAGCTGTCCTGCTTTTCGCTGTTTGGCTTCTCCAGGTCTCTTTTCACCTCAGGGAGCACTAAGCTTTAGGCAGAGTTATGGCATAACAGGTGAGGAGTGTCCAATAAGGAAATGTCAGTGGCTTGGCATCCATGCTATGCCTCCAATCCTTATGTGAGTACACTGACTTTCCCGCAGGCAGAGTTGTTCATCTAGCTGTGAACTAGTGGGCCACATCTCTCCCTGTGCTTTCTTGCTCACTAGTGGTCTCCACTGGCCTCCAGTTGGGCCTTTTCTCTTGCGACCTTTGCGGCTTCTTCTGCAGAGCTGGACCCATCTATGCTACTGGCTATGTGTTACTGCAGAACCTGCCTTGAGGTTTGTTTGCCTAGTAATGTTTATTCCTCCTCTCTTGTCAGTCGGTGGGCTCTGCGTCTGGCAGCCTGGTCCTGCAGTTCTGCTTAGGGGCTGTTGGCAGGAGATGATTTGTTGCAGTACCTCTTCCTTCCCTTGCGGGCAGCAAACTCTCAGGCCTTGATGTAGCTCATGGGCCGTGCTGAAGGTTGTATGGCAATTCAAATGGCTGTGGAGCTCTCTTAGTAGGAGGCTGTCTAAAGTAGCAAAACGTTCTTGAGCATGCAGAGACTGCAGCTCGATTTTTGCCTCCTGTAACTCAGTCTCTTTCATATCTCTCTTTGTCCCAGACCACTTGTTCTTCATTGTTTGGCAGTAGGGGTGCGTATTGCAGATGTGTCAATACATATTGCGCAGCTAGTCTGTGATAGATTTTCAGGTTGGGCTCCGTTGAGTTAGTGCTCACAGTCTCTCTTTTATTTAGCTTGGTATGCCCTGGTAAAGGTGGTGCCTTTTCAGGCACTGGTTGAGCTGCTTCTTTCTGTCAATGGCGCCTTTAACTAATGCCATTGTCCCTTGCTTTGTTGCAATCTGTACACCCAAGCTAGGCTGGCACCTGTCTTGCAAGCTTAAGTCCTTCGCAGCTAGACTTAATTATGCTTTGGATCTTTGTGCGGTACTGGTGCACTCTAGTGGCTTGTGGCAGCACTGCAGCTTCTTGTCCATGTTAACAGCCACTCAGATCCCAGGCTGTCTCCTTGGGCAGGCAGGTTGGTCAGAGGAGCGCTAGGGCAACAATTTTCTAGCCTTGGTGGCTTCAAGTGAGGGTTACTGCAGGAGGCACAAGGTCTCCAAAAGAATGGCACAAACAGCCACCAGGGTCACATCCTATGCTGTCAAAGCTACAAAGACCATGTAGAGATTACCTTTCTTAACCTTAGTGTATTTACCAATCAAAATGTCGAGGTTTAAAGCCTGTTCCACCGTTCCTATCCCTGGGCGAAAGCCATACTGCAAGTCCGATAGAATATTATTTGTTTCAGCCCACTCCTGTAATCTATTCAAAATAATCCGGCCGGCTATCTTTGCAAAAGTGTTGAGAAGCTAAATTGATCTATAACAAGCAGGGTTTTGACAATCGCCTTTTTAAAAGATTGGTACTATGATGGACTCTGCCCAAGTTGAAATAAAACCTGTGGAACAACATGGTCTAAGGACCTGTGTCAATAAAGGGCCCAAAGAGCAGTATCAGACTTATATATATGTACACTGGGACTCCATCTGGGCCTGGTGCTTTCCCACTCTTGCTTGCATTAATGGCTTCAGTGACCTCGTTTATACTAAGCAGTGGAGTAATAGCAAATCGCTTTTATAGATATCTGCATTTGGGGTCGCCTTTTTAGAACAATATATTTCAGAGAAATGGGCAATCCATTCCTGTTCCGTGATGGCAATTTCCATGCAGGGAGATTCTTTTTCTTCCAACAGCGGGGAATTTACCTTCCAAAATGTAACATTATTGTTTTTAAGGCTTGCTTTGTGCAGGGGATTCAAAGCCTTTTCTTTTAAAACATTTTATCTATTTTTAACGGCCTTCTTATTCTCCTGTCTAAGTGTAGAAATCTCGCTCTTACTTCTTTTCGAATTATGTAGGGCCTTCTTGAGATTTTTATAAGCCTATGTACATTCAGAGTCAAACCAGCCTTATTTTTTTCCGAGTCCTGGCATTCTCACACTAGAGCTAAGTGACGTTTTAATCCCACGTGTAATTGCAGTAAAAGCTCTGATACATTCTTGTGGGTGTATATTATCCTCAAGGCAAATCTCAAAATCTTTAGTGTAGTCGCTAAGCAGCTGTTTCATAAAGCACATTGGTTCAATCTGGGACCAGCATAGAGAATACCCATTTCTAGAACGCAATTCTATATTACTAAGATGGTCCGGGGATCCACTAAGCTGCTTTTTGTCCGAAGGCAAGGCGAGATGTATGCTTTGAGGATAATGATCACTAAGTAAAATATCATGAGTCTGATAGTTGGATACGCTGTGAGAGAAGTTAATAGATTTTAGAATAAAATCAGTTGTTGTATTTGTGCATCTGCCATTAAAGGTGGGTTTAAATTGCAAATTGCTACCGCAAATTTAATTTGAAAATTATAAGTCAAACTTGAACATGGTGTCATTCAGTGTGTTACCCTAATAAGTATGAGTAAAGTGAACTTGGGCCTCATTACCCCCTTTGTATAGGCCACAGACTTTTTTTGTGCACAGATGTATATTAAAATCACCTCCCCATACAATCAGGGTCTCTCTCCTGGTGGAGTTATACATTAATCCCAAGTCATCCTGCATTTGTCTAATTATATTTAAAATTTTACACAAAGGGGCATTGTAAAAATTTATAATGGCTAACTGTACCAAATTTTGTGGTTTGCACACAATCGCCTGATAGCAAGCATTGGAAGTTAGCTTAATCACCTTTATCAGATCAAACCTATTTGAAATATAAGTACAAAGGCCCCCTTTTGACCTGCCATGAATGGAGGGGATTGCGGGAGTGTGGAATGTTCTGAATCCATTTATATGTATGGGATCCATACACCAAGACTCCTGGAGGCACAAACAGGAAAATGCTCTTATAAAGCCTGACCATTCAGTATTTTAAAGCTTACTGCAGAGACCTATCACATTCCAAAACAAAAGATCGAGACCTGGTCTTACAACCCCTGCTTCATATGACTGAGAGGTAGCAAGATCTACCTCATTAGGAGGGAAAAATGAGTGAGTGACCGAGTGAACGAGATCTCCTCTTTCACGCACTCCAGATCTCAGGTGCTGATTGTTAATCATTCCCACAAGTGTTTCCCCGTTACTGCCCACAATACACTTATTATTGTTTAATAGGTCAGATAAAGATTTCGCAGAGATAGCCCACCTGCTACAGCCAGCCAGATCATCACTCAGTATGTGGCAGGTGTAGGAGGCTGACTCGCTATGTGGTGTGCAAAAGTAGGCACACTGTGCAGGGAGTCTCAGCAACTACACATTGGTTTACAGAGGTAAAAACTAGACCACCTAATGCTCTCATTTTTATGGTAGCTTGGTCGAGCAGTTAGGCCAATCTTGGAGAAGTGCAAAACATTTATTATACTCACAGTATCAATAAAGCAAGACACACACTTAAAGGAATAACTTGAGACCAATTTTTAAAAATACTTCAGATTTGTATACATTTTTTAAGACCAAGATCATCAAAATTGGGTAAGTACTTTTAAAGTTATGAATTAATGCATATAAAATCTGACAATGCTTTTACCAATGTCTCCTTTTGTTCTTAGGTCAAGGTTGTCAAGAAGTCCTGTGGGCCAGCCGGAGGGATTCAGGTTGTTCTCAGTTTTGGCGGGAAGACCTGCTGAAACGTCCTTGGAGCTGATGCAGGATTACTGCAGGGGACCACTTGGAAAAGCAATGCACAGGTGGACTTCAAGGTGAGTCCAGTGGATCCTCCTGGAGTGTAAAGGGCGCAAGGGGTGGGGGACCCTTAGAGCACAGAAGGTGCCCTTGGAAGCAGGAGAGAGGTCACTTTTAGGGTCGCTTGCAGGTCAGCAGGGCCTCTCTTGCAGTTGGTTCTGGTGGTTTCTGAAGTCCCTCGACTGGGGCTTCCTCCTGGTCCTTTTGGAGTCCAGTGTGGACTTTTCTTCTTGGTGTACGACGTTAAATGACCAGTACTCCCGGCTATTGCACGGTTCAGCCACTGGGGGGGCAGTGCCACCAAACTTGGCACACTTGCAAGGTTTGTCCTCTGGGTCAGTTGGGTAAAATTTGGTCTGGCTGCAGTATCCTGTTCCTTGGTCAGAAACCGGTCAGTGAACTGGACTATACTGGTCTTTGTTGCAAAAGAGTGATGCCTTCACTCTGGAGGGAGATCGTCAGTGATTTTCAGAAGAGCGGAAGTTATCAAGGGATTTGTAGAGTCTGTCCGATGTCCGAGCAACCCTTCAGCAGCGATTGTCGAGTCCCAGGTGCAGCAGGCAGGGTTTTTGTCCTTTTTCTTTGTGCAGCGGGAATGCAGTTCCCAAGACTTGGGTCTTCTTTGTTGCTGATCTTCTTGTGTCCTTGGGATTTTATCTGCAGGTCTAGGGGTGCCCTGGTGGCTCCTGGCTATATTTTGCAATACCTTCAATACTGTTACCAGTTTGGTTTTATCATTTTGAGTTGTTTGATACCAAACAACCTAGGGTGCATAGTGGCCATCATGTACCTGTGGAACTCGTACTGACCAGTGTCCAGCACATGCATGTAAAATGGCTGCTTACTTATTATGTCCCAGGTTTGGCAGTGACACAGTAGAGGCATATTGATCATGCATCTACGCCCACACATGCAGTATGATGTACCCTGCCTTAGGGCTAGAAGGTCTGTAAGAGGGGTAACCTACATATATTGCATGCATTGTGGAGTGGACAGGGCACACTGGCTGTCTGCCATGTCAGTTTTGCACTTTAGGATTGCACCAGGACGCTCAGCCTGCAATGGCAGTGCTGGATGCACGTGGATGCATGGTCCCTGGAGGTGCCACAATCTGTGCTGCTGCCCTCAGGGGCCTACTCTTAGTACCCCATGCCCTGGGTACCTAAGTACCATTTACTAGGGACTTATAGTGGCAGCTAAAGGTGTTGCCAGTTGTGTCAATGCATCATCAGCTTTGGGAAAGAGATCTGGCCCAGGGAACCTGGTTAGCAGGGGCCCTTGGCACTAACAACTTTGAAGCCATATCAAATAGCAGGCAAAAAGTGGGGGCTAACCATGTCAAAATAGGCCCTTTCTCACAGCAGGAGAGTGATAAATTATTTGCCAGTGTTGGTTAAATTTTCCTGCAAGAAAAGGCAAATTATGCAGCATAATGCAGCACTATTTGTGATAGTATTACCTAATTATTTTGTCATGTTTACATGTTACACATGTTAATACTTCCAGCGCAATGATTTCACATCACTCATACCATTTTAACAAAGAAATACAGACACAAGCAACTGAAAGATAACCAGTTAGCCTTTGTGGAGGGCCTTCCACTGTGCACGAACACGTTGCTATGTTGTAATGACTTTAGATCCATTTGAGCTACAAATATTGTTTTTGTTAATATTGGTAGGTTATGCAGTAGATTATGGATTATGTGGCAAATCGAAAATTATGTGAAAAAAGCTGCAGCCATAGAATCAGTTCATTCAAATGCCCCTGTGTGTAGTGCCTACTCTGAGCTGATTTGGCTTTAGATGTCTGGGTGGGTTCAGATTGTGGCTGAATGATTATGATGGGGCATTGAGATTATGGGGCTGAAGCCAATGTGCATTTTTCACAGTGCCTGTCAGTGCTTCATAAAGGTTCAGCTACATGTCACAGTTTTTTTATCTTGTGCCTATGGTGCCTCGCAATGCCCGAGTGTAGCCAGACCCTCTACACATGAACTTGCCAGACCTGGGTAGCTGTAGGGTGAGACAGCACCACGACTAAGAGATGCTTCCAGCGGGTGACTACACAGCTAGAGAAGCAGAGTGCTATAGACTCATGGAAAACCATGGGTACCCGCTCTGCCATCTTAGGCTCCCACATTGAATGGTTCAACAGGATCCAGGTTTCCAGCAAGTCATGAGATTTGGTGTTTTTTTAAAGAGTTCTTATGGTATTAGAAGGGGCCTACGAGGGCTTGTGCCAGACCTGGGCATTCAGGGGCAGAGGATGCTATGAGTCTTGGAAAGGAATTCTGGTTACGCTTCTTTGGCCATGCAGCTATTAGAAGCCTACAGCCCCACCACACTCTGGGGTTTTACTTTTCTTTTGGACACAAAACTAGGTAGCAAATACATCCCATTCGCACTTGACCTTCCAGGTAGCAAAGTCAAGTAGTCCAAGGGTTACTCCTGGAGTTGTTGAGGGTTTACAGACTCAATACAAGAGGCCATCTAACATCAATCATAAGTGAGTGTTCAGTCAGTTATTTTATTCAGGAAAAGTATTTTATTACTAATGCACAGCATAATACCATAAATAATTACTAGAGAGCACTCGAATTGGCAAAACAGTATCTTGTTTCGTAATCATGACAACTTACTGGATAGTTATCGCTTTTCCATTCATTAAGAATCGGGCCTGTAGCCCTTCTGGGAGTGATTTTTTTGGCAAATTATCACGAGGAGCTCCTGTGGGCCTTAATGATGCCTGCCAAGAATTGTAAGTAGTTAGTTCCCATTGCAGTGGTGCACTCCTTCCTGGTGTTGCAAGTGCACAGTAACTCACAGTAACTTTCTATTCTTTTGGTGGCTGTGCAGCCAGTTAAGCCAGCAGGTGACACAGGAAACATCCGTATGTGTGGTTTGCTTCCTCACATGGCCCAACAAGTAGGCATTATGTCAATCCTGCTGTAGCCTGCTGATGTTACCTTTATCCGCGTTGAGTGAGCATGCGAAAGCCATATCAATTCTGTGTCTCCTGTGCCAGTAGAGGGTAGATTTTGTAACTAAATATCAATATCAAAAATACTGATATGCAAATATCGAACCCTAAATATCGACATCCAAAATATTGTTATATAAAAATATCTCATGTTAAACCCAAAATATAGATAACAATGATGTAGACCTATTTATTGAACATTAAAAATTACTATAATATTAAAAATCGAAATATAGACAGAATATATTTAATTAATTTTGTTAAAAATAATTAGAAAATTTCACCATTTGCAAATGTATTCATGAAATACATTTAAAATAAATTAATGATGTAACTACTCTATAAAATATATATTAACATTAAAAATACACTTTAATATACAAAAATATATACAAAATGTAAAAAATGTAAACATCTATATATCTAAACATTAATGTTATTCACAATATTATTTAAATATTACAGATAAAAAATAATGTATTTAAAACGTATATTTTTATTTAAAAAAATAGATTTTCCAGTAATGGGGCCACTTTACCCAACTGGGTGATATGTTTGCCCAACAAATATATATTTAACATAACATAAAAGTAAATGTACATATATTCAGAGGGGAAACGTTGCGAGAGAATAATCCCTGAAATTATATATCTATATATATATATATATATATATATATATATATATATATATATATATATATATATATATATATTTATATATATATTTCTGCCTGTTTCTCGCTCTCTCTCTTTCTATGTTTGTATGTATGTATACACACATATATGTGTGTGTGTGTGTGTGTGTGTGTGTGTATATATATATATATATATATAAGTATATACGTATATACACACATATATATATATATATATATATATATATATATATATATATATATATATATATATATATTCACTGAAAAAAACAAAGATTACAAGGGCATTATAGTTAGGAAATAGAATTTAAAAAAACATTAAAATTCACTTAAAAACCAAGGGTTACAGGGACATTATAGTTAGGCTCACAATTTAAACGTACAAAACCATAGAAATTCACCTGTTAGCGTTATCTCAAGTAACTATAACTCGTGCCCTAAGGTAGCTATAACTTGCACCCTCGCCATGCACTGCTAATTACCCCAGAAATTACAGCACTCATGACATCTTTGATAACATAATTGATAATATCAATGTATTATTTGCAGTAAAGTTTTTGATAAAAAACTGTGCGTGGCGGGGGTGCGAGTTATAGTTACTTGAGATGAATCTGGTAGGTGAACTTCTATGGTTTAAATTGTCAATCTAATATAACATCCCTTTAACCTTTGGTTTTATATATATATATTTCTTTCAGCTGCTGGCTTCTGATGTGCCCAAGCGAAGGGTGCACTGGCTGTTCATGGAGACAGCAGCCTCCTTATTAACCTCCACACTTCCTCTCCTGACTGTAAGGCAGGCACTTGCGTCATGCATCAAAGACAGCAGAGTATTTTGCTTTTCACTCCAGTTTATTGTGCCACCAAAGAAACCACCAGATGTATTTTGGCTGTTCTGCTGCTTTGCTCACAGATAGTGAGGCACCATTTTCCCCAAATATTTACATACCCCAGTTGTGACATCATCGAAGAAAGTGAAGACAGGCTACCGTATTGCCATTGTGGCAAAGGATCAAAATTTCTTATATTGAGTTTGCTACTCACAGCATTCCCAAATCAGACATGCTGGTGATTATACAAAATCTAAAATTGAAAACATATAACATTGTTCTTATTATAAGTATAATGTCCCGCATTCTGATCAAGTGAACGCAGCAATATTTTACCACATGAATCATCACTCGATCACAGCACTGTGGGGTTGGGTGGCTGTAGGGGTTGTCCGTAGGGGTTGTCTGCAGGGCCTGGCTGCAGGCTAGGCTCTGCAGCCAATTCTTGCTGCACACAGCCGAAGGCTGTGTGCATCATGGGGTTGGGCAGTTATAGGGATTGGCTGCAGGTCCGGCCTGCAGGCCAGGCTGTGCAGCTAACCCCCACTGCGCACAGCTGAGGGCCATGCGAAGCGTGTGGTTCGGTGGTTATAGGGGTTGGCCCCAGGGTCTGGCTGATGGTCAGGCCCTGCGGCAAACCGCCACCACGCACGGCCAAAGGCCGTGCAGGTGGTGTTTGGATTAACATATAGTAATAAAAATTACTTTACGTTAAAATAAGTTGAAATTCACTGAAAAAAACAAAGGTTAAAGGGACATTATAGTTAAGAAATAGAATTGAAAAACTCATAAAAATTCACTGAAAAAAACAAAGGTTACAGGGACGTTATAGTTAGGCTCACATTTCACACATACAAAACCATTGAAGTTCAGCAGTTAAAGTTACCTCAGCTCACTAAACTTGCACCCCCGTAATGCACTGCTTATGACCTCACATATTACATCACTCATGACATGGTCAGTGACATCACTCATGACATCTCAAACGACAACACTGATGACATCATCCACACAAATAGCTCTAATATCCACTCATACCCCATACAAACATTTTTACGTGTCCACACACACACAACTACTCACACACTTATTCATACACCCATAAGATTACTGACAGACATGCACTCATTCATTCACATATCCACTAACACAACGAACGGTGGCGGCTGCTTCCTCTTTGAAATAGTGGGGCAATCAAGAATGCCTTTAGCCCAACCCCAATACTCTCCAACGTAGTCAGTTGTTAACAGTGTTTATAATAGGTCATGATTAAAAACTCTGGAGTTACGGCTGAAGGCAACACTTTTCTCACACTGCCTGACATGGTAAATTAAAAAAGAAAGTGTACTTACCTACTCCTGTCCTCTTCTACTCTGGTCCTCACCATCCTGCAAGCGGGTCCCCTCTACCAACCTTGGTGCTGCACTCATGCTGCTCAGGCAGCATGAGAGAAGCACAAGGATTTGCTGGAGCATGCTAGTTTGATGCTCCTTCGGGCCCTGGGGGCCTGTGCCTGCTCTCCACCCAGCTGTCTAAGACAGCTCAGGTGGAAAGGTTTAAAGTGGGCATGTCAGGCTGGCCGTCGCAAGACTGCCGGCCAAAGTAACATGCACACTTTAAACTGGAGTGCCCACCACTCCTACTCCTCTCTTGCAAGTCAGCAGTGATGGCCCCGCCTCAAAACTTGGCTCAGGCTGGCTGGCTGCACTGAAAAATAAGACAGTAATAAAGTGGTTTTATTACTGTTTTATTTTTCATTTTGGCTGTGCTGACTGCAGTGGGCTGACGCTCCCCTGCCTTGAAGGAGGCACTGCCGCTGACGACTCACTCACCATATGTTACTAAGGGCTTCAATATGAGTTTGGTGGCCCGTCGACCGCCATGCTGGAGGCGGTCCAACCGCCGTCAGGTTGGCAGTCGGACCGACAGATTAAGAATCAATCTGGCCTATGGAGCAAAGACAGCTGCGGTCCCACCGGCACCACCAGGTACAGACTGCCACAGTTACAAGGCTACAAAAACAGGCCAGTGGAGACAGTGTTTCCGCCGGACACATCATGAGGTTGCACACAGCCAATGTGACTGTTGTGGTCCAACCACCATGTCTCAGCAGGAAGAAACAGGGACTATAAAGGGAGACCCCTGCAGGCAGCCTCACATGTCCAGTGCCACTATGGAGCCCATCACACACATCCTGCCACTGTTGTTCATAAATGTAGCACAAAAAACACTCTGCCATGGGCGCAACGGACCGTAATCACACACACCTACCTGTGTCATTAAACGTAACAGATCATTGCACTGTCGTTAATATGATATGGGGGTCACACTACGGGCACTAAGTACATGTGTCATTATGTCCTGGGTCAAAATCCTACGTAAATAAGGGCACATGCTCAGGCACAATACCCCCCTTTGGGCAGGCCACTCAAACTACACCACAACACTTCACAAAAACACATGTCTGACTATCTCAGGAACAGTGAACGGTGCACAAAATTGTCTCACACAAAACCAACAGCACACTAACATCGCATATACAAATACAACTCACATTGCACACATGCCATGGACTGTCGTCACCTTCAACACATATGTATGGATGTGGCATGGAACACAAACTACACTCCCAGTAAACAGCCCTGCAATGGACACACACATCACACACATTGCAACACAATGGAAAGACAATGGCATGCACAGTGGACAGAGAGACAAATATACAAAGATCACTATGCAAACAATACCTGCACAATAGGGATGAGGCCAGCAGCAACACTCAGAGGGAACGGCTGGGACACATATCACCTTGCAGCTGCTCATCAAATAACTATTGCACAGGAACTGGTCCTTCAGGTATAAATGGACAAGCAAAACTAGACCCAAATAACATGCCTATCTTCACAATGTGAAAGTACAAGTCAACAAAGCATATACAACTCCAACTACATGGGACATACCTCAAGAGGAGCTAGCTGCAAGGTACACACAGCTAAATGGACCCATGCACAGTCTAATGCAAACAGACAGGTAGCACAATTAAACACACTCCATGTCTGCACAAACAAAACTGAAGCCGACGCACATCAAATGAATACATAATCTATATCAGGATCAGGGGGTCAAGTCTAACACCATACATGCTCACAATGGACAACACAAGATGAAATACTTATCTTGCCAAACAAAACACAATACAATAACACCACCATTGCATTTACACCCACATATCCATACTCACAACATATACCCTTGTCTTGGGGCATACCAGCACTGCCCATAGAGTCAGATACTGCAAACAACAGGGATCAGCAAGCAGATTGAAACACACACAACTGTAGGCAGACAGCACAAGTTACTCAGGAACAACATAAAGGTAGTAAAGGAATTGCAGGACAAATGTGTACCCAAACAAAATACAACTGGGTTTATTTCAAAACCAAAATTAAATAGTCCAAGGCCATTGGCCAGTCCATATATTAGTCCATCAAAGCACAGTATTGTGCCAACACTTGATTCCTAACTGCCAGGGAACTTCCACAGGAAGGGCCATCAAGTGGACAGGCAGACACCTCAGGGATGTGGAAGGGGGTTTGGTCTTGGTTGTAGGAGGGGTGGTCTGCTTTTTGTGAGGGGTGAGCTTCTTCTTGGGGGGAAAGGTATGGGTGCTTGCAGTGGGGCAGGGGAGGTCTTGGAGGTGGAAGGGAGAGGCTGGGAGGTGAGTGGGGGCCTCGGGTTTGAGACAGGGGTAGAGGGAACAGGGGAAAGGTCCAGGTCAAACAAAAAGCTTTCTTAGGGACTTGTGGATGGTCATCAGAAGAACGTTGGGATTTCGAGGTCAGGGAAGTGGTTGTCTGCTGTGTCGTTGTGGATGTTGTGTGTGCGTGCTTCTGGGAGGTATGCTTGTGTTTGTTGGTGTCTGTTGGCAGGGTGAGTGAGTGCGTTTGTGTGGCTTGGAGGTCTGGGTAGTGGAGGTGCTGGGGATGGCGTTGTGGATGTGTGTGCCTTTTGGGGTTCTGACTGCGGGTATGCTGGATGTGGTAGGTGTCTGTGTGTCGGTTGTGGTGTCTGCAGGTATGGTGCTTGTGGTGGATGTATGTGGGTCTGTTGAGGGGTATCTGCAGGTATGTGGGTGTGTCATTGACTGTTGGTGTGGTGCCTGTGGGTATGCTTGATGTGTGTGTAATGCTGGTGGTGATGTGGTGTCTGGGGAAGGGATGACTGTTGTTGTGTCTGTGGGTGTCTGTTGTTTGCTTGTGTGCCAGTGTGTATTGTAGTGCTTGTGTCTGTGTGTGCTGCTCTTGTGTGTTAAGGTGGATACATGCAGATCAGTTTGTATGCTTTGGTTAGGTACAGGAATGGGGGATTTGGACTGTGAAGAGGGAGGTGGGGGAACGGAAGAGGAGATGGTGACTGGCTGCTGTCAGTGTGAAGGCCAGAGCCTGAAAAGATCTCTGTAGGCCAGCAATTACACCATGAATGCCTTACAGGAATACATTTAGTGTTGGAGTTGAGTTGCCAACCCCTGGATGGCATTCACAATACAAAACAGCAAGCCCAAGGGTAATCACCACTAATGTCTGGCACCCCTTACAATGAATACTTTGAGTGCATTAGTAGATGCCATTAGTTCTTTGGATGTTGGAGAGGCCCAGAGATTTGCAAGTACTTGTAGAAGGCCCTCAACATGTTGTCCAATTGGAAGCTACATCATTGTCTCCATTATGGTCATGCAGACCCAGATGCCTGTCTGTGGATGAATGCCTGTACCCAAACACAAGTGATTCCAACATAACTGCAAGTCACTCCATGATGGTGGCCAATAGCCAGGTCACAACCCTTAATCATTACACATGTGCAGTGCAGTTTTCCACATGATTCCACTTCAAGGGCATAGATATTCACCTTGTGGCTCTAAACTCTAGGCCTACCTGTCTTGTCCCTCATTGCTACTGCAGTTGAAAATGGCATATGACATGCTATGATGAATGAGTATATGTGTCAGCCAGTAATCAATGGTGACACATTACTGTACGTGGCACAACAGGAAACGTACCCCCATCGTTAATGTCCTATTCCACACACAGTTTGCCATGCACATATATGTGAGTAATTACAGGCATCATCCCATCAACATGGGTTGACCATGCATGAAACATCAGCTTACAAATGTTTTTCAAAAGAGAAAGGGACACATGGTGACATGTAGGCACAAGGAATGTTGGCAATAGTGATGGCACATAAATTATGTCAATGGACATTCCCCACTCACCAAGGGAAAATATTGACCTATACCTGCATCCAAAGAACAATGTAAGCTCTGTCACATGTATGGTGGCCATCTTCAAATTACAGACTGCAGTGAGGCACCATCACCCGTCATACGCTAAAGTCAAGTGGCCTCTGGGTGGCAGATGCTTATATACATTATTTACCCAGACACATGGCTGAGGACAGTGATTCATCACCTACTTACCTTTGGCCTGTAACATCTAAGAATAGTGGTCTGTTGCATAGAAATTATGCACACTACAACAACAAACAGTAGTTGTTTGATCAATGTGCCCAAAATCCTGCCTTCTTTTGGAAGCGCACTTTCATGGGCGGGCACTGGAAAGGAGGCTGAAGGTGGGACTCGCAGCAGGGAGCATCAGTGCGCCAGTGGCGTCAGCGGGAGAGGCAAGGGAGCAATCGGCTGCGGGAGTAGAAGAGAGGCAGTGGTCCCAGCTGTGGCTGCAGCATTGAGCGTGCAACGAGGGAGAAGGCAGCTAGAGTCAACCAGGGTCAGCTGGTGTGCGGTGTGGTGCGGTGCCGGTGTTCGTCGCAGTGGCAGTGGCAGGTGGCAGACAGGGAGGCAAGAAGGCAAGGAGTACAGAGTAAGGAGTGAGCGGGCGGGGCAGGTGAGGAGTGGTGTGCGGGTGGGTCAGATTGATCAGGGAGGCGGAATGGTGGCGATGGCCAGTTAGCGCCCAAGTGGAGCCCAGTACGGTAGATCAGAGTTTACCAGCTCACCAGCTCTCAGCGGCTCCCTCCTACCCTTGCTCACCTCTGTTTAAGATCTTCAGAGGTGCCACCCCTCTTCCCTGCTCCCCGCCGTGCCTGCACCTGCCTGCACCTGGCCACCCACTGCCACCCAATACTGGTCGGTCTGCCCACCCAACTATGCACGCCTCATTCACTGTTCCCCGGTTGGTGCCTACCTCCAGAACCTACAGTTATCTAGACATCAGACTCCAGTTATAGCATCAAGCACTGTCCTGTGCACTCCCCCGTGTTTTACTCCACCGCATCTAGTACCCGGAGTGCTCTTGGAGGGGTCGCAAAGTCGCTGTGGTATCTCAGGATTCCTCTGGGATCTCTATCAAGGGCCAGCAATGAGGACTAGCTCAATTGACGGATCTGGGGGCTGAGCTGAACGTGGCTGTCATAGGGTGCAGCTGCAGAGTTAGTGCACTGGGACCATACTGAAGCAGCCCAGCTAGTTCTGGGTGCGGCTTGTGAGAGTCCCTGAGTGCCCCGCTCACCCCCCCAATCCTTGACCCTCACTGACAACGTGAATCAATCCATGCTTAACTGATGGATCTGGGAACTTGGTGAACGAGCTGTCATAGGGTACAGCTGTAGAGTGAGTGCACCAGGATCACACGGAAGCAGCCCATCTAGTTCTGGGTGTGGCTTGTGAGAGTCCCTGAGTGCCCCGCTCACCCTCCTCCGATCCCTGCCCCTCACCGACAACATGAAGGGTCAGACAAAAGGACCACCAAGAGCACCCTAGGAAAAATATCCAAAAGAAGCCTGGTGGCATTGGCAAGTTTGCCTTTTTAAAATACCCAACTGAAGCTATTTACTCAAACTCTGATGATATTGAGGGCCTCCAGACCCCGATGGCCCCTCAAATCTTGGGCTCCATGCAAATGCAGTACAGTGCATCTGTCGACAAAACTTAATCAATAAGTCCGGCTTCTGTAGCTATTTGTTCAGCCTCGGACCAGCGTTCTAAGTTAGAATCCCTTCTTCAAAATCTGTAGATAAACACTCCGCCTCAGACCTAGAATTAGACCTAGAACCTGAGCAAACAATAGGTTTCCAGGATACGAGCATGATTTCCAGTAATGCTTCAATGCAAAAGAAGCCACAGGCAAACAGTACTTTGATTAAGGCACTGGTTCATGTTCTGACAACAACCATGGTCACAGCATCGGGCAGCAGAATTCTCAGCTGGTTTCAGCCATGACAGAAAACCGATATGGTCCACAGGCCTACAACTGCCAATTATTCTTGAAGATCAGTCAAAGGCACCTAAGGCCCCATTGTTCATCGGAGTTCATTAGCAGTCAACCCCCATGTTGCATCAAAGTCCAGATACAGAGGGGGCCAAAAGGAGGCCAGAAGCCTGCAGTGGTCTTTTTACCACCAACTCAGAAGACTCATGGTTGCAATCAATTTCAATAACAAATGATAAGGATCTAGTCCAGGCTCTGGATTTGAGAACCTTTGTCTTGTCAAACCCCAAAGAGCAGCATTCGGCCCAATCACCATGCCCACAAGAGGCAATGGTATGCTCTCCTGGACTCCAACAAACAAAAGTATCCACTACGGTCATTGAAAGCTAAAGTGGTTGGAGCAATCTACACCATGACGCTTGCTCGACTACTAAGGGAATAAATGAGCTCAGCAATATGGATATTGCAGATAGTAGTACCAGTCAATGGGTTTTTCCAGATTGCAGCGACAAGGAAGACCCTCCTAAAAGTCAATTTCTAGCTGGCCCCAACAGTCGCAAGATGGGGGATCTTACTTGGCTACATTCTTCACTCTTAAATGCTCTCCATACCTCAACAACAGCACTCAATATGCAATTGGACAAATTAGATCTGCAAATGACCTAATGAATGTCATTGCAACACATATTGCTAATATTAACCGTAAACTGGAAAAGCTAGCCAATTGGCCGTCTATTCTAAAGTCCACAACTGAGTTGCAGCAAGACTCTTGTAGCTGCGGACCAATTATTGACAAGCTGAGCACACTGCCTATCATCTTAACAAATTTACTAGATGAATTAAAATTAAATGAGAGTTCTGTTTACCTAGTCATACAATGCCACAAGTAACCTATTTAGTTTCACAACAAATGAAACCAGGAGAAAAATTGTTCAATGATTACTTTCTGGACCACCCGATAATAAATGAGGAGAAGGATTCAGGCCCAGCTATCATCTGCCCAAACTCAGATCCAAAAGCTCAAAGCAAGCCACTAACATCTTTGGATACTTGTAATATCTCCCAGGCCAGCATAATGGGAAATCAGACGTCTAAGGCCGTGTCGCTGAGAGCAAAGCGCTCAGACGAAATTACACAGATGTCCAACCTTCCAACTAAAAGACAAAAAAAAAACAGAGCCAGAAAGGCTAGGAAAAAAAACTTTAGTGAAGACAAGAGTCGTAATTTTTTCCCTATATTTACAGTGCAACCGAAGCTGCAGACACAGGGTTCCCTCCTTCCAAGACAATTGCAGGTCCCAAACTATCCAAAAGTTACACGGGCAGGGGTAGTAAACGGCTCAGTAAAGTTAATCTTCAATGATATACAATTGTCGATTTCTCCCAATCATACTAAACACGGAGATCATTGGATGAAGGAACAACCCCAACTTAACCCATCCCTTCCGGGCATGAGGGATGCTACGTACAAGGATTCTCTTTTATCCAAAAAATTAGAAACACAGGGATGCTCGTCGACAGCGCCTGAAAACAAGCTAGCACATACAGGCAGCAAGTGGTCGGAGGTGCAACTCATTTCCTCTCCTTTACCGCAGGTCCTCCCAAAGACCCTACCAGTAACAACAATGACACCAACAGATGGCTCGCAGGTAGAGGCACTGGGAGTTAAGTTATGCCCTGGGAATCTGGCACATTCAAGGCAATCTAAGTTTCCCATAAAAGATAATCCCCTGCAACCTACAGTTGATTGTCTGGGTATTAAAATGGGCGATTCACAGAGAGATAAGCCACAATCACAGTACCTTGGTGGCTCAGAACAAATACAGAATATGAATCATTGCCCTGTGCAAAATGTTTGCTTTGTAGCACCAAGAGTGCACAGCTTAGGGAAAACATAATGGAAACAATCCTAAATAAAGGTTACCCCCCTAAAGTGGTATCAATCAATAACGAGCCGGGCCTTACAACTACGAAGGAAATGATTCAGAACTTACAAACCGCTACAGTGGATTTGCAACACAAGTATCCACAAAACAGTCAAGTGGGCCGTCCTATGATAGTCCAAAATAGTGAACAGCGCGAGATCGAAAGGATCCACGGAAATGCTGCAAAGTCCAGCTTTTCAAGAAATTATTGTACAACGTCGAGGAAATAAGATATGCCCACCCAACCTGGGACATCTTAGTGACGGGTGACTTTAATGCACACATAATTCATACTCCAGACCCCGACGAACAGCTGGTTGCGGAAAATGCTCTATGGTCAGTCATGCCTCAAATCCAACAGCCACGTAAGAAACTGGATGGCTTGGGCATGCAACTAGTTGGCGCATTAGAGCATTTGGGCATGAGGGTCCTAAACGGTAGGATCAAAGATGACATGCCACCAAGTTACACTCACTATAGTTCGAAGGCGGCCTCCGCAATAGATTACACCGTTCTGAATCTTTTGCAATTACCCCGAGTAAAGAAATGTAAAATCGAAACCACCCTTCATAGTGACCATTCATTCCAGCACATAGAACAGAATTTGGATGCCCCATATTTCATGCCAGTCGTTGTTGATTTTGGCAGTCTTGCATCTATCAATTTAAAAAGTCTGACCTGGTTAGATTCCTCACTACCGCTGATTAGCTGAAAAATGAAAAACCTATTTCAAACTGCAATTTTTCCACACTTCAGCAGCGGAAGTGTGGACCATGTTTTTGGCTGCACTATCCTCGCTCAGTTCTGCCTCTCATCCAACAATGACGCAAATACGGCCACTGTCTTCAAACCTAACAATAAAAAAATTCAAATTAAGAAGAGAGTTGAGGCACGAACTAAGAAGAATAAAAAAAGGGCATGTCACAGAATCCATGTGTGTTAAAATAAAGTCCCTAAGAAAAAACTATAAAACTCAGGTATGGCTTGAACGAAAGAGGGTTGGTCAAAACTGCTTTTCAACTCAAAACCTGCAATTCCTAGGTCCTTTTGCGCCACGGTTAATGGCATTGGCCGGATGTCTAGGGATATTAACTACTCATCAATTCCCGAAGAAAAATGGGCAAATCATCTGGCTAACATCTTTTTCAATCAGGAATCACCCAAAATAAATCCAAACTTAAAGGAGCAAGCAAGCCTCAACCATCCCTGCCAGAGCCAAGCAGTTTACAATACGAAGGTAGTATCTCTAGTTATTAAGAAGGGACGCAGGGATGATGCGCCTGGCCCCAATGACCTCCCACAGGCGGTATTTAAGCTGATCCAGAATACTGGTCTTCACCACTTGCAACTCTTTTCACGGAGGTAGAGAGAACTAGAATTATCCCGGACAGTTGGAAAGGATCCATTATTAAGCAGATATTTAAAGGGGGGATCAAACCAATCCTGCCAACTATAGATTTATCGCCCTAATTGACTTTCAGGCCAAATATTTTGCTCACTGATTTTGGATGATATGCTTGACTGGCCCAATTCAATCAACTTAGTTCCCCTGAATCAAATTGGCTTTAGGAAAGGCTATGGCACCATGATAAACATACTAGCATTAAGCGATATCGCTGACAAATCAAAACACCTAAAGAAAAAGCTACATTTATGTTACAGAGATTTTAAAAGTGCTTTTGACCGCGTGGATAGAGCCATCCTTTGGCGCAAGCTGCGAAGTTGGGGCCTGCACGAAATAATTCTCCGAAGCATTGAAATGCTATATGATAAAACCTAGGTGCAGATCAAGTTAGTAGACGGCACAAAACTGTTGAGGAGGATTCCAACAAACACAGGTCTGAAAGAAGGATGTGTCTTAGCTCCACATCTGTTTAACCTATTTATGGCTGATCTCTCTCCAAAGCTGGATGAAACAAACTCACACTCCCCGAAACTGGGCAATCTGCCTATATCACATTTATCATACGCAGATGACATAGTACTACTGAGCCATACGAAAAAAGGGCTTCAGCGGTTAGTCACCACCCTGGCCCCTTTTGCAATAGCAAATAAACTGGAAACTAACACCACAAAGTCAAAAACCATGATCATGGGGCGCTTCTTCAACCCTGCTATAAAACTCAAGCTAGGCAAGGCAGGATTGGAAAAGACCAGTTACTACAAATATCTGGGCCTCAACATAGACAACAAACTGAATTTTCTGCTGGAAAAAAGTATATCGCACAGAAATGTAAAGCGCTGACATTTGCCTTTTGTGCTCTAGCCAAAAGGTTAAACGGGCCATCTTATAAACCTCTGCTGTCTGTTATGTCTGCCAAACTCTTACCAGCCATTACATACGGAAGCGCGGTACTACATGGGAAATACGATTTTTTATTCTCTCTTGCACCGCTTCCACTCCACAATTTAGGCTAGAGTTTGGCCTTAAACAACAACAGTTAGACAGGAAATTTCACACAATAAAGACCTGGTATAAAATAAGAAGAAATAAAATTAGCCCTTTGGTTGTAGCTTTATGGAATTCTGTAGCCAAAGACCCAAAGTCAGTATATAACAGATACCTGCAGCACTCTCTGCAAGAGACTCAAATGACACCTTTATGGGACTCAAATATGTGATACTCTCTCTTTTGTTGCGCACTAAAAAGAGAAACCAGACTGCAATCTGTATTAGACGATAAGCGCTAATTTGCAGGTCGCTTGCATGCTTGGATCGTCATACACAACTACAGCAGTTTGGCACCAGCCCAATATTTGATTTCAACATTTCCAGTGCACATCAAACGCCAGCTGCTTGCCAATGCGACTAGGGACCTTTCTGTCCCTAGCAGATCAACCAACATGGAAGAATGGGGGTGAGAAATTATGCAGGCTATGCAACAACGGAAGAGAGGACATGGTTCACCTGCTTTGTATCTGCCCAGCCCTAAGAGAAGCACGCCCTCAACTACTAAAACCAGTATTTATCAAGAGTGGGATCCGTACCTCCCACCCGGCAGTAATGAAAATGTTCGATCCAACTGAACCACAGATAAGTTGTAGGCTCGTAACATTTCTAGCCATGCAAGCTAAATATTCAACTTGCTGCCCGTGTTTGTTACTCTATAGCTAATATTAACAAGCACTTTATTGCCTAGAACTTCCAGACTTAGGAATAAATTTATAGATAACATAATTTTAATGGAATCATGTACAGTATTATACAGAGAATGTAGAGTTTTAGCTGTGCTTTATATTTCTTATCAAATTTTAGAGGACTTCCATGTGACTTAATGCTCATAATATATGTAATGATTTTGTTCAAAACGTCATACACTATGTTGAAGTCTATGGCTTGTTGCAAGCATGTATTTGCAAAGATCATGTACTCAGTTTGTGTTGCTAAGATTTTAATTAATCATGCAAATAAAGAATGACTACTACTACAATGTACCCAGCCACATGTCCCTGCAGAGCAAGTGGTTTGTGAATTCTACTACGTTGTGTCCTAGGTCCCTGGTCCAACATGTAAGGCACATCAGTATGCACTTCAGGACATTTCTACACAAACAATCACTCATCTACTGTGTGACACATTGCTCATCTCTAATTGTCAGGGATAGATGTCAGAACCTAACTCATTCACTAGGCAATGTGACAGGCAAGTGAATGCCCATCAAGCTCCAGTTAGGTCACCGCCAGAAAGCGGGCCATTAGGAGGGTTATGTTCCAAAGGGCACCCCTCCTACGTTGGGAGGACATTCCCAGCTTTACCACAGCGATTTTCCAGACCCAGCGTCCCAGGTCCTCCCACCTTTTCCTGCAGTTGGCGCACTGCCAGCTGTGGACCCCCAGGGTCCATTCCCTCCGAGCAATGTTTCTCCATAATCCCTTCTTTTGATGGGTGTTGACCTGCATGAATGCAAAAGACAAATCAAGAAATTATGATCAGAAGTTTCATCACAAATGGTTGAGTCATATGCATGTCAATACCATCAAGCTAGGACTTTCCTATTTGTCAATACTCCCCAAGGGTGACACATACAAGCCAATAAATACAGAGACATGGCTACTGACATATATTTTTCCATCTGCAGACTAACACACTAACCTTCTCAGGCCCTTCAATGACTAAGCAAGCTTACTGACATCCTGTAGCCCCTGAACAAGCAACCTGACTGTGATGTGAGCCACTAAGAAACACATCACACCTTTGTGCCTTCTGAAGGGCAAACTCCTTAGGCATGAATGGACCAAAACATTCACACTCTGTGAGAATGACTTTCTGCATACAATCCCTACATGCTACTGCCAAAGTAAAAACTCAAACATTACACATGAGTAACAATTAAGGGACTGGCATGGTGGGTACAGAAAGTGTCTTCCCTCTTCATGTGTGGACATGTGCCATAACAAATGCAGACTCATGCCACTTCAGGGGGGTGGGGTTCTGTGCTATGTACCTGTACCACAGAACACTCCTTTGGCAATATGTGCCCATCCTACAGAGGTGGCATCCAACAAACAAAGGCATGTGTTGTACAGTTTCTGCTATGTGACGCATCTACTGACTCACATATCATGGCCTCCCAGGAATCAACACACTGTCTGCACTGTGGAACTGCCATTTGTGCGATAAGCCTGTACAGGACAAATATGATATATGGGAAGGTGACAACAGGGCTGTGGGAGTAAGGACCTGTCAGGAGTCCAAGACACACATTGACAGTGATGCTAAGTGCAAATATGGCTTAGATTAATGACTTACCTCTGTACCCATTCCTAACCTAAATAAAGCAATGGGGCATTAGGGGCAGGATTTGCCACCAGAGCCTCATATTGACCACATTACTGGATCTGCTGGGGTACAAGGAGTGGGGACAGTGCCACAGTTTTGTAGCTACAGTGACTCTACCCAGCCTAGATTAGGACCCATATTGGGATAAACATGTGACAGGCCCTGGTCTCTGCAGGCTGAGCTGACGGAAGCTCCATTCCCATCACTTTCATGTATGACAGTACATCATGTAGCCAACAACTATTTGGAATGTGGTGTGTGTGGCAACCTGAAGGGCAGAGTGACTCATAATATGCCTTCCAAATAACAGTTTAGAAAGAGCAGATGTGTTAAGAAATCTCTGGGGCACCATACACATTGCTCACCTTACTCTCAACTGACTCATACAACACACATACTCAACTCATGCTGTCATACACATACATGTTTGTCTGACATTTACAACAATCATGAGGTAAGAAATGTCAGTGGATGGCAGTAATTTCTCATTACCTAATTATGTCCATCCAACACAAGGAGGATCTAGGACCCCAAAAAACCTCATCCAACACAATGTGACTGAACTTTACATATGGCACTGGTCTCCAATACCTCCACAATGCCCATCCCATTGATGCCACACAGACTGCAACAACAGTATCATGAGTAGTCAAATTGGAACACATGGGCACATTGTAGCCTGTGAGGAGGGAAAGAATGGTGAAGTACAGAGAAAACTATGCACATGAGATACTTACCTGCTCCTCTGGTGCACCATAGAGCTGTCCATCCACTATCCTCACCAGCTCCTATAGAGAGAAGTCAGGGGCCCTATCACCTTATGTACATGGCATAAATACTTCCAGAGACGGTACACAGCAGCTCAGGTAGTGGAGGTGTTGCTGGCAGCAGTGTCAGGAGTCAAGTGATTAAGGGCCTCATTACAACCCTGGTGGTCAAAGACCCCCAGGGGTGTTTTGACGATTGCACCGCCAACAGGCTGGCAGTGCAATCTTGGGAATTACGACCGCAGGCACCGCCGGGACCGGCAGTTTTCCGCCACGTTGGTCCCAGCGGATTTAATCCTCCAGGGCAGCGCTGCTTGCAGCGATGCCGAGGGGATTACAAGCCCCCCTCCCGCCAGCCTTTTCATGGCGGTAGAAACCGCCATGAAAAGGCTGGCGGAAAGGGGAGTCGTGGGGCCCCCTGGCACAGCCCCATGAAGGTTTTCACTGTCTGCATAGCAGATAGTGAAAAGCGCGATGGGTGCAACTGCACCCGTCGCACCGCCGCAACACCGCCGTCTCCATTTGGAGCCAGCTTCCATGTTGCGGCTGAGATCCCCGCTGGGCCGGCGGGCGGAAACTCGGCTTCCGCCCGCTGGCCCAGCGGGTATGTCAAAATGGCCACCGTGGGAGTGCGGCGGCATTGGCGGCCGCACAGCAGTTACAACTTGGAGGGCGGCGGTTGCCGCCTCGCCAATGTTGTAATGAGGGCCAAAATCTGCAGAACATTGCGTCACGTCTACCATGTATATGGTCGTCACTGCCAGAGGACACAACCATTGGTCCGTGACTGCCACTGGCATCAACGTTAGCCTATGTCTGTGTCCGCAGTGGTTGCAACCGCCTACTGCCTTGACGAATTCCGCCAGCAGTTGCAGTCGGTCCCTAATGTCTAGTGGAGTAGGTCAGGCAGCCTGAAATGCTGTATTGTGCTTCATAAACTGTGTCAAACTTCCGAAAAATGTTTTTTTGAGCTCACAAACATGCTTATTCTGTCTTTTCATGTAGGTCCTACTACTCAAACACCACTGTAGCGTGTTGCAGGGCACAGATGGCATTTAACAGTGAGGCACAGTCCACCCCCACCAATGGTCATTTTGGCAGTAGGGATATCCAGTCACATTTAGAGGGGCAAGTGTGATGCACATCTTTGAGTTTGGTCCAGATACATATTGTGGACATGTGTGGAAAACCATGGGGGTCACATGTGACCCTTGTGTTCTTTGCATCTGTGATGTGTCGTGGTTTCCATGTCTATCTCTTTTGAAATGCCTTGTCCCATGATATCATTGACGTGCATCATGTATGTTGATGTGTACACAATGACTAATGTTAGAAATCATGTCTTGTCATACATAAGTATCCAGGGAAGAGGGAGGATGCGACAACCTTCTATCTACCGTCCACTGCCAGACCTTCAGACCATGGAAGAATGGTACATTATCCTTCTTTACCATCTGAATAGGCAAACAATAGTGGACTTATATTGTCATTTGGAACCATATCTGATGCCACACATTAATTATACAACCAGCATACCACCTATTCTACAAGCCATGTCATTTTTGCACTTCCTAGCCAGAGGGTCTTTCCAGCAAACAGTGGCCCTATCAGCTGGCATGTCCTAACCTATGTTCAGTCTGGTGTTGTCTGGTGTTGAGGAACGTCCTTTCAGCAGTGTTGAAACACCTGGACAGCTACATCCGGTTTCCCCGACATCAGGATTTAGCCTATGTGAAGGCTGAGTTTTATGGTTTTGCATGCCTTCCACCTGTGATGGGGCCATTGATGGCACAGATGCTGGCTTGGTACCACCACAGGCCAATAAACAGGTATACCGCAATAGAAAGAACTTCTGTTTCATCAAGGTGCAAGTTGTCTGTTTGGTGGATAGCTATATTTCACAGGGCTGTGTCCATTATCCGGATTCAGCCCATGATTCCTTCATAATGCAGAACAGCACCATACTCCAGCTGCTGTCACAACTGTACCTAGAGAGGGCCTGGCTGGTTGGTAAATCACATCTGTCCTGTTTGGGTGAGTGCAATGTCTAGTGACACAATCATGAAGTGAATAACTCATTGTTGCACATAAGACACATTCTTTAACAGGAGACTCTGCATAGCCAAACTGTCCTTGGTTGTTGACGCCACTAAGGAATACAACTATGGCAGGGGAAGTCGGCTTCAAAGAAGCCCATGGAAGAACACAGTGGATAGTGGAGTGTGCTTTTTGGCTCCTGAAGGCCAGATTTAAGTGTCTGGACCGGACAGACAGGGCCCTTCTCTACTCACTCTGGAAAGTGTGTCATATCACTGTGGCATGCTGCATGCTCCACAACATCACTCTGTGGAAGAATATCCCGTCCATCCAAGAGGAGGGGGGAGCCTGAAGTACCACCAAGTAAGACTGATATAATGCCAAGTGAGGATGACAGTGGTGAAGAGGAAGGAGCTGACATTTGGAAGGATCTCATCAATAGCTACTTTTCATGAGTGTGAGTTTGCCATGTGATGTAAAGACTGTGATTGTACAATGAACTGTAGTTGTGATAATGTGTGGTGTTGTGTTTTGGCAACAACTAGGGAGCTGGTACTCTACAATATTCAGCTAAATGGTGCTTGAAGAGTTAGTCTTTGACATATCCCCACCTTGATGTACCTACTTTGTTTGTGTCAGTCTCATTGCAATGTAATTTCCTTTCCAGATGCTTGCTATTTGTGTAATATGTGTGTTTTCAAGCCTATACTCCTTGTTTTGTACCTTAACCATGACATCCTCATGTGGGCATTTCAGAATTGTGACATTAACTGTTATCTGATGCAGTTCTGACATATGAAATGGACATGGATTGTTCCAAGTAATGTAGGTCACAGATTTGGGGTGTATGAGACCTGTGCCAAGGCGGCTCGGTTGGAAGGTCAGAAGTGCACATTAGACTTGCATAGTGTGCTATGTTGAGCCGATTGCAACATGTGTGTGATCATGTGTGCATGAAATATGTTGTCATCAATTGCAAGCAAGTCATTCACCCTTCACATAGGCTATACACTATTCTTGTATGACCTGTATGTTGCTGTAGTTGTGTTCAGCCATTCTTGGCTAAGACAGTCCAGACATTTCAACAGCCTTTGTGCTGTACAGTGAAATAAAATGCTTGGTGTGACCAGACACTTGTAGCAATGTGTTTTTGTGTGTTGGTAGTAATCCTTAGCTGGACACTGTACCTGTAATATATGCCTTCTTGCATTAGTGTCTTGTGTCTTCCTCACTTGCTTCACATGTTTTTACATCTCTACATAGCAAAATGTGTTACAGAAGCAAGCAGACAATTACTTTGTGATAGGTGGATTTATTGAAAAAGTGTGCGTAAAATAAAATTGGGATAGGATGGAAAAGAAAAGTGAAGAGTCCAGTCAAGGTGGGTGAAATCATTGGAGTAACACCACTGGCAGTCCAAAGTCCAGAGAATTCCTCTCATTGGAAATGGAAGCTGGTTGAAGAACCGTCAATGGAGTGGATGTGTGGCACACAAAGGAGGTCATTTTTGGAGAGGTAACTTGCTTGCTGGCAGTGGTGGGTCTCTTGTGTGGTGGTGGTGGGGGGATCTATTGCTATGGAGGCAGCGGTGTCTGGGGCAGGTTCATCCCCTGCCAGGGCCTCCCTTCCAGTGGCTGGCACTGATGAAGGGCCTGGTGCAAATCTGCAAAAGATAGGGGTAGTGTGTTGTCAATACCTGATCAGTGTGGTGTTGATGTTCCTCAGCACCCCTGTTAGGGAGGCCATGTTGGTATTGTGAGCCTCCCACTGTTTACACATTTCACAATGAAAATCCTTCTGCAGCTGCTTAATTTCCCAGAGTTCTGCAAATACCTGGCCCATCACACCTTGGGACTCCTGATAGACCCCCAAGACGTGACTGAAGGTGTCCTGGTCAGGAACATCCCCAGTGACCTCAGCCCACTGACCAACAGCATCCCTCCCATGCACCCTACCCCCACGTCCCTGTGACCTTGCCACAGGGTGCCTCCTCTCATTGGTTCCAGGACCATCCTTGTTAGAGGTGTTGTGCTGCGACTAAGGATCCTGGACTAGTGGGCACAAGATGGTTGTCACTGTCCTAGGGACACAGTTTGGGGGGCGAAAGGCTGCCTGTGATGTTGAGACAACCAGACTGGGATGGGAGGTGATGTAGTGGCCACAGTGAGACTCACTGTTGGTGTCTGACCAGGTTGTCCAGATGGGCCAGAACTGTACTCCATGTCCAGATGTCCTGGAGCATCATTGTCAATGAGGGCCTCATCCATGGGGGTATTGGCAGTCTCATCTGTAGGTTCTGTGTAGCCAGTGGCAGCTCGACCTGATACAATGTTACTGGTTGTATTGTGACGTCTACCTCCAAAAGTTTACAGTGACATTTCGCAAAGACCTTGTACATAGTTGATTTGCAAGTTATCCTAAAGATCTTCATGCTATTGGTTGTATTGATCTGACATTTGTGAAGCATACCAAATACATTTAAGTGAAGAAACTGCTGAAATGTGCAGATCATTAGCCCTTGGTTGGATGGTCTGAGATTGTCATCTTGCTACAGTGCAGGCAAAAGAGTGGCTAGGCAAGATAAGTCTTTGGCCATTTTGATGCCTAGTTGCTTGTTATACAGGCAGACCCAAGAGTTTGTTGTATATGAGATTGGAGCCATCATGTGGTCAGTGCATTGTGAATGTGTCTACTGCTGATGCCATTCTGGCGATGCATCTTGAGGCCTTCGGGATCATTGTTTTGCACACTAGGTAAGGTGTCCTTCCTATCCTCAATACTTTTATCTTGGGTTAGCTGGTCAAAATGGAGCTAGATGGCCAAACAAATTGCTGAGTGGAGCATGATCTGTATGTTGGTCCCTCCCAGGTGAGTAAACTTCAATTGAGAGCTAGCAGGCAAGGGTATTTGGACAAGTGACTGCTGGTGTGGTGGTTGGAGTTACTGAAACAGTGCTTCCTGGCAGTTGCAGTCATGCCACTCTCCATACTACACACACTTGACAGATGGTATCCTCCCAGGTGAGTGAAATTCAATTGAGATTTAATAAATAGATGGAATTGGGCAAGTGAACGCTGTTTTGGTGTTTGGAGTTAAGGACACAGGGCCTATTGGGTTTTGCATTCTGGTCACTCCCTCTACTTTTCCTACCATACAAATGTTATCCTCCCAGATTAGTAAACTTAGGGGGTCATTCTGACCTCGGCGGTAAAAGGCCCTTACCGCCGGTCAGAAGTCTGCCATTCTACCGCCGCGGCCGCGGTAAACCGCCACGGTCATTCTGACCACCAACTGTGAAACCGCCCAAAATCCGACATCCAAGGAAGGCCGCCTCATCCGCGGGCCGCGGAAAACTGGAGGTGACCAAACCTCCACCGTCACGCCAACACAAACACGCCCATGCCATTCTGACCCACGAATCCACGCGGCGGTCTTTCAACCGCGGTATTCCATTGGCGGTACACACCGCCGCGGTCAAAATACACACACAGCTCCAAAACACAGCCACATTGGACATTTTGAAATACGCACACCTGGGACACATACAAACAACACACCCACACATCCAATCAACTATAAAACACACACCCACATCACCCACAAACCCCCACTAGTTGGAAATCGGAGCGAAGGCGAGAGCGAGAGAGATAGAGATAGAGAGAGCGAGCACAGCAATAGAAAACCCCAACACACACAGGAACCCAACTTCATCACCCACACCACATCTACGCACACATCACCACATATCACCACGCACATCACCACAAACACCACCCCACACCTCATCCACACCACCCCATGGCACCCCAAAGACACCCAAGGTTTTCGGACCAAGAACTCCGGGTCATGGTGGAGGAAATCATGAGGGTTGAGCCCCAGCTCTTCGGCACACAGGTGCAGCACACCACCATAGCAAGGAAGGCTGAGCTATGGCAAAGGATCGTAGACAGGGTCAACGCTGTGGGACAGCATCCCAGAAATCGGGAAGATATCAGAAAGCGATGGAACGACCTACGGGGGAAGGTGCGCTCGATGATCTCCAGGCACAACATCGCTGTGCAGAAGACTGGCGGCGGACCCCCACCCACTCCACCCCAATTCACAGCATGGGAGCAAGAGGTGGTAAACATCCTGCATCCTGATGGCCTCGCTGGAGTACACGGAGGAATGGACTCTGGTAAGTCAAATCTCAACTACTTCCCCCCCCCAACCACCAGCATGCCAACCCCCCCCCTCACCCCCAATCTCAACCC
The DNA here is from genome assembly GCF_031143425.1 of Pleurodeles waltl. Taxonomy (NCBI): domain Eukaryota; kingdom Metazoa; phylum Chordata; class Amphibia; order Caudata; family Salamandridae; genus Pleurodeles; species Pleurodeles waltl. The sequence goes on from NC_090451.1 coordinate 578,961,047, forward strand.
CCCAGCACACAACCTCCCTGCCAATGTCTCACCAGCACAACCCACCCTAAACAACACCAACCCCTGAATGCCAACACAAACCATAGACAGCCAACACCAAAGCATGACCATTGCACATACCCATACACCCCCCCCCAAACCCTCACAACACCTCCCACAAGGGAATGCCAGCACTGGGGGACAAGGGCACTCAAAATGCACGCCATGGCACACACAGAAACAATAACCATACTCCTTTACCCCTGCAGGGCCTGAACGCCAACACACCGCCACGGAGGGTCCAGATTTGTCCATCCCACCCCCAGAACAGGCCCCCAGCGAGGACAGCAGCTCTGTCGACCTAGAACCTGACGACCAGCCCGGACCATCGGGGACCTCTGGCCAGTCGGTTCCCTACACACAGGCACAGGCCACAGCAGACCCAAACCCCTCTGGGAACACCAGCACAGCTCCCACCCAGCGGGCCCATGCCTCTGTCTCGCGGATGCGTCAATCAGCGGTGTGTCCGCCACTACAGGGCACCCAGGCTGACCCAACACCCCAACAACAACAGGGACCTGGGGGCAGTGGTAGTGGGCACACCGTCCAGGGGACAGAGGCCCGGGGAAACAGGGCAACTGGGAGGGCTGCTGTGCGACAGGGGGGGGAGGACAGGCCCAGGGAACCGACTCTCCAAGAGGCCCTCACCGCCATCATGGGAGCATATCATCACTCCCAGGAGACGATGGCGACGGTACTGGCCAGGTTCACCGAGATCCAGGCACAGCAGGAGGAACGGTACATGGGGTTCAGCAATGAACTCCGGAACATCGCTACCGCTATGGGGACCATAGTCCAGGCCCTCAACCGGATAGAAACCACATTGCGGGACCATGTGGCACCGCAAAGGGCCCCTGTCACTAGCCAGGAACAGCCTACCACCTCCGCCGGCGCTAGTGGTCAGGAGGCCCCCACAGAACGACGGGCCACCAGAACCCCACCTCCTGCTGAAGAACAACCATCCCGCAAGAGGAACCTGAGATCTCAAAGGAAGACAGAGTAGGATGCCAAGACCCCCGCCAGCCTAATATCCCCCCGGATGTCATTCCACTGTCCCACAGTGTCACCCTGTCCAACCTTGAACTGCCCCTGCTCCATCCTTCCACAGGCATATGGACAATGCACCTGTGCGACCGAGAACTGGACTCTGCCATGGACCTAACTCCACCCTCACCCATCACCGTTTTAATATCATGTACCAATACCTAGCACTAAAAATAAATCACTCATTGCACTGAAATCATTCTGGAGTCAGGCTGTATTATTTACAAATGTATAACACATTACTTCTCAATAATGTTCTGTTATTTATGTGATGACAACATACCAATGTCAATAAGCATTAGTCCATGGGCTAACCAAGCAGAAGTCACGCAGTGGGTCATACAGCACTGAAAAGGGAAGGGAAAATCAAACATCAGTTTAAAAGAACTGGGGGGAAATACACAAAGTAAAGATGCAGGGGGCTTTCAGTAAATGTTAAATGGCGTGGGTGATTCCTACCTGTGTGCTACTGAAAATACTGTTGGATAACTCTGTCCCTGTTGTCTGGGTCGTCCTCTTCGTCTTCCTCCTCTTCACTCTCCGCAGGCTCCACAGCTGCTTCAACACCACCATCTGGACCATCCTCCTGCAGGAAAGGCACCTGACGTCGCAATGCCAGATTGTGAAGCATACAGCAGGCCACGATGATCTGGCACACCTTCTTTGGTGAGTACATCAGGGATCCCCCTGTCATATGCAGGCACCTAAACCTGGCCTTCAGGAGGCCAAAGGTTCTTTCAATGATCCTCCTAGTTCGCCCATGGGCCTCATTGTACCGTTCCTCTGCCCTGGTCCGGGGATTCCTCACTGGGGTCAATAGCCAAGGCAGGTTGGGGTAACCAGAGTCACCAATTAGCCACACACGTTGTCTCTGTAGCTGTTCCATCACATAAGGGATGCTGCTATTTCGCATCACATACGCGTCATGCACTGACCCAGGGAACATGGCATTCACATGGGAGATGTACTGGTCAGCCAAACAGACCACCTGGACGTTCATCGAATGGTAACTTTTCCTGTTTCTGTACACCTGCTCATCGTCTTTTGGGGGTACTAAAGCCACATGGGTCCCATCAATGGCACCAATTATGTTGGGGATATGTCCAAGGGCATAAAAATCACCCTTCACAGTGGCCAAATCAACCTCCTCAGGGAATACAATGTAGCGCCGCATGTGTTTCGTCAGGGCAGACAACACTCTAGACAAGATTTTTGAAAACATAGGCTGAGACATTCCAGATGACATGGCCACTGTTGTCTGGAATGAGCCACTTGCCAAAAAATGGAGGACTGACAGAACCTGCACTAGAGGGGGAATTCCTGTGGGTTGGCGGATGGGGGACATCAGGGCTGGCTCCAGCTGGGCACACAGTTCATGTATAGTGGCTCGGTCAAGTCGGTATCGTAGTATGATGTGGTGTTCTTCCATTGTCGACAGGTCCACCAGCGGTCGGTACACGCGAGGATTCATCCTTCTCCTCGCAAGTCCCAGCGGACGGTGCCTAGGAAGGACAACATGGCGCACAGAGTCAAGCAAATCACAGGTACGTTCACCACTGCATGCATAGCACACGATTATCTATGTATTGAAAGGCGTGTATGTGTGGCAATGCAAGGCCTAGGCCTGTGTGACGCAGTACAAATTATGCCATGTGGGCCCTTGAAATGGCGGCTGCCTGACCTGTGAAGTGGGACAATGGGATGTGAGGTCAATGCGCTGGCGTGGCACACCGTGGCGGTAGGCGGTCGAAGACCGCTATACGAAGCCGCATTGGCTAACATTGAGGCCTATGGGTTTCAGGAGCCAATGACGAGGTGCGCCGGCGGTCGCGGTACGCACCGCCGCGGTACGCACCGCCGCGGGCGTGACCGCCATTTTCTATCTGCTTAATCACTCGAGACCTGATCATCCACAGGAGAGGACCTATACTGCAAGTGCTGCTGTGACCTCGGTCTGGAAGTGACAATGGTTGCTGCGACTGGGGAAAGGTTCCCTGCCTTCACGTCTGAGGAGTTGGAGAAACTTGTGGATGGGGTCCTCCCCCAGAATGCGTTACTCTACGGTCCTCCAGACCAACAGGTAAGTACACTGGGTGCACATTGAATGGGCTATGCCTGTGTGGAGTGGGGTGGATGTAAGTTGGTGGGGTGGGGTGCGAATGAGGAGTGCAACGCACGACAGATGAGAGCATGTGCCATATGGCAAGGTTGGGGAGGGGGGGCCAATCGCATCTAACATGCAGAAAAATTATGATTTTTCCTTCCCACCCTGTACATGTCAAATAGGTCAGCGCCGATCAGAAAGTGGACATTTGGCGTGCCATCGCCAAGGAAGTCCGGGCCCTGGGGTCCACGTCAGACGGGGCACCCACTGCCGCAAGAGGTGGGAGGACATCCGCCGTGGGACCAGGAAGACCGCCGAGTCAATGCTGGGGATGGCCTCCCAACCTAGGAGGGGTGCCAGTCGTACCCTGACCCCCCTGATGTCCCGGATCCTGGCGGTGGCCTACCCTGATTTGGATGGGCGCTTGAGGACATCACAGCAGACACAAGGGGGTGAGTATCAGCACATTCTGCTATCTCTCTGCGCAGTGGAGGCGTCTGGGTGGGGGAGGAGGGTTGTGGGTGACATTAGGCCAGGGCGCTTTCTGTAGTGTAGTCCTCTCCTTTAGGCATGGCCCTGTGCTCCCGGCCCCCACCTCTGTAGGGTGACAAGTACAGCTATCGATGGTCCAGCATCACACATGTGCGCCTTTGTCGTCTCTAGACCTGTTGTCCTAGTCAGAAGTACTGAGTAGTGTACCCCGAATGCGCGGCTTAGTGCATGAGGCTCCTGTGTCTGTCCTCTCCGCCAACGGTGTTGACATTGCATGCACTCAACCTGGTCTTCGTTTTTCTCCCCCCACCCTTCTTCTTCATCTTCTTGTGCATGTGTGCATTAGCATCATCAGGTGGAGGAGAATTGGCATCGGAGCACGAGGGAGCTGCAAGTCACAAGGCCCCGGTGGGACCAGGAACAGACACCGAGGGCACCAGTGATCCGGAGTGCGAGGGGAGCACCACAACCGGGACCGGTGGTGACACCAGCGACAGCGACACGTCCTCGGATGGGAGCTCCCTAGTGGTGGCGGCAACATCCGGGCCCCCCGCCTCTACAGGTACAGCCGCCACCCAGCGCACCAGGCCCGCCCTCCCAGCAGCCCCTCAGCCTACGCTCCGTGCCCGCTCGCCCAGGAAGGCGGGCCTCTCCTTCGCCCCAGGCACCTCAGCCCCTGCCCCTGTTACCCCTGCTGCCCTCAGTGAGGAGGTCATTGACCTCCTGAGGACCATCATTGTTGGGCAGACTACCCTTTTGAATGCCATCCAGGGGGTAGAAAGGGAGGTGCATCGGAGCAATGCCTACCTGGAGGGCATTCATTCGGGTCAGGCTGCCCATCAACGATCGTTCAATGCTCTGGCCTCAGCACTGACGGCAGCCATTGTCCCTGTTTCCAGCCTCCCTCTTCTGACTGCCTCCAGCCTGTCTCTGTCTCCTGTTCCTCAGCCTATCCCATCCACACCATCAGACCAGCCTGCACACACCTCAACAGCCAAGGGCAGCTCATCCAGACACAAGCACCACAGAACCCACAAGCATTCACGCAAGCAACACCCAGATGCAGACATTCCAACAGTCACTACCACCTCTGTGTCCCCCTCCTCCTCGTCTCCCTCCTCCCTCCCTGTGACGTCTACACTCACACCTGCATGCACACCACCATCAGCCAGTGCTTCCATCACCAGCACACCCTCCAGTCCAGTCCGCACACGTGCAGTCACCACCCCCACTACCATTTACACGTCCCCTGTGTCCTCTCCCACTGTGTCTGTCACCCCCTCTTCCAAGACACACAAACGCAGGCAGACACCCACCCAACAGCCATCCACCTCACGACAGCCTCCAGCACAAGCACCTGCACCCAAACACAGCACACCTGACTCTCCTACAACCACATCCTCTTCCTCCACTTCCATCACCACATCTCCTACCTTTTACCTTGGTCCTAAGAAAGTTTTCCTTGCTAATCTTGACCTCTTTCCCTCCACTGACCACCCCCTCCATCTGCAAAGAGTCCCAAGAGCACCTCAGCCACCACCAGCCCAGCTTCGAGTGTCACTGTGGTGCATGGGTTCTGGAGCCCACCCTTTGCCAGCAGTGACACTTCAATCAGCAGCAAGGGGACAGCCAGCCCCCCACCAGGCAAGAAGACCAGGAAGCTAAAGGGCCGCCGTGAGAGGACTGACACGGCTGCCCCCAAGGAGCAAAGTTCGCCCACTTCACCAGCCACAACATCTAGGGGAGGCAAGGGCCCGAGAGCCCCATCTAAGGAGCGAAAGGGCAGCAGGGCGGAAAAGTCAGCCAGCAGGAGCGCGGAGCAGGAGGGGCCCACAAGCCCCATCCCGGGTGTTAGGAAGAACACCAAAGGGCCCAGGACTCCGTCACCGAAGGGTCCAGCAACAGCACGGTCGGAGGGCGACTGAGCAGGGAGTCCAGGCCAAGTCTGGCTCCCTTGACCTACTGGACGAGCACCGCTGAACAGGGCCCCGCCGTGGAGAAGAGCACCGCTGAACAGGGCCCCGCCGTGGAGAAGAGCACCGCTGAACTGGGCCCCGCCGTGCAGAAGAGCACCGCTGAACAGGGCCCTGCCGTGGAGAAGAGCACCGCTGAACAGGGCCCCGCCGTGCAGAAGAGCACCGCTGAACAGGGCCCCGCCGTGCAGAAGAGCACCGCTGAACAGGGCCCCGCCGTGCAGAAGAGCACCGCTGAACAGGGCCCCGCCGTCTCAAGCACCGCTCCGCTGGGCACCGCCGTCTCAAGCACCGCTCCGCTGGGCCCTTCCTGTCAAGCACCGCTCCGCTGGGCCCCGCCGTCTCAAGCACCGCTCTGCTGGGCCCTTCCTGTCAAGCACCGCTCCGCTGGGCCCTTCCTGTCAAGCACCGCTCCGCTGGGCCCCGCCGTCTCAAGCACCGCTCCACTGGGCCCTTCCTGTCAAGCACCGCTCCGCTGGGCCCGCCGTCTCAAGCACCGCTCCGCTGGGCCCTTCCTGTCAAGCACCGCTCCGCTGGGCCCTTCCTGTCAAGCACCGCTCCGCTGGGCCCCGCCGTCTCAAGCACCGCTCCGCTGGGCCCCGCCTTCTCAAGCACCCCTCTGCTGGGCCCTTCCTGTCAAGCACCGCTCCGCTGGGCCCCGCCGTCTCAAGCACCGCTCCGCTGGGCCCTTCCTGTCAAGCACCGCTCCGCTGGGCCCCGCCGTCTCAAGCACCGCTCCGTTGGGCCCTTCCTGTCAAGCACCGCTCCGCTGGGCACCGCCGTCTCAAGCACCGCTCCGCTGGGCCCTTCCTGTCAAGCACCGTTCCGCTGGGCCCCGCCGTCTCAAGCACCGCTCCGCTGGGCCCCGCCGTCCCAAGCACCGCTCCGCTGGGCCCTTCCTGTCAAGAACCGCTCCGCTGGGCCCCGCCGTTTCAAGCACCGCTCCGCTGGGCCCTTCCTGTCAAGCACCGCTCCGCTGGGCTCCGCCGTCTCAAGCACCGCTCCGCTGGGCCCTTCCTGTCAAGCACCGCTCCGCTGGGCCCCGCCATCTCAAGCACTGCTCCGCTGGGCCCTTCCTGTCAAGCACCGCTCCGCTGGGCCCCGCCGTCTCAAGCACCGCTCCGCTGGGCACCGCCATCTCAAGCACCGCTCCGCTGGGCCCTTCCTGTCAAGCACCGCTCTGCTGGGCCCCGCCGTCTCAAGCACCACTCCGCTGGGCCCTTCCTGTCAAGCACCGCTCCGCTGGGCCCCGCCGTCTCAAGCACCGCTCTGCTGGGCCCTGCCGTCTCAAGCACCGCTCCGCTGGGCCCTTCCTGTCAAGCACCGCTCCGCTGGGCCCCGCCGTCTCAAGCACCGCTCCGCTGGGCCCTTCCTGTCAAGCACCGCTCCGCTGGGCCCCGCCGTCTCAAGCACCGCTCCGCTGGGCCCTTCATCTCAAGCACCGCTCCGCTGGGCCCTTCCTGTCAAGCACCGCTCCGCTGGGCCCCGCCGTCTCAAGCACCGCTCCGCTGGGCCCTTCCTGTCAAGCACCGCTCCGCTGGGCCCCTCCGTCTCAAGCACCGCTCCGCTGGGCCCTTCATCTCAAGCACCGCTCCGCTGGGCCCTTCCTGTCAAGCACCGCTCCGCTGGGCCCCGCCGTCTCAAGCACCGCTCCGCTGGGCCCTTCCTGTCAAGCACCGCTCCGCTGGGCCCCGCCGTCTCAAGCACCACTGGCAGAATGACAGTGCCGGATCTGTCTTGAGCTACTGTTCACGGGACTGTGGCTTTGCACTCCCCAGGATGGCCGAGTGGGCAAGCCACCCACTGTAGAGACTTGAGAGACTGTGGCTTTGCACTCCCCAGGATGGCCGAGTGGGCAAGCCACCCACTGTAGAGACTTGAGAGACTGTGGCTTTGCACTCCCCAGGATGGCACAGTGGGCATGGTGGCCCCTTCGTGGATCTGGCGTCGTGGACTCATGTGGCTGTGGTGCTCCCCCCTTCCCTTCCCCCTGAGGTGCCTGTAGTTTTTTCATCAGATGCCCCTGCAGTGTTCTCTCCAAAGGACTCAGGTCTCCTGTGTGGGCTTTGCCCTTGTGTTGATACACTTTGGCCCACGGACACTTGGAATCTCGTTAGATGTGCAGGACTTATTGCCTCGGTTTATCGTATGCACTGGATATTGAATTGGTATTTTTGAATTGTTATTGCTATTTGACCGTGACTTATCAGTGGTTTTTATTTCCCATAAATTTCGAGTCACAATTTAATTATGTCCTTGCTTTTTTTACGGGGGTTTGGGTGGTTTCACTGTGACTTGTTGCTCTGCATTGGTGTGTACATGGTTTGGGGGGGTGGGTGTATCGCATATGTGTGTGCACGTAACCTTTCGTCCTCCCCCCTCCCCTGTGTCGTAGGTGCAGTACTCACCGTTGTCATCTGCGCCGGCGTTCGTACTCGTGGTAGATGAGCAGGTAGACGAGAGCAGGTAGGATGTTTAATTCGGGTTCCATGCTGTCCTCCTTCCTCGTGGAGTGCGTAGAGGTGCGCGTTTTCCCGTTCGTAGTCTGTTTCCGCCCTGTTTTTATCGGCGGTGCTCCCACCCCGGAAAAGGTGGCGGATTGGCCGGTCATAATAGTGTGGGCGGTACATTGTCTGCCGCCTGTCTGTTGGCGGTGACCGCTGCGCTGTTTGTCGGTCCCGCCGTGGCGGTCGGAGTGTTAATGTGGCGGCCTGTGATGGCGGTTCCCGCCAGGGTCAGAATTCCATTTTTTGGACCGCCGGCCTGTTGGCGTGTTGGCCGCCGCTTTATCACCGACCGCCAGGGTTAGAATCTCCCCCTTAATTTGATAGTTAAGACGCAGGGGTATTTTGGCAAGAGAACACTGGACTTGTGTTTGAAGTAGAAGAGATAGAGCCTCCTGGCCTTAGCAGTCATGTTACTCCCTCTACTTCATACACTTGATAACTTTCATCTCACACGTGAGTACACTTCATTTGTGAGTTCATAATGAAGAATATTTGGAGAACTAAACACTGGACTGTTGCTTGGAGTTAGTGAAATAGTGCCTCCTTGGAGTTGCAGTCACATCACTCCCTCTACTACACTCACTATACGAATGTTATCCTCCCAGGTGGGTACACTTCAATTGAGAGTTACCGAACAAAGGTATTTGGACTAGTAGGCACTAGTCTGGTGGTTGGAGTCAGAGAAACAGTGCCTCCTGGAAGTTGCAGTTAGGTCACTATCATTGCTTCCCCATACCTGACAAATACTATCCCCCCAGGTGAGTGAACTTCATTTGTGAGTAGACAGACAGGGTTCTCTGTGCAAGGGAACATTGTGCTGGTGTTTAGAGTTACTGAGACAATGCCTCCAGGTCGTAGCAGTCATATCACACACTTGATAAATGTTATCCCCAAGGTGAGCACCCTTCATTTGTGAGTTACCAAACAAGGGTATTTGAAGAAGAGAAGATAATACTGGACTGGTGTTTAGAGTGACAGTAACAGAGCCTCTTGGAAACTGGAGTCATGTCAGTCCCTGTACTACACACACTTTACAAATATTATCCCCTCATGTGAGTGCATTCCCAAACATGAGTCTGTGGAGAAGAGGACACTGGACTGGTGGTTGGAGTGACAGTAGGAGAGCCTCCTTGGAGTTGCAGTCATGTAACTCCCTATACTACACACTCTATACAAATAACATCCTTGCAGGTGAGTACACTTCAATTGAGAGTTACGATACAGTAGTCTTTGGAGAACACAACACTGGTCTGGTGGTTGGTGTTAGAGAAACATTGCCCCCTTGCGGTCAGGTCACTCTCACTACTTCCCAATTCTTGACAAATGTTATCCCCCAGGTGAGTAAACTGAGTTTGGGATTTGACAAACAGTGGTCTTTGGACAAGAGAATACTGTGCTGGTGGTAGGAACTCTAGAAACAGGGCACCCCAGGAGTTGCAGTCATGCCACTCCTTGTACCACACACACTATACAAATATATTTATTATATTGCCTAGTATCTGTGCTGCTGTATAGAACAATTAGCTCTGGCTTCTGTGTGTTGCATTGGTGATGCAGAGGATTGTGGTCTATGAAGGTGTGGTTTTTATAGTGTCCTTTGCAGGTGTGTCCAGTTTGGCAATGTGTGTCAGCTGTGTTGTTTTCAAATCTATCCAATGTGCAATTGTGTATTACTTTGGTAACCGCGGACCACCATGGTTTCTGAGTGCCATGGGTGCCTGACACTGTGACTTTGGGCTTGTAATACGGTCAATGGTCAGTCGGTCGGCTTGCTGTCAGGGCCGAAGGTCAGATCACCATTTTCAGACCTCCACACCGCAGCTAGTCTGCCTTTTGTGGTTGGTAGTTGGTGCTCCTGGCTTTATAACTTGTAATACGGCGGCCTGAAAGACCGCCAACATGGTGGTCTTTTTAGGACCACCAACATGGCGGTATGACGGTCTGACCACCAAACATGTAATAAGGCCCTAAGTCAGCTATTCATACACCTACACAGCTACTCACAAACCTACTCACACACTCATATAGCCACTCAGACACCAACTCATACATATGTAGAACCACTCACAAAACAAATAATATACCCACAAAGCCACTATTATAGCCACTCACTCACCCATACAAGCAGTCACATACTCACACACTCAGCTATCTAGTCCCAGGCATAGTGTGAGGAAACAGGGCTGATTGTAGAGGCCCCCTAACTTTTTGCCCCAGTTTGTCACTTCTTGCTGGTGTTTCCTGACTCTGATGGTGCCCTGGGTACTGCTAACCAGTCCCAGGGCCTGTGCTCTGATTAAAATAAGTATGCAAATTAGGCTAAATATAATTGCCTATGTCAACCTACCTATAAGTCCCTAGTATATGGTAGGGCATGAAGGTTTAGGGACCCTGGCATCGATAGTGCACCCATAGGTGCACTGCTGAAGTGCCCAGTGTCATTTTAAAGGCAGGCCTGCTTTGCTGGATGCTTTTAAAATAAGTTATATGCAAATTGGACTTCGGAATTAAAAGTACTTCTAAAGTTCTAAACAACCTTATTATTACATATAAGACACCCCTAAGGTGTGCCCTATGTGTCCCTAGGGCTGGGTGTCATGTAACTATAAGCAGGGACCTTATACAAATAGTTTTATAAGCCCTGGTGAGGTACAACAGACACATTCCTTTTTCCCTCATTGTAGTGAATGGCCTCCGTAGGCTAGAATGGGGAAACTTTATTTTAATTTATAAAAGTCCCCTTAAGTATCAGGTACCTCACGTTTGGTATCAAATTAATTGTTATAATAAATCCCACAGCTTACAATTGTTGGATTTAATATAACTTGTTCAGGGAAAGAGTTTTAAACTCTACCTAAAAGTTGCCAACTTCAGCCCCTGTAGTGCTCTGTTCTGATTAGCCAGCCTGGTCGGGCTGCCTTGATGAGGTGTGAGGTAGCCTGGGCTGAGCACAAAGAAATGTGCCTGTGGGAGGAGAACTCCTCTCAGCAGGTGGAGAAGCAGGAAAGGGGAGGGCTGCCAAACTGGTCTTAAAAGGCAGGGAAGGACATTTGGGGTAGCCAAGCACCTCCCTCACATCCTGCAACCCCAGACAATTAGGTGCCCTCTTGATGAGATTAGGAGAGGGCAGGAGAATGGTGTGTTGAAGATTTTTTGCCACACCAGTGGGTGGGCTCAATCAGATGTAACCTCCAAAAATCAGTTTGAGTCATGATGGATTTTTGAGGAATGTTGCTCCCTGGGATTGATTTTTTCCACACTTCCCAGGAAGTGGCCATCACAGGGGGAAGGACCCTGCACCTGATTGGAGAACCAGGACCCCCCTGTTTTTCACCCAGGAGCAAGAATAAAACTGGCAGACCTGTACCCACACCTCAGATCCACACCAGATCCCTACAAGGAAGAACTACAGGAGAAGAAGGACTGCCCTGCTGGACCCTTGACCTGCACCTGGACGCTGCACTCTGGAGGACTGCACCAGCTGCACACTTGGGCTTCACCTCAAGAAAGACTTTTCCTGTCATCAACTGGTTCAAGGAGGGACTCCATGTTTGCTACAGGTGAAAAATTGCTAACCAGAGTCCTTTGCACCAACTCCTAAGGGAACTGACCAGCTGGCCACTGTCGAGTGGCCAATTTGGAGTTTGCGCCAGGTGCATTCTGGGAGTTGTACCCCCCACCCTCAAGGGGCATCTCAGAGCTTCTGGAACCTTGGGGTGAGCTATGTACCTCAAAAGAATCTTAAAGACCATCTATCCAGAAGTTTGGAGAAGTTTGGAGAACTTTTGGAAAAAAGCTCCATAAAGAGACTGCCCCACCGCAGCAACTCTAGCTGGCGACCCGGCCTGACTTGCAAATCAAATCAAATCATAAATATTTATAAAGTGCGCTACTCACCCGTGCGGGTCTCAAGGCGCTAGGGGGAAGGGGTTACTGCTGCTCGAAGAGCCAGGTCTTGAGTAGTCTCCGGAAAGCGGAGTGGTCCTGGGTGGTCCTGAGGATGGTGGGGAGGGAGCTTTTAATTTCTATGTGCTAAAAAACAGTAATTCTTTAAAAAATCATATCTCCTGTTCCCCTTATCTGATGTTATTTGTTTTGGTGTCATTTTAAAGATAAAAATATAATATATTTTTATAAATTGGTGTTGAATTTTTATTTTGTTTTGTGTTTCACTTATTTACTGTTTTTGTGATTTTTAAATGCTTTACACAATTGTCTCCTAAGTTAAGCCTTGTCGCTCATTGCCCAGCTACCAAGGGTTGAGCTGGGTTTAATTTATTGCGACCTAACTGGACCTAAGTGGAGGTTAGTGGCCTATTGCTAAGTGTAGGTACCTACCTGCCCTTACCAATAATCAATTTTCCACACATAGCCACTCTCTCTCCGATATAGATACCTACACACAAAGTAACTTACATGTACAACAACTACCACAGCCAGTCACTCACCCATACTGTCACCGACACACCCAGTCAGTCACCCATGCAGACAGTAACACACCAACTCACTTACTGAGAACTACTCACACATCCATTTACTCTTCCATATAGTCAATGAGACAGCCTGTTACTTATGTATACAGTCACTCATGCACACACTTATTCACCCATACAGTCACTGACTCTTGCACTCACTCACCAATACTGTCACCAACACATCCACTAACTCATCCATACAACCACTCACACAGCCACTCACTCACCAATGCAGCAAGTCATGCACCCACATACTCACCAGTGCACACACTGACACACCCAGTGAGTAACCAATATAGCTACTCACATCCATTCACTTTCCCGTAAAGTCACTGACACATCCACACGATTATGCAAAAACCTAGTGATACATCCACTCACTCACCAGTAGAGCCACTGACTCACACACTCGCTCACTGATACAGCCACAAACAAATTTCATCACCCACTCATACAAGCAAACACTCATCCAGTCACTTATACAACCACTCACACATCTATACAACCACTGGATAATGTCATCAGTGATGTCACTGACCATCAATGTCATTAGTGATGAAATATGTGAGGTCGCAAGCAGGGCATTACGGGGGCGCAAGTTATAGTTAACGGAGGTAACTGCTGAATTTCACTGGTTTTGTATGTGTGAAATGTGAGCCTAACTATAACATACCTGTAACATTTGTTTATTTTCAGTGAATATATATATATATATATATAAAATAAAATCCTGCAACAGCTGACTACAACCACCAAGGGGGCCGGTGCCAGGCTCCGGATGCAGGCTCCGTAATTATACCCAGTTTTTTCCTTCAGTTTCTAATCTTGAAAGAGAACGCCGGCACTCTGTACTGCTGCACAATAATTGATTTATTGCGATCACATCAATCCAAAGGTTCTGGGCTAACGCGTTTCAACCAGAACGGTCTTTGTCAAAGCCCACCTTATTCCAACTAAACATATACAAACTGCACCGTCTCTCCCCCCTCATTATATCCTGTTTCCCATTAGACATAGAAAAAATCCTATAATTCAAATTGACAATCCTCAACACCTAAAATTCTAAATAAACCTCTATAATTTTTAAAGTATTTTCTCCATCATTAATTCATTATCTCAATCTCATGACTATAATTAATTTCCAAATAACATCACTTTTACATCATTTCATATTTTCAAGACTTTTTACTCACTATGGTATCTATTTTCCCATTATCATCAAAAATTATATATTGCAAATTAAAGAAACATTTAAATTAATTTCCTAAACGAGGGTATTGGTGCCAACTTACATAAACAGCGCCTGGTTCTGTTATATTACCCATTAACCCACATGTACATACAGTTCTTCATCCTGGTTCAGCCCCCACGGGGCTCTACTATTGAGTCTGATGATATATTCCGATTCCATTTTCCTCAACATCCGTTCCCTGTCTCCTCCTCGCGGGGATAACACCACCCTGTCAATCCCAAAAAATATCATACCATCAACTTTCCCCTCATGAAATTGTCTACAATGTCGAGCTATGGGATAATTGGAATCATTGTTTTTAATTGCCCGCCAATGTTCCAATATCCGTTTCTTCACAGGAAAAATTGTGCTGCCTACATAACAGAGGTTACATGGACATTTGATAACATACACCGTATAATCCGAATTACAATTTATAAATCTATTAATTTCCTTCTCCTCCCCTGTGGGCAGCATATATGTCTTACAATTTTTACTATGTTTGCATGCCTTACACCTCATACATTTGTAAAAACCTTTATCTTTCAAAAATCCCATACTTTCACTCTTACTTTTATTCTCATAACTGTGTACTAATATATCCCGTAGAGATTGACTCTTCCTATATGTTATCCTCGGACAGGGACCCACTAACGGACCTATCGCCCTGTCCGTTCTAATCAAATGCCAATACTGCTTTAAAATATTTACCATTGCTTTGGAACCGGCATTGTAGGTTGTAATACATCTTATCACCTTCTCAGCACTTTCTCGTTTTTTTGGAAATAGGATACTCTCCCGATTAATATTTGCTACCTTGCTGCAAGCATCCCTAATAACGCTACCAGGATAACTCCTGGATCTGAACCTTGCAATCATGTTACTCTGTTCTTTCTCAAATCTAGTCTTTGTGCTACAATTCCTTCTTGCTCTTAAGAGCTCCCCATAGGGTATACTCCATTTGAGTTTAGCAGGGTGGGCACTCCTAGCATGTAAAATACTATTTCCTGCAGTACTTTTTCTATATAACCTTGTCTGAACCTTGTCACCCTCTATTTCAACTAGAACATCCAAAAACTCCATCATATGCCTATCCATAGTATATGTGAATTTCAAATTAAAGGCATTCCTCTGTAAGCCCTCCATAAATTCCAGTAGGACATCCTCCGGGCCATCCCAAATCATGAAAATATCATCAATGAATCTTGTCCAAAAAATCACATGCTTTATCCATCTATCATTTTCTTCTGTCATTACATATCGGGTCTCCCACCAACCCATAAAAAGACATGCAAAACTTGGAGCGAAACAGCTTCCCATCGCAGTCCCTGTAATCTGCCTGAACCACTTATCTTCATATAGAAAAAAGTTATTTTCCAAACAAAATTTCAACATTTCTAATAACATTTTTGTGTGTTCATACATCTTTAGGGGCTTATCTCTAAAAAAATGATCACATGCCTTAATCCCTAAATCATGATTAATGCTGGTATAAAGGGATACCACATCTATAGTAACCATAATATAACTCTGCTTCCAGGGGATGTCCTTTATCTTAGTGATAAAATCCATACTATCCCTGCAATACGAGGTCAGACTAAAAACATATGGACATAAAAAATGATCTAGATAAATAGACGTATTTTCCAAAAGACTGCCTCTTGCTGACACTATCGGTCTTCCTGGCGGGTTATCCCTATCTTTATGAATTTTAGGCAACATATAAAAACAGGGTGCTATTGGTTTTTTTTATCACTAAGAATTCATATTCCTCTCTGCTCAATAAGCCTCGATCATGCCAATCTAGAAGCATAGAATAATACATCTTAATTGAGGCCTTATATACCAACCCCGTTGATGCCTCATAACATCTTGACAATTCCAACTGCTTCTTCGCCTCCTGCTTGTATTTGTTCACATCCCACAATACCACATTTCCCCCTTTGTCAGCAGGCTTAATGACAAAAGATGTTGCCTTCCTCAAAGTTTCAAGCGCTTGTTTTTACCCCATTGTCAAATTGTTCGCCCAACATTTTGCACTATTCTTCCATAGTTGTAATAAATCAAATCCTACTGCCTCATGGAAGGCATCAATATTATCATGTGGAGTAATCGGATTACATTTTGACTTAGGTTTAAAACCACTTCCACTTGAACTATCACAATCCAATCCTAATTCATCCAACAAATCTTTCTCAGTCTCCCACATTCTTTCTCCTACTTCCAACTCCCTCAAAGCGGCTAAACCCTCAAGGTCTCCTATACACAGTTCCTCTGATACAGTTATGTAGGCAGCACAATTTTTCCTGTGAAGAAACGGATATTGGAACATTGGCGGGCAATTAAAAACAATGATTCCAATTATCCCATAGCTCGACATTGTAGACAATTTCATGAGGGGAAAGTTGATGGTATGATATTTTTTGGGATTGACAGGGTGGTGTTATCCCCGCGAGGAGGAGACAGGGAACGGATGTTGAGGAAAATGGAATCGGAATATATCATCAGACTCAATAGTAGAGCCCCGTGGGGGCTGAACCAGGATGAAGAACTGTATGTACATGTGGGTTAATGGGTAATATAGCAGAACCAGGCGCTGTTTATGTAAGTTGGCACCAATACCCTCGTTTAGGAAATTAATTTAAATGTTTCTTTAATTTGCAATATATAATTTTTGATGATAATGGGAAAATAGATACCATAGTGAGTAAAAAGTCTTGAAAATATGAAATGATGTAAAAGTGATGTTATTTGGAAATTAATTATAGTCATGAGATTGAGATAATGAATTAATGATGGAGAAAATACTTTAAAAATTATAGAGGTTTATTTAGAATTTTAGGTGTTGAGGATTGTCAATTTGAATCATAGGATTTTTTCTATGTCTAATGGGAAACAGGATATAATGAGGGGGGAGAGACGGTGCAGTTTGTATATGTTTAGTTGGAATAAGGTGGGCTTTGACAAAGACCGTTCTGGTTGAAACGCGTTAGCCCAGAACCTTTGGATTGATGTGATCGCAATAAATCAATTATTGTGCAGCAGTACAGAGTGCCGGCGTTCTCTTTCAAGATTAGAAACTGAAGGAAAAAACTGGGTATATATATATATATATATGTATTACCTACCAGCAGTCACCAGTAGGTAGTTATATTTAGGAGCTAATTTCCATAGTGTTAGAAATTGGGTTTTTGGTTGGCAGTCAGGTTACCCTCTGTCAAAGCAAGAACCCTCACTCTAGTCACAGTAAGTTACACACAATCCAAAATTAGCCTGTGCCCACCCTCTGGTAGCTTGGCACGAGCAGCCAGGCTTAACTTAGAAGGCAATGTGTAAAGCATTTGTGCAATAAATCATACAATACCATAATATAGCACCACAAAAATACACCACACAGTGTTTAGAAAAATATATAATATTTATCTGGGTATTTGCAGGTCAAAACGATCAAAGATGCAATATGAATTTGTAAAGATATCACTGAAAAGTGATATAAAGTGTCTTAAGTCTTTAAAAAGCAAACAAAGTCTCTTTCAAGCACAAAGTACCTGGTTTCAAGTGGAAAATCTCCGCAAAGGGGCGCAGAAGAAGAGTTACGTGGAAAAATGGTGTGTGCGTCAATTTCTCCTCTGCACACACAGACTTGCGTCGGTATTTTTCACGCGGGGAAGTCGTGCGTTGTTTTCCCGTGCGCGGACAGTCTCTTTCTGTGGGTCGCGGGATTACCAGATGTCCCGGGGTCTATGCGTGGATTCTTTGGCTTGATTTCCTGCTGCCTGTCGTTCCGCGAGGCTGTGTGTCGAAGTTTCGATCCACAGCAGGCGTCGCGTCGATTTCCCCTCTGGGAGTCGGGCGGCATTGTCCTTGCGAGGCCATGCATCGAAGTTCCGGTCGTCCCGAAGGCGTCGCGTTGATCAGCGTCGGTGTGCGGCATTTTTCTTGCCACAGAGCAAGCTGTGCGTCTAAATTTTCTGCGCACGAAGAGTCCAAATGAAAAAGAGAAGTCTTTTTGGTCCTGAGACTTCAGGGAAGAGGAGGCACGCTCTATCCAAGCCCTTGGAGAGCACTTTTACAGCCAGACAAGAGTTCAGCAAGGCAGCAGGCCAACAGCAAGGCAGCAGTCCTTTGTAGAAAGCAGACAGGTGAGTCCTTTGAGCAGCCAGGCAGTTCTTCTTGGCAGGATGTAGTTTCTGGTTCAGGTTTCTTCTCCAGCAAGTGTCTGATGAGGTAGGGCAGAGGCCCTGTTTTATACTAAATTGTGCCTTTGAAGTGGGGGTGACTTCAAAGAGTGTCTAAGAAATGCACCAGGTCCCCTTTCAGTTCAATCCTGTCTGCCAGGGTCCCAGTAGGGGGTGTGGCAGTCCTTTGTGTGAGGGAAGGCCCTCCACCCTCCCAGCCCAGGAAGACCCATTCAAAATGCAGATGTATGCAAGTGAGGCTGAGTACCCTGTGTTTGGGGTGTGTCTGAGTGAATGCACAAGGAGCTGTCAACTAAACCTAGCCAGACGTGGATTGTAAGGCACAGAAAGATTTAAGTGCAAAGAAATGCTCACTTTCTAAAAGTGGCATTTCTAGAATAGTAATATTAAATCCGACTTCACCAGTCAGCAGGATTTTGTATTACCTTTCTGGCCATACTAAATATGACCTTCAACAATGTATGAGGGCAGCCCCAATGTTAGCCTATGAAGGGAGCAGGCCTCACAGTAGTGTAAAAATTAATTTAGGAGTTTTACACTACCAGGACATATACACTACACAGCACCCTGCTCTAGGGATCACCTAGGGCACACATTAGGGGTGACTTATATGTAGAAAAAGGGGAGTTGTAGGCTTGGCAAGTACTTTTAAATGCCAAGTCGAAGTGGCAGTGAAACTGCACACACAGGCCTTGCAATGGCAGGCCTGAGACAAGGTTAAGGGGCTACTGAAGTGGGTGGCACAACCAGTGCTGCAGGCCCACTAGTAGCATTTAATCTACAGGCCCTAGGCACATATAGTGCACTCTACTAGGGACTTACAAGTAAATTAAATAGCCAATCATGGATAAACCAATTAATAGTACAATTTACACAGAGAGCATATGCACTTTAGCACTGGTTAGCAGTGGTAAAGTGCCCAGAGGTCAAAAGCCAACAACAACAGGTCAGAAAAAATAGGAGGAAGGAGGCAAAAAGTTTGGGGATGACCCTGTCAAAAAGCCAGGTCCAACACATAGGAAAAGCGATTTTTAACTTGGTGATATCTTTGGCGCAGAAAAAAGTGTGAAATCTAGGTTCTAACTCGACTGCGGGTATGAAATATATATATATATATATATATATATATATATATATATTTATATATATATATATATATATATATATATATATATATATATAACCTACTGGCGGTCATGTTGCACACAGAAAGTTTGAGGGTGGTCTGTCAAGCAGGGTCCAAGGAAAAGTTCTGTTTCCCATGTTAATTCCCATAGGACCTCTAGAGACAACTTCAGCCAAACCGCTGGACGGAATTGCACCAAATGTGGCAAAAAGCTAGCCTTTGTTACACCCCCCAGGGCTAAAAAGCATTTTGTAAAACATTTTTGTTGTGATTTGCGGTGGATCTGTAGATCCGGCAAACATTTTTTTAAAAAAACGAAGCACAAGCTCATCCCGGGGCATTATGCTTTGCAAGGTGGGGGGCACTTAGCCCCCCCGCAGCCCCGGGGACCACCACCTCCCAGGACACAGATGTAACTGACCTGGGGGGGTGATTGGCCCACAGCAGCCCCAGGGGCCACCACCTCCCTGGGGTTGTAATGGAATTAAACACAGGGACATCTGGCCTTCCCATAGCCCCAGGGACGCCCCTTCTCCAGAGCATCTGTTTACATCTATGCGGGGGGCTGCACGCCCAACCCGCAGCCCTGGGGACCACCACCCCTCTGGGGCTATAATAAAAAAAATGAAGGGGGTCCGTTTCGGACCCCTGCAGCCATGGGGACCACAACCTCCCCAGGGCTCTTTTTTTGGAGGGGGGCAGCATGGCCCCCCTCGTAGAGTCACTGATGCCCCTGGGGACCACCACCCCCCTTGCCAGCTCCTTCCATGTTCTGGGGCCCTGCCAAAGAAATGCAAACAAAGTCCTCTTTCTGACAGCAGGATCTGTCAGCCAGGTCCAGCTGCCAGAAAGAAGAGTTTTCATCTGTCTTCCCTGCATGCATATATGCGTGCAGGAAAGACATATGAAAACATTGCTCCAGTAAGCAGGGTGCTGCTACGAAAAGCAGCTCCCTGCATGCTGGAGTAATGCTGACCCCCACAGGACGTGGGAAACTGACTGGGACCGCAGGGAGGCCTTGAGGCTCGCCCCAGGGACTCGGATAGGCTGTAAAGGGCAAAAAGTGAAGAAAAAAAACCAATCCTTTGGCCTACTGGTTAAGGACTCAGAACCTCCCACTGAAAGTTGAGGGTCCTACTTCGGGTGTGTCCATGATCATTTCCCTTCTTTAATTTCTTTTAAACTTCAAAAGTTTCAGGGTCATACTGAAAGGTGATGTCGCCTTTTCAATTGACAAATACATTTTTCTTTTCAATTTGCCCAGAAATATTTCATTTAAAGCATATCGTCCATAAAAGTCTAAATGACTCCTTATCTCTCTCCCTCTCTTTCTGTCTCTCTCTCTCTCTCTTTCTTTCAATCTCTTTCTTCCACGCACACACCCACTCAGACCTTTACGCACCCACTCACAGACCCCCCCACATTCAATACATAATGAGATATTAGCCCAGGTGAGATGGTGGTCACCAAGATTGCGGGGTGTGGGCAGTCCCCCATACTTCATTTATGTTTACCCCAGGGAGGTGGCAGTCTCTGAAGCTGGGAGGGGGCAGGGCACCCCCCTGCATTTGATGAAAGGTTAACCCTGGGAAGGTGGCAGTCTCCGGGGCTGCAGTGGGCCAGGCACTCCCCTGGATTTGATGAAAGAATAGCCCCAAGGAGGTGACTGTCCCTGGGACTTCAGGGGCGACCAGTTGCTCTCCACATTTGATGAAAGATTAGCCCCGGGGAGGTGCCAGTCCCGTGAGCTGTGGGGGAGACAGGTAACCCCCCTGCAATTGCAAATGTCAATGCCCCAGGACCTGGCCCACCCAGGGGCTGCATTTAAACAAGCGATAGAGCCCACTCTTGTTTAAAAAAAAATAAGTCAATGGATCTTCCCCATCTCCCGCCGAAAATTCTTAATAAAAAATGCATTTTTGCTCTGGGGGTCCATCTGGGACCCCAACATCAGAGGCAAGGAGTCAGGGTGCTCCTACACTGCCCCCTTTTGAAAAAAAATCATTTTTTCTGGCTAAAGCTGAGTCCAAACATGGCTACGAACACTTCCTTGCTGCCGTTTTGGCAGCCAATCAGATCTGAGCACAAGAGTGGGAGGGTTTGGGAGCCTTCGCATCCCCATATTTACAACTTTGTTTTTTCTTTAAAAACTGAACAGATTTACAACAAAAAGGTCACTTTCAGGACCATAAGCTACTTTTCTGCCAAATTTGGTGTAATTCCGTCCGGTGGTTCAGGCGCTATTCCTGTTCAAAATCCCTATAGCAAAATGCATGGGAAAAAAGTGTTTTGGGACCCCATCTTTTTCTTGCCCCCCCCCACTTGACAATTCACCCTGAAACTTTCCAGACAGGCACTGAAGTGAGTGTGCTACATTTTTGGACAATTTCATGAAGGTTCATCAAATGGCGCCGAAGTCGTTAGCAAAACAAAAATGCTTTTTCTGTAAAAAATAGGTCCTAACTATAAGTACCTAGTGGTGACCGCCACTAGGTAATATGTTTATATACATATATATATATATATACATATATATATATATAGAGAGAGAGAGAGAGAGAGAGAACAAAGATGTATTTCCATTAATTAAATCGTTTAGTCTTTTGCTTTCCTCAGGTAGATTGTTTGTTATTGACTGCACAGTGGAAATATTTTTTTCTTTTGGTGAGTCCATATGAAAGTTAGAGGACATATTAACTAACATTTTGCATTGTGGCTGCAGCAATTTTTTGATGCAGCCATGATGCAAAATGTTATTACAGATTTACCATGCCACGCAAGAGCCTATTTGCAGAGCCTTGTGTGGCTTTGTGAAAAAATAAAATGAAAAGTAACGAGTGCTTTCTCTTGTGTCGAGGAAGCATTCCATGGGTGGAGCATGGGTGCTCTCATGCATCCAACCATGGATTTTGTTGCAGTTCTAGATCTACTAAGGTCAGTCAAAATGGGATTGTATTTAAATGGTGCCCCTCTCAGATCCAGGCGAAATGAGGAGTAATACCTTCCTTTTTCTGCATGTGATGTATTCCGCAAAAAAGGAAAATTCGGTTAAAGTTGATTTTTAGCCACAAAGGTACTCCTTTCTGCACAAAAACAATCTGCTCGTAACACAGGCACCCTTGCAACAAGGTGCAAGGATGTCAGCATTGGCACTAGGCGGCAGATAGTGTGCCAGCAAAAAAGCAACTTTATTTACTGCCTGTGTTGTGTGATACCTCAGTAAATCTGTCCCTTCATTTCTTTGTGACTCATTGTATCCTTTTGACTCCAGGTTTTTGCCCTGACTGGCTGTTGTTATCTTGGGATAATATACATATTAGGTAGTTATAGTTAGGACCTAGTTTATTTTTTGTTTTGCTGAAAACTTTGGTGCCGTTTGACAAATCTTCAGGAAATTTTAAAAACTAGTTTGCCAGTCACTTCAGCTGATGTCTGGAAAGTTTTGGGGTGATTTGTCAATTGGGACCGAAAAAAAGGGGGATCCCAAAACACGTTTTCCTCATGCAGTTTCCCATAGGGATTTTAGAAATGACTACAGCCCGAACCACTGGACGTAATCACACCAAATGTGGCAGAAAGCTAGCTCTTGGTCCACAAAGGTCTATATTTATAATTTGGTGTAAATCCATTCCGTAGTTTTGGAGTTACCAAAGAAAAAATATTTATGTCTAGAAACACGATGAGATAACATTGGCTGCAACCATGATGTGGTGGCAGTAATCTTGGGACTCTGGACTCAGCCCAAGTCCCAAGACAAATGCAAAAATAAACACAAGAGAGCAGGGTAGGAATACCCGGACCCCATAGGCCTGGTGGTGGAGCCACATAGGGACCCCCACCTTGGGCCAAGAAACGTCTTTCTTTAAAAACTTGATGCAAATTCGCAGAGAATCCATGGCAATTTTTTTTAACACGCTTGTGTTTTTTTAGCCACTCCCTAGATGGGCCACGTCTCGGGGAAGCAGAATTCTTTATTTTTATTTATATATAGGGGAGGGAGGGAGGGCGCACGTGGCCCCCCTCCCCATGTCAGTTTCAGCCCTGAGGCCCTGCCTTGTGAAAACGTATGAGGGGGACATTCGCTTCCCCTCCCAGCCTACTTCAGTCCCAGGTACCCTGCCCATGTACCCAGTCTCATCACAAAGTGGGATGCGGTGCACAGCCCCCCTCCTAGGCTGATTGCGGCCCTGGGGACCCCATCCTCCATGGTCGACTCCTGCTATTTCCCAGGGTGCCCACCCACAAGACATATCTATCTCCCTGCCTGGCATGGGCAAAAAATCTGCGTTTAATCTCGAGTGGTGGGAGCAATTTTAAAGCTCCTACCAAGCGAGAGCAAACATGAAGTGTGCTCCCAGCTGGTGAGAGCTTTACAAATGCTCCCGCCAGCTTGGAGCAGACTTCAGATCTGTTTCCCTGCTGGCACTACATCACCTATAAATCATGCCCTTTCCATGCACTGTTTATATCCTTGCATACTATATCACTTGTAGCATGTAAAATCATAGCATTCTTAACAACACATAATGTCTCAGCTGACATTATTTGTCACAGCACAGCATGGTAGAGTGGCAAGTTATATTTAGTGTTGTCTAGTTAGCGAGCTGAAAAGAGCATGTAATGAGGTCCCCTACTTATACCAATTTGATTGTGCCGGGTAAAATGTAACTGAAAGTTATACCTATTACTTCAGAATTTTTAAAGTTTGTTTAGTTTAAACTTGGTTTGTTTAGGGAAAATAAGTTTTCCTAACTATAACTAATCTTTAACCTTTGGTATTTCATTGAATTTCATTTTTTCAATTTTTTATTAAAATGTGTTTCAAATCGTAGGGTCCAGTGTCGCAAGTATAGAATTGTTATGTGGAGTGTCATACAGTACAGTGAGGAGAGTGTTGTAAAGTCTATTGTCACAGAGTGGAGTATTGTAGATTGAAATAAAGTAGAGAGTAGAGTAGAGTGTAGTAGCACATCGTACAGTGTAGTAAAGTGTTATATAGTGTAGTGGCATGGTGTCTCAATAGTGGAGTCAAGTATCGTAGACTGGACCAGCAAGCTGTACAGAGGGATGGTGTATCGAACATTAGAGTAGGGTGTAGACTGTCATAGACTGGAGTAGAGTGGAGTAGAGTGAAGTAAAGTGTCACAGAGTGGAGTATCGTCAAGTGGAGTGTGGTATAATACAGTGGAGGAGAGGGTCGTGGAGTAGAGTGCCTTGCCATATAGTGGAGTGGCATGTCATAGAGACAAATTGAGTGGCCTGTTGTTGAGTGTCGTATAGTGTAGTACAGTGGTATAGAGGGGATAGGCATAGAGTGGAGCAGAGCATCATAGAGTGGTAGAGTGTAGTACAGTTTAGTAGAGTCAACTTGCATACAGTGGAGGACAGAGTTAGGCAGTGAAAAGGCGTAGAGTGGAGAATAGTACAGTGGCATAGAGTGGGATGAAGTGTAGTGGAGTATAGTGGAGAGAAGAACACTGGAGTGGGGTACCATAGAGTGGCGTGTATTGTAGACTATAGTGGCATGGAGGGCAGTTAAGTGAAGTGCCATAAATTGGAGTACAGTAGAGTGAGATTGGGTGTCCTACAGTATTGGAGAGAATGTAGACTAAAGTAGAGTAGATTTGAGTTGTGTACAGTGTAATAGCATAGAGTGGAGTGTTGTACAGTGTTGTACAGTGAAGAGGCATAGAGTATAATAGTGCATAGTGGAGCAGCATACAGTGTACTGGTGTATAATGGTATGGTACAGACCGGCGTGGAATACAGTGGCATGGGGTAAAGTGTAATATCATGCAGCGGAGTGGTGTACATTGGAGTGGAGTCCAATCGAATAGAGTTTAATGAAGTGGCACATAATGGAGTATCATACAGTGGAGTAACAAACAGAGGAATAGCATACAGTGGAGTGTTGTGGAGTGACATATAGTGGAATAGAGTAGAGTGGAATGTTGTACAGTAGAATGGCATAGAGTGGAATAGCATATAGTGGAGTATCGACCAGTGGAGTGGCATACAGTAGTGGTCGACTAATGTGGAGTACAGTGGCATTTTGTGCAGTGTATTAGCATAGAGTGGAGCCTACTAAAGTGGAGGGGGATAGAGTGGAGTGGCATAGAGTGGAATTGCGTATAGTGGAGTAACTGCATTGGTGTGCTATACACATGTATGTGAAATTTAGCAGCAGTTTAGATTATGGTGTGCGGAGTAACACAAAATAGCTAATTGCAATGCCTTGGTTTTCTTCATATTTACCAATCAATGCAGGACCATGCATGGTGGCCTTGTGTTCCTTTGTTAATCTGACTTAAGTATTGCATTGCCCATGCGACACCATGGATGATGCAAGGGTACCACAATCCCGTAATACGCCTAAGCCTTAGTTATATTTTGGCCCATGGTGTACTGTGATAACTCTGCAGTATACCGTGGTACATGACGACGAGAGAGTATATACTTGGGTAATGACTGTTTTTAGAGAATGGAAAGGCAGCCATATTGTTTGTACTACACTTTGGCCGTGTTTAGTGTTAAGGCATTTGATAGAGGTAAGTAGTAGGTCCCTACTTATTAGCACTTTATTTAAGTAGTATTAGGTAGGGAAATGTAATTATTATTTTTATATATTTTTTAATAAGCTTATGGCTATGTTCTGCAGTAGATTCACAAAAGTTTGTGAAATTGTGCGAAAGTAGTGTGGTGACAGCTATCACTAAGTTTAAATGCAGGTCCCAGGCCCAGCTCTCCCCGTGCTGCTGCATTATTCTTTGTCCTGTCTTGACCTTCTCCTGGCTTTTACCCCTTTTTTTGTGTGCCCTTTTCTTTCTTGTACCTCATTTTCACTGCTTTCTCTTTGCTTTTTCCCCATTTTTTGTGTTTCTTCTCTTTGCTTTTCCCTCGTTTTCACTGCTTTCACCTTGCTTTTCCCCTCTTTTTATGTGTTCTCCATGCTTTTCCCTTGTTGCCACTATTTTCTCCTTGCTTTTTTCCCTGTATTTCTGTGCCTTCTTGTTAGAAATGGGGTCTCTAGTTGGCAGAGTTCTTTACCTTTCTCCTAATAGGGATCACAATCCTAGTCAGGATAAGTCACACACAACCTAAATTATCGTGTGCTCACCCTCTGGTACCTTGGCACTGAGCAGTCAGAAGGCAATGTGTAAAGTATTTGTGCAATAAACCATACAGTAACACAGTGAAAACACCACAAAAATACATCACACAGGTTTAGAAAAATATTTATTTGGTTAAATTAAGGTAAAAATGATAAAGATTCAATAAGTACAAGTTGAAATGTCACTTTTGCAAGATTAAAAAGAGTCTTAAATCTTAAAAATCAACAGTTGTCTCTTGTTTGCACAAAGTACCTGGTTTGTGTCAAAATTATCACGCACAGAGACTGCAGAGGAGGAGATGCGTGGAAAAATAAGGTGTGCGTCGGATTTTCCGACACGGCACAGATGATGCTTCGTTACTTTCCACCCTGCTAGAGGCTTTGTATTGATTTCAGGTGCGCAGTCTTGGTTCCTCACTACGATGCGGGGATCTTTTGATGCAAAGTCAGAGAACAGCAAGGCACCAGGGCAACAGCAAGGCAGCAGTCCTTAACAGCAAAGCAGTCCAGGTGAGTCCTTTGGGCAGCCAGACAGTTCCTCTTGATAGGTTGCAGGTTCAGATTCAGAAGTTTCTGAGTTGGTGGGGTCAGGGACCCAGTTTATATACCCAAAAATGCCTTTGAAGTGGGGGAGACTCCAAAGAGTGGTTTTGAAGTGCACAAGGTCCCCTTTCAGTACAGGTCTGCCTACCAGATTCCCAGTAGGGGTTAGGCAGTCATTTGTGTGAGGGCATGCCACTAGCCTTTGAAATGTAAGTGTCAGGCCCTCCACCCTCCCAGCCCAGGAAGACCCATTCAGTATAAAAATGAGTGCAGATGTGACTGAGTATCCTGTGTTTGTGGTTGTCTGGGAAAAATGCTCAAGGGAGCTGTCAACCAGCCCAGCCCAGACGTGGATTGGAGACACGCTGTAAGACACAGATGGATTTTAAAAACAGAGAAATGCTCACTTTCTAAAAGTGGCATTTCTAAAATAGTAGTATAAAACCCAACCTCACTAATAAGCAGGATTTTGTATTACCATTCTGGCCATCCTAAATATGACCTGGTTACCCCTTTCCGATCAGAATCTACTGCTAAAACAGAATATGAGGCTAGCCCTAATGTTATTCTATGAAAAGAGAAGGCCTCACAGTAGTGGAAAACAAATTGAGGAGTTTTCCACTACCAGGACATATAAAACACACATGCACATGTCCTGCCTTTTATCTACATAGCACCCTGCTGTATGGGTCACCTAGGGCCTACCTTAGGGGTGACTTATATGTAGAAAAATGGGGGTTTAAGGCTTGACAAGTACTTCTAAATGCCAAGTCGAAGTGGCAGTGAAACTGCACACACAGGCCTTGCAAGGGCAGGCCTGAGACATGGTTAAGGGGCTACTTATGTGGGTGGCAAAACCAGTGCTGCAGGCCCACTAGTAGCATTCAATCTACATGCCCTGGGCACATGTAATGTACTTACTAGGGACTTACAAGTAAATCAGATATGCCAATTGGGTATGAACCAATGTTACCATGTTTAAGGGAGAGAGCATATGCACTTTAGTACTAGGTGGCAGTGGTAAAGTGCGCAGAGTCCTAAAACCAACAAAAACAGTGTCAGAAGAGTGGAGGGAGGCAGGCAGAAAGTTGGGGGATGACCACCCTCAGGCTGTCAGGTCTAACATCTCTTCCCCCAGCTGAAAGTAGGGAGAGCTACCCAACCCCTTGGGAGCTCTCATCGCTAAGGCAGAAGTATCTGGAGAGACCATCAGCATTGGTGGGGTCAGTCCCCGGGTGATGCTTCACTGTAAAGCCCATCCCTTTAAGGGAAATGGACCACCTCAAGAGTTTAGGATTTTCACCCCTCATCTGCCTGAGACATCTGAGGGGCCTGCGGTCTGTCTGAACCTGGAAGTGAGTCCCAAACAGGTATGGTCTCGGCTTCTTCAGTGCCCAGACCACAGCAAATGCTTCTCTTTCAATAGCACTCCACATCTGTTCCCGCAGTAATAGTCCTATGCTATTAAAGACTACTGGTTGGTCTAGGCCCTCCCCATTCAGCTGTGCTAGAACTGCCCCTATGCCATGCTCTGAAGCGTCTGTCTGCACAATGAACTCCTTCGAGTAATCAGCGGCCCTGAGCGTGGGTACCGTGCACATGGCTTCCTTTAGAGAATCAAAGGCTTTCTGACAAGCCTCTGTGCAATTCACCGACCTAGGTTGTTTCTTAGATGTGAGTTCTGTTAAGGGAGCCACTATGGTGCCATAGCCCTTACCAAATCTGTGGTAATACCCGGTGAGACCCAGGAAGGCCCTCACCTCGGTTTCGGTTCTAGGTGGTTGCCAGGCCTTGATTGTCTCAATCTTAGCTTGAAGGGGCTGCACCTTGCCACCACCTACTAGGTGTCCCAAGTACACCATGGAAACCTGCCCATTCTGGCACTTACTGGTCTTGATGGTCAGGCCTGCCTGCTGCAGAGCCTGAAGCACCTCCTGGAGGTGGAGCAGGTGTTCGTCCCAGCTGGAACTGTAGACAGCAATGTCGTATAAGCAGGCTGCGCAGAACGCATCCTTGCCAGCGAGGACCCCAGTAACCAACCGTTGGAAGGTAGCGGGGGCATTTTTCATTGCAAAGGGCATTACTCTGAACTGGTAATGTCCCTCAGGAGTAGAAAAGCAGATCCCTCCTTAGCCCCCTCTGTCAAGGCGGTCTGCCAGTACCCTGATGTGAGATCAATGGTACTGAGGAATTTGGCAGCGCCTAGCCTGTCTACGAGCTCATCACCTGAGGGGATGGAGTGAGCATCTGTCTTTGTGACAGAGTTGAGACCCCAGTAGTCCACGCAGAACCTAAGTTCTGGCTTAGCACCGAGAGTGGCAACCTTGGGAACCAGCACCACAGGGCTGGACCAGGGACTGCTGGACTTCTCAATCACCCCAAGATCCAGCATCTTGGCAACTTCCTCCTTGACGCTAGTCTTTACCTTGTCTGACAACCAGTACATTTTGTTCTTTACATGGGGGCTGTTTCCTGTGCCAATGTCATGGACACACAAGTGTGTGAGTCCAGGGGTGAGGGAAAACAGGGAGGAAAACTGTTCCAATAATTGGTAGCAATCCCCTCTCTGATCTAGGGTCAGGGAGTTAGAGACATTGACACCCTCCACTGACCCATCACCTTCCTTGACAGAGAGGAGGTCAGGGAGAGGGTCACTCTCCTCTTCCATTACCTCATCCGTTACCAGAAGCATGTTGACTTCAAACCTCTCAAAATGAGACTTCAGGCAGTTCTGATGGAGCATCATTAGGGGGTTTCTAAGGGACTTGAGGTCCCCTAAGTAAGTGGCCTCCCCCTTCCACTCCTTGGTTTCAAATGGGCCAGTCCGGTGGTCCTGAAGGGCCCTTGGCTGTACTGGCTCATATCACCCAAACTTTGTTGCTAGGTCGAAACTCTACCAGGGTGGCCTTGTGGTCATACCATTGTTTCATAACCTCTTGACTGGCCTCAAGGTTGCTCTT
This sequence comes from Pleurodeles waltl, assembly GCF_031143425.1. NCBI lineage: Eukaryota > Metazoa > Chordata > Amphibia > Caudata > Salamandridae > Pleurodeles > Pleurodeles waltl. The sequence goes on from NC_090451.1 coordinate 578,990,851, forward strand.
GGCCTTCTTCCAGAAGCGCTGCATCTGGTTGCAAAGGGCCAGCATGTAACAGACAACATCCTGGGGGGGTTTCCTGGGAGCTTTCTCCTACCCCTCCTTTCCTATGCTTAGGGGTCCCCTGACAGGGTACCCATGGAGAAGTTCAAAGGGGCTGAACCCCACCCCTTTCTGGGGCACCACTCTATAAGCAAAGAGAAGGCATGGCAAGAGGATGTCCCACTTATGCCTCATGGCCTCAGTGAGGCCTGTGATCATGCCTTTCAAGGTCTTGTTGAATCTCTCCACAAGACCATTGGATTGGGGATGGTAAGGGGTGGTGAACCGGTAGGTCACCCCACACGCATCCCACATAGACTTCATATATGCATACATGAAGTTTGTGCCTCTGTCAGATACAATCTCCTTTAGGAATCCCAGATGGGTAAATATCCCCAACAGAGCTCTGGCCACCACCGGTGCAGTCACTGTCCTCAGAGGGATTGCCTCTGGGTAGCGGGTGGCATGGCCCACCAAAACCAGGATAAACCTGTTACCTAAGGCAGTCCTAGGGTCCAAGGAACCAATGATGTCGATGCCCACCCTTTCAGGGGGTGGCAACGACAGGGAGCGGGATCAGGGGGGCATTGAGCCTTTTCCTTGTCTTCCCACTAGCCTGGCAGGTTGGGCATGACCTACAGAATGCATCTGAGGCCACCCGCATTCGGGGACAATAAAAGTGGGTGACAAGCCTGGTGAACATCTTGTCTTGCCCCAACTGTCCTGCCAAAGGGATGTCTTGAGCCAGACCCAGTAGGTAGGCCCCGTAGCACTGGGGGACCACCAGCACACGTGCTGCCCCAGTCTTTGGCACCTTAGGCTCACTGTAGAGGAGATCATTCTCCCAATATGATCGCCGGAGGCTTCACCTGCTGCTTGGGCTGAGGCCTGTTACCTCAGACCCTCAACAGTGGGGCATTCCTTCTGCACCTTGCAGAATTCCTCCCTGGTTGGCCCACCCTCAAATTGCCAGCCAGCAAGCTCAGGTAGGTTACCCAGGGCAGCAATCTCCTCCCCAGTTGGCTCAGGGGCCTCCTCCTCAGGGACCCTATCAATCACCGCGGTAACTCCTCGGACCGGTTTCCTGCGCCCCTTGCCCCTTGCCCCTCTCCTTGGCAGCTGTCTGGGCCATTGTTCCAGGCTCCAGATGCCCTTGACTCCCTCCCCGGGCAGCCACGGACCTTGTTGTCATGCAGACCCACTCAGGCAAACCTAACATCTCTAGGTGAGACCTGAGCTCTATCTCCTTCCAGGTAGTGTGCTCAAGGTCGTTGCCTAACAGACAATCTACAGGCATGGCAGGACTCACAGCTACTTTCAGAGTACCAGAGACCACCCCCCCTCTCAAAGGGAACCAGAGCCACTGGTAGGTGAATCTCACGCTTGTCAGCATCTATGACCTGTGGAATGTATTGGGGATGACCTGCTCTGCTGACACCAGCTCACCCCTGACAGTAGTCATGCTGGCTCCTGTGTCAAGCGGAGCCTCCTCCCTTTGCCAATTAATGGTGACCCACTGCCTATAATTGGAAGTATTAGCAGGCATGTAGGCTTTTAGCACCATTTCCTCATCTCCCAGGGACACTAGGGTTAACTCTATCAGCTCCCCAAAACTATCTAGGACCACCTCCTCCACAAGCTCTACAAAAGCCAACCCAGGTGTCTGCCCTCCAGAGGGGGGGCTGTGCCCTCTTTGGACACTTAGAGTCGCCCTTGGGTGACCATACTTGGTGCACTCTGTGCATTGGGGTACAAACCTCCCTTTCTTACAGTCAAAAATCCTGGTTTCTTTGCAGAATCAGGTTGGGAAAAGGCCCCCCAAAAAATTCCCATAGGGCTAGTGGTACCCAGTCCCTACAGCTCCATTTCTATGGTTTTGTGCGTGTAATATCTGAGCCTAACTATAACATTCCTGTAACCTTTTATTTTTTTAGTGAGTTTTAAAAAAAAAAATCTGTTTCCTAACTAAAGCCTTTTGTTTTTTAAGTGACCGTCTAGGGTTTTTTAATGTTGTTACCCATTGCAATGCACTTGAGAGGATTAGATGTGAGGCCGGGGTCCCTAATTTCCTTGTTTACTGCAGTATCCACAGTAGAAAATGCTTTCTATAAGCATAGAAAATGCTTTCTAAGGCTAACTATAGCCTTTTGTTTTTTAAGTGAATGTCTAGGTTTTTTTAAATGTTGTTACCCATTGCAATGCACTTGAGAGGATTGGACGTGAGGCCTGGGTCCCTAATTTCCTTGTTTACAGCAGTATCCACAGCAGAAAATGCTTTCAGTTTTCCACTTCGATTCCATCGATATGGCAAATTAGTATACTGTAAGCTGCTCACAGCTGCTCTCTGACACCCAGACATTGCTACCCTTGCCTGGAGCCGACTCCAGGAACCACATTGCATTGCACCAGGAGGTGCCATCAGAGGGGGAGGAGCCTGACATCCTGCACTACTAAGCACCGCTTCCCCTCCGTGGCTCAGGACGCCCAGACATTGCTGCCCTTGCTTGGAGAGGACTCCAGGAACCACATTGCGTCGCACCAGGAGGTGCTGCCAGAAGGGGAGGAGCCTGACATCCTGCGCTACTAAGCGCCTCTTTCCCACCTCAGCATGGGGCGCCATACATTGCTGCCCTTGCATGGAGGGGACTCCAGGAACCACATTGCGTCGTGCCAGAAGGCGCTGCCAGGGGGGGAGGAGGTGGACATCCCGCGCTATTAAGCGCCGCTTCCCCACCGTGGCGCGGGATGCTCAGACATTGCTGCCCTTGCCTGGAGCGGACTCCAAGAACCACATTGCATTGCACCAGGAGGTGCTGTCAGAGGGGGAGGAGCCTGACATCCCATGCTACTAAGCACCGCTTCCCAACCGCGGTGCAGGACGCCCAGACATTGCTGCCCTTGCCTGGAGGGGACTCCAGGAACCACATTGCATCGCGCCTGGAGGCTCTGTCAGAGGCGGAGGAGCCTGACATCCCACTCTACTAAGCGCCTCTTCCGCACCGTGGTCCAGGATGTCCAGACATTGCTGCCCTAGCCTGGCGAGGACTCCAGGAACCACATTGCATCGCGCCAGGAGGTGCTGTCATGGGGGAGGTGCCTGACATCATGCGCTACAAAGCGTCGCTTCCCCACCGCCTTGCAGGATGCCCAAATATTGCTGTCCTTGCCTGGAGGGGACTCGAGGAACCATATTGCATTGTGCCAGGAGGCTCTGTCAGAGGGGAAATAACCTGACATACTGCGCTACTTAGCGCCGCTTCCCCACTGTGGCGCAGGACGCCCAGACATTGCTGCCCTTGCCTGGAGGGGACTCCAGGAACCACATTGCCTTGCGTCAGGAGGTGCTGTCAGAGGGGGAGGAGCCTGACATCCCACGCTATTAAGCGTCACTACCCCACCGCGGCGCGGGACGCGCTCTGGCAAAACCTGGGCTAAGGGAAGGCCCATCCAGGCCTTCAGCGCCAGGAAGAGGCAGAGCAGGGCCCTCCCGCTTGGCTTTTACTTCTGACGGCCCTCTCTTCCCTCTTGAGTTTTATAACCAGCTTAAAGTTTCCTTGTTGATTTTATTAATAACCTCTAAGTTGCCAGGTATTCCCCGCGGGCTGTCTCAGGCTCTGGTAGTGGGGTCATTTTCCTTCATAGTCTACAGAAATTGTTAGAAGTCGCAGGGTTTCAGGTAAAGCCAGAAGGGATAGGAAAGAGGAAAGCTTGTGATAAAACTTCAGGCCTGGGTGGGGCCAGAAAATTCCCCAGACACTCCGCGGAGAACTGCAGTATAGCTCAAATGGATGATTTAATTGTGGAAGTAGAAAGCCTGTTAACTCCAAAGGCCAAAGATACTGGTGGGGGGGCACTGAGGCATCTGTAAAAGACATCAAGTCTTATTTTTAAAAAGCTGACAAACGACACCAGGTTCCTAAAGACTTTAAGGGAAACCAACTGGGGGGCCATATAGAGGAGGGTCCTGTTACAGCAATCACCCTGACCCACTTTCAACCTGTCCCGGTAAGACCACACTGTTCAACAGAGTTCTCTGTTGAGTGCTTTGCACTGAAAGAGACTCTTGCAAATTTTCTAAATTGAGTGAGGCCAATAATGATGGAGGAAAAAAGGGAGAAGCCTCTACCAGGGCACAGTTAGCCCACTTGTGGGGGAAACTAAGAATTTGCGAGATTATATGAGTACCCTAGGTAAAATGTTGAATGAGAAATTGGATTGCTTGACGGCCAGAGTAGTGAAGTCAGAAAGACCTCCCCCCCGTTTGATTTTGTGCCGATACCTGCACCATCCACCCAATCTTTCAACAAACATGGCAACATAGAAAGTGGAAAGGGGCACACCAACACAGTCAACATTAGTACGCTTGGGGAACGGTATCATATAGGGCACCCAACATCAGTTACTTCAAAATTATCCTGCCCCAATTTAGCAGGAGACAAAGAACAGACTTTTGGAGGTATTACAAGGTGCAGGGTCTCTGGGAAACAAGAAACAACAGGGAGACCCTTTCAGCTTAATAAAGTGGAAAGGCAGTACGATCTGTACCTGACGAACGTCCCAAAATTAACCCCGGGTATTAGAGAATCCTGAGATTCACTCATAAAGTAATCCATTGGATTAGGAAAATGAGGGAATGTAGATCAGAGAGGACATAAGGTATGCCATGGGGATTAAAGGCACAGGTTCAGGGCAGGTCTGCACAGGGCTGAAACTAGCAAATCAAGAGATAGTAGACTATCTATTATCTCTTAAGCAAAGATTTAGTCCCCGAATGGTGCCAAAGATAAGGACTAAATTAAACATCCCCCGGCGCCCACAGACTGTAGAGATAGGTTTATTGATAGAAGCCCTCCCCCTCAACTCCCTAACTGCGCTAACTTGGAGACCATTGGGGACATGTCAGACGTTGATTGACAGGAAGTGCAACAGCTAGCCATGGTGGGAAATCCTTTTGCCAGCAGTAGTAAACTGGTTAATCCTAAATCTGCCTGGCCTATAGTGAATAGAAAGGAGGGGGGAAACCAAACTGTCAAGAGCTCCCTGATGAATCCTAGATCATGATAAAGAAGCTATATACCAATCCACACAAGGGGGTGGAACTGGGAACATGTGATGGTGATTCAATCAAGTTCCTTTCATGAAACGTGGTGGGCCTAAGAACAAAGTTAAGTGACCCAGAATGGTGCAACTTCATAGATCAGCACCACATAATCCTGATGCAGGAAACCTGGGCACTAAAGGCAGTGCACAGATTGGGGTGCCTGACTCTCCACATGTTAGCACTCCCTTCATCATCAGGATGTGCCTCGGGCGACTTAACAATTTGGCTAAAGCAGGAATTATTCCCAAAGGTAAAGGTAATTCCCTGCAGTAGCAAGGATATATTGGCTGTTGAACTTAATATTGTGAGCCAAAGGGGAATTAACCATATAGCTATTGTAAACATTTATATTAGACCTGCCCCTCTAAGCATCCAAATCCCCATGGTGGACCAGATTGCGGATATGCTAACTCAGCTGCCCGGGGGAACACGGGTAATAGTGGCTGGGGATTGTAACACAAAATTGAGACACAATGAAGATCATCCATTGTTGACACATTACTACGTAGAACCACTGGGCAGATCGGGATTAGTGCAGGTAGAGACACGAAGAGTCAGGGGGTGGCAGCCCAATTGGAGAACCTAATTACTAGTATGGGGCTAAGGCAGGTCAATAGGAACACAAGTTCAGATGCTCCAGCTGCACCCACGTTCATAAAAGAAACCTTCTTGAGTCATCTTGATTATATTTTTTTACCAAATGCTCTGGCCATTCCTTATTGATATGACCCTGATCCTAAGAGCTTACAGTGGCCATTAAGCCCTTTGTGCATTCTTTGCAGCACCACTATTTAAAAACAATGGCTTGTCCCCGTGGGTAATGGGCAGCAACACCAAGGTAACCAAAAACAAAAAGAACCTAAGGTGGGCAGCAGTGGCAAATAATATGAAGGTTCAGACCACTATTTATAATAGGGTCATAGAGAGTATGTCACCCTTGATGTCTACTTATTTTCCATTGGTTAACTTTGTCCAGCTGCACTGCAGTTTGATGGATCGATTGAGACCTCTTTTTATGGTGGTAAGACGCAGAGGGACAGCGACTTACAAACCACAAGTTTGTTTTCAAAGATCTGTTGGTTGGCAAAGTCCCAGCTCTTGGGAGCACTGGACTAGGGGAATACAGCAGAGATAAAGGTTGTGAGGGGCTTTTACATAAAAACACTAAGAGACACCAAAAAAGGTGGGAAAGTGGCCAATGGGACAGTCTAACTGTTGCCCTTCAAGAGGGGGATACTAAACTATTTTGGAAGTTGGTGGCAGATAGGAAAGATTACCCTAACCCTGAGAGTGATCCAACGATCCAGCCTAAAAGATGGGTGAACCATTTTGAAGAACTTTCTAGGGAAAGGTATAGCGACAAGGCACTCCTATTAACATCTATGGGTGTCCGGAAAGTAAATTTGGCCCCTTTAGCTCTGATCTGGTTAGCTTTATCCTGGAGGAAACTACCCAGGCCCTGAAAACATTACATAAGGGAAAGGCCCCGGGCCCAGATGGCATACCGGATGACCTCTACCTGTCACGACTCGAGGTCTGGACACCATATTTAAATACCTTAAGTAATGCTATTCTAAGGGGAGTGGGTATCCCCCGACGTGGCAGGGAGCAACAATAGTTCCAATTTATAAAAAGGGGGACAGAGACTCTCCAGAGAATTATAGACAGATAAGCTTAATTGACATCAGCCAAAAGGTTTTTTGCAAACAGGTTTTGGCCAGATTGCACTTGTGGATTGATGACCATCAGAACCTTGTTGATTGTCAGGCAGGATTTAAGAAAGGGGTTAGTACAGTGGATCAAGTGTTTAGGTTTAAATGACTGTGCTGGAAGTACCTAACCCTAAAACAAGACCACATTTATATTGCCTTCATTGATTTGAGGGCAGCATTTGATCTAGTCCCACAGGAGCTTCTTTGGAGAGTCTTAGACTACTATGGATTGGATAGTGACCTCCTAAGACTAATAAGATACCTGCATGAGGACATTTATGCAAGAGTCAGGTGGATCCAGGGGGATGACCTTACTACCCCAATCCCTATTGCGAGAGGGGTCAGGCAGAGGTGTGTCTTGGCCCCTACTTTGTTCAGCCTTTACATCAATGGCGCAGTGGACCAGCTGGCCCAGTGCAACCATGATGCTCCCAAGCTAAAGGGAATGCCTGTACCTATTCTCATTGTCGCTGATGACACTTTGCTCATATCAAGAACCCAGATGGAACTACAAAGTGAATTAAATTCATTTGCGGCGATCTGTTAGAAGAGGGGGCTAGAAATTAACCCAGGGAAATCAAAGTTCATGACTCTAAATCCACATATATCGTTTAGAGGGAAAATGGGTATTGGGGGTGTTATCATCGAACAAGTCGGGCAATTTGATTACCTGGGCACAAGATTAACAGACAATCTGTCTTGGATTCCGCAAATGGAAAAAAGCTCTGTCATCCTTCAGCAGTGGTCAGTGGTAATTGGAAGGAAAATTAAGAACTCAACGGGAGGGTCTCTGTCCCCAGCCCTTCTGGTGTACAAGCCGCAGCAGTGACAGCTGCAATTTATGGTGCAGATCTTTGGGGTCACTATAACTCACATAGGTTAACTCTGATTGAAAATAAGTTCTTACGCTCTTTGTTACACCTACCTGCTAAAAAAAAACCTCAATCCACTCAGATTTGATTTGGCTTTTAACTAAATACATCGCGTAATCGTTCTGAAACTGCTTTTATACTGGGTGCGACTTTGGTCTTCTGAGCACTTGAGCACAAGTTAGAGCTACTATTCATTGATAAAATGGTATCAACTCCCTAGCTTTAACATATCTAGGATTTGTGCCATTGGATCAAAATGGAGGAGATATGGGGGTGTCCACAGAGTATAATAAGAGGTATGGCACTGCGTCTAAAGCAACTTTACTGGGAGGCGGCACTAACTCAGATTTGGCGAGCCCAGACAACAGGCAGTAGAACTGAGCAATTTTTACATCATAAGTGCTCATGCAAGTTTAAACATTAAATTGATAGCATATACCCAGTACAGGCTAAAAATCAGTTTATTAAATTTAGACTAAGAATTTTGCCACTGAACTCTGTTACCTCTAGATGGATAAAAGGTAGCTGTGCGATTAGTTTCTGCCCTCACTGCCCAATGGAAATAGAGTCCCTGACCCATTTTGTTTTTTTCTGTTGAAGGTATTTAAGGCCTAGGAGGAAATGGATTATTCCCTATGTAGGCTCCTCGGCACTCTGAATTACAGGGAGACACTTCGTATATTAACAAGTGACACTAGTGAAAAGGTAGTGTTTGCAGTCGCTAGGTATCTATGATGTGCTTGGATTGTGAGATGTATGGAGACTTCTTACCTTGTAAATTATAATTCTTGTACCATGGCTACTGGCTAAAATTAAGACTGAAACAGTGTTTACACACTATTTATTTTAGCAAAGCAGTAGCCCTCAGACATACAGCAAGAGCACAATCACCATGGTTGGTATCTAGTAGAGGGACTTTGCCTATGATAGAATGGCTACTGTTGCCAAGAACTTAAACTTATAAAAGGAATTGCCAGTGGCCATCCCCAAGGGTATCTTAAAAATCAACCAGTAATCCCTATGAATTGTGATTTATTTATTCATGATTTTATGTGTTGTAAATATGTTTTTAGGATAATATGTATTTCTGTCATTTTAATGTATGTAAGTTGCTTTTATGGCTTTATAGCCAAAATAAAGCTTAATTTATTATTATTATTACTGTAAGCTGCTCATCAGCAGGGAGTTAACTGGCTGTCTGCTGCTGGTGTTAAAAGTTCATACTTCAGTCTGCATGTCAGAATGTTTTATTGAAATAGAAGAGAAAGATATTCGAGAACTCACTTAAAACACGTGCATTTTGTTCTTTATGCAGCACTAACCATAATTTCTATGACAAAATGAACCCCCCATTTTGTTCCTTTCTAAATTAAGGCCCATATTTATACTTTTTGATGCTAAACTGCGCTAACGCAGTTTAGCGTCAAAAAATTTTGCGCCGTCTAACGCCATTCTGAAGCGCCATGCGGGCGCCGTATTTATGGAATGGCGTTAGACGGCGCAATCAGACCGGCGCTGCCTGGTGTGCGTGGAAAAAAACCACGTAGACCAGGCAGTGCCGGCGTAGGGGGAAAATGGCGCTAGGGCGTCTTAAAATGGCGCAAGTCGGGTTGACGCTAAAAAATCGTCTTAACCCGATTAGCGCCATTTTTTCGACGCCCAGACGCCATTTAAATGACTCCTGTCTTAGTAAAGACAGGAGTCATGCCCCCTTGCCCAATGGCCATGCCCAGGGGACTTATGTCCCCTGGGCATGGTCATTGGGCATAGTGGCATGTAGGGGGGCACAAATAAGGCCCCCCTATGCCACCCAAAAAAAAATGACAAATAACAAAAATTATACTTACGTGAACTTACCTGAATGTCCCTGGGGTGGGTCCCTCCATCCTCGGGTGTCCTCCTGGGGTGGGCAGGGGTGGCATGGGGGGTCCCTGGGGGCAGGGGAGGGCACCTGTGGGCTCATTTTGAGCCCACAGGCCCCTTAACGCCTACCCTGACCCAGGCGTTAAAATGTGGCGCAAATGCGGGGTTTTTTGACCCGCCACCTCCCGGGCGTGATTTTTGCCCGGGAGTATAAATACGACGCATTTGCGTCGCCGTCATTTTTTCAGACGGGAACGCCTTCCTTGCATCTCATTAACGCAAGGAAGGCGTTCACGCTAAAAAATGACGCTCTTTGCCAATACTTTGGCGCTAGACGCGTCTAACGCCAAAGTATAAATATGGCGTTAGTTTTGCGCCGAATTTGCGTCGAAAAAAACGACGCTAATTCGGCGCAAACGGAGTATAAATACGGGCCTAAGGCCCATATTTATACTTTTTGCCGCTAAACTGCGCTAACGCAGTTTAGCGTCAAAAAATTTTGCGCCGTCTAACGCCATTCTGAAGCGCCATGCGGGCGCCGTATTTATGGAATGGCGTTAGACGGCGCAATCAGACCGGTGCTGCCTGGTGTGCGTGGAAAAAAACCACGTAGACCAGGCAGCGCCGGCGTAGGGGGAAAATGGCGCTAGGGCGTCTTAAAATGGCGCAAGTCGGGTTGACGCTAAAAAATCGTCTTAACCCGATTAGCGCCATTTTTTCAACGCCCAGACGCCATTTAAATGACTCCTGTCTTAGTAAAGACAGGAGTCATGCCCCCTTGCCCAATGGCCATGCCCAGGGGACTTATGTCCCCTGGGCATGGTCATTGGGCATAGTGGCATGTAGGGGGTCACAAATAAGGCCCCCCTATGCCACCCAAAAAAAATTGAAAAATAACAAAAATTATACTTACGTGAACTTACCTGAATGTCCCTGGGGTGGGTCCCTCCATCCTCGGGTGTCCTCCTGGGGTGGGCAGGGGTGGCAGGGGGGGTCCCTGGGGGCAGGGGAGGGCACCTGTGGGCTCATTTTGAGCCAACAGGCCCCTTAACGCCTACCCTGACCCAGGCGTTAAAATGTGGCGCAAATGCAGGGTTTTTTGACCCGCCACCTCCCGGGCGTGATTTTTGCCCGGGAGTATAAATACGACGCATTTTCGTCGCCGTCATTTTTTCAGACGGGAACGCCTTACTTGCATCTCATTAACGCAAGGAAGGCGTTCACGCTAAAAAATGACGCTCTTTGCCAATACTTTGGCGCTAGACGCGTCTAACGCCAAAGTATAAATATGGCGTTAGTTTTGCGCCGAATTTGCGTCGAAAAAAACGACGCTAATTCGGCGCAAACGGAGTATAAATACGGGCCTAAGGCCCATATTTATACTTTTTGACGCTAAACTGCGCTAACGCAGTTTAGCGTCAAAACATTTTGCGCCGTCTAACGCCATTCTGAAGCGCCATGCGGGTGCCGTATTTATGGAATGGCGTTAGACGGCGCAATCAGACCGGCGCTGCCTGGTGTGCGTGGAAAAAAACCACGTAGACCAGGCAGCACCGGCGTAGGGGGAAAATGGCGCTAGGGCGTCTTAAAATGGCGCAAGTCGGGTTGACGCTAAAAAATCGTCTTAACCCGATTAGCGCCATTTTTTCGACGCCCAGACGCCATTTAAATGACTCCTGTCTTAGTAAAGACAGGAGTCATGCCCCCTTGCCCAATGGCCATGCCCAGGGGACTTATGTCCCCTGGGCATGGTCATTGGGCATAGTGGCATGTAGGGGGGCACAAATAAGGCCCCCCTATGCCACCCAAAAAAAATTGAAAAATAACAAAAATTATACTTACGTGAACTTACCTGAATGTCCCTGGGGTGGGTCCCTCCATCCTCGGGTGTCCTCCTGGGGTGGGCAGGGGTGGCAGGGGGGGTCCCTGGGGGCAGGGGAGGGCACCTGTGGGCTCATTTTGAGCCCACAGGCCCCTTAACGCCTACCCTGACCCAGGCGTTAAAATGTGGCGCAAATGCGGGGTTTTTTGACCCGCCACCTCCCGGGCGTGATTTTTGCCCGGGAGTATAAATACGACGCATTTGCGTCGCCGTCATTTTTTCAGACGGGAACGCCTTCCTTGCATCTCATTAACGCAAGGAAGGCGTTCACGCAAAAAAATGACGCTCTTTGCCAATACTTTGGCGCTAGACGCGTCTAACGCCAAAGTATAAATATGGCGTTAGTTTTGCGCCGAATTTGCGTCGAAAAAAACGACGCTAATTCGGCGCAAACGGAGTATAAATACGGGCCTAAATGTTTTAAGTTTAACCAGTTTGATTAAATCAAGATGGCTTCAGGTGTGCCGCACTTTTATCGTAAATAAGACTGTTAGTGCTCTGGTTGTTCTTTAGAAAACTCTGAGAGGCTGCAGTAGAACTCAAGGGAATCATCTGACAGGTTACTCCTGTTAGAAGTAGAACAAGAAGATATTTTGGAGCTCTCTTAAAACAGGTCCTAATTTTAGTTTCTAAAGTACTAACTATAATTTCTATGATAAAATGAACCCTTCATTTTGTTCCTTTCTAAATTAAATGTTTTATGTTGTGCCATTTTGATTCAAACAAGATGGCTTCAGTGTGCCACACGTTTGTCATAAGTAAGACTGTTAACTTCTTTCTTTAGAGCACTCTGGGAGGCTGCAATAGAACACAGGGGAATACAAACTTTTCTAGTGTAACGTTAAGAATTTTAGATTCTATTAAGGACACGGAGCCGAGGATTATGCTTCTCAATTCTTTACTACTTAAATACAGCAGCCAATGAAAAAACAGTAACATAAAGAGGCTTTGAACCCCGCCTCCCATAACCACCAATAGTAGACCAACGTCCTCTTTCTTTGAAAAATCAGAAAACCACAAAAAAGTTAAAGTCCAACCAAAGTCTCTGGGAAGAAGAACAATCCACCAAAATCCGGATCTTCAAGAACGACCCAAGCGACGGCTCATCACAGGTTCAACCTTGTTTACCACCTGTGTCTGAAAGAAAAATCCATGATAAGATTCGAGGCATAAAACAATAAAATTTCCAGGGTGGGAAAACAAAATAACTATAATACCATCATTGAATAAGAACATTCAATTCAAATTATATACTGGGTGGGATAATCCTCGCCTCCGTGTCCTTAATAGAATCTAAAATTCTTAACGCTACACAAGAAAATTTTGGATTCTATGTCAGGACCGGAGGCTTCGATTATGCTGGTTCAAAGCTGATCCACCATTAAATTAGATACATGTACTACAGGTTTATAATAAAACAATTTAAACATAAAATCACTAGACCAATCGGCTGCCCTAAGAACATCTTCCAATCTGGAACCCAAAACAAACGCTTTTGATGCCATGGCCCCCCTGGTAGAATGGGCCCCATATAGAGACATATCAATACCTGCTTCAGACATCACCCAACAAACCCAGCGAGCTAAAGTAGCTGCTGAAACTGGTTTGAATGGTTTCTGGGTGGAAATAAGAAGAGTACCCAAAGGATCCACCCTGTAACTTGCAGTACGTTCTTCATAAACTTTAAAACATTTGACAACACACAAATTGGCATTATGTGGAAAAGCTGGATACTCAACAGAAGAAGACATACATTTAGTACGCTTGGAAATGATAAAAAAAACTCCAGAAGGAGAAAATACCCTCCCTCCTAAATCAAGGGCTTTGACGTCTGACACCCTTTGACAGGAGATTAAACAGAGTAACATAGTTAACTTTTCAGATAATTGTTTCATAGATAACAAATGATTCTCTGGCCAATTAGACAAAAAAGATGAAACAACATTCACATCCCACAGCTGAGAATAACGTGGACTAGGAGGCTTGGTCACTCAGATACCTTTCAGTAATTTACAAACCAAAGGGTGTTGCCCTGCTGGTTTGTTATTGATCCAAGAATGTGCAGCAGAAATAGCAGATCTAAAATTATTTACCGACCTGTAACATAAACCAGAGTCTGCACATTCGGACAGAAAATGTATAATGTCTTTGACCTCGAAGCCCACAGGATCCACGTCTCCTCGAATGCACCAACCCACCCACTTCTTCCATGAAAGGGAATATCGTTTGTGGGTGGAAGGAGCCCAAGCTTGTCGTATAAACGAGGAAGCTGAAGTACTGGGTTTTTCAGAACCCAGTGGTGCCATGGAACGCACCCTAAGACTTCGAGTCCTTCCTGTTTCAGACTACAGAAACACAGAGTCTTCTTGGTGAAGTCAAAGATCTTGTTTATTGGCTGCAGCCAGTAACAGGTATCCTAGAAGTACAACATGGTGTATATTCTCAGGAGACTGCTGCCTTTGCAAAGCTAACCTTCTCTTTTATACAAAATATTATGCTTTAGGCAAACATTCCTTTTTCTACAATTGACCATTCACATATTTTTTCACTACAAAGAAATAGCAGGTTTATGATGACAAGCCCATATTTCAGTTTGTCCAGCCCTCAATCAATTACCCGGCAAGGCTTAGTACTTTCATCAGATATCGACGGACCCCCAATATAAACGGGCACCTCCTCCTTGTAAAGCAAGTCATAAAGAAAGAAACAGGGACAGGTGTGTGTAAGATTAGGCATGGTTTGTGTGTGATGAAAGGTTTATGATGTGTTGTGCCTTGATACTAATCTCATTCGGCCACTGGGAAAGAAACTGGCCGAACAGGTTTGGCTTCAGGCAGTGGAGTCAGCTTGCCCAGGTCACAGAGGAGTCAGCAAAGATGTACGTGTCCTTCAGACTAGTTTTCAGCATTAGACATTGGCCTATGTGAGGGCAATCACAAAATGGCTATCGTTTAAATGGAACACGAGGGTTCAGGACGGAAACTCTGATATTCGGGTGATTTCGTTACCCGAATATGAATACAATGCTTGTGCATACTATTCTAATCATTCCCGGTCTGCTGATACCAAAATCGTTGTGATACGACGACTTTTATAACACGGGTCCAGAATTTTCAGTACCACAGACCCTCCTTTTGCCCTTACATAGGCAATAACCTATACTCACGCTAATCTGAGTCCAGGTCGTTGAGATGTTGCTGTAGCATCATCCTATTACTTAGCTCGTCCCTTGATACAGGTTCCTTACACACGATGTAGCACAGAGGCCACATATTGCAGGAGCACACTGTACACACAGACAGGACAGGAAAAGAATGGCTAAGATCATCCCAATGACTATCAGAGTCTTCCATCCCCAGGCGGATATCAGCTCCCAGAACCACCCCATCAATGACCAATCTCCTTTATCCACGTGAATAGATTCAGAGATCTTATGCAGTTTGGAAATGGCCTGGTAGACTGTCGGAGCGTTATCTGGGATGAAAACACAGCAACTTGATTGGATCACTTTACATACCCCACCTCGGTCTGCAAGTATGACGTCTAATGCGACCCTGTTCTGAAGAGTCATAAGGCGATCCGACTGGAGCTCAGCAGTCAAATTACCAAGGGCACTGGCGGTTTCAACTACTGTGGATTCAACCACCTCTGTCAATTGCCTTATGTTCCTGCTGTTAACCATAGGCCCCCAAAACGGCAGAAAACCCTTTACGAAATCTCCAAATTCTTGTCCTGTAGTGTCTTCTTTACTTATGACACCTCTAACTATCCTTGTCTTATGGTAATCTGCTGCGGCCGTGTAGGTGGGAGGTAACAGGAACGAAACAAAACATGTGCCTGAGAAGTCAGGGGGCAACCATGTATAGGCTCTATTATGGCAGATGAAATAGGTACCCTTAGCTGCTAAGAACGAAGGAGAAGTCTGAGACGCAAAAACATATGTTTCAGTGCAGATACTTTTCCCTAACTGAGCTCTGGGATTCTTGCCATTACCTTGCAGACATAGGTGACCCTGATGGGGTACAATCCAAATCGGGGAGGATCTCTTTGCTCGCTGGTTCCCACTCAGAGTAACTCCATATCCTGTTATGTTCCATCCAATATATGCTAGTGTCTCATCTCTCGGGATAGTCTCATAGGAAATATCTTCCCTAATCATATCTACTATACCCTTAGCTAGAGCACTATTCTTAGGATTATCTTTCACAGAACGTAGGGGGTTGGCTTCATACGTGTATATGAACACCGTTCTATATGCCCATACAGAACCATTATGGCTAAAAGGCAGGACCAGATAAGGGATACCTTTATCAGTAGTATGGGGCATAAGACCACACACCCAACAGTTAGTTGTGTTCACTACTAATTGGTGTTGGTGTAGAAGCTGAATGAATGAATTGTTGACAAACTCTAATCTTCTGGCAGACTCGTGTTCAGGCAGGGGGTGAAAAGAATGCGAGGAAACAGTAGAAGGAGGTATGGGCTGTGTAATGGGTGCAAATGTCTCTTGAAAAGAGAATAAAACATATCCTATTAAAAACGTCATTACACTAAGCAACATGAAAATACATAATATAAAAAATCGTTTCTTTGTCATTATTATACCTATTCTGGCTTTAAAGTCCATCTGTCTGGCAGGTCTCTCATTCTTGAAAAACTCCATCCTCTCTAATTGCTGCTCGTCGTGGTAGGGTGTTCTATGCTAGGGAATGCTTCTGTCAGTCCAGGGCAACTCCCTTAGACCGACCAGAACTGTCGACCTAACGTCTTCAGCTGCACTCCAAAGACTTGGGCAACCACGACCCTACAGCTGAACCCGGATGGCGGTTCGAAAAGAAAAAAAACTAAAATAAGAAAGTTTCTCAGATGAGAGAGCCGCACTTTAAAAAAAATAGCAAAGGAACGGGAAAAATTATTTGTCCTTAGTTCTTGGTCTCAAATTATAACGGCTTTTTCCAGGTACTGTCTGGTTCTGGAACAAGAGTTCAGGCTCTGTAGTGTTCAATCGAATTGACGGTAGCACAGCTTCTTGCAAATTATTGTCACTTTCTTGTTCAGAAATTGTTCCTTTTACACGTGCATCGCTAAATGGCAAAAGACGAGGCACAGTCTCAGTCTCAGAGTCAGCGATCCCCTCCTGGACCCACCGGTCGTACGGTAGAGGAAAAGGGACCTTCTTGCAGTGTACGCCGTGGATCCAGTTCTTTTTCCCTTCCACTCGAACAGCTGATCTTGTTGAGAGAAGGACGAGGTAGGGGCCGGTCCAACGGGGCTGGTCATTCTTTGTCCGCTGGAAGTTCTTGACCAATACCCATGATCCAGGATCGATAAGATGTCTTGGAGCTTCAGAGACCTGAGGCAGAGTATCGTGAACCTGTTGGTGTAGAACACGCAATTTAGCCGTCAATTCATACAAATAATCAAGCAGTACAGGGTGTTCGATCTCACTGAATTTTGTTGGTCTTGGCACTCCCCATATGTTGGCCGGGCGGCCGAACACAATTTCATAGGGACTAAGTCCCACTCGCGAATGCACAGTCATTCTTGTTGATAGGAGTGCTAAAGGCAGAGCGTCAGGCCATTTAAGACCAGAGCTCGCTTGTATCTTTGCCAACATCAGTTTTAGCGTGCCATTATAGCACTCTACTAGTCCAGCTGATTGGGGGTGATTTGCAGCGTGGAATTTTTGCTGGATACATAGCCCTTCACATACTTTTTTCATCACTCGACCCACAAATTCACTCCCATTATCACTCCAGACCATTCTCGGCATTCCAAACCTAGGGAAGAATTCTTTGACAAGGGCTTTAGCTGTGGATAAGGCAGTGTTGTCTTTTAAGGGATATGCTTCTACCCATCTTGAAAAAGCACAAACAACAACAAGTACGTATTTCAGATTGTTGCACCTTTCCATGTGGATGAAATCTAGCTGCAAAACCTCGAACGGATACGTTGGAGGTGCAAAATGACCAGCTGGAGTTGGGGTTCCCCTACCAGGATTGTATTTCAGACACACCATGCAATTCTTGACCACATTCTCTGCACATTTAGGAATTCCAGCATTTTGCCATACTGAAGCCAACAACTTACAAATCCCTTTCACACTGATATGGTCCATTCCATGAGCCATTGTCACCACTGCAAGCACATACGCATTGGGTAACAACCATCGCTGATGTTCTGACAAGTCAACCCAACAACCATTTTCATCCAATTTACCCGTACTTTCTTTCCACACACTCAACTCTTTCTCTGAAGCTTCAGCTTGAATAGACTTCACACCCTCTATCGTATCTTCACATATTCCAATGTCACCAACCCATCTTGCGGGGCCTGCAACATACATTCGATTCATCACATCTTTTGCTGTTTCTTTTGCGATTTCGTCAGCAAATGCATTGCCACGACCGACATCATCAGTAACCTTCTTGTGTGCACTGCATTTCACAATCGCAACTTGTAATGGCAAGGTCAGTGACTCAAGAAGCTCATTCACCAACTGACCATGCTGAATTTTAGTTCCATGCGAAGTCAGGAACCCACGTTCTTTCCACAATCGTCCAAAACTATGGGCCACACCAAACGCATACTGGCTGTCGGTATATATGGTCACTTTCATTCCTTTCGATAATGCACACGCTTTTGTAAGTGCAATCAGCTCTGCTGCTTGAGCTGAATTATGTGGTATACGTGCAGCTTCAACAATCGTATGCAAAGTTGTGACAGCATATGCTGCAGTCGTATCACCATTCGGGAGCTTGAAGCATGAACCATCCACCCATAAGGTACCATCACACTTTACAAGAGGAGTATCTTTAAGATCTACTCTTCCTTTCGTTTCTTCTTCTGTCCTAAGAAAACAATCATGTTGTTCAACATCATCTGTTTCTACTGAAATTGGCAATAACGTGGCAGGATTCAACGTATTGCACCTCTTTATGTGCACATGACTCGCTAACAGTGTCAACTCGTAACCTGACAATCGAGCACTAGTTAAATGCTGTATCTTGGTCCTGTTTAACAACGTGTCCACTGCATGTGGAACCATCACAATCAACATATTATTCATCACTAACCCAGCAGACTGTCGAATAGAAACAGCTGCTGCAGCTGTGGCTCTCAAGCAACTCAGCAATGCTTTATCTACCGGATCCAAAGTCGACGAAAAATATGCGCATGGGCGCTGCTTGTCTCCAAAAGACTGTGTCAGCACTGACAATGCACAACCCTCTCTCTCATGGACATACAGTGTAAAGGGCTTACTGTAGTCGGGAGTACCCAACACAGGAGCCGAACACAATGCATAACGCAATTCAGAAAAACTTTTCTGACAATCTTCAGACCACGGAACGGGATTCGGTTTATCTTTATAGGTCAATGCTACCAAAGGTTTGGCCAGCAAAGAAAAATTCGGTATCCATTGTCTGCAGTATGATGTAATGCCCAAGAAAGCACGTACTTCTCTCTGTGTCCTTGGCACACTCAGTTTTGCAATTGCCTGAATTCTTTCTGAGGTCAGTTTCCTTCCCTCCTTCGATAAGAGATGACCTAGGTAGGTCACTTCTTGTCGACAATATTGCAGTTTTGAAAGGGACACTTTGTGATGTAAATCAGACAAATGACGCAACAACAACAAGGTGGCTTCTTTACAAATCTCTTCAGTATCTGTAGCGACTTGCAAATCATCAATGTACTGAATAAGGGTAGCGCCGTCAGGTAAAACAATTGCATCAAGCTGTGTTTTTAAAGCCTGACTACATATTGATGGACTTTCACAGTAGCCTTGAGGAGCGCGTTTGAAGCGGAAACTTCGGCCTCCTAAACTGAATCCAAAAATATCGCCTGCTCTCCTCTGCAATCGGGATGCTGAAGAAAGCATTCTTTAAGTCAATCACCGAGAACCAGGTGGCGGAAGCTGGAATCATAGTCAATATGGCAGTGATATCAGGAACAACTGGAAACTGTGGCACAACTATTTTATTTACCTCTCTAAGATCAATCACGAGCATGTAAACAGGTGGCTTAGAGGGGTCAGTACGTTTCAAAACAGGCAGAACAGGACTATTACAAACGTTGCCTCTTGTCTCTTCAATTACATCTTTTTCAATTAAATCATAAATGATCGCTAGCAACGCCTTTTCACCTTCACTAGAGATCTTGTATTGTTGAATGCGTGGTAATTTAACATTGGCTTTCAATGTCACAACATAAGGCGGTATTTCCAACAGACCCACGTCATTAGGACCAGTAGCCCAAATGATATCAGGAAGAAACGACAATTCAGTCGGAAGTTTATCCTTCGACAAATACATTGGAGAGACCATTTTCCTACCCAGTGTAAGTTGTACTCCCGAAGGAGAACAATATAATTTCGCATACAATCTTTTCAACAAATCCAATCCTAATAAGTTTTCACCACAACCTGTCGTCAGAATAAGGGGTGCTTCCAATTCACAAGGTCCAACAGAAAGGGACATAGAACTAGAAATCGGGTTCCTAAAAGGGGCGCCAGAAAAACCTACTGAAACATTCATCTCACCAGACAAAGGTGCGCCAGGGAGCTTTGAGTGCATAATAGAACTCTTTGTAGCACCAGTATCCAACAGAAAAGGCTCCGACACACCTGATGTAATCACCTTAACATAAGGTCCATTCTGATCTACTGGAACTAAAAAAACTCCCTCTCTTCTTCTATGGGTGTCCTAGCAATTATTACCTTCCAAGTTCTCATCTTCTCCATAGTAGTCGTCAGCATAGTACTGAGCCGTCCTACCAGACGCGTTATGTTGCTGGTCAAAACTATTCATTGAGTTTTGAGACGGAAAGGAACGCGTGTTCTGGGGAAAACTTCCACGTCCTCTACCTCTAGGAGCTTGTTGAACACCTCGACCTCTTGCGCCAGAAGCACCATTCGTACGCTGTAACAAAATAGGACAACTATACTTGAAATGACCCTCTTCTTTACAATATGAAGACTGATTGGGACCTACAGGAACACGTGGTTGAGAAAACTCGAACCTTTGCGAGTTTCTCTGGAACTGTTGAGGTTGCTGATAGCTACTCTAACCACCACGTGGCGGATACGCCTGTTGTAAAAGAACCTTCGTCTTTAATTCTTTAGTTTTCTTGTCTGCTCTATCCTTCTCATCTTTATCCCTATTTTCGTAGTACTGTGCAGTAGCCAATATTTGTGCTGAAGAGGAAACGGCCCAAGAACTCTCTGAATCCTTCAATTTCTTACACAGCTCGGCAAGCAAATTGTGCACAAACTTGTCGACGAACAACCGTTGACCACCTTCTGTACTCATATCTTGACCACTGTGGTCGATAAACGTTTCCTCAAACCTGGTGAAGAAATCAGACACTGTTTCATCTTTCTTCTGCTTACATGCAGACAATTTATCCCAATTCACACGCATTGCATGCATTAAAGTCTTCATGTAAGTAATGATCCTAGCAGGCAGGTCTGCTACCAAAGGCTCAGGCTTGGCACCACCAACTTGTCTATCATTAGCAGCACTAATATTAGCCCATGAGTCACCTAACTCTTGTGCATGATCTGTATGGCGAATCAATCCCCACAAAGGCTGTGGAACAACATTCCCAAATAACATGTCTATGTCGGCTAAATTCATAATACATGAGTCTGCAGTCTGTGATAATTCCTTATAATACCCTGCAGGGTTTTTACGGGGATCAGGCAAAGTCTGCTTAAGGGCTAAAACTTCAGCTCGCTTCCACTGAACATGTACCCAAACACGCTGAAAATGAGCTGGGACAGCATCAATTTGATTAGCAACATCAGCCTCAACAGCGTCCTTCCATACCGGAGGGACTTCTCTCAATGGGTACTGTTGCACCTTTTTTTTAACAGAGGAGTCATGTTGGAACAATGACTGAGAAGGATCCTTATTCCTAAAGGACAACAACGTCGCAACTGCTGTCTCAACATCGGGACCCACAATCGTGCCCTTTGCAAACTCAAACCGTACACGGCACAAATCAGGCGGATTTGTTTCCAAATCATTATCTTCCAATTCCTCACAAAGGAAAGCACACATTTTCTCAAAAACGTATCTTTGTTTTGGTGCTTCCCATTGACGGAAGACATCCATAACAGACTCTACATCGTATCTTAAAGGGTAAACAACCCATTTACGTGCCATACAGTCAAACATTTCTCTCTCTTGAGAATTAGGCAGTTGACTACGCGACTGCTTACGCTCCGAATCTGGGATCACACCAGACGACCCAAAGAGAGGAAATATAAGGCTGGCAACAGTATCTGTCATTCTCTGTCGGACAGAAGGAGAAGTTGATGAAAGAACAGGAGGAAAAACAGAGGGAGGCAAGGCAGACGCAGAAGCAGACGCAGAGGCAGTATCAGGAAGAACACCAGAAGAGGCAGTCGATGTAGTACATAAAGTCGTAGGAGGTACAGATGGAGCAGGTAGCAAAGTCGGCGGCCCTTGAAGGGGCTGCGCCATAGTAGTAGGAGCCAACTGAAAAGGAGCTGGCGGCTGTGGAAGAACCTGAGGCACAATAACCGGAGGTTGCACAGCTAAAGGTTGCGGAGGTGCTGTAGCATTCTGCGCATAAGGGGGTGGCGACCTCAACAAGTGCGACATTAAAGGATCTTTCTTAAGTTCTTTTGCTGCATCTTGCTGAAGAAGCGGAAGAACTGGATAACATTTATCGGTCACCAATTTACGTTGCCTGTGCAACTGCTCATTCATCTGTTCTTCTTCATCATCTCTAAACTGCATAGCAGCTTGCATTATCGAGATACCCTCTTCCCTCTTATTTCTCTTTGCTAATTTAATTTCCTTCTGTTTGGCTTCCTTACGCCATAGGCGGAAAGAGTCAAACATCGCCGGACGGGCTTTCTTCTTAAAAAGTTTAACCTCCAGATTATTCAGAATCTCTGTGTCAAAACTACCATATTGGGGCCATTTTAAAACTCCATCTTTCCTGGTGTATCGGATCCATACTTCATTATATGTGAGGGGGCCTATGCCATGTTTCACATATAGTTCATAGGTTGGAGTTCCAATCGGAGGAACCGGACACGAGTCCTCCAATCGGGAATCCCTATTATAACCAAGACAAAACAAATTTCCATATTTGCTAAGACCAGGCATCTTCGCTCTCTAGTCTAGCTTCAAACTTCAAAGGATTATCGAATACGATAGTCTCGTGAATACACGAATCCCTCGGCTTTGGTACTTGCAAGTTCCAAATCAAAGATCCCAAGGGGATACCAAACTAAGAACCAAACTAAGGACTGGGAGACGCTCCACTTATACTTAACTGAGGTATCGATGATGTCACCAGAAGACTCGTTTATCGTTTCGCTCTACCAAATCATCAAGGGTCCAAAACAGGGCGATAGTCAGGGCAGCAGTCCTTCGTAGCCGTCGGGAAGCGGGGAACCTCGCAACAAAGACTTTCAGACCACGTCGACATACAGGGGTCGATGAAGTGGCGGCCTTCCTCCAGAATTTTCACACGAAGCTCCTCACAAACCTCTGGCTTGGACTGGTACCGCTGAAATCGCCCCACGTTGGGCGCCAACTGAAGTACTGGGTTTTTCAGAACCCAGTGGTGCCAGGGAACACACCCTAAGACTTCGAGTCCTTCCTGTTTCAGACTACAGAAACACAGAGTCTTCTTGGTGAAGTCAAAGATCTTGTTTATTGGCTGCAGCCAGTAACAGGTATCCTAGAAGTACAACACAGTGTATATTCTCAGGAGACTGCTGCCTTTGCAAAGCTAACCTTCTCTTTTATACAAAATATTATGCTTTAGGCAAACATTCCTTATTTTACAGTTGACCATTCACATATTTTCACTACAAAGAAATAGCAGGTTTATGATGACAAGCCCATATTTCAGTTTGTCCAGCCCTCAATCAATTACCCGGCAAGGCTTAGTACTTTCATCAGATATCGACGGACCCCCAATATAAACGGGCACCTCCTCCTTGTAAAGCAAGTCATAAAGAAAGAAACAGGGAAAGGTGTGTGTAAGATTAGGCATGGTTTGTGTGTGATGAAAGGTTTATGATGTGTTGTGCCTTGATACTAATCTCATTCGGCCACTGGAAAAGAAACTGGCCGAACAGGTTTGGCTTCAGGCAGTGGAGTCAGCTTGCCCAGGTCACAGAGGAGTCAGCAAAGATGTACGTGTCCTTCAGACTCGTTTTCAGCATTAGACATTGGCCTATGTGAAGGCAATCATAAAATGGCTGTCGTTTAAATAGAACACGAGGGTTCAGGACGGAAACTCTGATATTCGGGTGATTTCGTTACCCGAATATGAATACAATGCTTGTGCATACTATTCTAATCATTCCCGGTCTGCTGATACCAAAATCGTTGTGATACGACGACGTTTATAACACGGGTCCAGAATTTTCAGTACCACAAAGCTGAAGCCGAAAGGCCCTGCACTTGTGAGTGTCCCCCGATATCTTCCAGGCCATGAGACACAGTTGACCTGATAAGAGAAGAGGATGCGGGGAACCCATCGGATCCAGAAGGAGCTGTGGAAACACTGGGAGCCGAAGAGGAGGGGCAATCGAGAGTTTCAGAAGGGATGGAACCCAAGGTTGACTCTTCCAAAAGGGGGTTATGAGAACCGCAGACGCTGCTTGGCGTCGTAAGCACATTGCTACTCGAGGAATCATGGCAAACGGAGGAAACGCATAATTCATCTGAGATGACCAATCCTGCAGAAACGCAACCGTCGCCAAGGCCAGAGGGTCTGGCCTCCAACTGAAAAATTTGGGAATCTGAAAGTTGAGGCGAGACGCAAACAGATCCACCTGGCAAGGTCCCAAAAGCCCCATGACCTTCTGAAAAACAGAAGGTAGAAGTTTCCAGTCGCTGGCATCCCTCAGGAAATGAGAGTTCCAATCTGCCACTAGGTTGTCTTTGCCAGAGAGGAATTCCGCTATCACCATGATCTTCTGATCTAAACAAAGATGTCAGAATTCCCTGGCAATATTAGCCAGTAGGCGAGACCTCGTTCTCCCCAGACAGTTGAAATACCGGACTGCGGACACTTTGTCCATCTTCAGAAGGATACAACAATGGCTCCTGAGGGGGGGCAGAGATCTGATGGCAAAAGAACCCTCTAAGAGTTCTAGACAATTGATGTGGAGATGCAATTCCTCTGAGGACCACCTCCCCCCTGTCGAAAACAGAACGCATCTCGCTCCCCAGCCCCAACGACTGGCATCTGATTCGATCACCACCTCGGGAATGTCCCCAAAAATGGCCCTGCCGTTCCACGCCTTCATGTGAGAGAGCCACCACTGAAGCTCCTCTTGGGCTTCTAGAGATATAGGAACCAGGTGATCATAAGAGAAACCCCTTTGAAGGAAATGGATCTTCAATCTCTGCAGGGCTCTGTAATGTAGAGGACCCGGAAAAAACACTTGGCTAGAGGAGGCCAATAGGCCCACAATCCGAGATAGGGACCTCAAAGAAACCATCTGTTTCGATAACGCCAGCTTCAACTCCCTCTTGATCGATTTCATTTTCTGAGGAGGAAGAAGCAACAGGGCTTGAACCAAATCCACTTGGAACCCCAGGAACTCCAATCGTTGGGATGGGATCATGCAGGATTTCTTGTGATTGATCACAAACCCCAGATCCTGAAGAAGAGAAATCGCCCAAAACAGGTGGGTCAGTAAGAGCGATTGATCTTGAGCCATGATAATCATGTCGTCTAGATAGATAATCAATTGAATGCCCCGTTCGCGAATGTTTTCCACTACTGGTTTCAGGAGTTTAATGAACACCCATGGAGCTGAGGACAGGCTGAAGGGAGAGTCAGGTACTCGTACCAACTGTCTTTCCACCGAAATTGAAGAAATCGTCAGTGCGAAAGCGCTATGGGAACTGATAAGTAAGCGTCTTTCAGATCTAGACGGACCATCCAATCTCCTTTTTGAAGAAGATCTCGTAACACATGGATGCCTTCCATCTTGAAATGGCGATAAACCACAAATGGGTTGAAATGCCTTAAGTTGAGCACTAGTCTCTGACCACCTGCCTTCTTTTGCACCAGAAAAACGTTGCTGCAGAAACCCTGTGGAGGATGGGTGGTTAAGGCAATGGCCTTCTTTGTTAACAATTCCTGAATTTCGCCTCCTATAAAGGATTTGTCTAGTTGGGAAAAAAGGATAGGAAGAGGCGATGCATGTTGCTGAGGGACTGAAAGCAGCTCTATGGAATAACCTCGAAACGTATCTAAAACCTATGCGTCTGAGGAAATGGAAGTCCATTTTTGAAAGAAGAATTTTAGTCTGCCTCTTAAGGAGATAGAAGGAAGAGGAAGATTCATTACCTGCGGGGGCGTTATCGATGGCTCTGTAACCTCTGTTCGCACCTCGATTGTTGCGGTTGTGCACTCCTCTATATCTGGAGAGGTAGAAACCTGCTTGGGCAGGATCTTGGGTATAACCCCTGCGTCTTGAATAAGTACCTGTGGCAGGACCTTGCTGAAAGCCCCGGCCGGTCGAGCGTCCTCGAAATCGACCACCCCGTCTAAAAAGTGGGTTAAACATTCTTTTAAGGGAAGACTGGGATTTATCCAATGAGGTGAAAGTGTTAACAAATTTAGCAATGTCTTGTCCCTCTGCTAGAGGGCCCGCTTTAGCCGAAGCCAAGTCTGCCAACTGAGGGTCAATACGCAGTAGAACAGATTTTCTACGCTCAGACGCTAAGGTGAAATTTGCATTACCAAGGAAACATATTGCACGTTGGGTCCACCCAGCCAGCACCTCCAGATGGATGGCCGCCCCGGTCTCCTGAGCTTGAAGGGCCAATTGGAGAATTTTTGCCAGAGGCCCAGATATGTCCAGCAATTTATCCTGACAAGCCTTGAGGGCTCTGTCAATTCCTTTCTTTGGATCCTTGTTGTATTTTTTTTAGGAATGTGACCATAGTGTTTTCAATCTCCGGAGTGAGTGCCGTTTTATGAGGTAAATCTGGCCAAGGACACTCCGATCTCAATCTCGATCTGACCTCTTTCTCAAACCCCTTACGAATATGCAGATGCATATAATCCGCTACGGCTGGGGCAGGGGCCCAGTCTGACGATTTAGGATGAATAATATCAGACGGCTCAAAAGAAAAAGGAGAGGCGGAGAAGGAAGAAGAAAGCTTACGCTTCTTAGTGCATTTCTTAGGAGGAGCTGAATCCGGAGAGGAAACAGAATCAGAATCAGAGACAGTTGTAGGCAGAGTAATAGGCGTAGAAGGGTCTGAAGCATAAGTGTGCTCCGACGTAGAAGTAAAAGGAATATTGGCCGATTTACTCCTATGAGGCCACTGTTGGTCAGTAGAAGGGTCAGTCAGAGATGAAGTATCTCCAGAAGGAAGAGAAGAAGAAGGGGCAGCTAGATCATCAATTTGTTTGGATAAGGGTACCAGAGCCGATTAAATAGCTTTATCTAATGACTTCTGAATGGAAGAATCAATAACCTGTTGAAAACAGGGGTCAAAATAGTAATCTTCGTCTTCATAAGGACCATACATCTCCAGGCCCTGGCCATAACACTCTTCATCAGACATAATAATGCCGTTGTCAAAACCTCCAAAATGGAAATGCTCACAGATGCACAGGTCAAGGGCGTCAGAAGGCTCAGCAAGTCAAATATATCAGGAAAGTGCTTAAATGATTATTATTGCTGTACTAGGAGACGAGTGCCTGCACAGAGCAACAAAAGCTAATGCTTGCAAAAAGAGGCACTGTAAGGTTAATCTTATAGAAATATCACTGCCCCTGTTAGCAGACCGCGTCCGGCGTCCGTAGTCCAACGAGAGAGGGAAGTTGACCTACGTTACTTCCCTCCCTCGTGGGATGTAAAACCATGTGAATAGCCCAATTGGGCTATACACGTGCGTCTCCCAGCGGGTCAGTAGAGCGCCCCAGAAGTCAGGCAAGCCCTGTCTGACCATCCGGACGCATCAATTTCCGGAAATGAGAAAAGGGCATGCCCACGCACCAAAAATAAACACAGCTACAGCGGCGCGTCTCCCAACGCGAGTGCCACGTGACCCGGAAGTCAGGCAAGCCCTGCCTGACAATCCGGACGCGGCAACTCCAGGAAGGGAGGTGCATCCACGCACCGATAAGCACAAAGCCACCACGCGGTAAAGGAAAACCGCGGTGCGGCAAAAACCAACATAAAACTTCCCAAAAGCCCCAGGGGGCCGCCAAGCAAGTCACCGCCGAGCGCGTTGGCAATCTACATAAAAGTACAGAGAACGCGCATAAACAGAGCGTGAGAAAGATACAAAATAAAAGAAATAAATGAAATACGGGCTCAACACGCACCCTAGCGCGCTAGAAGGAGCAAAGCGCCACTATAATACAGCAATAAAAGTCTTCAAATAACTCAATATAGAACATTATAAAATAGCATAAATAGGGAGGCACTTAACTGACTGCGACGCAGCAGGGAAAGAGGACGTCATTTAGTGCCTCCCCTCTTTATAGACCACATTGGTCTACTATTGGTGGTTATGGGAGGCGGGGTTCAAATCCTCATTATGGTACTGTTTTTTCATTGGCTGCTGTATTTAAGTAGTAAAGAATTGAGAAGCATAATCAGAGTCTCGGTCCTGACACAGAATCAACTGACAGGCAGCTCCTGTTGGAGGTATATGTTTTACTGAGAAAGTCAGACTTCATTTTCATATGGCTGAGAAAGGTAGTGTGAATTTACAGAAAATATGCTCTCATTTTAGCTTCTGGAGCACCTTCCATAACCTCTGTAGGGAAAATCATGAATTCTCTCTCAAACATAATTCATTAAATACCAGCATGGTACAATCACCTTAGAAAAACCACAATTCCTAAAATTAGCATGGTACCATCATCATTATATGATTTATATTGTAACTAAAATTTGCTATCACACTTTATATGTTCTCCTTTTTGTGATCCTCAAAACCCGCTATTCACTACAATGGGGTGATATCTTGTATATTGCCCCAAGATGGCTGCCATCACTTTCTGGTTAAAGTGCTAACATGCAATCAGATCGCACTATGAGATCTATGCTTAGGTTCTGCCCAGACATACAACTTTCTTTTCCCTTTAATATCTCAATAAGGACTGAAGGAATTTACACAAAATACAAAAAATCACAATCTGTGAAACAAAATCTAGCTTTCTGCAAAATTTGGTGTAATCGCGTCCAGCGGTTCGGACTGTAGTCGTGTTCAAAACTCCTAAGGAAATTAACATAGGAAATGCACTCTTTTTGACTCCCCCTTTTTCTCAGCCCCCACTTGACAGTTTACCTCAAAACATTTCATGTGTAATAAGAATCACCGGCACACTTTTTTTGGAAAACTTTGTGAAGATTCTTCAAACATTGGCAAAGATGGTCCTAACTATAATTGCCTATTGGCTAGTCCGCCAGTAGCTAATATCTCTTATATATATATATATATATATATATATATATATATATATATATATATATATATATATATATATATATACACACACAGACTATAACAAGCCTATAAAGTAAACAGATATAACATTATAATAAACAATGCAAGATTTCCCTATGAATAGTACACTAAAGCACTTAAGTAATATTCTACTCCAGAATTCAATATTTAGACATTTTAAACTTTGATATTATTGTATACAATAGAAAACAACATACTGATCAACGATAATACGTACCTTGATATTATGATAATCTCAATATTCTGTCTTCGATATTTAATACCACTGAAATTCTAACTTCGATATTATAGGTGTACACCATGCCAGTAGTGGACATGTGGAACCTGCACTTAAGCCATGATACTCTTAGTTTGCTGGATTTCTCATTGTTGGCTCTTCCTCAGGTCCAGACACAAGACATTGATTGAGGTCTTTGATGATAGGGTTTGCGTTCATAGCACATAACCTCCTTCGGCCCTCAGATTTGATACTTGCTTCTGGTGATTGTGCTTATGATCTTTTAGTGTTCTGTAAATCTAGGCACTTAGGGCCTCATTAAGAGCTTGGCGGTCCCACCACGTGTAAGCGCGTCTGACCTTATTGGTTGTTTGATCATTTATTCATAAGGGGACGCCTTAGAGGTTCGATGGACCTTTCGACTCACTCTAAGAGTGATCCAAGGTGGGCACAAATCTGCTCATGACCTAACTGACAACAACACAATTTGGGTCAACAATTCATTATCAGATAACTTTGAGTCAGAAAATTTTACACAGCATGACCCATATGGCCATGAAAACCCACACCTTTTGGTAAAGTTAGAAAGTTTATTTCCCTAGCCTAACAGTGCTAATGTCACATAAAATAATCTCAAGACCAAATGATATGCATATACAAACAAGACAGGCTGGCCAAAGCTGCGAAAGATTCTCAATCTCACCAAAGCATTTATCATTAAACATTCAAGAGTTACCGTACAAATCAATAACAACAATAACTGGACAGTAGAAATTGCATACATCTAGATTCAACAGATGAAAAAAACCAATCTTTTATTAATAACATTTGTTGAACAAGGACACTCTAACTAACCCTCTAATTCGATTGGCATGTTTGGGATTCATGCAAAAAGAATTTAGACAAAAGTTCATTTGGAAAGTATCTACCTAAGGCTTTGCCAAAATAGCGGTTGGTACCTAAAAGAAAAGAACAAAAATCTATGACAAAGACAATTTGCATGTTGTTATACCTCTCCTGAATGGATCAGCAAGCTGTGATTTCTTCGTCAGTTGGACATCCGTTTGGTCAGCGTTGGCAAGGGACAATAAAGGGGATTGGCTCAGCCACAGCTGGGCTCTAAGTTAACTGAACCAATTTAGAAAGGGCATCAAGCTAAGGAAACAGCATCAACAACATTAACACAATTACTCTATGATGCTAAAGCTATGAGGAAAAGGAGATCAGGAACTGCGTTCCTCCCCGAATGGGACTGGAAAAAAACTAGAATGAATGTTTCTGCTAAGTGTAATCTGGATAACTGAAAAATACATAAAGCATTTTCTCACGTCATCATTGGTTAGAATATTGTGTGTTCACAGCAAAACCAATAAGCATTAATTCCAAAATCTATTATATAGTTACACAGTCTTTCACATGTCGATGACTGGCTCCCCTTCTCCCTTTTCCATCACCAGTTTCGTAAGGTAACTATTGTTGCAAAACATAACTCCAGTCAGTGAAGCCTTTGTCATGTCCTGGGAACATCTGCTTCTCATGCATCAAGGATACAAATGTATCCGTAGGTAGCACACTACATTACAGTAGCCAGTTCTCACAAGAAAGTTTAAGACATCGACTAGCTTAACATTGCAATGTTACAAATCTGTGTGGTCAGCTCTGTGTGAAAAAAGTGTGAACAATAAATAGGTGTTAATACTCTGCTTTTACTAAAACATTTACTAACATCTATTTATGAAGCTTAGCATTAGGCCTTATTGACTAGGCCCACAATTACTCCATGCCCATTAAAATTAAACAAGTACACTTTGATAATACATTAATATGATTTGTTGATACATTTAATTCTACATGTGCTTATAAATTCTAAACAGTTAATATAAATTATTTATTATTGTCGTACATGCAACAGTGGCCACTCAAGTGGCCACATGTATCAAAAACACTTGATTTCTCTATGTTAGCATAGTTCATGTAAATTCTTAGCTACTAATCAATGCAAATGTATTAGTAATTGGTTCAGCTTTCACAATCCCTCCTCTAATGACTAAATGTGTCTTCACACCTTACATCACATAGCAAAAAATTTTTAATCTAAAATTTTGTTTCATGATAATGTTTGACACTTCTTTTCTTTCTCCAGTTTTCATTGAAATATCTACTCTTCATCATTTCTAATTTAATTTCTTCCCTCCTCTCATCATTTCTATGCGCTCCCCATAAGTCAATGATACAAATTATAATAATCAATATTTCCTGCAATATTTTCATAATTATACCTTTCCCTAGATTGACCAACCAATTTCCCACAGAAGCAAAACCTTTGCTAACTTTCCAAACTCCAGATTATTTCAGAACATTTAGACCAGAGTTAACATTAGTCAGATTGTTAATAAAGCTTTTCATTTTACTACTATTATCAGGTATGTCAGAACAACAATGTTGCGATTTCAGCATTTTACAGACTCTTCCCTCCTTTCCTAAAAGGATGTCTAACGCAAGGCGGTTCTGAAGAGTCATAGAACATACAGCAGCCATTTCAGTGTCCATTAAGACTATGGCCCTTATTATGAACACGGCAGTAAACACCGCATCGCCGGCGGTGGCGGTAACAACAGCCAATAGACGAGCAGTCCGTACCTCCAAATAATGAACCAACTAAAACACAGGCATCCTGAAAACCACTCACCACCAGCAGAGGAGTGCCGACAACGACGGCAGAGGCCGCCCTCAGGCCGACGGAAAGGCCCTACCCGCTCATCAAATAATGAACCACTAGACCACCGTCAGTTCCGGGGGGAGAACCACTGCCATGCAAAGCCAGGCGGAACTAACCAAATATAAGTAAACACTCACCGGAGGCTTACACAACATGCTGAAGCAGACATGGATAGAGAGCTGCAGATCATGCCAGCCCTGCTCCTTGCCATATACCTCCACGATCGAGACCGCCGACGAAGACGACGATGGTAAGTACCACAACCTACTAAACAAGGGAAGAAAGGGCACAGTTACATACCCACTCACCCACTCCACTGGGAACAGTCAAGGAGGCGGACGGGGTGGACACCCCTGGGGGAAGTGGATGTTGTTGTGTGTGCATGTGTATGTTGGCTGTGTGTATGCTTGTGGTGGGAGGTGTGGTGCTTGTGTTTTGAAGTGTGCTTCTTGTGTGTTGAGGTGTGTGCCTGAGTGTCAGAAGGTGTGCTTTGGACGGGTGAAGGGAGTGGGGTGCTGGAAGGGGTAGAAGAGGTTGGAGGGGGGACGGAATGACCAGGGCCACTGGCTGCCGTCCAAGAGGAGGCCAGAGCCCAAAAAGATCTCTGTAGGCCAGACACGGCACCGTGAATGCCATCCAGATAGACATTGGTCTGCTGCATCTTTGATGCTAGCCCCTGGATGGCATTGACGATGGTTGTCTGTCCTACAGAGATGGTTCTCAGGAGGTCAATAGCCTCCTCCGTGAGGGCAGCAGGGCTGACTGGGGCAGGGGAGGAGGTGCCTGGGGCGAAGGTGACGCCCACCCTTCTGGGTGAGTGGGCACATGCAACTCAGTGGGGAGCAAATGGGAGGGCGGTGATGGTATGGGGGTGGCAGAAGATGACACAATAGGGGTGGGCCCACTAGGGTCCGCCACAGCCAGGGAGCTCCCATCGGAGGAGGTATAGGAGTCACTACCTCCAGTGGTAGTTGCCTCCCCCGTGGTACTCCCCTCGCCCTCCAACCCACTGGTCCCCTTGGCGTCGGATGACTCTGCCTCTGAGGCTCTGTGGGCCGATGCATCACCACTCGCCGGTGCCTCAGCTCCCTCGCCAGATGATGCTGATGTACCCAGACAACACAAGAGAACAGGGATTGGATGAAAAAACAGGAGAGATTTTGTAAATAGCTGAATGGAGGTACAATAGTGGTTCACATATACACCCACCCAGACAACCCTCCAACAGGCAGCACCTACCGCTATACCCATGGCTATGCCCCTGACTAGTGGCCAGATCCTTGCTCTACAGCCATTCCCCAAATAACTTAAGGACCTGATGTGTAGTAGACCTGACCAAAACACCCCTACTCCCCACGGGGGCCATGATGTAGATGGACATCAGTCATAGTCCCTGCAACTAGGCAGCATAAATCCGAATGCACACACACACACACTTCCATTAAGGGTAAAAAATATGGTATGTGTACTCACCCCCTTGTGACTGCTGTGCAGCCTTCAAGCGCCCATCCAGGTCTGGTTACGCCACCATCAGGATGCGTTGCATAAGAGGGGTCAGTGCCCGGCGGGCACCCCTTCCCCGTTGGGAGGACTTTCCTAGCGGGCCTCACAGATCTTTTGTGCCGAGCGCCTCAGGTCCTCCCATCTCTTCCGGCAGTGGGTGCTCTGCCGGTTGTAGACCCCCAGGGTCCGCACCCCCTTGGTGATGGCATGCCAAAGCCCCCTCTTCTGGTGGGCGCCTACCTATAAGGAACACACAGAAATGTAATACAGAGGTCAGACACTGGCCAATCATTTACAGCTAGCTATACATCCACTATGGGATGAACAGTTCAGTGTCGGAGGTGCACACATGTATGCAGCCAACACCAACCACTACACAAATCCATGGCCCCCAATCCTCCTACTCACCTGTACATCTGGCCGTCCGTAGAGCTTGGAGTACAGGGGCAGGACCCCGTCCACGAGCCTCTCCAATTCCCCTTGGGTGAAGGCTGGGGCCCTTTCCCCTGCAACACGTGCAACTTCCATGACCAGAGGCAGGACACAGCAGTACATTAAGTGGAGTACCTGCTTGCACGACATCAGGGAGTCAAGCGAAGTTGGGGTGATGAGTTCGCGTACGCACAGCGGCGATGGGAACCGTCACTGCTGGCGGCGATCATGATATGCTAGGATTCCCCTTTGACATCCATGTTAACCAATGAATTTGCACATGGTGGTAAACACCGCCTTATGCTGTTACGTCAACCGCTAGCAGTATGAGGTCACTTCTACAACCACAGTTCTGGATTACAGGAGGCAAACATTTTGGCAAAAACTACGCATTTGTAAAACTTTCATCTGCACAATGCAGGCCCTATTGTTCCCCAAACACCCATAGGCATGTGACAATTAACATTATCTCACCTGACCAGCCCCGATCTATTATTGTGGTCATGTTGCTGTTATGTCACACACACTATGCATTAGTGTCGACAACAATCATGCCAGCAGTGCTGAATGAATTACAATGTGTGCAGATGTATGTGTGTTCCTCACACGTGTTTTCAACTCCTCCTAGGTACAGAACCTTGTAGCGAGGAAGAGCCCCATCGGTGTACAGACCACTTATTGATTTGCGGACCATGGTGGAGCGTCACATCATTATCAATTACAGACTCAATTGTGCAACTATTCTTGAACTTTGTGCATTACTGGATCCTGCACTGACACCGGCAAATCGTAATCAGCATGCCATCCCTAATGAAGTGCAGGTGCTGTCTGCAAACTATTTCCCTGGCCACGGGCTCATTTCAAGTGGCAGTGGGCATGGGTGCAGATTTTTCACAGACAATGTTTAGTATTATACTGTCAAGATTCCTGAATGCATTTGAACGACACCTGCAGTGCTATGTGAGGTTTCCCCAAAGTGCTGACATGCCTGCCATCAAATCGAACTTCTATGCCTTTGCCAACATACCCCATGTGATAGGTGCCATCGATGGCACCCACATAGCTATCATCCTCCCAAGAGTCAGTGAACAGGTGTACAGAAACAGGCAACAACATTCAATTGGTGTGTATTGCAGACCTGTACATCACACATGTAAATGCCATGTTCCCTGGTTCAGTCCATGATTCATTTGTGCTGAGGAACAGTAGTGTGCCACACAAGATG
This sequence comes from Pleurodeles waltl, assembly GCF_031143425.1. NCBI lineage: Eukaryota > Metazoa > Chordata > Amphibia > Caudata > Salamandridae > Pleurodeles > Pleurodeles waltl. The sequence goes on from NC_090451.1 coordinate 579,025,914, forward strand.
GACCAACTACAAGAGGACAGAGGGTGGATCATAGGTAGGTGTTTCTGTCACTTATTGTCACATAGCAGACAGCCAGGCTGTCTTCCTCTGAGGCTTGTCAATGAAAGTTCTGTTTTGCACCTTTTTCTAGGTGATTCTGGCTATCCCAACTTGCGTTGGCTCCTGACACCAATGAGGAATCCTGGAACAGATGCAGAGAGGAATTACAATGAGGCCCATGGACGTAATAGGAGGGTGATAGAGCGCACAATATGTCTCCTGAAGGCTAGATTTCATTCTCTACATATCTCTGGCGGTTCATTGGCCTATGGGCCTGAAAAGGTGTGTAGAATAGTGGTGGCCTGCTGCATGCTGCACAATGTGACTGTGAGAAATTCTATACCCCCCTTGGAGGAGGAGGGTGCTGTATATCCAGACCAGCTTCCTCAGAGAGGGAATGAGAGTGATGGTGATGATGAGGAAGGGGAAGATGTAAATTCCAGGACCCAACTGATACAACTCAACTTCCAGTAACTATGTGGGACAATTGGATGAGATTGGTGTCTGTGCATCATACTGTCAGTGTGCCTTGTCATCTAGGGGGGTGTTGGGTCCATATTAATTGCCACTGTGACCAGGTCTGCATAGGACAGGTTACAATTTAGTCCAATATTTCAACACATACGTCGGCACGACAACATGTAAGGCTTGTGATGCTTTTCATGCTACTCAGATACCAATAAAGGAGTTATCAACCAGTTGCATCTATACTTCACTTTGTTCAAACTTAATGACAGGGGACATTGTAACAGTTGAAAAGGTGTTTTATTTGGTGCAGGGATTAAATTGTGCAGGTTACAATGATGGGAGTGGGCTAATGGTGGTTGTCCAATATGGCAACATGGTTGCAGCATTGTTGGCAGTAGTGGTAGGTCCATCCAGGCTTACATGAGTTTGTAGTATTTGTAGCACTGTTTGGTGGTGGATTAAGTGGGACACTTGGAGGACAGTTTTTGGCAGAGTCACTTCTTAGAGGGGACCTTGTTCTTGGCAGGTGTTCCTGTGCCATATCTTGGCCTGATGGTCAGTTTGGGTGCCTGTTGTTGGCCTGTAGGAGTTGAGATGGATGTCCCCTGAGTGTCCTCAGAGGGTGGTACATGTGAAGTTGCTGCTGATGCTCTTGTTGTCTGGTCTGTATCCTGTGCTGTAGTAGGGGCTTCCTGTTCTGTGTGGGCCTCAGGCTGTGTTTGGCCAAGCTGCAGCAGCGCACCTGCTATGCTGGCCATTGTGGCATTGTGCAGTTTCCACTGTTCCATGGCCTCTTGGTGGTGTGCTTGCTGCATCCTCTGACTCTGCTCCAGGGTGGATACTATCTGGGCCAATCTTTCCTGGGTATGGTGATATGCTCCCAGGACCTCCGAAAGCACATCATGAGCTGCAGCATCTATCTTGTGGCCTCCCCACTGGACCACTGATGCCCTCCTGCTGGGCCTAGCCCCCTGTGCCTGTGTCCCCTACACAGGTCTGGTGGTACCACTAGTACTGGGGTCATCGTCTTCCTGTCTGTTAGTAGGGGGTGACTGTGGCCTCTGTACTTGTGTTCCATCAGTCTGTGGCCTGGATACACAGGTGTGTGGAGGGTTGCCCTGGGCTAATGTAATTGCATGGGTGGTAGGAGTGTCAGTGGTATCCTGGGTGGGGCTGCTGGATGGTGACAGTCCAGGACTGTGTGAGGGGCCAAGCTGATCATCAGTGTCCAGGGTTCCATCCCCATTGTCCTAGAAGGTGCCTCTGTCTCCCTGTGGGGCACTGCCACTCCTTGTCCTGTCCATCAGGGTGGCATGGGTGGTGGTGCCTGTTGTGAGGAATGGACATGTCTGTTACATTAGCATGGTCAGATGAGGTGCACTGGCCTGGGCGGGTTTGTGCAGGTTACCCACTTTGGGGCCATGCAGGATTCTTTGGTGAGGTTAGCATTGCTTTTAGCTTGGGAGGTGAAGGTGCATTGGGGGTGCTGTAGGCCATTGTGTTTCCTTTCAGGAGTGGGTGTCTGTGTACAGGGGGAGGGATGTGGGCCTGTTAGTGGGTTAGTGGGCATGGAGGGGGACTCGATTAAGTGATTGTGGCCTGGGTGGGGTAGTGGTCCTGATGGGTGTTGGAGTGGCGGGGTGGTGCATGCATTACAGGTGTGATGGATATGGGGTAATTGTAGACGACTTACCCGAGTCCATTCCTCCAGTGAGTCCAGTGAGGCCCTCAGGGTTCAGGATGGCCAGTACCTTTTCCTCCCAGTCAGTGTAGTCAGGTTGTGTTGGTGGAGGTCCTCCCCCAGTCTTCTGGACTGCAATGTGGTGCCTGGATGCCATGGTCCTGACCTTCCCCCGTAGGTAGTTCCATCTCTTGCAGATGTCGTCCCTGGTGCGTGGATGGTGTCCCACTGCATTGACCCTGTTGACTATTGTCTGCCATAGCTCCATCTTCCTGGCGATGGGTGTGTGCTACACCTGTGACCCGAATAGTTGTGGCTCGACCTTCAGGATCCCGTCCACCATGGTCCTTAGCTCCCTTTCTGTGAAGCGTGGGTGTTTGGGGGGTGCCATGGTGAGTGTTCTGAGTGGTGTCTTGTGTGGATCTAGGTGAGGGTGCTCTTGTGTGGTTGGGTGTAAGTATCGTGGATAGTGGCATTTGGTGTCTGCTTCTGGTGTTCTCTGTCTTCGTTGGCCTACTTTCGTTGCAAAGGATTGTGGGGTGTGTCTGTGAGTGTTTTGTAGTGTTGTGAATGTGTGTCAGGTATGTGGGTTTCTAACTTATCCAATGTGTGCACTTCTTACTGTTGGTTCCACTTGCCACCCGTGGCGGTCTGCACCGCCAATGGTTGTTCGGCTTCCACTAACCGCTGCAGTGATTTGTGCTTCATTATTTGATGGGCAGGGTGTTGGTGTGCTCGGCGGTGGCGGGGTGGGAGGTCCAGCATTTCCCCCGACAAGGTCCTGGCGGTGACTGGTGACAGGGTGATTTTTGTTGGATTCAGATTTATTCATCATTATATGGCGGGTTTCTGTTCACCGCCAATGGCGGCACGGCTGTGTTCATTATGAGGGCCTAAGGCTCCTGAAAAACTAGTCAGCATGTTATCCACAATAGTAGATCATTTTCGAATCTTCAAAGAATTTAGGATAACTCCCACTGAGGGGAATAATTGCTCCAAATATATCTCCAGTTCTGCCAGAATAAGATTCTCTCTTTTGTCTAGGAAGGTGTAATTCATTCAGTTTAAGTGTCTCATTTAGATATTCAAGTTGATACATCTCTGGGAACACAATTCCCAAATAACATGTGCCATACCACCCTCTTGGAAGACGGTAATAAGCATTTGGTCCACATATGTAACAAACCCCAGGAATTGCTGGGGCCAGTCTGATAGAAATTGGGTTTCTGGTTGGCTAGGGTATGCACCTAAACCAGGCAGAACCCACCCACTCTAGTTATGGCGAGGGAGCTACACACCCAAGATAACCCTTGTTCACCCCCTTGGTAGCTTGGCACAAGCAGTCGGGCCTAAACCGGAGGCAATGTGTAAAGCGCTCACACAACACACACAACACACGTGACACAATATCCCCACCACAAAGGAAACACAACACCAAGTTATATAAAAATAAACTGTCTTGTACACAGCATCATTAAACCAAACATAACCTGTCAGTAATACCCTGCTACCCAAGCAGTTGTCAGAACAATACACAGCATTAGTACTCTGCAAAAACCAGCAGTAGTCACATGAAACTTATAGGTTACTGATTATTCTGCAACATAAGCAGTAGTCAGGAGAACATTACCCACAAGAGCGCATATATCATAATAAAGGAGACACATATCATCAGAAATGCACACAGCGCAAAATGCATATAATTATAGGCCAAGACAGTGTCACAAGAAAGGCACTAAAAAGGCATGTACTTACCTTTGTATGTCCCTTCCACCAGAGCCGGTGAATGTGGTACACTGTTCACCCCAGGTGCCAAACCGGTAGTATTAGGGCCGCAATCGGGGACATCCATGTCCCAAGTGTAGCACTGTTCTGGCCGATGTGACTTTGGCAGGACTGGGGACCTCCGTCGAGGATTGCCACCCTGGCCTGCTATGTGGTGAAAGGATGCACTGGGGGAAAGGAAACGGAGGACCCTGCAGTAACAGGGGACCTCCAATGAGGTTTCCACCCCTGCCCGTGAGCCACAACCACCAAACGAGGGGCCCAGCAGGGTCGTGGGACCTCTGGCGAGGTTTTTACCCTGCCTGTGAATCACACAACGAAAGGAGGCCCAGGAGGGGCTAAGGGTCCTTTGTTGAGGTCTCCCTTCCTTCTCAGGGCTGAGGGGTCCGTAGAGGGACATCGGCAGCCCACACACCGCCAGGCTTCCACTCCATCTCCCGGGGGTGGGGTCCATGGCAAGGACAACACCTGTAACTGGTGCCTGCGAGTGCCCTGGGGGCATGCCTGACCCGGGGCCACTGCTGTTGAAGTAAGCCTCAGCAAGGCCTACTAGTGCAAGGGGTTCACCTTTCTCTGCACAAAGTCCTCAGACCATGTAGGAAGAAGTTGGCACAGAAACTGAAATAAAAGACAAAGGGGGTTATTCTAACTTTGGAGGAGTGTGAATCCGTCCCAAAAGTGACGGTAAAGTGACGGATATACCACCAGCCGTATTACGAGTTGCATAGGATATAATGGACTCGTAATACGGCTGGTGGTAAATCCGTCACTTTTCCGTCACTTTTGGGACGGATTAACACCTCCTCCAAAGTTAGAATAACCCCCAAAGTGTATTAACCTCATGAGGTGGTACTACAGTTCAAACAGCACCCTTCGGTAATGTTTGAAGTAGCACACTGAACTGAGAGAGCATGGTCCTTTTATACCCACGCAGGGGCTAAAAGGAGGTGGTACAATTATAGAAGCAAGACTTCTATACATATAAAGTCATGTGGAAATGCACAGTCGAGAGGTAGGAGGAGCTGACAGTTTTCAAGGACTAACAGCTGCAGACCTTACTGAGCATGTGCGAAGTGGGAGATGCTAAATATAACTTGTCACTAGGCAGATTTTCAAGAGTAGTTAACAGAAAGGTAGGACAGAGCACATGGTGAGCACATGGCAGCATGTGGCAGAGAAAATGGCTGCCATGAATACAAAATGGATTCCGCGAAATGTTCACAATAGTTACTAAATACAAGATGTCTTCTGATAATGCTTAATCTAATCGCTGCTAAACTACAACAGACGACCCTTTCAGCATTAGCTGAAGACTTTCGTCTTTCTAGGATAATCTAAATATTCATCTCGTATATTTATGCTCATCATTTCAGCTATTTCCTTATCTAACATATGTTGTGCTTTCATTTCTGTAATATTTCGTTTGGTAGGCATACAAGCAGTAATACTCATGGAGCAGAACATTGGACCACACTGAATACAGATACAGCATGTGAAAAATATTGCAATCATTACACACACCTGACCACCCAACAGGTAGTTGGTAATATCCATAGTTACCACAAACAAAATATGTATTATGTGAAGCTGTAAAACTACTATTATTTAAACCCTCAATAGTTAAAATCAAGGTACAATCGCATATCCCTACTGGAATTCGCCCAATGCTACGTATACATAAATCTGCTTTAGGTTTTGTAACAGAAATCACAAATTGTTCTTTCTTGTCAAAGTCTCTTATATTTGTGAAGACATATGGTATTGAAACATTGTCCGGTTGATACTCTTCCCATTCCCATTTAGTTCCTTTGGCTTGGGGATACCCATCTTTGTCTTGGTAGCATACTTTATTAAGGCGAAAAAGAAGTCCGCCCTCTGTACGTTTTCCAGATGCAAACAAAAGTGTGTACCAAGCTTGACAAGAACCATTGTGTGAAAAAGGAAGAGGAATGAAAGGTGTTCCTCCTTTCTTTTGATGTGCAGGTATTATTCCACATACCCAACAGTTAGTAGTATTTGTAGCATTATGAGTTTGATGCAACATCTGAATGAAAGTATTATTGAAGTACGATTGACGGTGCTTCTGCTCCTGATAGGGAAGCGTAAAGTAATAGTGATCCTCTGGTACTGGAGTGGTGGCAACAAAAAACTCACGAGCAGGAGCCTTCTTTTCAACAAACCAGGTGATTATTGCTATAACCAACAAAACAACAACAAACCCCATAGTACTAATGATCAGTTTGTTATTCATTTTAGCAACAGTGATAATCGACCCTTTCAGAAATGAATTAAAAACAATCGTTGGAGCTCTTATCCCTGGGCATCCGCTGATTTCTTCACCACGGGCCAAGACGGGTGTCACTACTCTAATGCATGGCTGATCCCCCCCCTTGCCACATTGGCTCTCCGTTTCACTAACCCAGGGCGGTAGCTCAACCAGCTTTTTTTCAAAACATTTTCAGATTCTTTCCTCGGTCTTAAATTATATCGCGACACTCCAGAAGTCGTATGGTCCGGGAAGACCTCTGCAGATTCGTCAGGTGATATAGCACAGCCTTTCTCCGTAGTCAAAATCTCTCGATGATCGGTCAGCACAGCAGGTTCCACCAAGGTAGGTAGCACTCTCTTGCAGTGAGTACTATGGACCCAATTATTTCGGTTCATCACTCGAACTGCTGTCCTTGTCGCAAGGAGCACCTGCTCTGGGCCTCGGCACCTTGGTTCCAAGCTGCTTGATCTTTCAAAGGACTTAATCATCACCTGGTCACCAGGTCGGAGTTCATGGCCTTCACTTGTAGATCTGTCAGGAAGTGCTTCTCGAACCTGTTGATGAATAGATACCAAATTGTCGGTTAACTGTGCCAAATAATCATTCATCAGGACACAAGGTACATCATATACAGATTTTGGTTTAGGAACTCCCCAAATGTTCATTGGCCTTCCAAACACTATTTCTTAGGGAGTAAGACCAATTCGAGAGTATGGCACTGACCTAATAGACAATAATGCCAACGGTAATGCATCCGGCCAAGTTAAGGATGTGGAAGCCTGTATCTTCGCTAACTTCAGCTTCAAAGTAGCATTATACCTTTCCACCAACCCTGCTGATTGTGGGTGAAAAACCGCATGGAACTTCTGTTTGATCCCTAAGCCTTTCAGGACATACTTAATAACTTCCCCAACAAAATGAGGTCCGTTATCACTCCATAAAAATCTGCAAACACCAAACCTAGGGAAAAATTCTTTCAAAAGCACCTTCGCTGTGGTAATGGCAGTATTATCCTTTGTGGGATACGCCTCTATCCATTTACTGAAGGCACATACCACCACCAAGACATACTTTAAATTGTTGCAGCGTTCAAGCTGAATATAATCCATTTGTAGAACTTCAAAAGGTGCAGTTAGTGTAGCAAACCCTCCCGCAGGAGTACGTGTCCCTTTTCCAGGATTGTATTGTAAACAGATCAAACAAGACTGTCCTACTCTCTTAGCTGTACTGGAAATTTCTGGATGCTCCCAAACTTGCGTATGCAACTTCGTTATTGTTGAAGCTCTAATATGTGCCAGCCCATGTGCCATCTGAACCATAGGTTGTACAAAAGCTATAGGCAATTTCCATTTATCCATCTGCTTATTCCGCCAACAGCCCTCATCATCCAATTCTCCTTCTTCAGACCATTGCTCACGTTCTTTCACAGAAGCAGATTTCTGTATATCTAATACGTCTTGTCTAGCATTATGCCAACGTTCAGCTTGAGACTTCACTACATACATAGAAGTAGTACTTCGCTGCATCGCAGTCTCACGTGCCACGCGGTCCGCAAGAGCATTACCTTACCCTATCTTATCGGTCACTTTCTTGTGTGCACTACATTTCACAATAGCTAGTTTCTTTGGATATGTCAATGCAGTCAAGAGGTTATGCACTAATTCTCCGTGCATTATCTGCATCCCGTGGGATGTGAGAAAGTCTCTCTCCTTCCAAAGCAAACCAAAATCATGATCCACTCCAAAAGCATAGCGGCTGTCTGTATAAATGTTCACACATAAGTCAGTACTAAGCTTACATGCTTGTGTCAAAGCTATTAGTTCAGCTGCTTGAGCTGACTTCTGTGGTATACGAGCTGTCTCCACTACCGTGTGTATTGTGGTGATTGCATATGCAGCTGAGGTCGTACCATCTGGCAACTTCAAACAAGACCCATCAACCCACAATTCCTGTCTACATCTGGAAGGGGCGTATCTTGTAAATCAATACGACCCTTTGTCTGTTCTTCGGTAAGGAATATACAATCATGTGTTTCTTGTGACTGAGGCTGAGTCACCGGATATGGCAACAAAGTGGCTGGATTTAGTGTTGCACATCTCTTCAGTGTAATGTGAGGAGCCAGCAATGTCAATTCATAGCCTATCAGGCGAGCGCTAGTTAAATGTTGCGTCTTTGTTTGATTTAAAAGAGCATCAACCTCATAGGGTATTAACACCAACAGCTTATGTGAGAAAACTATCCCTTCACTCTGACGTGAAGCTGTCAGCTGTTGCCGCAACTGAACGAAAACACCCAGGCAACGCTCGAGCGACAGGATCAAGTACTGCTGAAAAATATGCAAAGGGACGCTGCTTATCACTATGTGTCTGTACTAAAACTGACAATGCACATCCATCTTTCTCATGTACATAAAGTGCAAAAGGCTTCATGTAATCTGGAGTACCTAACACTGGTGCTGAACAAAGGGCTTGTTGTAGCTGCCGGAAAGAAGTCTCACATTCCTCTGTCCATGGGAGGGGCATTGGAGTATCTTTAGTCAAAAGTGCTAGCAAAGGTTTGACAATGTGTGAAAACCCTAATATCCATTGCCTACAAAAAGAAGTAAGACCAAGGAATGCACGAACATCTTTCTGAGTAGAGGGTACTGGTGTGTCTAAAATTGCTTGAATACGATCTGATGTAAGTGCACGGCCCTCCTTAGAGAAAAGGTGACCTAAATAGGTTACCTTTGGTCTACAATATTGCAATTTCTTTCGTGACACTTTATGATGGTGTGAAGCAAGAAAAGAAAGTAAGGACAAAGTGCACTTTTCACGTTGCTCAGGAGTATCAGCTGCCAACAAAATATAATCAACATATTGTATGAGAGCCACACCTTCAGGCAAAACAAAAGAATCAAGTTGTCCAAAGTCATAGTACAAGAACTAATTGCTCCCTCAACTTCCTCATAAAAGGCGGCTGTATTTTCCTCGGGTCAGGTAATGCTGTTTTAAGTGCCATTACATCTGCCCTATTCCAAGGAGTATACACCCAATTATAAATAAAATAACCCTTAGCATCAACAGAAGTTTTATCATCACTTGTACCCAATCCTTTAGGAGGAACATACAAAGGCGCAGCCTCCCGCATTGGTTTCGCGTGAACTATCATAATCTTATCTGTTCCAAAGATGGAAGCTTGCACCTCGCCGGTCTGAGATGTCTGTGCAACTACGTCCACAGCCCTTTTCTCCTCTTGCAAACGGACTGCTGTAACACATAATTTCACCAAACGCCTGATTGCATCAGCCTCCTGGGAGAAAACAAAAAGACCATCACGCATTTGCTTATGATCAGCTGCTACATCATCGGGCTCTAACTCATCAGAATATTTTCGATATAGTTCAATAACTTCTGAGCCAAATGCCTCAGTAAAATATAGCTGCTCCTTTTTCGTCCACCCTTTCATGTTGTCTAAAAGTTCAGAAGCAGAGACAACGCTACAAATTGTTTTACGAGCAATAGATCTAAGCTCAGACGCACGGTCAGCAGGCAACATAGAGCGACTGTCTCGCATCTTCTGTTGCTCCGAACTGGAGACCTTAGCTAACTCATGAGGGGCAGAAGGAACGACATATGGAGGTGGAGGGCGATCTAATAACAATAAATCATCATGTGGTTTATTAAGGATAGGATAGAGAGGTTGCCTAATGGTGTATTGGCCAGTTACCCGGTAATTTGTGTTCTTTCTCTTCTAGCTCCTTTAAGTCATTTATTTCTTTCTTTCTCATTTCCAATGCTTTCACATATACATTCTTCCGCTGCTCTTTGTCAAGCAAGGCTTGCTCACGCTTCACTCGTCCACGCACTTCTTTCTCCCACATTCGTACATAGTCAAACATATCTTGCCTAGACTTTCGCTTACACATACATTGTTCCACATACTCAATCTTTCGCAAATCAAATGACCCATGCATAGGCCAACGTAACTCAGGATCCGCACAAGTGTATTTATTCCATAATGTGCTGTACATTATAGAAGAAAGACCATTTTTAACATACATATCTCTATTTGGCGTCCCCTCTGGGGGTGCCGGTTGCGATTCTTCCAGTCTCAAATTTGTACCATTACAAAAGGAACACATCCTACGAAATGCGCTAAAAACAGGCATGCCAAAAATAGTGCAGAATATGCAATATTATAATCAAAGTAGCACTTAAGGTGTCGTTCAAATCAAAATTAAATTGGAGAAAATTCTCCTCATTACCTGCCTATATAAATTGCAATTTATATATCAATTCAAAGGACACAAATTGACTAGTCACCCAAAACACGAGAGCCACAGTAAGTAGTGCTAAACTACATTACCAAACAAAGGCATCAAAACCCACAGCAAGTGCCGTAAAACGGCTCTTACCATTCACAGGGTGTCCAGGTTCCAACTGCCAAGTTCTAAAATCGACCAAATGGTCACTGCATGACGAATGAACAAAAAGGATCTCAGTCGAGGACTGGCGCCACCTGGATGGTCAAATCAGAAGAAAGGGAAAAACGCCGTGGTTGCCAAGACTCGGGTCTCCTCAGGCATTGATCGTCCGCAACGAGATCCCAATCCTTCGTCGCAACCAATCCGTTGGGCGTCCGAGTCGCCGATGAGTCCCTGTTCGGGCGCCAATTTGTTGAAGTAAGCCTCAGCAAGGCCTACTAGTGTAAAGGGTTCACCTTTCTCTGCACAAAGTCCTCAGACCATGTAGGAAGAAGTTGGCACAGAAACTGAAATAAAAGACAAAGGGGGTCATTGCGACCTCGGCGGTCTTTTTGCAAGACCGCCGAGGGACTGCCGTGCGGAAGACCGACTGTGCAGGCGGTTTGCCGCTTGGCGTATTATGACTGTTGGCTGCTCTCTGTCGTTATTCCGACGGAGAGCCGCCAACAGCCATACTTGCGGCAGCGGGGAAGTGGAGGTTGCTCCACCTTCACCGCCACGCCAACAAAACACCGCCCAGCGAATCACGTCCTGTGATTCGCTGTGGCGGTGTTCTGTTGGCGTGGCGGTGTCGGCGGAGCTGCCCCCATGGCTCCAGTCCCCTACCGGAGGATCGACAGACCAGGTAAGTCGATCGTCCGTTAGGGGAGGAGGGGGTGTTGTGTGTTGTGTGGGTGCATGGGGGTGTGCGTGGGTGTATGTAGAGGGGGCGTGTGAGTGCGTGTATGCTTGCGGGGGTGTTGTGTGTATGGGAATGAGTGCATGTATGTCTGTAGATATGTCTGCATGGATGTGTGCGTGTATGTTTCAATGTGGGTGTGCGTGCCTGACAGTGTGTGTGGCTGTGGGCATGTATGTCGGGGTGTGTGCGTGTGTGTGTTGGTGGTGCCTGCATGCGTGTCGGGTGTGTGTCCGGAATGTTATGTTGGGGGTCGGGGTGGGGAGGGGGCCCTACCACCTTTGGGGGGGTGGCAGGGGTGGTGGGGGGGTAGGGGAGGGATTCGGGGTGGGGGTTGGGGGTGGGGGAGACCCCTATCGGTGCCAGGGAAGGAATTCCCTGGCACTGATAGTGCTTACCGCCATGGATTTCATGGCGGTTCAAACCGCTGGAAATCCACAGCGGTAAGCCGGGTCCAAATACCGCCGCCGGTATACTGACGGCCGCAGGGCTGGAGACCCAGGTCTCCAGCCCGGTGGTCATTTCCGCCCTGGCGGGCGGGGCGGAGAACCGGCGGATGACGCCATGGTCATAATGCACCTAGGTAAGACCGCCAGCCTGTTGGCGGTCTTACCGCCAGTTCTCCGCCATCCGCCAGGGTTGTAATGACCCCCAAAGTTTATTAACCTCATAGGAGGAGCTGACAGTTTTCAAGGACTAACAGCTGCAGACCTTACTGAGCATGTGCGAAGTGGGAGATGCTAAATATAACTTGTCACTAGGCAGATTTTCAAGAGTAGTTAACAGAAAGGTAGGACAGAGCACATGGTGAGCACATGGCAGCATGTGGCAGAGAAAGTGGCTGCCATGAATACAAAATGGATTCCGCGAAATGTTCACAATAGTTACTAAATACAAGATGTCTTCTGCTAATGCTTAAACTAATCGTTGCTAAACTACAACACTGCAGAGTAGCGTGCTGCATCCAAGCTGGTTTTTGGGGAGGTGGCCGGCGGCTCTCATCACTCCTCCTCAGCCTGGGGGGATCCTGGCTGGGATTTTCCTGACCAGCCGGCTTCTCTGCCCACAGCTGGGCTGCGGCGGTGATCCTTAACGCACAGCAGTTCCTGCACGTGCCCTGGGGGTACGAACCCATGAGCGAGCTCCGGGCACTCTGGATTTTCTTAACCTGCCTGGGTCGCAACAGTGAGACTCCCTCCGGTCTGAAAAGCACTCTCAAAGTGCTATGCTCAAAGAAAAGAAAAAATAAAGCGCTCTTTTTTGCGTTTGTAGAAATCCAGGGCAAAGCACTCTGACACGCTGGTTCTAGGGACTCCCCGGGAGCAGGAAAGCAGCACCCTCTGTTGTGTAGCCATTTTAGTTATAGCTCCATGCATGTTATTTTAGCATAACTAGGCCTGCCGCTGTGCACTTTAACCTAGCCACTTTTGCAGTCTTGTGTATTTCTCTCTATCTAGCTGTTTTTGCCAAGGCCAGTACTATGTTCTCAAACAAGACATTCCTGCTCACTCTGTGCTTCTTTCAAGGCTGCAGTAAGATAGGTTGCCGGTGAACGTGGTACAAGTTTTGTCTCTGACATTCATAGAAAACATACATCCTTATGTAGGGACATTTTCCCAGAACATCAGCTGTTTTGTTATAAAAACACTTCCCTGTCCCTTATGCGTTAGAAGGAGATACCAGCCAGAGAACCACGACTGTATGCTGATTGCTGAACGCTACGCTACAGCTGCTTATGCAGACTTCAGGCCTTTGCTCAGGTATGGGGGATGATGTCTTCCCAGGGGAACCTGAAGGGCAGAATTAGAGCTTAACATGCTGTGCTCTATTACAGCCTAGGTAGGAATTAGTCTATTGACTCTTGTGACAATATAGTAGCATTATTCCTATGCTTTACTCTCCTTGTCACAATTTTAATCTTGTCATGTTGTACCATCCTGGTTGTTGCAGCACATGCTTTGCTATCTAAGATGCAGTTGCTTCATTAAAATCTTATTGAAACATATACTGTCTCTGTTTGTCATTGTGTATGTGAGACTAATGTAACCGAGAGAAACGGATGAGACCTAAGTGACCACGGTTACCCTGAGTAATCAATTATGTCATGCGCTCAGCTGCCCAATCATCCTTGCCCTTGGGTAGAGATGAGGCATTGCTAGTTAGCCAGAGCAAAACCCGGATTGGGGCGACAGGTGTCACCTGTAGTGGGTAAGACTCAGTCTCCCACACCGCAGGCGATTCTGCCGCTCAAAATCCAGTAGTCTCATTAAAATGATGCTGGGCTCCAGGAAGGCACTTGGTGGGGGGCACTAGGATAGGCAATCGCGAACAGGGAGACCGGCACCCCACAGGGTGACAGGGGCAATCTCTTTAGGCAGTCCAGCAGTCCCAATTCAGCCCAAGCAGGGGGGGGGCAGCTGGTCAGCAAGGCAACCAGCAGAAAAGCAATCCTGCTGAGTCCTTTGTGCTACCTGGTAGAAGCCGGGCACCAGGTCAACACACAGAAGGGCAGTCCAGATGAGTCATTTGTGCAGTCCAGCAAAATCTTTGGCAGAGGTTTGGTTCCAATTCCAGAAGTGCTCTAAAAATGGGGACAAAGACCCTGCACTTATACTCAGTTTTGGAAAGCATTTTCAATGTGGGGAAGTGGAGGTTCCAATCAGTTATTACTGGTTCTAGGAGTGTACCCTCTCTCCTCCAGCACATGGGTAAACAAGTCCTTTGTGTAAGGCCAGGGCACATCCTTTACAAATGCAGGTGTGCCCCTCCTCCCAGTCTCTCAGCCCAAGAAGACCATTCAATATGTAGATGCACCTCTATGACACCTCCACCCTCCCTGTGTACAGGCTGTCTGAAAAGTTTACACAAAGCCCAGCTGTCACTCTGCCCAGACGTGGATTGTAATCAAGCTGCAAAACATCAGAGTCATAAGCACAGAGAAATGCTCACTTTCTAGAAGTGGCATTTCTATAATGTAATAAAAAATGTCTCACTACCATTACAACCATACCAAACACGCCTATGCTACCCCTCATAAATCAGATAATACCCCTTGACATAAGGCCGGACGTTTCCAAAGCAATCCTATGAGAATACAGCACTCACAGTAGTGAGAAACCAAATAGGCTTTTGTCACTACCAGGTAAGGCCATACAACTAGGCACATGTCCTGCCCTTTACATACATAGCACCCTGCCCATAGGGATGGCTAAGGCCTACCTTAGGGGTGACTTAGATCTAGTAAAAGGGGAGTACCAGGCCTGGCAAGTAAATTTAAATGCCAGGTCCCTGTGGCAGTAAACTGTGTATGCAGGCAATGCGCTAGCAGGCCTTGGACGGGTTTGAAAGGCTACTTCTGTGGGTGGCACAAGCAGCACTGCAGACCGACTAGAAGCATTTATTTACAGGCCATGGGTATAGGGATACCACTGTACAAGGGACTTACAGGTAAATTAAATGTGTCAATCAGGTATAAGCCAATCATACCAAGTTTACAAGGGAGAGCACATGATTAGCAGTGATAAAGTGACCAGAGTCATAACATCAGCCAAAAAGTGTCTGAAACATTAGGAGGAGAAGGCAAAAAGTCTGGGGAATGACTCTGTAAAAATGACTCTGTAAAAAAGGCCAGATCCAACACTGTCCATTTAGCATGAAAGTCCATTTACTCTGGAAGAGAAACGCATGTCAACATTCACTTATTCCCACAAATAAAGTGTCTGTTCTAGATTGTGGTCTGTGTATACAAAGGTTCCCTACATGTTGCGCATCTAAAGCTAATTTCCTTTGTGTTTTAGTGTCGCTAAATGCATGGTCATTTCTAAATGTCCTTTTCACTAACCCTTTATCTATTTTCTTCTTTAATGCCTTTCTCCTGTCATCAGTTTGATCTAGAAAACTATTTTCTACTGGTGAAAGCAAACATGTGAAGTTGTTTCTGTGTGCGTAAACTGTGCCAAAGGTTAATGTAGGTTCACTAATTCTACAGTATATGCTCTTCTCTAGTCACTCTACTCAAGTATTTGATAATGGGAACAAAGGAAAACACTAAATCATGGTTTGAGTAAAAATACTGAATGTATTCCTGGTCATAGAATCTTGTTAAGATAATACTGCAACTAATTCCATATGTTAGTGGCAGACTATGGTAAGTTATTCTCTTTCCACAGAAGGAGGAATTGTGTGCAAACATAACACTCTCTCACATTCATTGTCTCAACATATTCATGCAGCAAGCAATAGAAAACATTAGAGGAAAGATTGCCTTGTGAGTAATCTATGTGTGAATATATCTCATCCTTTTTAAAGCTGTCTAATTCTGTAATTGTAGTAGTAGTTTCTAAAGCAGAGGTATGGTTAACTACAGCTTTACTGAGAAAGCTCATGCCCACAATCAATAGCAAACATACTACCATGCATATAATTGCTAAGCCAAAACCTATATATTTACAACACCTATTCCTAACCTGCTTTTTGTGGTTACTCATGATCTGTAAAGAATCAGAAAGCAGAAAGTAGGAGAAAAAAATACAACTATGCAGCAAAGCAAAAAAAATCCTTCAATCTTCTTTGCAGATACTTACAGCTTTTAAGCCCTCAATACAACCCTGGCGGTAAATCCCGCTTTCCGCCGTGCTGAAGACCACCAACATACCGTTGCGGCGGTGGAATACCGCTACAGGTATTACGACCCAGATCTCGGAATCCGCCACAATATAGACACCCACACAAGTCCGCCACACCAAAGGTCAGTGATAAACTGGTGATACTAAAAACCCACACCGTCACGCCAACAAGAATGCGTCCACAGTATCACGACCCATGAATCAAGGCAGCGGTCTTTCCACTGCGGTAATCCATTGGCGGTACACACCGCTGCGCTCAAAATACAAACACACTTACAAAACACAACCACATTGGACAATTCCAAATACACACACCTGATACACATACACACACCACACCCACACACCCACAACACTATAAAACACACACCCACATTACCCACAAACCCTTACAACCTAAAATTTCGAAGAAGGCCAGAGAGAGAGATTAGCTAACACAACCCCAGCATACACAGACACACAACACCATCACTTATACAACATCCACGCACCTCAAACAACACACACCAACACAACCCCCCACACATCACAACAGACAGCACCTCACACATCACCCATACCACATCATGGCACCTCAAAGACACCCCAGGTTTTCTGAGGAGGAGCTCAGGGTCATGGTGGAGGAAATCATCCGGGTAGAGCCATTCGGATCACAGGTGCAGCAGACCTCCATTGCTAGGAAGATGGAGCTATGGTGGAGAATCGTCGACAGGGTCAATGCAGTGGGACATCATCAAAGAACAAGGGATGACATTAGGAAGAGGAGGAACGTCCTACGTATCCAGACACCAGATTGCTGTACAGATGACTGGCGGTGGACCCCCACCTCCTCCCCCACAACTAACAACATGGGAGGAGCAAGTCTTGGCAATACTGCATCCTGAGGGCCTCGCAGGAGTAGCAGGAGGACTGGACTCTGGTATGTCAACTCTTTACTACTTTCACCCCCCACCCTACCTGCATGCAATCACAAATTCCTACCCCTGCCCTCACACCCATCACCCCAACACCCCACAGATACCCCACTATCACAACCCACAAATCCCAATCCCAAGGCCTGCATGTCACACCAATGCATGGACCCCGTCACCAAAGCATGTCCAGTACAGAAACCCACACAGACCCCAAACCAACTATCACAAAAGGGCTTACACAATTACGCAAGCACAGGAGTAGAGGGTACCTCACCCAATGCACAAGATGGCACACACAGATACAATAACCATGCATTTACACCCCAACAAGACCCCTACCCAACGTCACTGGACAGGAGGTGCCAGACATATCCAGTCCCCCCACAGAAGAGGCCCACAGTGACAATAGCAGCTCTGCACGTCTGGATCAAGATGACCAGCCCAGCCCATCAGGGACCTCGGGACAGTCGGTTCCCTTGCCACTGTCACAAACAACCACTGAAAACACCACCACAGCACCCACCCAGCGGGCCCATCCCTCTGTCCCCAGGGCATGTCAATCAGCAGTGTGTCCACCACTACAGGGAACCAAGGCAAACCCACCAACCAGGACAATCACAGACCTGGGGTTAGTGCAGTGGGCACATGGTTCAGGCGACAGAGGCACAGGATAACAGGGAAGCTGGGAGGATTGCTGTGCGACATGGGGAGGACAGGCCCAGGGAACCGACACTCCACGAAGCACTCTCCAACATCATGGGAGCTTACCATAATTCCCAGGAGACCATGGGCACGGTACTGGCCAAGTTTCAGGAGACCCAGCGGCTGCAGGAGGAACACTACCTGGGGATTAGGGAGGACTTGAAGTCCATTAACACCACCCTGGTCACCATTGCAGGGGTGCTGGCAGACCTTGTCAACACCAAGAGGGACACAGTGGCACACCAACGGGCCCCTGACACTAGCCTGGACGATGAACAGCCCTCCACCTCCGCCGGCGCTAGTGGACAGGAGGCACCGCCACAGGACCAACAGGCCACCAGCACCCTACCCCCTGCAGAAGGAGAACCACCCCGCAAATGGTCCCTGAGATCCAGGAACAAGACAGAGACCATTGCCAAGACCCCTGCCAGGAAATAAGACCCTCCTGAATGTCACCCTTCTGTCCCACTTTGTCACCCTGTCCACCTTAAACTGCCATTGCTCCACTTCCTATGCCACATTGGACAATGCACCAGTGAGACCAAGAGACTGGATTCTGCCATGGACATTCCTCCACCATCACCCCAGCCCATTTCACACCCACCTCCACTTATTTGCACAGAAATAAACACCCTTTAATCACAAAACAATCTGGAGTCAGTCTGTGTTTTCACAAATGTGTAATTGCAAAATCTCTGGAATATAGCAATGCCAATGTACTTGTTCACATATCAATGTTACACAGCTGCAGGCCAGGAGTGGTGAAATGGAAAGCCAAAGTGACAAGTCAGGGTCCATACGCAGAGGTAAAAAGGCAGACTTATGCTAGGTCCTACAATAGTGTGAGATGTGGGAAGTATTGCATGATGATGTTGTTTCGGTTGTCAACATCTTCTTCTTCTGCCTCCTCTTCTTCACTGTCCACAGGCTCCACAACTGCCACAAGACCAGCATCAGGCCCATCCTCCTGCAGAAAAGGCACCTGGCGTCGCAAAGCCAGGTTGTGCAACATACAGCAGGCCAAGATGATCTGGCACAACTTCTTCACTGAGTAGTATAGGGATCCACCAGTCAGATGGAGGCACCGAAATCTGACCTTCAGGAGGCCGAAGGTGCGCTCAATTATCCTCCTAGTTCGCCCATGTGCCTCATTGTAGTGTTCCTCTGCCCTTGTCCTGGGATTCCTCACTGGGGTCAATAGCCATGACAGGTTGGGGTAACCAGAGTCACCTACAAATGTAGAGGGATATCTGTTAGACATACACTAACCCTTAGGGACTATCCCATACCCAGACACCTATTCATACTGTGTGGGGACCTTGGGCTCACCTATTAGCCACACACGGTGCCTCTGGAGTTGGCCCATCACATAAGGGATGCTGCTATTCCTCAAAATGTAAGCGTCATGCACTGAGCCAGGATACTTGGCATTCACATGGGAGATGTACTGGTCTGCCAAACACACCATCTGCACATTCATTGAATGGTAGCTTTTGCGGTTTCTGTACACCTGTTCATTCCTGTGAGGTGGGGGACAAATGCCACATGTGTACCATCAATGGCACTAATGATGGTGGGGATATGTCCCAGGGCATATAAATCACCTTTCACTGTGGGCAAATCCTCCACTTGAGGGAAAATGATGTAGCTGAGCATGTGTTTCAGCAGGGCAGACAACACTCTGGACAACACGTTAGAGAACATTGGCTGGGACATCCCTGATGCCATGGCCACTGTTGTTTGAAAAGACCCACTGGCCAGGAAATGGAGTACAGACAGGACCTGCACTAGAGGGAGGATTCCTGTGGGATGGCGGATAGCTGAAATCAGGTCTGGCTCCAACTGGGCACACAGTTCCTGTATTGTTGTACGATCAAGTCTGTAAGTGATAATGATGTGTCTTTCTTCCATTGTCGAGAGGTCCACCAGGGGGCTGTATACCGGAGGATGCCGCCATCTCATCACCTGCCCCAGCTGACGTACCCTATGGAGGAGAACGGTTGAGCAGAGGGTCATACAACACTTAGGTATCATAATGCTGTTTTGCAAAAATGTTACATTTTCTCTATGTGCCTTTGTATGTCCGTATTCCTGTCCTAAATAGGTGTGATGCAGTTACTTGGCGTGCCATGTGGTCCCCTGAAATGGCGGCTGCCTGACCTGTAAGGTGGGACAAGGGGAAATGAGGTAACTGCGCTGGCTTTGTACATCGTCGCGGTAGGCGGTCGAAGACCGCAGCGCAATTCAGCATTGGTTATCATTGGGCCCTATGGGTTCCAGGAGCCAATTACGATGTACGTCGCAGGTGACGGTACGCACCGCCGTGGACGTGGCCGCCATTGATACCTAACCTTCAACAGGAGAGGACCTACACTGCAAGTGCTGCTGTGACCTGTGTCTGGAAGCGAAAAAGGCTACAGTGTCTGGGGAAAGGGCCCCTGCCTTCACGTCGGAGGAGTTGGAGAAACTAGAAGATGGGGTCCTCCCCCAGTACATGCAACTGTACAGTCCTCCAGACAAACAGGTGAGTACACTGTGAGCATGGTGGACGGCACATGATTGTATGGAGTGGCGTGGATGGAAGAGGGAGTGGGGGGGACAGGTCAGCATGTGAGGATAGTGTGTGTGTATGTATGTCTGGGCCAGGGTGGTAGGTTTTTAGGCAATGTGTGAGAAGAACTGTACTGGATAGTAACATCCATTATAACTTCACTTTTCCTCTAGGTGAGCGCCCACCAGAAGATAGGGATTTGGCTTGCCATCGCCAAGGAAGTGCAGACCCTGGGGGTCTACCATAGACAGAGCACCCACTGCCATAAAAGATGGCAGGACCTGCGCCACTGGAGCAAGAAGATGGCAGAGGGACAGCTGGGGATGGCCTCCCAACGTGGAAGGGGTGCCCGTCGCACCATGACCCCCTTGATGTACCTGATCCTGGCGGTGGCATATCCGGAGCTTGATGGGCGCTTGAGGTCATCACAGCAGCCACAAGGAGGTCAGTACACTGTCATTCAGCTGACTCTGTGTGCTTGACGAGGTCTCTGGGTGGGGGTGGTGAGCTGTGGGTTCCCCTAGGCCTGGGCAGACGCACAAAGGTAGATCCATTGTTTTGCAGCCTCATTCCCACTCCAACCCCAAAAGGGGGTATTTGTCCTCTACACCTAGTCAGGCTCCCATGGGTTCCAGCTATGCATGAAATGGGTCTAGACAGAGTCCCCATTGGGCATGTGCATTTCCCCTGCACTGTTACTGTATGGCTTAGTGCATAGGGCTGCTCCCTGTGTCTTGTGTCCGCCAACGGTAGTGGTGTTGCATGAACTGACCATGTGTCTCTTCTGTCTTCCCCCCTTTTTATTTTGTCACCCTGTTCTTGCGTGCATTAGCATCATCTGGCAGAGGAGCAGTGGCACTGGAGCAGGAGGGAGCTGCACCCCACATGGCCCTGGAGGGTGAAGTAACGGAGTCTGAAGGCACCAGTGGGACGGAGGGCGAGGGGAGCTCCACGACGGGGACAGGAGCATACACCAGTTACAGCGACTCCTCCTCTGATGGGAGCTCCCTTGCGGTGGCGGGCACCTCTGTGCAAACCGCATCAACAGGTACAGCCGCCACCCCCCACCAGCACCGCCCTCCCAGCAGCCCCTCAGCGTGTTTCTTATGCACGCTCACCCAGGAGGGTGGGCATCTCCTTCCCCCCAGGAACCTCAGGCCCTGCCGCAGTCAGCCCTGCTACCCTCAGTGAGGAGACTATTGACCTCCTGAGATCCCTCACTGCTGGGCAATCTACCATTCTGAATGCCATCCAAGGTGTTGAGAGGCATTTGCAGCAAGCAAATGCATACCTGGAGGGCATTCATTCTGGCCAGGTGGCCCAACAGAGAGCATTTCAGGCTCTGGCCTCAGCACTGAGGGCAGCCATTGTCCCTGTGTCCAGCCTCCCCCCTCCAACTTCCTCTACCCAGACCCAATCCCCTGTACCTCAGCCTATCCCAAGCACACCATCAGACCAGCATGCACACTCATCAACACACAAGAGTGGACATGGCAAACATAAGCACCACACATCCCACCAGCACTCACACAAGCACCATCCCCATGCAGACACACCAACATCCACTGCCTGCACTGCGTCCCCCTCCTCCATGTCCTTCTCCTCCCTCCCTGTCTCGTCTCCACTCACACCTGCATGCACTACATCTTTATCCACTACCTCCATCACCAGCATGCCCATCACCACACACCGCTCACGTGCAATCACCACCCCCACTACCATTCACCCATCCCCTGTGTCCTCTCCCAGTGTGTCTGTGAGCCCTCCTCCCAAACTACACAAACGCAGGCACACACCCACCTAACAGCCATCCACCTCACAACAGCCTCCGGCCCATGCACCTTCACCCACATTCAGCAGACGTACACCTCCTACAACCACTACCTCTTCCTCCACTCCCACACCCCCTCCACCTTCCTGTCCCAGTATGTCTAAGAAACTTTTCCTGGCTAACATTGACCTCTTCCCTACACCTTTCCCATGTCCTTCCCCTAGGGCCAGGCTGTCCAGGTCCCAGCCCAGGACCTCAGCCACCAAACACCCAAGCACAGTGGTCACAGCAACTCCGGTCTCATTGCGGGCGCCACCCATCAGGGCTGCCAATGTGCCACGTAGCGAGGCCAAGGAGCAGGTCATTCCACCACCTGCCAAGGTGAAGAAGGTGCCCACATGCCGGAGGGAGAAGCCGCACCTACCAGCAAGCAAGGGCTCATCCACACCAAAAGGGGACAGTTACAAGACACCAGCAGCAACATCAAAGGTGGGGAAGGGACACAAAGAGCAGATCAGGACAGGGCACAGTGGCTCCAGCTGAGGGACCAGAGTCACCCCTTCTGTCACCCAGTACATCAACCTGTACAGCAGTGGACACCGCCACCTGCACCGCCACCTGCACCACCACCAGCACCGCCACCTGCACTGCAACCAGCACCGCCACCAGCACCGCCACCTGCACAGTCACCTGCACGTCTGCTGCCTCAGCAACAGTTCCCAGCATCATCCCCAGTGGGCAGCCGTCTGAGGCTGCAGGAGACGTCCTGCTGTGTCCCTCAACAGCTGCAGACACATGCACCACCGCCAGCACCTCCGCCACAGACACCGCCGCAACCACCGCCACCAGCCCCGCGACGTGCTCAGACAGTGCCACCACAGCTGACATGGCAATCACCCCCAGTGGGCAGCCCTCCGAGGCTGCAGAAGACGTCCTGGACCCTGCCCAGTGTCCATGAGGCATGACTCCCAGCAGTGTTTGTACCAGCAGGTGGCAGGTGAAGTCGCAGCAGGGTGGAGTGTGTCTCTGCCTCCACGGCGTATCATGCTACCTGTTTCC
The DNA here is from genome assembly GCF_031143425.1 of Pleurodeles waltl. Classification (NCBI taxonomy): domain Eukaryota; kingdom Metazoa; phylum Chordata; class Amphibia; order Caudata; family Salamandridae; genus Pleurodeles; species Pleurodeles waltl. The sequence goes on from NC_090451.1 coordinate 579,048,922, forward strand.
AGGCAATCTCGTGGCACACACACCCAGGTGAGGAAATGGGACCTGGCACACTGCATGTACAGCACTCTGGGCACAAAGCTCCCTCCAGAACCAGTGCAGAGATACATCCACTACCTCAGTCCTTGGCAGGATGAAGCACTCTGGGCACAAAGCCACCTCCAGAACCAGTAGAGAGATACATCCACTACCTCAGTCCTTGGCAGGATGAAGCACTCTGGGCACAAAGCCCCCTCCAGAACCAGTGGAGATTCACATCCACTACCTAAGTCCTTGGCAGGATGAAGCACTCTGGGCACCAAGCCCCCTCCAGAACCAGTGGAGACTGACATCCACTTGAGAGACTGTGGCCTTGCACCCCCCAGGATTGAGCAGTGGGCAAAGCACCCACTGGAAAGACTTGAGAGACTGTGGCTTTGCACTCCCAAGTAAAGAGCAGTGGGCAAAGCACCCACTGGAAAGATTTCAGAGACTGTGGCTTTGCACTCCCAAGGACCAAGCAGTGGTCAAACCACCCACTGTAAAGACTTGAGATACTGTGGCTTTGCACTCCCCTCGATAGAGCTGTGGGCAAACCACCCATTGGAAAGACTTGAGAGACTGTGGCTTTGCACTCCCCAGGATAGAGCAGTGGGCAAACCACCCACTGGAAAGGCTTGAGAGACTGTGGTTTTGCACTCCCCAGGATACAGCAGTGGGCATGGAGCGCCCTTGTGGAGCAGTGGCGTTGTGCGTTAATCCGGCTGAGGTGCACCCCCTCCCTCTCACCCTGAGGTGCCTGTTTCATTTAGATCTGATGCCCCTGCAGTGTTCTCTCCATTTCGACTCAGGTATCTTGTGTGGGCTTCGCCCATGCATTTTGGGACACTGATCCACGGACAATGATTTGATTAATATCCGGACTTGTGTAGTTGGTGTACATATTTGTATATATTGATTTTTGAAATTGCCCTTTCTTATCTATTACACTCGTTACAACCATTTCCTTTTGTCCTTGCATTCTTCCAGGGGGTGAGGGGTGTATATGTAATGTTGCTGCATGTATTTGTGTGTATGGTGTTGTGGGGGTGGGGGGGTTGCGTGTTACCTGTGTGTGTCACTCTCTTTTCCCTCCCACCCTCCCCTGTGTTGTAGGTGCAATACTCACTGGGGTCGTCGACGGCGTCTTTCCTGCTCCTGATACAAGAGGAGGAAGACCAGCATGGGCAGGACCTGTTGTTTGGGCTCCATGGCGTCCTGGTTCCTCGTTGGGTGTCAAGAGGTGAGTGGTTTCCCTTCCAACTACTGTTTCTGCTGTGCTTTTGATAGCGTTGGTACCACCCTGGAAAAGGTGGCGGATAGGCCTCTTGTAATGGGGTGGGCGGTACATTGTCTTCCGCCTGTCTGTTGGCGGTTACCGCTGCAGTGTTTGTTTCTACCGCCTTGGCGGTAGGAGTGTTAAAGTGGCTGTCTATGTTGGCGGTGTCCGCCATGGTCGTGATTCCATTTTTTTTTCTGCCGGGCTGTTGGTGGTATTACTGCTGCTTTAACACCGACCGCCAGGGTTGTAATGAGGGCCTTAGTCTCTTCTCCAGAACATTTGTCAAAAATCGGTAACTGTTGTCAAAAGCAGTAGAGGTTTAGTTGAATCGGTTTTCAAAGTCTTTTCAGGTTTCTTTTAATGTCTCTTTCCTTTCTCAGTTTCGCAGAATCTTTCTCAAAGTTCAGTTCATTGACCAACTTCATGTGCCAAAGTATTGACCTGGAATCTCACGATCAAAACAAAATGTCACGGGATCAGTTTATGTCTTTGGCCCACTGGAACTGCAGAGGGGTCTTTATTCTTGTTGGTTCTGCCTTGACCAAGGTAAGGGCGGCCCTTTTTGGTAGCCATGGTGCTGCCGACGAAGGAAGGCCAAAAAAACAGTCCATGCCCTCCAGAAGGAGTCACAGAGGAAAAAAACCCAAAGGGAAACACTTCTATAGCAGGAACTCCCTGGAAGAAAAAAGAAGCAAAAAGGTGAGTCTTCTAACAGGAAAAAACAATACTGGAAGAAGCTGGAACAAGCAAGGTAAAAAACTGGAGAAAAAATAACAGGAGCAAAGATCACCACCAAAGGAAGTGTTGCAGTGCAAGGAGAACAAGAATCACTCACCTTATATACCCTAACACAGGAAATGACCAACAGGAAGAAGAAAGTCACCATATTGGATTGGGAAAGAATCATAGGAACATATAGAGAAAAGAAGCCATTTTGAAAAAGGGTCCTAAGGCATGCAGGGAAAAAGAAAGGCATGTTGGGAGAAAGAAGAACATGGCTGCTAAATGTGAAAATAAAAACAAGAGGGAAAGGAGAGAAAAGAAGAAAAGGACATGGTGCAACAGGTAAGTAAGAGATGGGGGGAAGGTGCCCACAGTTAATACTGAGGGTGTGCCATGCCAAAGACTCGCCGAGGCCCCATGCCCACTTTGGGGCCTTGTGCGAGGAAGTAAAGAACAGAAGGGGTGCGGCACGCTCAGCCGCCAGGAACTGCAGCCGTGCCCTGAGCCGAATGCTTGGCTCACGCGGCGGCGGATAACAATTCACTTTGCAATCACTGTTTGTTGTGTATGCCCATTCAGGCCCTGCGTACCTTCGATTTGCAATTCATTTTCTTTTCAGTCTTCGAACTCCACTTAATTCTCCATCATTCAAATCTTCTCTTCTTGTGGTGTCTATTTCTTCTTCAATTGTTGACAATGTGACTGAATCTTTTCTCTTAGCTTGTGATCTTGGCCACTCGTCTTCTTTCTGTCTGAAATTTGTTAGTGCTCTTTTCAGTGCTGTTTGTACAGCTTCTCCTTGTTCTGCATGTTTTTGACTTGATATACCTGCAACTGGTTCTGGAGGAGTCAGATCTGCTTGACTTTGATTTGACTCAACCACTCCACCAGGTTGGTGGTGGGCTGTTATTTCTGATCTTCAAGATCATCTTCTTCTGGGAGAGACCTCCTCTGACTGGACTCTCCTGCTGTCTCAGTTGAGACTGGTACAATGCCAACTTCCTGTAAGTCCTCCATCTCGTCTCTTACAGGGGTATCTGGATTTTCCTCAGTCTGTTCGGAGTCTGTTTCTGATTCTCCATTTTCCTCCTCTGTTTCTGGAGTTTGTCTGGAAGTCATTAGTACTCTGAACAACTCTTCTTCATTGTCCAAAGGACAGGGTACGTTTCGAGTGTGACTGACATGTACCCAGTTTGGAACTCCTGCACACTTCACAGCAGTAGAAGTAACCAGTACTACTTGGTGAGGGCCCTTTCACAGGGGCTTCAAACAAGTCTTCCTCACATGTTTTTTCGGATCACAACCCAATCTCCAGCTTTCAGGTTGTGACTCTGATCTTGGGATAGCTGCACAGTTGTGGCCTCCACCTGATGAGAGAAAGAGTGAACCACATCAGCCAGACCCTTGCAGTAATCCAAAACCATATAATCTGTTATGTTCACAAAAGCATTGGCATGAACCGCTGGCAATCTTATTGCTCGGCCCGTGAGGATTTAATGCGGTGACAGTCCAGTTTTTCTGTCGGGTGTGTTTCTCATGCTCATCAGAACTAACGGTAATGCATCTGACAATTTCAGATTTGTGGACGCACACATCTTTGCAAGTCGTGACTTCAGGATACCATTATTTTCCCTACAAGTCCTGATGTTTCATGGCAATAACTACAGTGCAACTTCTGCTCAATGTTTAAGGCTGAACATAATAATTGAATTACTTTGTTGTATCAGTACCCTAATCAATAACTTTGCTACAGTAAGGCTGTCATTCCTACATGTGGGGTAGGCTTCAATCCAGTGACTAAAATTGCAAACAATCACCAAAACATATCTCAATCCTCCACACACAGGCATTTCAATGAAATCCATTTTCATTCTGCTAAATGAAGTTCCAACTCTCCCAATATGGCTCATGTTAACAACTGTTCTTTTTCCCACATTCATCTGTTGGCAGATGATACAACAGTGACAAACTGCTTTGGCAACCTGTCTAAATTTTGGATTAAACCAAAACTGCTTAAAGGTTCAAATCATGGCATCCCTCCCAACATGTGCTTGACCATGATAATATCTAGCCATTTGAGTCAATAGATTATTTGGCAGGTGTACTTGGCCCTCACCTGACACCTGTATATTGTCTTCTATTTGTACACATTTCATCTTAACCCACTCTTTCTTTTCTACTTTGGTAATATGTTCTTGCAGATTCTTCAATTCATCCCAGGTATCAACAACATTTAGGGCCAGATGTAGGTAACAGTTTGCACGTCGCAAACAGCGATTTTCGCTGTTTGCGACGAGCAAACTGCACTATGCAATGCACAAAACCTGTTTTGCGATTCGGTAACCTGGCAAACGCGGTCGCAAACCAATCGCAGTTTGCACCCATTTGAAATGGGTGGTAACCAATTCGCAAAAGGGAAGGGGCCACCATCCTACATTCCAATTTGCGACTTGCAAATTGCGAGTCGCTCTGACTCGCAATTTGCAAGTCGCAAATTGGAATCTTCCTACATCTGGCCCTTAATGCCTAACTTGTACAGATTTCTTCTTTAAGTAACAGTTCCCATTTGTCTTTGAAAGATATACAATTCAATGCGCAAAACCTTGTGACTTGATCCACATATCCATTTCCCATTGAAACAAATTCTTGCGATCTCTGGTGTGCACTGTATTTCACCACAGCAATCTTTTCAGGTGTTTGTAAGGCTTGTAACAATTCATGGATTCTGTCACCATTTCTAGCTGGCAAACCAGAAGAGGTCATGAAACCTCTCTGTGACCATAGCTGGCCAAAAGCGTACATTATTCTAAATCCATAATGGCTGTCTGTATAAAAGGGAAACTTTAAGCTGCACAGAAACATGGCATGCTCTAGTAAGAGCCACCAATTCAGCCACTTGTGCCGAATATACTCACCGAAACCAGGAAGCTTTGAGTATTCCAGAAATTGTGCACACAGCATCTCCTAATTTTAATGCCCCATGTTATCTCTTAACCCCTTAACTGCCAGGCCTTTTCCCCCTCCTGTGCCAGGCCTTTTTTTGGCTATTTAGGGCAGTTCGCGCTTAGGCCCTCATAACTTTTTGTGCACATAAGCTAGCCAAGCCAAATGTGCGTCCTTTTTTTCCAACATCCTAGGGATTCTAGAGGTACCCAGACTTTGTGGGTTCCCCGGAAGGAGGCCAATAAATTAGCCAAAATACAGTGAAAATTTCGTTTTGTTCAAAAAATGGGAAAAAGTGGCTGCAGAAGAAGGCTTGTGGTTTTTTCCCTGAAAATGGCATCAACAAAGGGTTTGCGGCACTAAAATAACCAGCTTCCCAGCGTTCAGGAACAGGCAGACTTGAATCACATAACCCAATTTTTCAACACAAATTCGGCCTTTTACTGGGACATTCCCCATTTTTCCAATTTTTTTGTGGTTTCAGCCTCCTTCCAGTCAGTGACAGAAATGGGTGTGAAACCAATGCTGGATCCCAGAAACCTAAACATTTCTGAACAGTAGACAAAATTCTGAATTCAGCAAGGGGTCATTTGTGTAGATCCTACAAGGGTTTCCTACAGAAAATAACAACTGAAAAATAAAAATATTGAAATTGAGGTGAAAAAAACAGCAATTGTTCTCTACGTTTTACTCTGTAACTTTTTCCTGCAATGTCAGATTTTCGAAAGCAATATACCGTTATGTCTGCTGGACTCCTCTGGTTGCAGGGATATATAGGGCTTGTAGGTTCATCAAGAACCTGAGGTACCCAGAGCCAATAAATGAGCTGCACCCTGCAGTGCGTTTTCATTCTATATTGGGTATACAGCAATTCATTTGCTGAATTATAAAGAGTGAAAAATAGCTATCAAGAAAACCTTTGTATTTCCAAAATGGGCACAAGATAAGGTGTTGAGGAGCAGTGCTTATTTGCACATCTCTGAATTCCGGGGTGACCATGCTAGCATGTGAATTACAGGGCATTTCTCAAATAGATGTCTTCTTTACACACTTGCTTATACTTGGAAGGAAAATATGTAGAGAAAGACAAGGGGCAATAAAACTTGTTTTGCTATTCAATGTTCTCCCAAGTCTCCCAATAAAAATGATACCTCACTTGTGTGGGTAGGCCTAGCGCCCGCGTCAGGAAATGCCCCAAAACCCAACGTGGACACATCACATTTTTTTTAAAGAAAACAGAGGTGTTTTTTGCAAAGTGCCTACCTGTAGATTTTGGCCTCTAGCGCAGCCGGCACCTAGGGAAACCTACCAAACCTGTGCATTTTTTAACACTAGAGACCTAGGGGAATCCAAGATGGGGTGACTTGTGGGGCTCTGACCAGGTTCTGTTACCCAGAATGCTTTGCAAACCTCAAAATTTGGCTAAAAAAACTAATTTTCCTCACATTTTGGTGACAGAAAGTTCTGGAATCAGAGAGGAGCCACAAATTTCCTTCCACTCAGCATTCCTCCAAGTCTCTCGATAAAAATGATACCTCACTTGTGTGGGTAGGCCTGGCGCCCGCGACAGGAAACGCCCCAAAACGCAACGTGGACACATCACATTTTTTCAAAGAAAACAGAGGTGTTTTTTGCAAAGTGCCTACCTGTAGATTTTGGTCTCTAGCTCAGTCAGCACCTAGGGAAACCTACCAAACCTGTGCATTTTTTAAAACTAGAGACCTAGGGGAATCCAAGATAGGGTGACTTGTGGGGCTCTGACCAAGTTCTGTTACCCAGAATCCTTTGCAAACCTCAAAATTTGACAAAAAAAACACATTTTCCTCACATTTTGGTGACAGAAAGTTCTGGAATCAGAGAGGAGCCACAAATTTCCTTCCACCCAGCGTTCCCCCAAGTCTCCCGATAAAAATGATACCTCACTTGTGTGGGTAGGCCTAGCGCCCGCGACAGGAAACCCCCCAAAATGCAACGTGGACACATCACATTTTTTGAAAGAAAACAGAGGTGTTTTTTGCAAAGTGCCTACCTGTAGATTTTGGCCTCTAGCTCAGCCTGCACCTAGGGAAACCTACCAAACATGTGCATTTTTTTAAACTAGAGACCTAGGGGAATCCAAGATGGGGTGACTTGGGGGGCTCTGACCAGGTTCTGTTACCCAGAATCCTTTGCAAACCTCAAAATTTGGCTAAAAAAACACATTTTCCTCACATTTTGGTGACAGGAAGTTCTGGAATCAGAGAGGAGCCACAAATTTCCTTCCACCCAGCGTTCCCCCAAGTCTCCGGATAAAAATGATACCTCACTTGTGTGGGTAGGCCTAGCGCCCGCGACAGGAAACCCCCCAAAATGCAACGTGGACACATCACATTTTTTGAAAGAAAACAGAGGTGTTTTTTGCAAAGTGCCTACCTGTAGATTTTGGCCTCTAGCTCAGCCTGCACCTAGGGAAACCTACCAAACATGTGCATTTTTTAAAACTAGAGACCTAGGGGAATCCAAGATGGGGTGACTTGGGGGGCTCTGACCAGGTTCTGTTACCCAGAATCCTTTGCAAACCTCAAACTTTTGCTTAAAAAACACATTTTCCTCACATTTTGGTGACAGGAAGTTCTGGAATCAGAGAGGAGCCACAAATTTCCTTCCACCCAGCGTTCCCCCAAGTCTCCCGATACAAATGATACCTCACTTGTGTGGGTAGGCCTAGCGCCCGCGACAGGAAACCCCCCAAAATGCAATGTGGACACATCACATTTTTTTAAAGAAAACAGAGGTGTTTTTTGCAAAGTGCCTACCTGTAGATTTTGGCCTCTAGCTCAGCCGGCACCTAGGGAAACCTACCAAACATGTGCATTTTTTAAAACTAGAGACCTAGGGGAATCCAAGATGGGGTAACTTGGGGGGCTCTGACCAGGTTCTGTTACCCAGAATCCTTTGCAAACCTCAAAACCACATTTTCCTCACATTTTGGTGACAGAAAGTTCTGGAATCAGAGAGGAGCCACAAATTTCCTTCCACCCAGCGTTCCCCCAAGTCTCCCGATAAAAATGATACCTCACTTGTGTGGGTAGGCCTAGAGCCCGCGACAGGAAACCCCCCAAAATGCATTGTGGACACATCATATTTTTTTAAAGAAAACAGAGGTGATTTTTGCAAAGTACCTACCTGTAGATTTTGGCTTCTAGCTCAGCCGGCACCTAGGGAAACCTACCAAACATGTGCATTTTTTTAAACTAGAGACCTAGGGGAATCCAAAATGGGGTGACTTGGGGGGCTCTGACCAGGTTCTGTTTCCCAGAATCCTTGCAAACCTCAAAATTTGGCTAAAAAAACAAATTTTCCTCACATTTTGGTGACAGAAAGTTCTGGAATCAGAGAGGAGCCACAAGTTTCCTTCCACCCAGCGTTCCCCCAAATCTCCCGATACAAATGATACCTCACTTGTGTGGGTAGGCCTAGCGCCCGCGACAGGAAATGCCCCAAAACGCAACGTGGACACATCACATTTTTTCAAAGAAAACAGAGGTGTTTTTTGCAAAGTGCCTACCTATAGATTTTGGCCTCTAGCTCAGCCGGCACCTAGGAAAACAGACCAAACCTGTGCATTTTTTAAAACTAGAGAGCTAGGGGAATCCAAGATGGGGTGACTTGTGGGGCTCTGACCAGGTTCTGTTACCCAGAATCCTTTGCAAACCACAAAATTTGGCTAAAAAAACAAATCTTCCTTACACTTTGGTGACAGAAAGTTCTGGAATCAGAGAGGAGCCACAAATTTCCTTCCACTCAGCGTTCCCCCAAGTCTCTCGATAAAAATGATACCTCACTTGTGTGGGTAGGCCTGGCGCCCGCGACAGGAAACGCCCCAAAACGCAACGTGGACATATCACATTTTTTCAAAGAAAACAGAGGTGTTTTTTGCAAAGTGCCTACCTGCAGATTTTGGCCTCTAGCTCAGCCGGCACCTAGGGAAACCTACCAAACATGTGCATTTTTTTAAACTAGAGACCTAGGGGAATCCAAGATGGGGTGACTTGGGGGGCTCTGACCAGGTTCTGTTACCCAGAATCCTTTGCAAACCTCAAAATTTGGCTAAAAAACACATTTTCCTCACATTTTGGTGACAGGAAGTTCTGGAATCAGAGAGGAGCCACAAATTTCCTTCCACCCAGCGTTCCCCCAAGTCTCCCGATACCAATGATACCTCACTTGTGTGGGTAGGCCTAGCGCCCGCGACAGAAAATGCCCCAAAACGCAACGTGGACACATCACATTTTTTTCTAAAGAAAACAGAGGTGTTTTTTGTAAAGTGCCTACCTGTAGAATTTGGCCTCTAGCTCAGCCGGCACCTAGGGAAACCTACCAAACCTGTGCATTTTTGAAAACTAGAGACCTAGGGGAATCCAAGATGGGGTGACTTGTGGGGCTCTGACCAGGTTCTGTTATCCAGAATCCTTTGCAAACCTCAAAATTTGGCTAAAAAAACACATTTTCCTCACATTTTGGTGACAGGAAGTTCTGGAATCAGAGAGGAGCCACAAATTTCCTTCCACCCAGCGTTCCCCCAAGTCTCCCGATAAAAATGATACCTCACTTGTGTGGGTAGGCCTAGCGCCCGCGACAGGAAACCCCCCAAAATGCAACATGGACACATCACATTTTTGGAAAGAAAACAGAGGTGTTTTTTGCAAAGTGCCTACCTGTAGATTTTGGCCTCTAGCTCAGCCAGCACCTAGGGAAACCTACCAAACATGTGCATTTTTGAAAACTAGAGACCTAGGGGAATCCAAGATGGGGTGACATGGGGGGCTCTGACCAGGTTCTGTTACCCAGAATCCTTTGCAAACCTCAAACTTTTGCAAAAAAAACACATTTTCCTCACATTTTGGTGACAGGAAGTTCTGGAATCAGAGAGGAGCCACAAATTTCCTTCCACCCAGCGTTCCCCCAAGTCTCCCGATAAAAATGATACCTCACTTGTGTGGGTAGGCCTAGCGCCCGCGACAGGAAACCCCCCAAAAAGCAAGATGGACACATCACATTTTTGGAAAGAAAACAGAGGTGTTTTTTGCAAAGTGCCTACCTGTAGATTTTGGCCTCTAGCTCAGCCGGCACCTAGGGAAACCTACCAAACATGTGCATTTTTTAAAACTAGAGACCTAGGGGAATCCAAGATGGGGTAACTTGGGGGGCTCTGACCAGGTTCTGTTACCCAGAATCCTTTGCAAACCTCAAAACCACATTTTCCTCACATTTTGGTGACAGAAAGTTCTGGAATCAGAGAGGAGCCACAAATTTCCTTCCACCCAGCGTTCCCCCAAGTCTCCCGATACAAATGATACCTCACTTGTGTGGGTAGGCCTGGCGCCCGCGACAGGAAATGCCCCAAAACGCAACGTGGACACATCACTTTTTTTTTTTAAGAAAACAGAGATGTTTTTTGTAAAGTGCCTACCTGTAGAATTTGGCCTCTAGCTCAGCCGGCACCTAGGGAAACCTACCAAACCTGTGCATTTTTGAAAACTAGAGACCTAGGGGAATCCAAGATGGGGTGACTTGTGGGGCTCTGACCAGGTTCTGTTATCCAGAATCCTTTGCAAACCTCAAAATTTGGCTAAAAAAACACATTTTCCTCACATTTTGGTGACAGGAAGTTCTGGAATCAGAGAGGTGCCACAAATTTCCTTCCACCCAGCGTTCCCCCAAGTCTCCCGATAAAAATGATACCTCACTTGTGTGGGTAGGCCTAGCGCCCGCGACAGGAAACCCCCCAAAATGCAACATGGACACATCACATTTTTGGAAAGAAAACAGAGGTGTTTTTTGCAAAGTGCCTACCTGTAGATTTTGGCCTCTAGCTCAGCCAGCACCTAGGGAAACCTACCAAACATGTGCATTTTTGAAAACTAGAGACCTAGGGGAATCCAAGATGGGGTGACATGGGGGGCTCTGACCAGGTTCTGTTACCCAGAATCCTTTGCAAACCTCAAACTTTTGCAAAAAAAACACATTTTCCTCACATTTTGGTGACAGGAAGTTCTGGAATCAGAGAGGAGCCACAAATTTCCTTCCACCCAGCGTTCCCCCAAGTCTCCCGATAAAAATGATACCTCACTTGTGTGGGTAGGCCTAGCGCCCGCGACAGGAAACCCCCCAAACAGCAACATGGACACATCACATTTTTGGAAAGAAAACAGAGGTGTTTTTTGCAAAGTGCCTACCTGTAGATTTTGGCCTCTAGCTCAGCCGGCACCTAGGGAAACCTACCAAACATGTGCATTTTTTAAAACTAGAGACCTAGGGGAATCCAAGATGGGGTAACTTGGGGGGCTCTGACCAGGTTCTGTTACCCAGAATCCTTTACAAACCTCAAAACCACATTTTCCTCACATTTTGGTGACAGGAAGTTCTGGAATCAGAGAGGAGCCACAAATTTCCTTCCACCCAGCGTTCCCCCAAGTCTCCCGATAAAAATGATACCTCACTTGTGTGGGTAGGCCTAGCGCCCGCGACAGGAAACCCCCCAAAAAGCAAGATGGACACATCACATTTTTGGAAAGAAAACAGAGGTGTTTTTTGCAAAGTGCCTACCTGTAGATTTTGGCCTCTAGCTCAGCCGGCACCTAGGGAAACCTACCAAACATGTGCATTTTTTAAAACTAGAGACCTAGGGGAATCCAAGATGGGGTAACTTGGGGGGCTCTGACCAGGTTCTGTTACCCAGAATCCTTTGCAAACCTCAAAACCACATTTTCCTCACATTTTGGTGACAGAAAGTTCTGGAATCAGAGAGGAGCCACAAATTTCCTTCCACCCAGCGTTCCCCCAAGTCTCCCGATACAAATGATACCTCACTTGTGTGGGTAGGCCTGGCGCCCGCGACAGGAAATGCCCCAAAACGCAACGTGGACACATCACTTTTTTTTTTTAAGAAAACAGAGATGTTTTTTGTAAAGTGCCTACCTGTAGAATTTGGCCTCTAGCTCAGCCGGCACCTAGGGAAACCTACCAAACCTGTGCATTTTTGAAAACTAGAGACCTAGGGGAATCCAAGATGGGGTGACTTGTGGGGCTCTGACCAGGTTCTGTTATCCAGAATCCTTTGCAAACCTCAAAATTTGGCTAAAAAAACACATTTTCCTCACATTTTGGTGACAGGAAGTTCTGGAATCAGAGAGGTGCCACAAATTTCCTTCCACCCAGCGTTCCCCCAAGTCTCCCGATAAAAATGATACCTCACTTGTGTGGGTAGGCCTAGCGCCCGCGACAGGAAACCCCCCAAAATGCAACATGGACACATCACATTTTTGGAAAGAAAACAGAGGTGTTTTTTGCAAAGTGCCTACCTGTAGATTTTGGCCTCTAGCTCAGCCAGCACCTAGGGAAACCTACCAAACATGTGCATTTTTGAAAACTAGAGACCTAGGGGAATCCAAGATGGGGTGACATGGGGGGCTCTGACCAGGTTCTGTTACCCAGAATCCTTTGCAAACCTCAAACTTTTGCAAAAAAAACACATTTTCCTCACATTTTGGTGACAGGAAGTTCTGGAATCAGAGAGGAGCCACAAATTTCCTTCCACCCAGCGTTCCCCCAAGTCTCCCGATAAAAATGATACCTCACTTGTGTGGGTAGGCCTAGCGCCCGCGACAGGAAACCCCCCAAACAGCAACATGGACACATCACATTTTTGGAAAGAAAACAGAGGTGTTTTTTGCAAAGTGCCTACCTGTAGATTTTGGCCTCTAGCTCAGCCGGCACCTAGGGAAACCTACCAAACATGTGCATTTTTTAAAACTAGAGACCTAGGGGAATCCAAGATGGGGTAACTTGGGGGGCTCTGACCAGGTTCTGTTACCCAGAATCCTTTACAAACCTCAAAACCACATTTTCCTCACATTTTGGTGACAGAAAGTTCTGGAATCAGAGAGGAGCCACAAATTTCCTTCCACCCAGCGTTCCCCCAAGTCTCCTGATACAAATGATACCTCACTTGTGTGGGTAGGCCTGGCGCCCGCGACAGGAAATGCCCCAAAACGCAACGTGGACACATCACATTTTTTTTTAAAGAAAACAGAGATGTTTTTTGTAAAGTGCCTACCTGTAGAATTTGGCCTCTAGCTCAGCCGGCACCCAAGGAAACCTACCAAACCTGTGCATTTTTGAAAACTAGAGACCTAGGGGAATCCAAGATGGGGTGACTTGTGGGGCTCTGACCAGGTTCTGTTATCCAGAATCCTTTGCAAACCTCAAAATTTGGCTAAAAAAACGCATTTTCCTCACATTTTGGTGACAGGAAGTTCTGGAATCAGAGAGGTGCCACAAATTTCCTTCCACCCAGCGTTCCCCCAAGTCTCCCGATAAAAATGATACCTCACTTGTGTGGGTAGGCCTAGCGCCCGCGACAGGAAACCCCCCCAAAATGCAACATGGGCACATCACATTTTTGGAAAGAAAACAGAGGTGTTTTTTGCAAAGTGCCTACCTGTAGATTTTGGCCTCTAGCTCAGCCGTCACCTAGGGAAACCTACCAAACATGTGCATTTTTTAAAACTAGAGACCTAGGGGAATCCGAGATGGGGTGACTTGGGGGGCTCTGACCAGGTTCTGTTACCCAGAATCCTTTGCAAACCTCAAAATTTTGCTACAAAAAACACATTTTCCTCACATTTTGGTGACAGGAAGTTCTGGAATCAGAGAGGAGCCACAAATTTCCTTCCACCCAGCGTTCCCCCAAGTCTCCCGATACAAATGATACCTCATTTGTGTGGGTAGGCCTAGCGCCCGCGACAGGAAATGTCCCAAAATGCAACATGGACACATCACATTTTTTTTTAAAGAAAACAGAGGTGTTTTTAATAAAGTGCCTACCTGTAGAATTTGGCCTCTAGCTCAGCCGGCACCTAGGGAAACCTACCAAACCTGTGCATTTTTGAAAACTAGAGACCTAGGGGAATCCAAGATGGGGTGACTTGTGGGGCTCTGACCAGGTTCTGTTATCCAGAATCCTTTGCAAACCAGAAAATTTGGCTAAAAAAACACATTTTCCTCACATTTTGGTGACATGAAGTTCTGGAATCAGAGAGGAGCCACAAATTTCCTTCCACCAAGCTCTCCCCCAAGTCTCTTGATAAAAATGATACCTCACTTGTGTGGGTAGGCCTAGCGCCCGCGACAGGAAACCCCCCAAAATGCAACGTGGACACATCACATTTTTTGAAAGAAAACAGAGGTGTTTTTTGCAAAGTGCCTACCTGTAGATTTTGGCCTCTAGCTCAGCTGGCACCTAGGGAAACCTACCAAACATGTGCATTTTTTTAAACTAGAGACCTAGGGGAATCCAAGATGGGGTGACTTGGGGGGCTCTGACTAGGTTCTGTTACCCAGAATCCTTTGCAAACTTCAAAATTTGGCTAAAAAAACACATTTTCCTCACATTTTGGTGACAGGAAGTTCTGGAATCAGAAAGGAGCCACAAATTTCCTTCCACCCAGCGTTCCCCCAAGTCTCCCGATAAAAATGATACCTCACTTGTGTGGGTAGGCCTAGCGCCCGCGACAGGAAACCCCCCAAATTGCAACGTGGATACATCACATTTTTTGAAAGAAAACAGAGGTGTTTTTTGCAAAGTGCCTACCTGTAGATTTTGGCCTCTAGCTCAGCCAGCACCTAGGGAAACCTACCAAACATGTGCATTTTTTAAAACTAGAGACCTAGGGGAATCCAAGATGGGGTGACTTGGGGGGCTGTAACCAGGTTCTGTTACCCAGAATCCTTTGCAAACCTCAAAATTTGGCAAAAAAAACAAATTTTCCTCACATTTTGGTGACAGGAAGTTCTGGAATCAGAGAGGAGCCACAACTTTCCTTCCACCCAGCGTTCCCCCAAGTCTCCCGATAAAAATGATACCTCACTTGTGTGGGTAGGCCTAGAGCCCGCGACAGGAAACCCCCCAAAATGCATTGTGGACACATCACATTTTTTTAAAGATAACAGGTGTTTTTTGCAAAGTACCTACCTGTAGATTTTGTCTTCTAGCTCAGCCGGCACCTAGGTAAACCTACCAAATATGTGCATTTTTTAAAACTAGAGACCTAGGGGAATCCAAGATGGGGTGACTTGTGGGGCTCTGACCAGGTTCTGTTACCCAGAATCCTTTGCAAACCTCAAAATTTGGCTAAAAAAACACATTTTCCTTACATTTTGGTGACAGGAAGTTCTGGAATCAGAAAGGAGCCACAAATTTCCTTCCACCCAGCGTTCCCCGAAGTCTCCCGATAAAAATGATACCTCACTTGTGTGGGTAGGCCTAGCGCCCTCGTCAGGAAACCCCCCAAAATGCAAAGTGGATACATCACATTTTTCGAAAGAAAACAGAGGTGTTTTTTGCAAAGTGCCTACCTGTAGATTTTGGCCTCTAGCTCAGCCAGCACCTAGGGAAACCTACCAAACATGTGCATTTTTTAAAACTAGAGACCTAGGGGAATCCAAGATGGGGTGACTTGGGGGGCTGTGACCAGGTTCTGTTTTCCAGAATCCTTTGCAAACCTCAAAATTTGTAAAAAAAAAACAAATCTTCCTCACATTTTGGTGACAGGAAGTTCTGGAATCAGAGAGGAGCCACAAATTTCCTTCCACCTAGCGTTCCCCCAAGTCTCCCGATAAAAATGATACGTCACTTGTGTGGGTAGGCCTAGAGCCCGCGACAGGAAACCCCCCAAAATGCAATGTGGACACATCACATTTTTTTAAAGAAAACAGATGTGTTTTTTGCAAAGTACCTACCTGTAGATTTTGGCTTCTAGCTCAGCCGGCACCTAGGGAAACCTACCAAACCTGTGCATTTTTTAAAACTAGAGACCTAGTTGAATCCAAGATGGGGTGTCTTGTGGAGCTCTGACCAGGTTCTGTTACCCAGAATCCTTTGCAAACCTCAAAATTTGGCTAAAAAAAACACATTTTCCTCACATTTTGGTGACAGAAAGTTTTGGAACCAGACAGGAGCCAAAAATTTCCTTCCACCCAGCGTTCCCCCAAGTCTCCCGATAAAAATGATACCTCACTTGTGTGAGTAGCCCTAGCGCCCGCGACAGGAAATACCCCAAAACGCAACGTGGACACATCACATTTTTGGAAAGAAAACAGAGGTGTTTTTTGCAAAGTGCCTACCTGTAGATTTTGGCCTCTAGCTCAGCCAGCACCTAGGGAAACCTACCAAACATGTGCATTTTTTAAAACTAGAGACCTAGGGGAATCCAAGATGGGGTGACTTGGGGGGCTGTAACCAGGTTCTGTTACCCAGAATCCTTTGCAAACCTCAAAATTTGGCAAAAAAAACAAATTTTCCTCACATTTTGGTGACAGGAAGTTCTGGAATCAGAGAGGAGCCACAAATTTCCTTCCACCCAGCGTTCCCCCAAGTCTCCCGATACCAATGATACCTCACTTGTGTGGGTAGGCCTAGCGCCCGCGACAGAAAATGCCCCAAAACGCAACGTGGACACATCACATTTTTTTCTAAAGAAAATAGAGGTGTTTTTTGTAAAGTGCCTACCTGTAGAATTTGGCCTCTAGCTCAGCCGGCACCTAGGGAAACCTACCAAACCTGTGCATTTTTGAAAACTAGAGACCTAGGGGAATCCAAGATGGGGTGACTTGTGGGGCTCTGACCAGGTTCTGTTATCCAGAATCCTTTGCAAACCTCAAAATTTGGCTAAAAAAACACATTTTCCTCACATTTTGGTGACAGGAAGTTCTGGAATCAGAGAAGAGCCACAAATTTCCTTCCACCCAGCGTTCCCCCAAGTCTCCCGATAAAAATGATACCTCACTTGTGTGGGTAGGCCTAGCGCCCGCGACAGGAAACCCCCCAAAATGCAACATGGACACATCACATTTTTGGAAAGAAAACAGAGGTGTTTTTTGCAAAGTGCCTACCTGTAGATTTTGGCCTCTAGCTCAGCCAGCACCTAGGGAAACCTACCAAACATGTGCATTTTTGAAAACTAGAGACCTAGGGGAATCCAAGATGGGGTGACATGGGGGGCTCTGACCAGGTTCTGTTACCCAGAATCCTTTGCAAACCTCAAACTTTTGCAAAAAAAACACATTTTCCTCACATTTTGGTGACAGGAAGTTCTGGAATCAGAGAGGAGCCACAAATTTCCTTCCACCCAGCGTTCCCCCAAGTCTCCCGATAAAAATGATACCTCACTTGTGTGGGTAGGCCTAGCGCCCGCGACAGGAAACCCCCCAAAAAGCAAGATGGACACATCACATTTTTGGAAAGAAAACAGAGGTGTTTTTTGCAAAGTGCCTACCTGTAGATTTTGGCCTCTAGCTCAGCCGGCACCTAGGGAAACCTACCAAACATGTGCATTTTTTAAAACTAGAGACCTAGGGGAATCCAAGATGGGGTAACTTGGGGGGCTCTGACCAGGTTCTGTTACCCAGAATCCTTTGCAAACCTCAAAACCACATTTTCCTCACATTTTGGTGACAGAAAGTTCTGGAATCAGAGAGGAGCCACAAATTTCCTTCCACCCAGCGTTCCCCCAAGTCTCCCGATACAAATGATACCTCACTTGTGTGGGTAGGCCTGGCGCCCGCGACAGGAAATGCCCCAAAACGCAACGTGGACACATCACTTTTTTTTTTAAAGAAAACAGAGATGTTTTTTGTAAAGTGCCTACCTGTAGAATTTGGCCTCTAGCTCAGCCGGCACCTAGGGAAACCTACCAAACCTGTGCATTTTTGAAAACTAGAGACCTAGGGGAATCCAAGATGGGGTGACTTGTGGGGCTCTGACCAGGTTCTGTTATCCAGAATCCTTTGCAAACCTCAAAATTTGGCTAAAAAAACACATTTTCCTCACATTTTGGTGACAGGAAGTTCTGGAATCAGAAAGGAGCCACAAATTTCCTTCCACCCAGCGTTCCCCCAAGTCTCCCGATAAAAATGATACCTCACTTGTGTGGGTAGGCCTAGCGCCCGCGACAGGAAACCCCCCAAAATGCAACATGGACACATCACATTTTTGGAAAGAAAACAGAGGTGTTTTTTGCAAAGTGCCTACCTGTAGATTTTGGCCTCTAGCTCAGCCAGCACCTAGGGAAACCTACCAAACATGTGCATTTTTGAAAACTAGAGACCTAGGGGAATCCAAGATGGGGTGACATGGGGGGCTCTGACCAGGTTCTGTTACCCAGAATCCTTTGCAAACCTCAAACTTTTGCAAAAAAAACACATTTTCCTCACATTTTGGTGACAGGAAGTTCTGGAATCAGAGAGGAGCCACAAATTTCCTTCCACCCAGCGTTCCCCCAAGTCTCCCGATAAAAATGATACCTCACTTGTGTGGGTAGGCCTAGCGCCCGCGACAGGAAACCCCCCAAACAGCAACATGGACACATCACATTTTTGGAAAGAAAACAGAGGTGTTTTTTGCAAAGTGCCTACCTGTAGATTTTGGCCTCTAGCTCAGCCGGCACCTAGGGAAACCTACCAAACATGTGCATTTTTTAAAACTAGAGACCTAGGGGAATCCAAGATGGGGTAACTTGGGGGGCTCTGACCAGGTTCTGTTACCCAGAATCCTTTGCAAACCTCAAAACCACATTTTCCTCACATTTTGGTGACAGAAAGTTCTGGAATCAGAGAGGAGCCACAAATTTCCTTCCACCCAGCGTTCCCCCAAGTCTCCCGATACAAATGATACCTCACTTGTGTGGGTAGGCCTGGCGCCCGCGACAGGAAATGCCCCAAAACGCAACGTGGACACATCACATTTTTTTTTAAAGAAAACAGAGATGTTTTTTGTAAAGTGCCTACCTGTAGAATTTGGCCTCTAGCTCAGCCGGCACCCAAGGAAACCTACCAAACCTGTGCATTTTTGAAAACTAGAGACCTAGGGGAATCCAAGATGGGGTGACTTGTGGGGCTCTGACCAGGTTCTGTTATCCAGAATCCTTTGCAAACCTCAAAATTTGGCTAAAAAAACGCATTTTCCTCACATTTTGGTGACAGGAAGTTCTGGAATCAGAGAGGTGCCACAAATTTCCTTCCACCCAGCGTTCCCCCAAGTCTCCCGATAAAAATGATACCTCACTTGTGTGGGTAGGCCTAGCGCCCGCGACAGGAAACCCCCCCAAAATGCAACATGGGCACATCACATTTTTGGAAAGAAAACAGAGGTGTTTTTTGCAAAGTGCCTACCTGTAGATTTTGGCCTCTAGCTCAGCCGTCACCTAGGGAAACCTACCAAACATGTGCATTTTTTAAAACTAGAGACCTAGGGGAATCCGAGATGGGGTGACTTGGGGGGCTCTGACCAGGTTCTGTTACCCAGAATCCTTTGCAAACCTCAAAATTTTGCTACAAAAAACACATTTTCCTCACATTTTGGTGACAGGAAGTTCTGGAATCAGAGAGGAGCCACAAATTTCCTTCCACCCAGCGTTCCCCCAAGTCTCCCGATACAAATGATACCTCATTTGTGTGGGTAGGCCTAGCGCCCGCGACAGGAAATGTCCCAAAATGCAACATGGACACATCACATTTTTTTTTAAAGAAAACAGAGGTGTTTTTAATAAAGTGCCTACCTGTAGAATTTGGCCTCTAGCTCAGCCGGCACCTAGGGAAACCTACCAAACCTGTGCATTTTTGAAAACTAGAGACCTAGGGGAATCCAAGATGGGGTGACTTGTGGGGCTCTGACCAGGTTCTGTTATCCAGAATCCTTTGCAAACCAGAAAATTTGGCTAAAAAAACACATTTTCCTCACATTTTGGTGACATGAAGTTCTGGAATCAGAGAGGAGCCACAAATTTCCTTCCACCAAGCTCTCCCCCAAGTCTCTTGATAAAAATGATACCTCACTTGTGTGGGTAGGCCTAGCGCCCGCGACAGGAAACCCCCCAAAATGCAACGTGGACACATCACATTTTTTGAAAGAAAACAGAGGTGTTTTTTGCAAAGTGCCTACCTGTAGATTTTGGCCTCTAGCTCAGCTGGCACCTAGGGAAACCTACCAAACATGTGCATTTTTTTAAACTAGAGACCTAGGGGAATCCAAGATGGGGTGACTTGGGGGGCTCTGACTAGGTTGTGTTACCCAGAATCCTTTGCAAACTTCAAAATTTGGCTAAAAAAACACATTTTCCTCACATTTTGGTGACAGGAAGTTCTGGAATCAGAAAGGAGCCACAAATTTCCTTCCACCCAGCGTTCCCCCAAGTCTCCCGATAAAAATGATACCTCACTTGTGTGGGTAGGCCTAGCGCCCGCGACAGGAAACCCCCCAAATTGCAACGTGGATACATCACATTTTTTGAAAGAAAACAGAGGTGTTTTTTGCAAAGTGCCTACCTGTAGATTTTGGCCTCTAGCTCAGCCAGCACCTAGGGAAACCTACCAAACATGTGCATTTTTTAAAACTAGAGACCTAGGGGAATCCAAGATGGGGTGACTTGGGGGGCTGTAACCAGGTTCTGTTACCCAGAATCCTTTGCAAACCTCAAAATTTGGCAAAAAAAACAAATTTTCCTCACATTTTGGTGACAGGAAGTTCTGGAATCAGAGAGGAGCCACAACTTTCCTTCCACCCAGCGTTCCCCCAAGTCTCCCGATAAAAATGATACCTCACTTGTGTGGGTAGGCCTAGAGCCCGCGACAGGAAACCCCCCAAAATGCATTGTGGACACATCACATTTTTTTAAAGATAACAGGTGTTTTTTGCAAAGTACCTACCTGTAGATTTTGTCTTCTAGCTCAGCCGGCACCTAGGTAAACCTACCAAATATGTGCATTTTTTAAAACTAGAGACCTAGGGGAATCCAAGATGGGGTGACTTGTGGGGCTCTGACCAGGTTCTGTTACCCAGAATCCTTTGCAAACCTCAAAATTTGGCTAAAAAAACAAATTTTCCTTACATTTTGGTGACAGGAAGTTCTGGAATCAGAAAGGAGCCACAAATTTCCTTCCACCCAGCGTTCCCCGAAGTCTCCCGATAAAAATGATACCTCACTTGTGTGGGTAGGCCTAGCGCCCTCGTCAGGAAACCCCCCAAAATGCAAAGTGGATACATCACATTTTTCGAAAGAAAACAGAGGTGTTTTTTGCAAAGTGCCTACCTGTAGATTTTGGCCTCTAGCTCAGCCAGCACCTAGGGAAACCTACCAAACATGTGCATTTTTTAAAACTAGAGACCTAGGGGAATCCAAGATGGGGTGACTTGGGGGGCTGTGACCAGGTTCTGTTTTCCAGAATCCTTTGCAAACCTCAAAATTTGTAAAAAAAAAACAAATCTTCCTCACATTTTGGTGACAGGAAGTTCTGGAATCAGAGAGGAGCCACAAATTTCCTTCCACCTAGCGTTCCCCCAAGTCTCCCGATAAAAATGATACGTCACTTGTGTGGGTAGGCCTAGAGCCCGCGACAGGAAACCCCCCAAAATGCAATGTGGACACATCACATTTTTTTAAAGAAAACAGATGTGTTTTTTGCAAAGTACCTACCTGTAGATTTTGGCTTCTAGCTCAGCCGGCACCTAGGGAAACCTACCAAACCTGTGCATTTTTTAAAACTAGAGACCTAGTTGAATCCAAGATGGGGTGTCTTGTGGAGCTCTGACCAGGTTCTGTTACCCAGAATCCTTTGCAAACCTCAAAATTTGGCTAAAAAAAACACATTTTCCTCACATTTTGGTGACAGAAAGTTTTGGAACCAGACAGGAGCCAAAAATGTCCTTCCACCCAGCGTTCCCCCAAGTCTCCCGATAAAAATGATACCTCACTTGTGTGAGTAGCCCTAGCGCCCGCGACAGGAAATACCCCAAAACGCAACGTGGACACATCACATTTTTGGAAAGAAAACAGAGGTGTTTTTTGCAAAGTGCCTACCTGTAGATTTTGGCCTCTAGCTCAGCCAGCACCTAGGGAAACCTACCAAACATGTGCATTTTTTAAAACTAGAGACCTAGGGGAATCCAAGATGGGGTGACATGGGGGGCTCTGACCAGGTTCTGTTACCCAGAATCCTTTGCAAACCTCAAACTTTTGCTAAAAAAACACATTTTCCTCACATTTTGGTGACAGGAAGCTCTGGAATCAGAGAGGAGCCACAAATTTCCTTCCACCCAGCGTTCCCCCAAGTCTTCCGATAAAAATGATACCTCACTTGTGTGGTAGGCCTAGCGCCTGCGACAGGAAACCCCCCAAAATGCAACGTGGACATATCACATTTTTGGAGAGAAAACAGAGGTGTTTTTTGCAAAGTGCCTACCTGTAGATTTTGGCCTCTAGCTCAGCCGTCACCTAGGGAAACCTACCAAACATGTGCATTTTGTAAAACTAGAGACCTAGGGGAATCCAAGATGGAGTGACTTGGGGGGCTCTGACCAGGTTCTGTTACCCAGAATCCTTTGCAAACCTCAAAATTTTGCTAAAAAAACACATTTTCCTCACATTTTGGTGACAGGAAGTTCTGGAATCAGAAAGGAGCCACAAATTTTCTTCCAACCAGCCTTCCCCCAAGTCTCCCGATACAAATGATACCTCACTTGTGTGGGTAGGCCTAGCGCCCGCGACAGGAAACCCCTCAAAATGCAATGTGGACACATCACATTTTTTGAAAGAAAACAGAGGTGTTTTTTGCAAAGTGCCTACCTGTAGATTTTGGCCTCTAGCTCAGCCGGCACCTAGGGAAACCTACCAAACATGCGCATTTTTTAAAACTAGAGACCAAGGGGAATCCAAGATGGGGTAACTTGGGGGGCTATTGGGGGGCTCTGACCAGGTTCTGTTACCCAGAATCCTTTGCAAACCTCAAAATTTGGCTAAATAAACACATTTTCCTCACATTTTGGTGACAGGAAGTTCTGGAATCAGAGAGGAGCCACAACTTTCCTTCCACCCAGCGTTCCCCCAAGTCTCCCGATAAAAATGATACCTCACTTGTGTGGGTAGGCCTAGAGCCCGCGACAGGAAACCCCCCAAAATGCATTGTGGACACATCACATTTTTTTAAAGATAACAGGTGTTTTTTGCAAAGTACCTACCTGTAGATTTTGTCTTCTAGCTCAGCCGGCACCTAGGTAAACCTACCAAATATGTGCATTTTTTAAAACTAGAGACCTAGGGGAATCCAAGATGGGGTGACTTGTGGGGCTCTGACCAGGTTCTGTTACCCAGAATCCTTTGCAAACCTCAAAATTTGGCTAAAAAAACAAATTTTCCTTACATTTTGGTGACAGGAAGTTCTGGAATCAGAAAGGAGCCACATATTTCCTTCCACCCAGCGTTCCCCGAAGTCTCCCGATAAAAATGATACCTCACTTGTGTGGGTAGGCCTAGCGCCCTCGTCAGGAAACCCCCCAAAATGCAAAGTGGATACATCACATTTTTCGAAAGAAAACAGAGGTGTTTTTTGCAAAGTGCCTACCTGTAGATTTTGGCCTCTAGCTCAGCCAGCACCTAGGGAAACCTACCAAACATGTGCATTTTTTAAAACTAGAGACCTAGGGGAATCCAAGATGGGGTGACTTGGGGGGCTGTGACCAGGTTCTGTTTTCCAGAATCCTTTGCAAACCTCAAAATTTGTAAAAAAAAAACAAATCTTCCTCACATTTTGGTGACAGGAAGTTCTGGAATCAGAGAGGAGCCACAAATTTCCTTCCACCCAGCGTTCCCCCAAGTCTCCCGATACAAATGATAACTCACTTGTGTGGGTAGGCCTAGCGCCCGTGACAGGAAATGCCCCAAAACGCAACGTGGACACATCACATTTTTTTTAAAGAAAACAGAGGTGTTTTTTGTAAAGTGCCTACCTGTAGATTTTGGCCTCTAGCTGAGCCGGAACCTAGGGAAACCTACCAAACCTGTGCATTTTTTAAAACTAGAGACCTAGGGGAATCCAAGATGGGGTGACTTGTGGGGCTCTGACCAGGTTCTGTTATCCAGAATCCTTTGCAAAGCTCAAAATTTGGCTAAAAAAACACATTTTCCTCACATTTTGGTGACAGGAAGTTCTGGAATCAGAGAGGAGCCAGAAATTTCCTTCCACCAAGCGTTCCCCCAAGTCTCCCGATAAAAATGATACCTCACTTGTGTGGGTAGGCCTAGCGCCCACGACAGGAAACCCCCCAAAATGCAACTTGGACACATCACATTTTTTTAAAGAAAACAGAGGTGTTTTTTGCAAAGTGCCTACCTGTAGATTTTGGCCTCTAGCTCAGCCGGCACCTAGGGAAACCTACCAAACATGTGCATTTTTTTAAACTAGAGACCTAGGGGAATCCAAGATGGGGTGACTTGGAGGGCTCTGACCAGGTTCTGTTACCCAGAATCCTTTGCAAACCTCAAAATTTGGCTAAAAAAAACACATTTTCCTCACATTTTGGTGACAGGAAGTTCTGGAATCAGAAAGGAGCCACAAATTTCCTTCCACCCAGCGCTCCCCCAAGTCTCCCGTTAAAAATGATACCTCACTTGTGTGGGTAGGCCTAGCGCCCGCGACAGGAAACCCCCAAAATGCAACGTGGATACATCACATTTTTTTAAAGAAAACAGAGGTGTTTTTTGCAAAGTGCCTACCTGTAGATTTTGGCCTCTAGCTCAGCCAGCACCTAGGGAAACCTACCAAACATGTGCATTTTTTAAAACTAGAGACCTAGGGGAATCCAAGATGGGGTGACATGGGGGGCTCTGACCAGGTTCTGTTACCCAGAATCCTTTGCAAACCTCAAACTTTTGCTAAAAAAACACATTTTCCTCACATTTTGGTGACAGGAAGTTCTGGAATCAGAGAGGAGCCACACATTTCCTTCCACCCAGCGTTCCCCCAAGTCTCCCGATACAAATGATACCTCACTTGTGTGGGTAGGCCTAGCGCCCGCGACAGGAAACCCCCCAAAATGCAATGTGGACACATCACATTTTTTGAAAGAAAACAGAGGTGTTTTTTGCAAAGTGCCTACCTGTAGATTTTGGCCTCTAGCTCAGCCGGCACCTAGGGAAACCTACCAATCATGTGCATTTTTTAAAACTAGAGACCTAGGGGAATCCAAGATGGGGTAACTTGGGGGGCTCTGACCAGGTTCTGTTACCCAGAATCCTTTGCAAACCTCAAAACCACATTTTCCTCACATTTTGGTGACAGAAAGTTCTGGAATCAGAGAGGAGCCACAAATTTCCTTCCACCCAGCGTTCCCCCAAGTCTCCCGATACAAATGATAACTCACTTGTGTGGGTAGGCCTAGCGCCCGTGACAGGAAATGCCCCAAAACGCAACGTGGACACATCACATTTTTTTTAAAGAAAACAGAGGTGTTTTTTGTAAAGTGCCTACCTGTAGATTTTGGCCTCTAGCTGAGCCGGAACCTAGGGAAACCTACCAAACCTGTGCATTTTTTAAAACTAGAGACCTAGGGGAATCCAAGATGGGGTGACTTGTGGGGCTCTGACCAGGTTCTGTTATCCAGAATCCTTTGCAAAGCTCAAAATTTGGCTAAAAAAACACATTTTCCTCACATTTTGGTGACAGGAAGTTCTGGAATCAGAGAGGAGCCAGAAATTTCCTTCCACCAAGCGTTCCCCCAAGTCTCCCGATAAAAATGATACCTCACTTGTGTGGGTAGGCCTAGCGCCCACGACAGGAAACCCCCCAAAATGCAACTTGGACACATCACATTTTTTTAAAGAAAACAGAGGTGTTTTTTGCAAAGTGCCTACCTGTAGATTTTGGCCTCTAGCTCAGCCGGCACCTAGGGAAACCTACCAAACATGTGCATTTTTTTAAACTAGAGACCTAGGGGAATCCAAGATGGGGTGACTTGGAGGGCTCTGACCAGGTTCTGTTACCCAGAATCCTTTGCAAACCTCAAAATTTGGCTAAAAAAAACACATTTTCCTCACATTTTGGTGACAGGAAGTTCTGGAATCAGAAAGGAGCCACAAATTTCCTTCCACCCAGCGCTCCCCCAAGTCTCCCGTTAAAAATGATACCTCACTTGTGTGGGTAGGCCTAGCGCCCGCGACAGGAAACCCCCAAAATGCAACGTGGATACATCACATTTTTTTAAAGAAAACAGAGGTGTTTTTTGCAAAGTGCCTACCTGTAGATTTTGGCCTCTAGCTCAGCCAGCACCTAGGGAAACCTACCAAACATGTGCATTTTTTAAAACTAGAGACCTAGGGGAATCCAAGATGGGGTGACATGGGGGGCTCTGACCAGGTTCTGTTACCCAGAATCCTTTGCAAACCTCAAACTTTTGCTAAAAAAACACATTTTCCTCACATTTTGGTGACAGGAAGTTCTGGAATCAGAGAGGAGCCACAAATTTCCTTCCACCTAGCGTTCCCCCAAGTCTCCCGATACAAATGATACCTCACTTGTGTGGGTAGGCCTTGCGCCCGCGACAGGAAACCCCCCAAAATCCAATATGGACACATCACATTTTTTGAAAGAAAACAGAGGTGTTTTTTGCAAAGTGCCTACCTGTAGATTTTGGCCTCTAGCTCAGCCGGCACCTAGGGAAACCTACCAAACATGTGCATTTTTTAAAACTAGAGACCAAGGGGAATCCAAGATGGGGTAACTTGGGGGGCTCTGATCAGGTTCTGTTACCCAGAATCCTTTGCAAACCTCAAAATTTGGCAAAAAAAACACATTTTCCTCACATTTTGGTGACAGAAAGTACTGGAATCAGAGAGGAGCCACAAATTTCCTTCCACCTAGCGTTTCCCCAAGTCTCCCGTTACAAATGATACCTCACTTGTGTGGGTAGGCCTAGCGCCCGCGACAGGAAATGCCCCAAAATGCAACGTGGACACATCACATTTTTTTTTAAAGAAAACAGAGGTGTTTTTTGTAAAGTGCCTACCTGTAGAATTTGGCCTCTATCTCAGCCGGCACCTAGGGAAACCTACCAAACCTGTGCATTTTTGAAAACTAGAGACCTAGGGGAAACCAAGATGGGGTGACTTGTGGGGCTCTGACCAGGTTCTGTTATCCAGAATCCTTTGCAAACCTCAAAATTTGGCTAAAAAAACACATTTTCCTCACATTTTGGTGACATGATGTTCTGGAATCAGAGAGGAGCCACAAATTTACTTCCACCAAGCTTTCCCCCAAGTCTCCCGATAAAAATGATACCTCACTTGTGTGGGTAGGCCTAGCGCCCGCAACAGGAAACCCCCCAAAATGCAACGTGGACACATCACATTTTTTGAAAGAAAACAGAGGTGTTTTTTGCAAAGTGCCTACCTGTAGATTTTGGCCTCTAGCTCAGCTGGCACCTAGGGAAACCTACCAAACATGTGCATTTTTTTACACCAGAGACCTAGGGGAATCCAAGATGGGGTGACTTGTGGGGCTCTGACCAGGTTCTGTTTTCCAGAATCCTTTGCAAACCTCAAAATTTGTAAAAAACAAACAAATCTTCCTCACATTTTGGTGACAGGAAGTTCTGGAATCAGAGAGGAGCCACAAATTTCCTTCCACCCAGCGTTCCCCCAAGTCTCCCGATACAAATGATAACTCACTTGTGTGGGTAGGCCTAGCGCCCGCGACAGGAAACCCCCCAAAATGCAATGTGGACACATCACATTTTTTGAAAGAAAACAGAGGTGTTTTTTGCAAAGTGCCTACCTGTAGATTTTGGCCTCTAGCTCAGCCGGCACCTAGGGAAACCTACCAATCATGTGCATTTTTTAAAACTAGAGACCTAGGGGAATCCAAGATGGGGTAACTTGGGGGGCTCTGACCAGGTTCTGTTACCCAGAATCCTTTGCAAACCTCAAAACCACATTTTCCTCACATTTTGGTGACAGAAAGTTCTGGAATCAGAGAGGAGCCACAAATTTCCTTCCACCCAGCGTTCCCCCAAGTCTCCCGATACAAATGATAACTCACTTGTGTGGGTAGGCCTAGCGCCCGTGACAGGAAATGCCCCAAAACGCAACGTGGACACATCACATTTTTTTTAAAGAAAACAGAGGTGTTTTTTGTAAAGTGCCTACCTGTAGATTTTGGCCTCTAGCTGAGCCGGAACCTAGGGAAACCTACCAAACCTGTGCATTTTTTAAAACTAGAGACCTAGGGGAATCCAAGATGGGGTGACTTGTGGGGCTCTGACCAGGTTCTGTTATCCAGAATCCTTTGCAAAGCTCAAAATTTGGCTAAAAAAACACATTTTCCTCACATTTTGGTGACAGGAAGTTCTGGAATCAGAGAGGAGCCAGAAATTTCCTTCCACCAAGCGTTCCCCCAAGTCTCCCGATAAAAATGATACCTCACTTGTGTGGGTAGGCCTAGCGCCCACGACAGGAAACCCCCCAAAATGCAACTTGGACACATCACATTTTTTTAAAGAAAACAGAGGTGTTTTTTGCAAAGTGCCTACCTGTAGATTTTGGCCTCTAGCTCAGCCGGCACCTAGGGAAACCTACCAAACATGTGCATTTTTTTAAACTAGAGACCTAGGGGAATCCAAGATGGGGTGACTTGGAGGGCTCTGACCAGGTTCTGTTACCCAGAATCCTTTGCAAACCTCAAAATTTGGCTAAAAAAAACACATTTTCCTCACATTTTGGTGACAGGAAGTTCTGGAATCAGAAAGGAGCCACAAATTTCCTTCCACCCAGCGCTCCCCCAAGTCTCCCGTTAAAAATGATACCTCACTTGTGTGGGTAGGCCTAGCGCCCGCGACAGGAAACCCCCAAAATGCAACGTGGATACATCACATTTTTTTAAAGAAAACAGAGGTGTTTTTTGCAAAGTGCCTACCTGTAGATTTTGGCCTCTAGCTCAGCCAGCACCTAGGGAAACCTACCAAACATGTGCATTTTTTAAAACTAGAGACCTAGGGGAATCCAAGATGGGGTGACATGGGGGGCTGTGACCAGGTTCTGTTACCCAGAATCCTTTGCAAACCTCAAACTTTTGCTAAAAAAAACACATTTTCCTCACATTTTGGTGACAGGAAGTTCTGGAATCAGAGAGGAGCCACAAATTTCCTTCCACCTAGCGTTCCCCCAAGTCTACCGATACAAATGATACCTCACTTGTGTGGGTAGGCCTTGCGCCCGCGACAGGAAACCCCCCAAAATCCAATATGGACACATCACATTTTTTGAAAGAAAACAGAGGTGTTTTTTGCAAAGTGCCTACCTGTAGATTTTGGCCTCTAGCTCAGCCGGCACCTAGGGAAACCTACCAAACATGTGCATTTTTTAAAACTAGAGACCAAGGGGAATCCAAGATGGGGTAACTTGGGGGGCTCTGATCAGGTTCTGTTACCCAGAATCCTTTGCAAACCTCAAAATTTGGCAAAAAAAACACATTTTCCTCACATTTTGGTGACAGAAAGTACTGGAATCAGAGAGGAGCCACAAATTTCCTTCCACCTAGCGTTTCCCCAAGTCTCCCGTTACAAATGATACCTCACTTGTATGGGTAGGCCTAGCGCCCGCGACAGGAAATGCCCCAAAATGCAACGTGGACACATCACATTTTTTTTTAAAGAAAACAGAGGTGTTTTTTGTAAAGTGCCTACCTGTAGAATTTGGCCTCTATCTCAGCCGGCACCTAGGGAAACCTACCAAACCTGTGCATTTTTGAAAACTAGAGACCTAGGGGAAACCAAGATGGGGTGACTTGTGGGGCTCTGACCAGGTTCTGTTATCCAGAATCCTTTGCAAACCTCAAAATTTGGCTAAAAAAACACATTTTCCTCACATTTTGGTGACATGATGTTCTGGAATCAGAGAGGAGCCACAAATTTCCTTCCACCAAGCTTTCCCCCAAGTCTCCCGATAAAAATGATACCTCACTTGTGTGGGTAGGCCTAGCGCCCGCAACAGGAAACCCCCCAAAATGCAACGTGGACACATCACATTTTTTGAAAGAAAACAGAGGTGTTTTTTGCAAAGTGCCTACCTGTAGATTTTGGCCTCTAGCTCAGCTGGCACCTAGGGAAACCTACCAAACATGTGCATTTTTTTACACTAGAGACCTAGGGGAATCCAAGATGGGGTGACTTGTGGGGCTCTGACCAGGTTCTGTTATCCAGAATCCTTTGCAAACCTCAAAATTTGGCTAAAAAAACACATTTTCCTCACATTTTGGTGACAGGAAGTTCTGGAATCAGAAAGGAGCCACAAATTTCCTTCCACCCAGCGTTCCCCCAAGTCTCCCGATAAAAATGATACCTCACTTGTGTGGGTAGGCCTAGCGCCCGCAACAGGAAACCCACCAAAATGCAACGTGGATACATCACATTTTTTGAAAGAAAACAGAGGTGTTTTTTGCAAAGTGCCTACCTGTAGATTTTGGCCTCTAGCTCAGCCAGCACCTAGGGAAACCTACCAAACATGTGCATTTTTTAAAACTAGAGACCTAGGGGAATCCAAGATGGGTTGACTCGGGGGCTGTGACCAGGTTCTGTTACCCAGAATCCTTTGCAAACCTCAAAATTTGGCAAAAAAACAAATTTTCCTCACATTTTGGTGCCAGGAAGTTCTGGAATCAGAGAGGAGCCACAAATTTCCTTCCAACCAGCGTTCCCCCAAGTCTCCCGATAAAAATGATACCTCACTTGTGTGGGTAGGCCTAGAGCCCGCGACAGGAAACCCCCCAAAATGCATTGTGGACAGATCAAATTTTTTTAAAGAAAACAGAGGTGTTTTTTGCAAAGTACCTACCTGTAGATTTTGGCTTCTAGCGCAGCCGGCACCTAGGGAAACCTACCAAACATGTGCATTTTTTAAAACTAGAGACCTAGGGGAATCCAAGATGGGGTGACTTGGGGGGCTCTGACCAGGTTCTGTTACCCAGAATCCTTTGCAAACCTCAAAATTTGGCTAAAAAAAATAATTTTCCTCACATTTTGGTGACAGAAAGTTCTGGAATCAGGGAGGAGGCACAAATTTCCTTCCACCCAGCGTTCCCCCAAGTCTCCTGATACAAATGATACCTCACTTGTGTGGGTAGGTCTAGCGTCCGCGACAGGAAATGCCCCAATACGCAACGTGGACACATCACATTTTTTGAAAGAAAATAGAGGTGTTTTTTGCAAAGTGCCTACCTGTAGATTTTGGCCTCTAGCTCAGCCGGCACCTAGGGAAACAGACCAAACCTGTGCATTTTTTAAAACTAGAGAGCTAGGGGAATCCAAGATGGGGTGACTTGTGGGGCTCTGACCAGGTTCTGTTACCCAGAATCCTTTGCAAACCCCAAAATTTGGCTAAAAAAACAAATTTTCCTTACATTTTGGTGACAGAAAGTTCTGGAATCAGAGAGGAGCCACAAATTGCCTTCCACTCAGCGTTCCCCCAAGTCTCTCGATAAAAATGATACCTCACTTGTGTGGGTAGGCCTGGCGCCCCGCGATAGGAAACGCCCCAAAACGCAACGTGGACACATCACATTTTTTGAAAGAAAACAGAGGTGTTTTTTGCAAAGTGCCTACCTGTAGATTTTGGCCTCTAGCTCAGCCGGCACCTAGGGAAACCTACCAAACCTGTGCATTTTTTAAAACTAGAGACCTAGGGGAATCCAAGATGGGGTGACTTGTTGAGCTCTGACCAGGTTCTTTTACCCAGAATCCTTTGCAAACCTCAAAATTTGGCTAAAAAAAACACATTTTCCTCACATTTTGGTGACAGAAAGTTCTGGAATCAGAGAGGAGCCACAAATTTCCTTCCACCAAGCGTTCCCCCAAGTCTCCCGATAAAAATGATACCTCACTTGTGTGGGTAGGCCTAGCGCCCACGACAGGAAACCCCCCAAAATGCAACGTGAACACATCACATTTTTTTAAAGAAAACAGAGGTGTTTTTTGCAAAGTGCCTACCTGTAGATTTTGGCCTCTAGCTCAGCCGGCACCTAGGGAAACCTACCAAACCTGTGCATTTTAGAAAACTAGAGACGTAGGGGAATCCAAGATGGGGTGACTTGTGGGGCTCTGACCAGGTTCTGTTATCCAGAATCCTTTGCAAACCTCAAAATTTGGCTAAAAAAACACATTTTCCTCACATTTTGGTGACAGGAAGTTCTGGAATCAGAGAGGAGCCAGAAATTTCCTTCCACCAAGCGTTCCCCCAAGTCTCCCGATAAAAATGATACCTCACTTGTGTGGGTAGGCCTAGCGCCCACGACAGGAAACCCCCCAAAATGCAACGTGGACACATCACATTTTTTGAAAGAAAACAGAGGTGTTTTTTGCAAAGTGCCTACCTGTAGATTTTGGCCTCTAGCTCAGCCGGCACCTAGGGAAACCTACCAAACATGTGCATTTTTTAAAACTAGAGACCTAGGGGAATCCAAGATGGGGTGACTTGGAGGGCTCTGACCAGGTTCTGTTACCCAGAATCCTTTGCAAACCTCAAAATGTGGCTAAAAAAACACATTTTCCTCACATTTTGGTGACAGGAAGTTCTGGAATCAGAAAGGAGCCAAAAATTTCCTTCCACCCAGCGTTCCCCCAAGTCTCCCGATAAAAATGATACCTCACTTGTGTGGGGAGGCCTAGCGCCCGCGACAGGAAACCCCCTAAATGCAACGTGGATACATCACATTTTTTTAAAGAAAACAGAGGTGTTTTTTGCAAAGTGCCTACCTGTAGATTTTGGCCTCTAGCTCAGCCGGCACCTAGGGAAACCTACCAAACCTGTGCATTTATTCAAACTAGAGTCCTAGGGGAATCCAAGATAGGGTGACTTGTGGGGCTCTGACCAGGTTCTGTTACCCAGAATCCTTTGCAAACCCCAAAATTTGGCTAAAAAAAGAAATTTTCCTTACATTTTGGTGACAGAAAGTTCTGGAATCAGAGAGGAGCCACAAATTTCCTTCCACTCAGCGTTCCTCCAAGTCTCCCGATAAAAATGATACCTCACTTGTGTGAGTAGCCCTAGCGCCCGCGACAGGAAATACCACAAAACGCAATGTGGACACATCACATTTTTTTAAAGAAAACAGAGGTGTTTTTTGCAAAGTGCCTACCTGTAGATTTTGGCCTCTAGCTCAGCCCGGCACCTAGGGAAACCTACCAAACCTGTGCATTTATTCAAACTAGAGTCCTAGGGGAATCCAAGATAGGGTGACTTGTGGGGCTCTGACCAAGTTCTGTTACCCAGAATCCGTTGCAAACCTCAAAATTTGGCTAAAAAAAACACATTTTCCTCACATTTTGGTGACAGAAAGTTCTGGAACCAGAGAGGAGCCAAAAATGTCCTTCCACCCAGCGTTCCCCCAAGTCTCCCGATAAAAATGATACCTCACTTGTGTGAGTAGCCCTAGCGCCCGCGACAGGCAATACCCCAAAACGCAACGTGGACACATCACATTTTTTGAAAGAAAACAGAGGTGTTTTTTGCAAAGTGTCTACCTGTAGATTTTGGCCTCTAGCTCAGCCGGCACCTAGGGAAACCTACCAAACCTGTGCATTTATTCAAACTAGAGTCCTAGGGGAATCCAAGATAGGGTGACTTGTGGGGCTCTGACCAGGTTCTGTTACCCAGAATCGTTTGCAAACCCCAAAATTTGGCTAAAAAAACAAATTTTCCTTACATTTTGGTGACAGAAAGTTCTGGAATCAAGGAGCCACAAATTTTCTTCCACTCAGCGTTCCCCCAAGTCTCCCGATAAAAATGATACCTCACTTGTGTGAGTAGCCCTAGCGCCCGCGACAGGAAATACCGCAAAACGCAACGTGGACACATCAAATTTTTTGAAAGAAAACAGAGGTGTTTTTTGCAAAGTGCCTACCTGTAGATTTTGGCCTCTAGCTCAGCCGGCACCTAGGGAAACCTACGAAACCTGTGCATTTATTCAAACTAGAGTCCTAGGGGAATCCAAGATAGGGTGACTTGTGGGGCTCTGACCAAGTTCTGTTACCCAGAATCCTTTGCAAACCTCAACATTTGGCTAAAAAAACACATTTTCCTCACATTTTGGTGACAGAAAGTTCTGGAATCAGAGAGGAGCCACAAATTTCCTTCCACCCAGCGTTCCCCCAAGTCTCCCGATACAAATGATACCTCACTTGTGTGGGTAGGCCAAGCGCCCGCGACAGGAAATGCCCCAAAACGCAACGTGGACACATCAATTTTTTTTTAAAGAAAAGAGAGGTGTTTTTTGTAAAGTGCCTACCTGTTAATTTTGGCCTCTAGCTCAGCCGGCACCTAGGGAAACCTACCAAACCTGTGCATTTTTGAAAACTAGAGACGTAGGGGAATCCAAGATGGGGTGACTTGTGGGGCTCTGACTAGGTTCTGTTATCCAGAATCCTTTGCAAACCTCAAAATTTGGCTAAAAAAACACATTTTCCTCACATTTTGGTGACAGAAAGTTCTGGAATCAGAGAGGAGCCACAAATTTCCTTCCACCCAGCGTTCCCCCAAGTCTCCCGATACAAATGATACCTCACTTGTGTGGGTAGGCCAAGCGCCCGCGACAGGAAATGCCCCAAAACGCAACGTGGACACATCAAGTTTTTTTTAAAGAAAACAGAGGTGTTTTTTGTAAAGTGCCTACCTGTAGATTTTGGCCTCTAGCTCAGCCGGCACCTAGGGAAACCTACCAAACCTGTGCATTTTTGAAAACTAGAGACGTAGGGGAATCCAAGATGGGGTGACTTGTGGGGCTCTGACTAGGTTCTGTTATCCAGAATCCTTTGCAAACCTCAAAATTTGGCTAAAAAAACACATTTTCCTCACATTTTGGTGACAGGAAGTTCTGGAATCAGAGAGGAGCCACAAATTTCCTTCCACCCAGCGTTCCC
This sequence comes from Pleurodeles waltl, assembly GCF_031143425.1. Lineage (NCBI taxonomy): Eukaryota > Metazoa > Chordata > Amphibia > Caudata > Salamandridae > Pleurodeles > Pleurodeles waltl. The sequence continues at coordinate 579,083,658 of NC_090451.1, forward strand.
CCAAGTCTCCCGATAAAAATGATACCTCACTTGTGTGGGTAGGCCTAGCGCCCGCGACAGGAAACCCCCCAAAATGCAACATGGACACATCACATTTTTTGAAAGAAAACAGAGGTGTTTTTTGCAAAGTTCCTACCTGTAGATTTTGGCCTCTAGCTCAGCCGTCACCTAGGGAAACCTACCAAACATGTGCATTTTTTAAAGCTAGAGACCTAGGGGAATCCGAGATGGGGTGACTTGGGGGGCTCTGACCAGGTTCTGTTACCCAGAATCCTTTGCAAACCTCAACATTTTGCTAAAAAAACACATTTTCCTCACATTTTGGTGACAGGAAGTTCTGGAATCAGAGAGGAGCCACAAATTTCCTTCCACCTAGCGTTCCCCCAAGTCTCCCGATAAAAATGATACCTCACTTGTGTGGGTAGGCCTAGCGCCCGCAACAGGAAACCCACCAAAATGCAACGTGGATACATCACATTTTTTTAAAGAAAACAGAGGTGTTTTTTGCAAAGTGCCTACCTGTAGATTTTGGCCTCTGGCTCAGCCAGCACCTAGGGAAACCTACCAAACATGTGCATTTTTTAAAACTAGAGACCTAGGGGAATCCAAGATGGGGTGACTCGGGGGCTGTGACCAGGTTCTGTTACCCAGAATCCTTTGCAAACCTCAAAATTTGGCAAAAAAACAAATTTTCCTCACATTTTGGTGCCAGGAAGTTCTGGAATCAGAGAGGAGCCACAAATTTCCTTCCACCCAGCGTTCCCCCAAGTCTCCCGATAAAAATGATACCTCACTTGTGTGGGTAGGCCTAGAGCCCGCGACAGGAAACCCCCCAAAATGCATTGTGGACACATCACATTTTTTTAAAGAAAATAGAGGTGTTTTTTGCAAAGTACCTACCTGTAGATTTTGGCTTCTAGCGCAGTCGGCACCTAGGGAAACCTACCAAACATGTGCATTTTTTAAAACTAGAGACCTAGGGGAATCCAAGATGATGTGACTTGGGGGGCTCTGACCAGTTTCTGTTACCCAGAATCCTTTGCAAACCTCAAAATTTGGCTAAAAAAAATAATTTTCCTCACATTTTGGTGACAGAAAGTTCTGGAATCAGGGAGGAGCCACAAATTTCCTTCCACCCAGCGTTCCCCCAAGTCTCCCGATACAAATGATACCTCACTTGTGTGGGTAGGTCTAGCGCCCGCGACAGGAAATGCCCCAATACGCAACGTGGACACATCACATTTTTTGAAAGAAAACAGAGGTGTTTTTTGCAAAGTGCCTACCTGTAGATTTTGGCCTCTAGCTCAGCCGGCACCTAGGGAAACAGACCAAACCTGTGCATTTTTTAAAACTAGAGAGCTAGGGGAATCCAAGATGGGGTGACTTGTGGGGCTCTGACCAGGTTCTGTTACCCAGAATCCTTTGCAAACCCCAAAATTTGGCTAAAAAAACAAATTTTCCTTACATTTTGGTGACAGAAAGTTCTGGAATCAGAGAGGAGCCACAAATTGCCTTTCACTCAGCGTTCCCCCAAGTCTCTCGATAAAAATGATACCTCACTTGTGTGGGTAGGCCTGGCGCCCGCGATAGGAAACGCCCCAAAACGCAACGTGGACACATCACATTTTTTGAAAGAAAACAGATGTGTTTTTTGCAAAGTGCCTACCTGTAGATTTTGGCCTCTAGCTCAGCCGGCACCTAGGGAAACCTACCAAACCTGAGCATTTTTTAAAACTAGAGACCTAGGGGAATCCAAGATGGGGTGACTTGTTGAGCTCTGACCAGGTTCTTTTACCCAGAATCCTTTGCAAACCTCAAAATTTGGCTAAAAAAAACACATTTTCCTCACATTTTGGTGACAGAAAGTTCTGGAACCAGAGAGGAGCCAAAAATTTCCTTCCACCCAGCGTTCCCCCAAGTCTCCCGATAAAAATGATACCTCACTTGTGTGGGTAGCCCTAGCGCCCGCGACAGGAAATACCCCAAAACGCAACGTGGACACATCACATTTTTTCAAAGAAAACAGAGGTGTTTTTTGCAAAGTGCCTACCTGTAGATTTTGGCCTCTAGCTCAGCCAGCACCTAGGGAAACCTACCAAACCTGTGCATTTTTTAAAACTAGAGACGTAGGGGAATCCAAGATGGGGTGACTTGTGGGGCTCTGACCAGGTTCTGTTATCCAGAATCCTTTGCAAACCTCAAAATTTGGCTAAAAAAACACATTTTCCTCACATTTTGGTGACAGGAAGTTCTGGAATCAGAGAGGAGCCAGAAATTTCCTTCCACCAAGCGTTCCCCCAAGTCTCCCGATAAAAATGATACCTCACTTGTGTGGGTAGGCCTAGCGCCCACGACAGGAAACCCCCCAAAATGCAACGTGGACACATCACATTTTTTGAAAGAAAACAGAGGTGTTTTTTGCAAAGTGCCTACCTGTAGATTTTGGCCTCTAGCTCAGCCGGCACCTAGGGAAACCTACCAAACATGTGCATTTTTTTAAACTAGAGACCTAGGGGAATCCAAGATGGGGTGACTTGGAGGGCTCTGACCAGGTTCTGTTACCCAGAATCCTTTGCAAACCTCAAAATTTGGCTAAAAAAACACATTTTCCTCACATTTTGGTGACAGAAAGTTCTGGAATCAGAGAGGAGCCACAAATTTCCTTCCACCAAGCGTTTCCCCAAGTCTCCCGATAAAAATGATACCTCACTTGTGTGGGTAGGCCTAGCGCCCACGACAGGAAACCCCCCAAAATGCAACGTGGACACATCACATTTTTTGAAAGAAAACAGAGGTGTTTTTTGCAAAGTGCCTACCTGTAGATTTTGGCCTCTAGCTCAGCCAGCACCTAGGGAAACCTACCAATCCTGTGCATTTTTTAAAACTAGAGACGTAGGGGAATCCAAGATGGGGTGACTTGTGGGGCTCTGACCAGGTTCTGTTATCCAGAATCCTTTGCAAACCTCAAAATTTGGCTAAAAAAACACATTTTCCTCACATTTTGGTGACAGGAAGTTCTGGAATCAGAGAGGAGCCAGAAATTTCCTTCCACCAAGCGTTCCCCCAAGTCTCCCGATAAAAATGATACCTCACTTGTGTGGGTAGGCCTAGCGCCCACGACAGGAAACCCCCCAAAATGCAACGTGGACACATCACATTTTTTGAAAGAAAACAGAGGTGTTTTTTGCAAAGTGCCTACCTGTAGATTTTGGCCTCTAGCTCAGCCGGCACCTAGGGAAACCTACCAAACATGTGCATTTTTTTAAACTAGAGACCTAGGGGAATCCAAGATGGGGTGACTTGGAGGGCTCTGACCAGGTTCTGTTACCCAGAATCCTTTGCAAACCTCAAAATGTGGCTAAAAAAACACATTTTCCTCACATTTTGGTGACAGGAAGTTCTGGAATCAGAAAGGAGCCACAAATTTCCTTCCACCCAGCGTTCCCCCAAGTCTCCCGATAAAAATGATACCTCACTTGTGTGGGGAGGCCTAGCGCCCGCGACAGGAAACCCCCTAAATGCAACGTGGATACATCACATTTTTTTAAAGAAAACAGAGGTGTTTTTTGCAAAGTGCCTACCTGTAGATTTTGGCCTCTAGCTCAGCCGGCACCTAGGGAAACAGACCAAACCTGTGCATTTTTTTAAACTAGAGAGCTAGGGGAATCCAAGATGGGGTGACTTGTGGGGCTCTGACCAGGTTCTGTTACCCAGAATCCTTTGCAAACCCCAAAATTTGGCTAAAAAAACAAATTTTCCTTACATTTTGGTGACAGAAAGTTCTGGAATCAGAGAGGAGCCACAAATTTCCTTCCACTCAGCGTTCCTCCAAGTCTCCCGATAAAAATGATACCTCACTTGTGTGAGTAGCCCTAGCGCCCGCGACAGGAAATACCACAAAACGCAATCTGGACACATCACATTTTTTTAAAGAAAACAGAGGTGTTTTTTGCAAAGTGCCTACCTGTAGATTTTGGCCTCTAGCTCAGCCGGCACCTAGGGAAACCTACCAAACCTGTGCATTTATTCAAACTAGAGTCCTAGGGGAATCCAAGATAGGGTGACTTGTGGGGCTCTGACCAGGTTCTGTTACCCAGAATCCTTTGCAAACCCCAAAATTTGGCTAAAAAAAGAAATTTTCCTTACATTTTGGTGACAGAAAGTTCTGGAATCAGAGAGGAGCCACAAATTTCCTTCCACTCAGCGTTCCTCCAAGTCTCCCGATAAAAATGATACCTCACTTGTGTGAGTAGCCCTAGCGCCCGCGACAGGAAATACCACAAAACGCAATGTGGACACATCACATTTTTTTAAAGAAAACAGAGGTGTTTTTTGCAAAGTGCCTACCTGTAGATTTTGGCCTCTAGCTCAGCCGGCACCTAGGGAAACCTACCAAACCTGTGCATTTATTCAAACTAGAGTCCTAGGGGAATCCAAGATAGGGTGACTTGTGGGGCTCTGACCAAGTTCTGTTACCCAGAATCCTTTGCAAACCTCAAAATTTGGCTAAAAAAAACACATTTTCCTCACATTTTGGTGACAGAAAGTTCTGGAACCAGAGAGGAGCCAAAAATGTCCTTCCACCCAGCGTTCCCCCAAGTCTCCCGATAAAAATGATACCTCACTTGTGTGAGTAGCCCTAGCGCCCGCGACAGGAAATACCCCAAAACGCAACGTGGACACATCACATTTTTTGAAAGAAAACAGAGGTGTTTTTTGCAAAGTGCCTACCTGTAGATTTTGGCCTCTAGCTCAGCCGGCACCTAGGGAAACCTACCAAACCTGTGCATTTATTCAAACTAGAGTCCTAGGGGAATCCAAGATAGGGTGACTTGTGGGGCTCTGACCAGGTTCTGTTACCCAGAATCGTTTGCAAACCCCAAAATTTGGCTAAAAAAACAAATTTTCCTTACATTTTGGTGACAGAAAGTTCTGGAATCAAGGAGCCACAAATTTTCTTCCACTCAGCGTTCCCCCAAGTCTCCCGATAAAAATGATACCTCACTTGTGTGAGTAGCCCTAGCGCCCGCGACAGGAAATACCACAAAACGCAACGTGGACACATCAAATTTTTTGAAAGAAAACAGAGGTGTTTTTTGCAAAGTGCCTACCTGTAGATTTTGGCCTCTAGCTCAGCCGGCACCTAGGGAAACCTACCAAACCTGTGCATTTATTCAAACTAGAGTCCTAGGGGAATCCAAGATAGGGTGACTTGTGGGGCTCTGACCAAGTTCTGTTACCCAGAATCCTTTGCAAACCTCAACATTTGGCTAAAAAAACACATTTTCCTCACTTTTTGGTGACAGAAAGTTCTGGAATCAGAGAGGAGCCACAAATTTCCTTCCACTCAGCGTTCCTCCAAGTCTCCCGATAAAAATGATACCTCACTTGTGTGAGTAGCCCTAGCGCCCGCGACAGGAAATACCACAAAACGCAATGTGGACACATCACATTTTTTTAAAGAAAACAGAGGTGTTTTTTGCAAAGTGCCTACCTGTAGATTTTGGCCTCTAGCTCAGCCGGCACCTAGGGAAACCTACCAAACCTGTGCATTTATTCAAACTAGAGTCCTAGGGGAATCCAAGATAGGGTGACTTGTGGGGCTCTGACCAAGTTCTGTTACCCAGAATCCTTTGCAAACCTCAAAATTTGGCTAAAAAAAACACATTTTCCTCACATTTTGGTGACAGAAAGTTCTGGAACCAGAGAGGAGCCAAAAATGTCCTTCCACCCAGCGTTCCCCCAAGTCTCCCGATAAAAATGATACCTCACTTGTGTGAGTAGCCCTAGCGCCCGCGACAGGAAATACCCCAAAACGCAACGTGGACACATCACATTTTTTGAAAGAAAACAGAGGTGTTTTTTGCAAAGTGCCTACCTGTAGATTTTGGCCTCTAGCTCAGCCGGCACCTAGGGAAACCTACCAAACCTGTGCATTTATTCAAACTAGAGTCCTAGGGGAATCCAAGATAGGGTGACTTGTGGGGCTCTGACCAGGTTCTGTTACCCAGAATCGTTTGCAAACCCCAAAATTTGGCTAAAAAAACAAATTTTCCTTACATTTTGGTGACAGAAAGTTCTGGAATCAAGGAGCCACAAATTTTCTTCCACTCAGCGTTCCCCCAAGTCTCCCGATAAAAATTATACCTCACTTGTGTGAGTAGCCCTAGCGCCCGCGACAGGAAATACCACAAAACGCAACGTGGACACATCAAATTTTTTGAAAGAAAACAGAGGTGTTTTTTGCAAAGTGCCTACCTGTAGATTTTGGCCTCTAGCTCAGCCGGCACCTAGGGAAACCTACCAAACCTGTGCATTTATTCAAACTAGAATCCTAGGGGAATCCAAGATAGGGTGACTTGTGGGGCTCTGACCAAGTTCTGTTACCCAGAATCCTTTGCAAACCTCAACATTTGGCTAAAAAAACACATTTTCCTCACATTTTTGTGACAGAAAGTTCTGGAATCAGAGAGGAGCCACAAATTTCCTTCCACCCAGCGTTCCCCCAAGTCTCCTGATACAAATGATACCTCACTTGTGTGGGTAGGCCAAGCGCCCGCGACAGGAAATGCCCCAAAACGCAACGTGGACACATCAAATTTTTTTTAAAGAAAACAGAGGTGTTTTTTGTAAAGTGCCTACCTGTAGATTTTGGCCTCTAGCTCAGCCGGCACCTAGGGAAACCTACCAAACCTGTGCATTTTTTAAAACTAGAGACCTAGGGGAATCCAAGATGGGGTGACTTGTGGGGCTCTGACTAGGTTCTGTTATCCAGAATCCTTTGCAAACCTCAAAATTTGGCTAAAAAAACACATTTTCCTCACATTTTGGTGACAGAAAGTTCTGGAATCAGAGAGGAGCTACAAATTTCCTTCCACCCAGCGTTCCCCCAAGTCTCCCGATACAAATGATACCTCACTTGTGTGGGTAGGCCAAGCGCCCGCGACAGGAAATGCCCCAAAACGCAACGTGGACACATCAATTTTTTTTTAAAGAAAACAGAGGTGTTTTTTGTAAAGTGCCTACCTGTAGATTTTGGCCTCTAGCTCAGCCGGCACCTAGGGAAACCTACCAAACCTGTGCATTTTTTAAAACTAGAGACGTAGGGGAATCCAAGATGGGGTGACTTGTGGGGCTCTGACTAGGTTCTGTTATCCAGAATCCTTTGCAAACCTCAAAATTTGGCTAAAAAAACACATTTTCCTCACATTTTGGTGACAGGAAGTTCTGGAATCAGAGAGGAGCCACAAATTTCCTTCCACCCATCGTTCCCCCAAGTCTCCCGATAAAAATGATACCTCACTTGTGTGGGTAGGCCTAGCGCCCGTGACAGGAAACCCCCCAAAATGCAACATGGACACATCACATTTTTTGAAAGAAAACAGAGGTGTTTTTTGCAAAGTGCCTACCTGTAGATTTTGGCCTCTAGCTCAGCCGTCACCTAGGGAAACCTACCAAACATGTGCATTTTTTAAAACTAGAGACCTAGGGGAATCCGAGATGGGGTGACTTGGGGGGCTCTGACCAGGTTCTGTTACCCAGAATCCTTTGCAAACCTCAAAATTTTGCTAAAAAAACACATTTTCCTCACATTTTGGTGAGAGGAAGTTCTGGAATCATAGAGGAGCCACAAATTTCCTTCCACCCAGCGTTCCCCCAAGTCTCCCGATACAAATGATACCTCATTTGTGTGGGTAGGCCTAGCGCCCGCGACAGGAAATGTCCCAAAATGCAACGTGGACACATCACATTTTTTTTTAAAGAAAACAGAGGTGTTTTTTGTAAAGTGCCTACCTGTAGAATTTGGCCTCTAGCTCAGCCGGCACCTAGGGAAACCTACCAAACCTGTGCATTTTTGAAAACTAGAGACCTAGGGGAATCCAAGATGGGGTGACTTGTGGGGCTCTGACCAGGTTCTGTTATCCAGAATCCTTTGCAAACCAGAAAATTTGGCTAAAAAAACACATTTTCCTCACATTTTGGTGACATGAAGTTCTGGAATCAGAGAGGAGCCACAAATTTCCTTCCACCAAGCTCTCCCCCAAGTCTCTCGATAAAAATGATACCTCACTTGTGTGGGTAGGCCTAGCGGCCGCGACAGGAAACCCCCCAAAATGCAACGTGGACACATCACATTTTTTGAAAGAAAACAGAGGTGTTTTTTGCAAAGTGCCTACCTGTAGATTTTGGCCTCTAGTTCAGCCGGCACCTAGGGAAACCTACCAAACATGTGCATTTTTTTAAACTAGAGACCTAGGGGAATCCAAGATGGGGTGACTTGGGGGGCTCTGACCAGGTTCTGTTACCCAGAATCCTTTGCAAACCTCAAAATTTGGCTAAAAACACACATTTTCCTCTCATTTTGGTGACAGGAAGTTCTGGAATCAGAAAGGAGCCACAGATTTCCTTCCACCCAGCGTTCCCCCAAGTCTCCCGATAAAAATGATACCTCACTTGTGTGGGTAGGCCTAGCGCCCGCGACAGGAAACCCCCAAAATGCAACGTGGATACATCAAATTTTTTGAAAGAAAGCAGAGGTGTTTTTTGCAAAGTGCCTACCTGTAGATTTTGGCCTCTAGCTCAGCCAGCACCTAGGGAAACCTATCAAACATGTGCATTTTTTAAAAATAGAGACCTAGGGGAATCCAAGATGGGGTGACTTGGGGGGCTGTAACCAGGTTCTGTTACCCAGAATCCTTTGCAAACCTCAAAATTTGGCAAAAAAATAATAATTTTCCTCACATTTTGGTGACAGGAAGTTCTGGAATCAGAGAGGAGCCACAACTTTCCTTCCACCCAGCGTTCCCCCAAGTCTCCCGATAAAAATGATACCTCACTTGTGTGGGTAGGCCTAGAGCCCGCGACAGGAAACCCCCCAAAATGCATTGTGGACACATCACATTTTTTTAAAGATAACAGGTGTTTTTTGCAAAGTACCTACCTGTAGATTTTGTCTTCTAGCTCAGCCGGCACCTAGGTAAACCTACCAAATATGTGCATTTTTTAAAACTAGAGACCTAGGGGAATCCAAGATGGGGTGACTTGTTGAGCTCTGACCAGGTTCTGTTACCCAGAATCCTTTGCAAACCTCAAAATTTGGCTAAAAAAAACACATTTTCCTCACATTTTGGTGACAGAAAGTTTTGGAACCAGACAGGAGCCAAAAATGTCCTTCCACCCAGCGTTCCCCCAAGTCTCCCGATAAAAATGATACCTCACTTGTGTGAGTAGCCCTAGCGCCCGCGACAGGAAATACCCCAAAACGCAACGTGGACACATCACATTTTTGGAAAGAAAACAGAGGTGTTTTTTGCAAAGTGCCTACCTGTAGATTTTGGCCTCTAGCTCAGCCGGCACCTAGGGAAACCTACCAAACCTGTGCATTTTTAAAAACTAGAGACCTAGGGGAATCCGAGATGGGGTGACTTGTGGGGCTCTGACCAGGTTCTGTTATCCAGAATCCTTAGCAAACCTCAAAATTTGGCTAAAAAAACACATTTTCCTCACATTTTGGTGACAGGAAGTTCTGGAATCAGAGAGGAGCGAGAAATTTCCTTCCACCAAGCGTTCCCCCAAGTCTCCCGTTAAAAATGATACCTCACTTGTGTGGGTAGGCCTAGCGCCCTCGTCAGGAAACCCCCCAAAATGCAAAGTGGATACATCACATTTTTGGAAAGAAAACAGAGGTGTTTTTTGCAAAGTGCCTACCTGTAGATTTTGGCCTCTAGCTCAGCCGGCACCTAGGGAAACCTACCAAACATGTGCATTTTTTTAAACTAGAGACCTAGGGGAATCCAAGATAGGGTGACTTGGGGGGCTCTGACCAGGTTCTGTTACCCAGAATCCTTTGCAAACCTCAAAATTTGGCTAAAAAAAACACATTTTCCTCACATTTTGGTGACAGGAAGATCTGGAATCAGAAAGGAGCCACAAATTTCCTTCCACCCAGCGTTCCCCCAAGTCTCCCGATAAAAATGATACCTCACTTGTGTGGGTAGGCCTAGCGCCCGCGACAGGAAACCCCCAAAATGCAACGTGGATACATCACATTTTTTTAAAAGAAAACAGAGGTGTTTTTTGCAAAGTGCCTACCTGTAGATTTTGGCCTCTAGCTCAGCCAGCACCTAGGGAAACCTACCAAATATGTGCATTTTTTAAAACTAGAGACCTAGGGGAATCCAAGATGGGGTGACATGGGGGGCTTTGACCAGGTTCTGTTACCCAGAATCCTTTGCAAACCTCAAACTTTTGCTAAAAAAACACATTTTCCTCACATTTTGGTGACAGGAAGTTCTGGAATCAGAGAGAAGCCACAAATTTTCTTCCACCCAGCCTTCCCCCAAGTCTCCCGATACAAATGATACCTCACTTGTGTGGGTAGGCCTAGCGCCCGCGACAGGAAACCCCTCAAAATGCAATGTGGACACATCACATTTATTGAAAGAAAACAGAGGTGTTTTTTGCAAAGTGCCCACCTGAAGATTTTGGCCTCTAGCTCAGCCGGCACCTAGGGAAACCTACCAACCATGTGCATTTTTTAAAACTAGAGACCAAGGGGAATCCAAGATGGGGTAACTTGGGGGGCTCTGACCAGGTTCTGTTACCCAGAATCCTTTGCAAACCTCAAAATTTGGCTAAATAAACACATTTTCCTCACATTTTGGTGACAGGAAGTTCTGGAATCAGAGAGGAGCCACACATTTCCTTCCACCCAGCGTTCCCCCAAGTCTCCCGATACAAATGATACCTCACTTGTGTGGGTAGGCCTAGCGCCCGCGACAGGAAACCCCCCAAAATGCAATGTGGACACATCACATTTTTTTAAAGAAAACAGAGGTGTTTTTTGCAAAGTGCCTACCTGTAGATTTTGGCCTCTAGCTCAGCCGGCACCTAGGGAAACCTACCAAACATGTGCATTTTTTAAAACTAGAGACCTAGGGGAATCCAAGATGGGGTAACTTGGGGGGCTCTGACCAGGTTCTGTTACCCAGAATCCTTTGCAAACCTCAAAACCACATTTTCCTCACATTTTGGTGACAGAATGTTCTGGAATCAGAGAGGAGCCACAAATTTCCTTCCACCCAGCGTTCCCCCAAGTCTCCCGATACAAATGATAACTCACTTGTGTGGGTAGGCCTAGCGCCCGTGACAGGAAATGCCCCAAAACGCAACGTGGACACATCACATTTTTTTTAAAGAAAACAGAGGTGTTTTTTGTAAAGTGCCTACCTGTAGATTTTGGCCTCTAGCTGAGCCGGCACCTAGGGAAACCTACCAAACCTTTGCATTTCTGAAAACTAGAGACCTAGGGGAATCCAAGATGGGGTGACTTGTGGGGCTCTGACCAGGTTCTGTTATCCAGAATCCTTTGCAAAGCTCAAAATTTGGCTAAAAAAACAAATTTTCCTCACATTTTGGTGACAGGAAGTTCTGGAATCAGAGAGGAGCCAGAAATTTCCTTCCACCAAGCGTTCCCCCAAGTCTCCCGATAAAAATGATACCTCACTTGTGTGGGTAGGCCTAGCGCCCACGACAGGAAACCCCCCAAAATGCAACATGGACACATCACATTTTTTGAAAGAAAACAGAGGTGTTTTTTGCAAAGTGCCTACCTGTAGATTTTGGCCTCTAGCTCAGCCGGCACCTAGGGAAACCTACCAAACATGTGCATTTTTTTAAACTAGAGACCTAGGGGAATCCAAGATGGGGTGACTTGGAGGGCTCTGACCAGGTTCTGTTACCCAGAATCCTTTGCAAACCTCAAAATTTGGCTAAAAAAAACACATTTTCCTCACATTTTGGTGACAGGAAGTTCTGGAATCAGAAAGGAGCCACACATTTCCTTCCACCCAGCGCTCCCCCAAGTCTCCTGTTAAAAATGATACCTCACTTGTGTGGGTAGGCCTAGCGCCCGCGACAGGAAACCCCCAAAATGCAACGTGGATACATCACATTTTTTTAAAGAAAACAGAGGTGTTTTTTGCAAAGTGCCTACCTGTAGATTTTGGCCTCTAGCTCAGCCAGCACCTAGGGAAACCTACCAAACATGAGCATTTTTTAAAACTAGAGACCTAGGGGAATCCAAGATGGGGTGACATGGGGGGCTCTGACCAGGTTCTGTTACCCAGAATCCTTTGCAAACCTCAAAATTTGGCTAAAAAAACACATTTTCCTCACATTTTGGTGACAGAAAGTTCTGGAATCAGAGAGGAGCCACAAATTTCCTTCCACCCAGCGTTCCCCCAAGTCTCCCGATACAAATGATACCTCACTTGTGTGGGTAGGCCAAGCGCCCGCGACAGGAAATGCCCCAAAACGCAACGTGGACACATCAATTTTTTTTTAAAGAAAACAGAGGTGTTTTTTGTAAAGTGCCTACCTGTAGATTTTGGCCTCTAGCTCAGCCGGCACCTAGGGAAACCTACCAAACCTGTGCATTTTTTAAAACTAGAGACGTAGGGGAATCCAAGATGGGGTGACTTGTGGGGCTCTGACTAGGTTCTGTTATCCAGAATCCTTTGCAAACCTCAAAATTTGGCTAAAAAAACACATTTTCCTCACATTTTGGTGACAGGAAGTTCTGGAATCAGAGAGGAGCCACAAATTTCCTTCCACCCAGCGTTCCCCCAAGTCTCCCGATAAAAATGATACCTCACTTGTGTGGGTAGGCCTAGCGGCCGCGACAGGAAACCCCCCAAAATGCAACGTGGACACATCACATTTTTTGAAAGAAAACAGAGGTGTTTTTTGCAAAGTGCCTACCTGTAGATTTTGGCCTCTAGCTCAGCCGGCACCTAGGGAAACCTACCAAACATGTGCATTTTTTTAAACTAGAGACCTAGGGGAATCCAAGATGGGGTGACTTGGGGGGCTCTGACCAGGTTCTGTTACCCAGAATCCTTTGCAAACCTCAAAATTTGGCTAAAAACACACATTTTCCTCACATTTTGGTGACAGGAAGTTCTGGAATCAGAAAGGAGCCACAGATTTCCTTCCACCCAGCGTTCCCCCAAGTCTCCCGATAAAAATGATACCTCACTTGTGTGGGTAGGCCTAGCGCCCGCGACAGGAAACCCCCCAAAATGCAACGTGGATACATCAAATCTTTTGAAAGAAAGCAGAGGTGTTTTTTGCAAAGTGCCTACCTGTAGATTTTGGCCTCTAGCTCAGCCAGCACCTAGGGAAACCTATCAAACATGTGCATTTTTTAAAACTAGAGACCTAGGGGAATCCAAGATGGGGTGACTTGGGGGGCTGTAACCAGGTTCTGTTACCCAGAATCCTTTGCAAACCTCAAAATTTGGCAAAAAAATAATAATTTTCCTCACATTTTGGTGACAGGAAGTTCTGGAATCAGAGAGGAGCCACAACTTTCCTTCCACCCAGCGTTCCCCCAAGTCTCCCGATAAAAATGATACCTCACTTGTGTGGGTAGGCCTAGAGCCCGCGACAGGAAACCCCCCAAAATGCATTGTGGACACATCACATTTTTTTAAAGATAACAGGTGTTTTTTGCAAAGTACCTACCTGTAGATTTTGTCTTCTAGCTCAGCCGGCACCTAGGTAAACCTACCAAATATGTGCATTTTTTAAAACTAGAGACCTAGGGGAATCCAAGATGGGGTGACTTGTTGAGCTCTGACCAGGTTCTGTTACCCAGAATCCTTTGCAAACCTCAAAATTTGGCTAAAAAAAACACATTTTCCTCACATTTTGGTGACAGAAAGTTTTGGAACCAGACAGGAGCCAAAAATGTCCTTCCACCCAGCGTTCCCCCAAGTCTCCCGATAAAAATGATACCTCACTTGTGTGAGTAGCCCTAGCGCTCGCGACAGGAAATACCCCAAAACGCAACGTGGACACATCACATTTTTGGAAAGAAAACAGAGGTGTTTTTTGCAAAGTGCCTACCTGTAGATTTTGGCCTCTAGCTCAGCCGGCACCTAGGGAAACCTACCAAACCTGTGCATTTTTAAAAACTAGAGACCTAGGGGAATCCGAGATGGGGTGACTTGTGGGGCTCTGACCAGGTTCTGTTATCCAGAATCCTTTGCAAACCTCAAAATTTGGCTAAAAAAACACATTTTCCTCACATTTTGGTGACAGGAAGTTCTGGAATCAGAGAGGAGCGAGAAATTTCCTTCCACCAAGCGTTCCCCCAAGTCTCCCGTTAAAAATGATACCTCACTTGTGTGGGTAGGCCTAGCACCCGCGACAGGAAACCCCCCAAAATGCAACGTGGACACATCACATTTTTTGAAAGAAAACAGAGTTGTTTTTTGCAAAGTGCCTACCTGTAGATTTTGGCCTCTAGCTCAGCCGGCACCTAGGGAAACCTACCAAACATGTGCATTTTTTTAAACTAGAGACCTAGGGGAATCCAAGATAGGGTGACTTGGGGGGCTCTGACCAGGTTCTGTTACCCAGAATCCTTTGCAAACCTCAAAATTTGGCTAAAACAACACATTTTCCTCACATTTTGGTGACAGGAAGTTCTGGAATCAGAAAGGAGCCACAAATTTCCTTCCACCCAGCGTTCCCCCAAGTCTCCCGATAAAAATGATACCTCACTTGTGTGGGTAGGCCTAGCGCCCGCGACAGGAAACCCCCAAAATGCAACGTGGATACATCACATTTTTTTAAAAGAAAACAGAGGTGTTTTTTGCAAAGTGCCTACCTGTAGATTTTGGCCTCTAGCTCAGCCAGCACCTAGGGAAACCTACCAAACATGTGCATTTTTTAAAACTAGAGACCTAGGGGAATCCAAGATGGGGTGACATGGGGGGCTTTGACCAGGTTCTGTTACCCAGAATCCTTTGCAAACCTCAAACTTTTGCTAAAAAAACACATTTTCCTCACATTTTGGTGACAGGAAGTTCTGGAATCAGAGAGAAGCCACAAATTTTCTTCCACCCAGCCTTCCCCCAAGTCTCCCGATACAAATGATACCTCACTTGTGTGGGTAGGCCTAGCGCCCGCGACAGGAAACCCCTCAAAATGCAATGTGGACACATCACATTTTTTGAAAGAAAACAGAGGTGTTTTTTGCAAAGTGCCTACCTGTAGATTTTGGCCTCTAGCTCAGCCGGCACCTAGGGAAACCTACCAACCATGTGCATTTTTTAAAACTAGAGACCAAGGGGAATCCAAGATGGGGTAACTTGGGGGGCTCTGACCAGGTTCTGTTACCCAGAATCCTTTGCAAACCTCAAAATTTGGCTAAATAAACACATTTTCCTCACATTTTGGTGACAGGAAGTTCTGGAATCAGAGAGGAGCCACACATTTCCTTCCACCCAGCGTTCCCCCATGTCTCCCGATACAAATGATACCTCACTTGTGTGGGTAGGCCTAGCGCCCGCGACAGGAAACCCCTCAAAATGCAATGTGGACACATCACATTTTTTGAAAGAAAACAGAGGTGTTTTTTGCAAAGTGCCTACCTGTAGATTTTGGCCTCTAGCTCAGCCGGCACCTAGGGAAACCTACCAAACATGTGCATTTTTTAAAACTAGAGACCTAGGGGAATCCAAGATGGGGTAACTTGGGGGGCTCTGACCAGGTTCTGTTACCCAGAATCCTTTGCAAACCTCAAAACCACATTTTCCTCACATTTTGGTGACAGAATGTTCTGGAATCAGAGAGGAGCCACAAATTTCCTTCCACCCAGCGTTCCCCCAAGTCTCCCGATACAAAAGATAACTCACTTTTTGGGTAGGCCTAGCGCCCGTGACAGGAAATGCCCCAAAACGCAACGTGGACACATCACATTTTTTTTAAAGAAAACAGAGGTGTTTTTTGTAAAGTGCCTACCTGTAGATTTTGGCCTCTAGTTGAGCCGGCACCTAGGGAAACCTACCAAACCTGTGCATTTCTGAAAACTAGAGACCTAGGGGAATCCAAGATGGGGTGACTTGTGGGGCTCTGACCAGGTTCTGTTATCCAGAATCCTTTGCAAAGCTCAAAATTTGGCTAAAAAAACAAATTTTCCTCACATTTTGGTGACAGGAAGTTCTGGAATCAGAGAGGAGCCAGAAATTTCCTTCCACCAAGCGTTCCCCCAAGTCTCCCGATAAAAATGATACCTCACTTGTGTGGGTAGGCCTAGCGCCCACGACAGGAAACCCCCCAAAATGCAACGTGGACACATCACATTTTTTGAAAGAAAACAGAGGTGTTTTTTGCAAAGTTGCCTACCTGTAGATTTTGGCCTCTAGCTCAGCCGGCACCTAGGGAAACCTACCAAACATGTGCATTTTTTTAAACTAGAGACCTAGGGGAATCCAAGATGGGGTGACTTGGAGGGCTCTGACCAGGTTCTGTTACCCAGAATCCTTTGCAAACCTCAAAATTTGGCTAAAAAAAACACATTTTCCTCACATTTTGGTGACAGGAAGTTCTGGAATCAGAAAGGAGCCACACATTTCCTTCCACCCAGCGCTCCCCCAAGTCTCCTGTTAAAAATGATACCTCACTTGTGTGGGTAGGCCTAGCGCCCGCGACAGGAAACCCCCAAAATGCAACGTGGATACATCACATTTTTTTAAAGAAAACAGAGGTGTTTTTTGCAAAGTGCCTACCTGTAGATTTTGGCCTCTACCTCAGCCAGCACCTAGGGAAACCTACCAAACATGAGCATTTTTTAAAACTAGAGACCTAGGGGAATCCAAGATGGGGTGACATGGGGGGCTCTGACCAGGTTCTGTTACCCAGAATCCTTTGCAAACCTCAAACTTTTGCTAAAAAAACACATTTTCCTCACATTTTGGTGACAGGAAGTTCTGGAATCAGAGAGGAGCCACAAATTTCCTTCCACCTAGCGTTCCCCCAAGTCTCCCGATACAAATGATACCTCACTTGTGTGGGTAGGCCTAGCGCCCGCGACAGGAAACCCCCCAAAATGCAATATGGACACATCACATTTTTTGAAAGAAAACAGAGGTGTTTTTTGCAAAGTGCCTACCTGTAGATTTTGGCCTCTAGCTCATCCGGCACCTAGGGAAACCTACCAAACATGTGCATTTTTTAAAACTAGAGACCAAGGGGAATCCAAGATGGGGAAACTTGGGGGGCTCTGACCAGGTTCTGTTACCCAGAATCCTTTGCAAACCTCAAAATTTGGCAAAAAAAAACACATTTTCCTCACATTTTGGTGACAGAAAGTTCTGGAATCAGAGAGGAGCCACAAATTTCCTTCCACCTAGCGTTTCCCCAAGTCTCCCGATACAAATGATACCTCACTTGTGTGGGTAGGCCTAGCGCACGCGACAGGAAATGCCCCAAAACGCAACGTGGACACATCACATTTTTTTTTAAAGAAAACAGAGGTGTTTTTTGTAAAATGCCTACCTGTAGAATTTGGTCTCTAGCTCAGCCGGCACCTAGGGAAACCTACCAAACCTGTGCATTTTTGAAAACTAGAGACCTAGGGGATACCAAGATGGGGTGACTTGTGGGGCTCTGACCAGGTTCTGTTATCCAGAATCCTTTGCAAACCTCAAAATTTGGCTAAAAAAACACATTTTCCTCACATTTTGGTGACATGATGTTCTGGAATCAGAGAGGAGCCACAAATTTCCTTCCACCAAGCTTTCCCCCAAGTCTCCCGATAAAAATGATACCTCACTTGTGTGGGTAGGCCTAGCGCCCGCAACAGGAAACCCCCCAAAATGCAACGTGGACACATCACATTTTTTGAAAGAAAACAGAGGTGTTTTTTGCAAAGTGCCTACCTGTAGATTTTGGCCTCTAGCTCAGCCAGCACCTAGGGAAACCTACCAAACCTGTGCATTTTTTAAAACTAGAGACGTAGGGGAATCCAAGATGGGGTGACTTGTGGGGCTCTGACTAGGTTCTGTTATCCAGAATCCTTTGCAAACCTCAAAATTTGGCTAAAAAAACACATTTTCCTCACATTTTGGTGACAGGAAGTTCTGGAATCAGAAAGGAGCCACAAATTTCCTTCCACCCAGCGTTCCCCCAAGTCTCCCGATAAAAATGATACCTCACTTGTGTGGGTAGGCCTAGAGCCCACGACAGGAAACCCCCCAAAATGCATTGTGGACACATCACATTTTTTTAAAGAAAACAGAGGTGTTTTTTGCAAAGTACCTACCTGTAGATTTTGGCTTCTAGCGCAGCCGGCACCTAGGGAAACCTACCAAACATGTGCATTTTTTAAAACTAGAGACCTAGGGGAATCCAAGATGGGGTGACTTGGGGGGCTCTGACCAGGTTCTGTTACCCAGAATCCTTTGCAAACCTCAAAATTTGGCTAAAAAAATTAATTTTCCTCACATTTTGGTGACAGAAAGTTCTGGAATCAGGGAGGAGCCACAAATTTCCTTCCACCCAGCGTTCCCCCAAGTCTCCCGATACAAATGATACCTCACTTGTGTGGGTAGGTCTAGCGCCCGCGACACGAAATGCCCCAATACGCAACGTGGACACATCACATTTTTTGAAAGAAAACAGAGGTGTTTTTTTGCAAAGTGCCTACCTGTAGATTTTGGCCTCTAGCTCAGCCGGCACCTAGGGAAACAGACCAAACCTGTGCATTTTTTAAAACTAGAGAGCTAGGGGAATCCAAGATGGGGTGACTTGTTGAGCTCTGACCAGGTTCTTTTACCCAGAATCCTTTGCAAACCTCAAAGTTTGGCTAAAAAAAACACATTTTCCTCACATTTTGGTGACAGAAAGTTCTGAAACCAGAGAGGAGCCAAAAATTTCCTTCCACCCAGCGTTCCCCCAAGTCTCCCGATAAAAATGATACCTCACTTGTGTGGGTAGCCCTAGCGCCCGCGTCAGGAAATACCCCAAAACGCAACGTGGACACATCACATTTTTTCAAACAAAACACAGGTGTTTTTTGCAAAGTGCCTACCTGTAGATTTTGGCATCTAACCCCCCGGCACCTAGGGAAACCAACCAAACCTGTGCATTTATTCAAACTAGAGTCCTAGGGGAATCCAAGATAGGGTGACTTGTGGGGCTCTGACCAAGTTCTGTTACCCAGAATCCTTTGCAAACCTCAAAATTTGGCTAAAAAAACACATTTTCCTCACATTTTGGTGACAGAAAGTTCTGGAATCAGAGAGGAGCCACAAATTTCCTTCCACCAAGCGTTCCCCCAAGTCTCCCGATAAAAATGATACCTCACTTGTGTGGGTAGGCCTAGCGCCCACGACAGGAAACCCCCCAAAATGCAACGTGGACACATCACATTTTTTGAAAGAAAACAGAGGTGTTTTTTGCAAAGTGCCTACCTGTAGATTTTGGCCTCTAGCTCAGCCGGCACCTAGGGAAACCTACCAAACCTGTGCATTTTTGAAAACTAGAGACGTAGGGGAATCCAAGATGGGGTGACTTGTGGGGCTCTGACCAGGTTCTGTTATCCAGAATCCTTTGCAAACCTCAAAATTTGGCTAAAAAAATACATTTTCCTCACATTTTGGTGACAGGAAGTTCTGGAATCAGAGAGGAGCCAGAAATGTCCTTCCACCAAGCGTTCCCCCAAGTCTCCCGATAAAAATGATACCTCACTTGTGTGGGTAGGCCTAGCGCCCACGACAGGAAACCCCCCAAAATGCAACGTGGACACATCACATTTTTTGAAAGAAAACAGAGGTGTTTTTTGCAAAGTGCCTACCTGTAGATTTTGGCCTCTAGCTCAGCCGGCACCTAGGGAAACCTACCAAACATGTGCATTTTTTTAAATTAGAGACCTAGGGGAATCCAAGATGGGGTGACTTGGAGGGCTCTGACCAGGTTCTGTTACCCAGAATCCTTTGCAAACCTCAAAATTTGGCTAAAAAAACACATTTTCCTCACATTTTGGTGACAGGAAGTTCTGGAATCAGAAAGGAGCCACAAATTTCCTTCCACCCAGCGTTCCCCCAAGTCTCCCGATAAAAATGATACCTCACTTGTGTGGGGAGGCCTAGCGCCCGCGACAGGAAACCCACTAAATGCAACGTGGATACATCACATTTTTTTAAAGAAAACAGAGGTGTTTTTTGCAAAGTGCCTACCTGTAGATTTTGGCCTCTAGCTCAGCCGGCACCTAGGGAAACAGACCAAACCTGTGCATTTTTTAAACTAGAGAGCTAGGGGAATCCAAGATGGGGTGACTTGTGGGGCTCTGACCAGGTTCTGTTACCCAGAATCCTTTGCAAACCCCAAAATTTGGCTAAAAAAACAAATTTTCCTTACATTTTGGTGACAGAAAGTTCTGGAATCAGAGAGGAGCCACAAATTTCCCTCCACTCAGCGTTCCCCCAAGTCTCCCGATAAAAATGATACCTCACTTGTGTGAGTAGCCCTAGCGCCCGCGACAGGAAATACCACAAAACGCAACGTGGACACATCACATTTTTTGAAAGAAAACAGAGGTGTTTTTTGCAAAGTGCCTACCTGTAGATTTTGGCCTCTAGCTCAGCCGGCACCTAGGGAAACCTACCAAACCTGTGCATTTATTCAAACTAGAGTCCTAGGGGAATCCAAGATAGGGTGACTTGTGGGGCTCTGACCAGGTTCTGTTACCCAGAATCCTGTGCAAACCCCAAAATTTGGCTAAAAAAAGAAATTTTCCTTACATTTTGGTGACAGAAAGTTCTGGAATCAGAGAGGAGCCACAAATTTCCTTCCACTCAGCGTTCCCCCAAGTCTCCCGATAAAAATGATACCTCACTTGTGTGAGTAGCCCTAGCGCCCGCGACAGGAAATACCACAAAACGCAATGTGGACACATCACATTTTTTGAAAGAAAACAGAGGTGTTTTTTGCAAAGTGCCTACCTGTAGATTTTGGCCTCTAGCTCAGCCGGCACCTAGGGAAACCTACCAAACCTGTGCATTTATTCAAACTAGAGTCCTAGGGGAATCCAAGATAGGGTGACTTGTGGGGCTCTGACCAAGTTCTGTTACCCAGAATCCTTTGCAAACCTCAAAATTTGGCTAAAAAAAACACATTTTCCTCACATTTTGGTGACAGAAAGTTCTGGAACCAGAGAGGAGCCAAAAATGTCCTTCCACCCAGCGTTCCCCCAAGTCTCCCGATAAAAATGATACCTCACTTGTGTGAGTAGCCCTAGCGCCCGCGACAGGAAATACCCCAAAACGCAACGTGGACACATCACATTTTTTGAAAGAAAACAGAGGTGTTTTTTGCAAAGTGCCTACCTGTAGATTTTGGCCTCTAGCTCAGCCGGCACCTAGGGAAACCTACCAAACCTGTGCATTTATTCAAACTAGTGTCCTAGGGGAATCCAAGATAGTGTGACTTGTGGGGCTCTGACCAGGTTCTGTTACCCAGAATCGTTTGCAAACCCCAAAATTTGGCTAAAAAAACAAATTTTCCTTACATTTTGGTGACAGAAAGTTCTGGAATCAAGGAGCCACAAATTTTCTTCCACTCAGCGTTCCCCCAAGTCTCCCGATAAAAATGATACCTCACTTGTGTGAGTAGCCCTAGCGCCCGCGACAGGAAATACCACAAAACGCAACGTGGACACATCAAATTTTTTGAAAGAAAACAGAGGTGTTTTTTGCAAAGTGCCTACCTGTAGATTTTGGCCTCTAGCTGAGCCGGCACCTAGGGAAATCTACCAAACCTGTGCATTTATTCAAACTAGAGTCCTAGGGGAATCCAAGATAGGGTGACTTGTGGGGCTCTGACCAAGTTCTGTTACCCAGAATCCTTTGCAAACCTCAACATTTGGCTAAAAAAACACATTTTCCTCACATTTTGGTGACAGAAAGTTCTGGAATCAGAGAGGAGCCACAAATTTCCTTCCACCCAGCGTTCCCCCAAGTCTCCCGATACAAATGATACCTCACTTGTGTGGGTAGGCCAAGCGCCCGCGACAGGAAATGCCCCAAAACGCAACGTGGACACATCAAATTTTTTTTAAAGAAAACAGAGGTGTTTTTTGTAAAGTGCCTACCTGTAGATTTTGGCCTCTAGCTCAGCCGGCACCTAGGGAAACCTACCAAACCTGTGCATTTTTGAAAACTAGAGACGTAGGGGAATCCAAGATGGGGTGACTTGTGGGGCTCTGACTAGGTTCTGTTATCCAGAATCCTTTGCAAACCTCAAAATTTGGCTAAAAAAACACATTTTCCTCACATTTTGGTGACAGAAAGTTCTGGAATCAGAGAGGAGCCACAAATTTCCTTCCACCCAGCGTTCCCCCAAGTCTCCCGATACAAATGATACCTCACTTGTGTGGGTAGGCCAAGCGCCCGCGACAGGAAATGCCCCAAAACGCAACGTGGACACATCAATTTTTTTTTAAAGAAAACAGAGGTGTTTTTTGTAAAGTGCCTACCTGTAGATTTTGGCCTCTAGCTCAGCCGGCACCTAGGGAAACCTACCAAACATGTGCATTTTTTTAAACTAGAGACGTAGGGGAATCCAAGATGGGGTGACTTGTGGGGCTCTGACTAGGTTCTGTTATCCAGAATCCTTTGCAAACCTCAAAATTTGGCTAAAAAAAACACATTTTCCTCACATTTTGGTGACAGGAAGTTCTGGAATCAGAGAGGAGGCAGAAATTTCCTTCCACCAAACGTTCCCCCAAGTCTCCCGATAAAAATGATACCTCACTTGTGTGGGTAGGCCTAGCGCCCACGACAGGAAACCCACCAAAATGCAACGTGGACACATCACATTTTTTGAAAGAAAACAGAGGTGTTTTTTGCAAAGTGCCTACTGTAGATTTTGGCCTCTAGCTCAGCCGGCACCTAGGGAAACCTACCAAACATGTGCATTTTTTTAAACTAGAGACCTAGGGGAATCCAAGATGGGGTGACTTGGAGGGCTCTCTGACCAGGTTCTGTTACCCAGATCCTTTGCAAACCTCAAAATTTGGCTAAAAAAACACATTTTCCTCACATTTTGGTGGACAGGAAGTTCTGGAATCAGAAAGGAGCCACAAATTTCCTTCCACCCAGCGTTCCCCCAAGTCTCCCGATAAAAATTATACCTCACTTGTGTGGGGAGGCCTAGCGCCCCGCGACAGGAAACCCCCTAAATGCAACGTGGATACATCATATTTTTTTAAAGAAAACAGAGGTGTTTTTTGCAAAGTGCCTACCTGTAGATTTTGGCCTCTAGCTCAGCCGTCACCTAGGGAAACAGACCAAACCTGTGCATTTTTTAAAACTAGAGAGCTAGGGGAATCCAAGATGGGGTGACTTGTGGGGCTCTGACCAGGTTCTGTTACCCAGAATCCTTTGCAAACCCCAAAATTTGGCTAAAAAAAAATATTTTCCTTACATTTTGGTGACAGAAAGTTCTGGAATCAGAGAGGAGCCACAAATTTCCTTCCACTCAGCGTTCCCCCAAGTCTCCCGATAAAAATTATACCTCACTTGTGTGAGTAGCCCTAGCGCCCGCGACAGGAAATACCACAAAACGCAACGTGGACACATCACATTTTTGGAAAGAAAACAGAGGTGTTTTTTGCAAAGTGCCTACCTGTAGATTTTGGCCTCTAGCTCAGCCGGCACCCTAGCGAAACCTACCAAACCTGTGCATTTATTCAAACTAGAGTCCTAGGGGAATCCAAGATAGGGTGACTTGTGGGGCTCTGACCAAGTTCTGTTACCCAGAATCCTGTGCAAACCCCAAAATTTGGCTAAAAAAAGAAATTTTCCCTTACATTTTGGTGACAGAAAGTTCTGGAATCAGAGAGGAGCCACAAATTTCCTTCCACTCAGCGTTCCCCCCAAGTCTCCCGATAAAAATGATACCTCACTTGTGTGAGTAGCCCTAGCGCCCGCGACAGGAAATACCACAAAACGCAATGTGGACACATCACATTTTTTGAAAGAAAACAGAGGTGTTTTTTGCAAAATGCTACCTGTAGATTTTGGCCTCTAGCTCAGCCGGCACCTAGGGAAACCTACCAAACCTGTGCATTTATTCAAACTAGAGTCCTAGGGGAATCCAAGATAGGGTGACTTGTGGGGCTCTGACCAAGTTCTGTTACCCAGAATCCTTTGCAAACCTCAAAATTTGGCTAAAAAAAAACACATTTTCCTCACATTTTGGTGACAGAAAGTTCTGGAACCAGAGAGGAGCCAAAAATGTCCTTCCACCCAGCGTTCCCCCCCAAGTCTCCTGATAAAAATGATACCTCACTTGTGTGAGTAGCCCTAGCGCCCCGCGACAGGAAATACCCCAAAACGCAACGTGGACACATCACATTTTTTGAAAGAAAACAGAGGTGTTTTTTGCAAAGTGCCTACCTGTAGATTTTGGCCTCTAGCTCAGCCGGCACCTAGGGAAACCTACCAAACCTGTGCATTTATTCAAACTAGTGTCCTAGGGGAATCCAAGATAGTGTGACTTGTGGGGCTCTGACCAGGTTCTGTTACCCAGAATCGTTTGCAAACCCCAAAATTTGGCTAAAAAAACAAATTTTCCTTACATTTTGGTGACAGAAAGTTCTGGAATCAAGGAGCCACAAATTTTCTTCCACTCAGCGTTCCCCCAAGTCTCCCGATAAAAATGATACCTCACTTGTGTGAGTAGCCCTAGCGCCCGCGACAGGAAATACCACAAAACGCAACGTGGACACATCAAATTTTTTGAAAGAAAACAGAGGTGTTTTTTGCAAAGTGCCTACCTGTAGATTTTGGCCTCTAGCTGAGCCGGCACCCTAGGGAAATCTACCAAACCTGTGCATTTATTCAAACTAGAGTCCTAGGGGAATCCAAGATAGGGTGACTTGTGGGGCTCTGACCAAGTTCTGTTACCCAGAATCCTTTGCAAACCTCAACATTTGGCTAAAAAAACACATTCTTCCTCACATTTTGGTGACAGAAAGTTTCTGGAATCAGAGAGGAGCACAAATTTCCTTCCACCCAGCGTTCCCCCAAGTCTCCCGATACAAATGATACCTCACTTGTGTGGGTAGGCCAAGCGCCCGCGACAGGAAATGCCCCAAAACGCAACGTGGACACATCAAATTTTTTTTAAAGAAAACAGAGGTGTTTTTTTGTAAAGTGCCTACCTGTAGATTTTGGCCTCTAGCTCAGCCGGCACCTAGGGAAACCTACCAAAACCTGTGCATTTTTGAAAACTAGAGACGTAGGGGAATCCAAGATGGGGTGACTTGTGGGGCTCCTGACTAGGTTCTGTTATCCAGAATCCTTTGCAAACCTCAAAATTTGGCTAAAAAAAACACATTTTTCCTCACATTTTGGTGACAGAAAGTTCTGGAATCAGAGAGGAGCCACAATTTCCTCCACCCAGCGTTCCCCCCAAGTCTCCCGATACAAATGATACCTCACTTGTGTGGGTAGGCCAAGCGCCCGCGACAGGAAATGCCCCAAAACGCAACGTGGACACATCAATTTTTTTTTAAAGAAAACAGAGGTGTTTTTTGTAAAGTGCCTACCTGTAGATTTTGGCCTCTAGCTCAGCCGGCACCTAGGGAAACCTACCAAACATGTGCATTTTTTTAAACTAGAGACGTAGGGGAATCCAAGATGGGGTGACTTGTGGGGCTCTGACTAGGTTCTGTTATCCAGAATCCTTTGCAAACCTCAAAATTTGGCTAAAAAAACACATTTTCCTCACATTTTGGTGACAGGAAGTTCTGGAATCAGAGAGGAGGCAGAAATTTCCTTCCACCAAACGTTCCCCCAAGTCTCCCGATAAAAATGATACCTCACTTGTGTGGTAGGCCTAGCGCCCACGACAGGAAACCCACCAAAATGCAACGTGGACACATCACATTTTTTGAAAGAAAACAGAGGTGTTTTTTGCAAAGTGCCTACCTGTAGATTTTGGCCTCTAGCTCAGCCGCCACCTAGGGAAACCTACCAAACATGTGCATTTTTTTAAACTAGAGACCTAGGGGAATCCAAGATGGGGTGACTTGGAGGGCTCCTGACCAGGTTCTGTTACCCAGAATCCTTTGCAAACCTCAAAATTTGGCTAAAAAAACACATTTTCCTCACATTTTGGTGACAGGAAGTTCTGGAATCAGAAAGGAGCCACAAATTTCCTTCCACCCAGCGTTCCCCCAAGTCTCCCGATAAAAATTATACCTCACTTGTGTGGGGAGGCCTAGCGCCCGCGACAGGAAACCCCCTAAATGCAACGTGGATACATCATATTTTTTTAAAGAAAACAGAGGTGTTTTTTGCAAAGTGCCTACCTGTAGATTTTGGCCTCTAGCTCAGCCGTCACCTAGGGAAACAGACCAAACCTGTGCATTTTTTAAAACTAGAGAGCTAGGGGAATCCAAGATGGGGTGACTTGTGGGGCTCTGACCAGGTTCTGTTACCCAGAATCCTTTGCAAACCCCAAAATTTGGCTAAAAAAAAATATTTTCCTTACATTTTGGTGACAGAAAGTTCTGGAATCAGAGAGGAGCCACAAATTTCCTTCCACTCAGCGTTCCCCCAAGTCTCCCGATAAAAATTATACCTCACTTGTGTGAGTAGCCCTAGCGCCCGCGACAGGAAATACCACAAAACGCAACGTGGACACATCACATTTTTGGAAAGAAAACAGAGGTGTTTTTTGCAAAGTGCCTACCTGTAGATTTTGGCCTCTAGCTCAGCCGGCACCTAGGGAAACCTACCAAACCTGTGCATTTATTCAAACTAGAGTCCTAGGGGAATCCAAGATAGGGTGACTTGTGGGGCTCTGACCAGGTTCTGTTACCCAGAATCCTTTGCAAACCCCAAAATTTGGCTAAAAAAAACACATTTTCCTTACATTTTGGTGACAGAAAGTTCTGGAATCATAGAGGAGCCACAAATTTCCTTCCACTCAGCGTTCCCCCAAGTCTCCAAATAAAAATGATACCTCACTTGTGTGAGTAGCCCTAGCGCCCGCGACAGGAAATACCACAAAACGCAACGTGGACACATCACATTTTTTAAAGAAAACAGAGGTGTTTTTTGCAAAGTGCCTACCTGTAGATTTTGGCCTCTAGCTCAGCCGGCACCTAGGGAAACCTACCAAACCTGTGCATTTATTCAAACTAGAGTCCTAGGGGAATCCAAGATAGGGTGACTTGTGGGGCTCTGACCAAGTTCTGTTACCCAGAATCCTTTGCAAACCTCAAAATTTGGCTAAAAAAAACACATTTTCCTCACATTTTGGTGACAGAAAGTTCTGGAACCAGAGAGAAGCCAAAAATTTCCTTCCACCCAGCGTTCCCCCAAGTCTCCCGATAAAAATGATACCTCACTTGTGTGAGTAGCCCTAGCGCCCGCGACAGGAAATACCCCAAAAACGCAACGTGGACACATCACATTTTTTGAAAGAAAACAGAGGTGTTTTTTGCAAAGTGCCTACCTGTAGATTTTGGCCTCTAGCTCAGCCGGCACCTAGGGAAACCTACCAAACCTGTGCATTTATTCAAACTAGAGTCCTAGGGGAATCCAAGATAGGGTGACTTGTGGGGCTCTGACCAAGTTCTGTTACCCAGAATCCTTTGCAAACCTCGAAATTTGGCTAAAAAAACAAATTTTCCTCACATTTTGGTGACAGAAAGTTCTGGAATCAGAGAGGAGCCACAAATTTCCTTCCACCCAGCGTTCCCCCAAGTCTCCCGATAAAAATGAAACCTCACTTGTGTGGGTAGGCCTAGTGCCCACGACAGAAAACCCCCCAAAATGCAACGTGGACACATCACATTTTTTGAAAGAAAACAGAGGTGTTTTTTGCAAAGTGCCTACCTGTAGATTTTGGCCTCTAGCTCAGCCGGCACCTAGGGAAACCTACCAAACCTGTGCATTTTTTAAAACTAGAGACCTAGGGGAATCCAAGATGGGGTGACTTGTGGGGCTCTGACCAGGTTCTGTTACCCAGAATCCTTTGCAAACCTCAAAATTTGGCTAAATAAACACATTTTCCTCACATTTTGGTGACAGGAAGTTCTGGAATCAGAGAGGAGCCACAAATTTCTTTCCAACCAGCGTTCCCCCAAGTCTCCCGATACAAATGATACCTCACTTGTGTGGGTAGGCCTAGCGCCCGCGACAGGAAACCCCCCAAAATGCAATGTGGACACATCACATTTTTTGATTGAAAACAGAGGTGTTTTTTGCAAAGTGCCTACCTGTAGATTTTGGCCTCTAGCTCAGCCGGCACCTAGGGAAACCTACCAAACATGTGCATTTTTTAAAACTAGAGACCTAGGGGAATCCAAGATGGGGTAACTTGGGGGGCTCTGACCAGGTTCTGTTACCCAGAATCCTTTGCAAACCTCAAAACCACATTTTCCTCACATTTTTGGTGACAGAAAGTTCTGGAATCAGAGAGGAGCCACAAATTTCCTTCCACCAGCGTTCCCCCAAGTCTCCCGATACAAATGATACCTCACTTGTGTGGGTAGGCCTAGCGCCCATGACAGGAAATGCCCCAAAACGCCAATGTGGACACAACACATTTTTTTTAAAGAAAACAGAGGTGTTTTTTGTAAAGTGCCTACCTGTAGATTTTGGCCTCTAGCTCAGCCGGCACCTAGGGAAACCTACCAAACATGTGCATTTTTTAAAACTAGAGACCTAGGGGAATCCAAGATGGGGTGACTTGTGGGGCTCTGACCAGGTTCTGTTATCCAGAATCCTTTGCAAACCTCCAAATTTGGCTAAAAAAAACACATTTTCCTCACATTTTGGTGACAGGAAGATCTGGAATCAGAAAGGAGCCACAAATTTCCTTCCACCCAGCGTTCCCCCAAGTCTCCCGTTAAAAATGATACCTCACTTGTGTGGGTAGGCCTAGCGCCCGCGACAGGAAACCCCCAAAATGCAACGTGGATACATCACATTTTTTTAAGAAAACAGAGGTGTTTTTTGCAAAGTGCCTACCTGTAGATTTTGGCCCTCTAGCTCAGCCAGCACGTAGGGAAAACCTACCAAACATGTGCATTTTTTAAAACTAGAGACCTAGGGGAATCCAAGATGGGGTG
The DNA here is from genome assembly GCF_031143425.1 of Pleurodeles waltl. Classification (NCBI taxonomy): domain Eukaryota; kingdom Metazoa; phylum Chordata; class Amphibia; order Caudata; family Salamandridae; genus Pleurodeles; species Pleurodeles waltl. Next base: position 579,112,600 of record NC_090451.1, read on the forward strand.
ACATGGGGGGCTCTGACCAGGTTCTGTTACCCAGAATCCTTTGCAAACCTCAAACTTTTGCTAAAAAAACACATTTTCCTCACATTTTGGTGACAGGAAGTTCTGGAATCAGAGAGGAGCCACAGATTTCCTTCCACCCAGCGTTCCCCCAAGTCTCCCGATACAAATGATACCTCACTTGTGTGGGTAGGGCCTAGCGCCCGCGACAGGAAACCCCCCAAAATGCAATATGGACACCATCACATTTTTTGAAAGAAAACAGAGGTGTTTTTTTGCAAAGTGCCTACCTGTAGATTTTGGCCTCTAGCTCAGCCGGCACCTAGGGAAACCTACCAAACATGTGCATTTTTTAAAACTAGAGACCAAGGGGAATCCAAGATGGGGTAACTTGTGGGGCTCTGACCAGGTTCTGTTACCCAGAATCCTTTGCAAACCTCAAAAATTGGCCAAAAAAAAACACATTTTCCTCACATTTTGGTGACAGAAAGTTCTGGAATCAGAGAGGAGCCACAAATTTCCTTCCACCCCAGCGTTCCCCCCAAGTCTCCCGATACAAATGATACCTCACTTGTGTGGGTAGGCCTAGCGCCCGTGACAGGAAATGCCCCAAAACGCAACGTGGACACATCACATTTTTTTTTAAAGAAAACAGAGGTGTTTTTTGTAAAGTGCCTACCTGTAGAATTTGGCCTCTAGCTCAGCCGGCACCTAGGGAAACCTACCAAACCTGTGCATTTTTTTAAAACTAGAGAGCCTAGGGGAATCCAAGATGAGGTGACTTGTGGGGCTCTGACCAGGTTCTTTTACCCAGAATCCTTTGCAAACCTCAAAATCTGGCTAAAAAAAACACATTTTCCTCACATTTTGGTGACAGGAAGTTCTGGAATCAGAAAGGAGCCACAAATTTCCTTCCACCCAGCGTTCCCCCAAGTCTCCCAATAAAAATGATACCTCACTTGTGTGGGTAGGCCTAGCGCCCGCGACAGGAAACCCCCCAAAATGCAACGTGGATACATCACTTTTTTTTTGAAGAAAACAGAGGTGTTTTTTGCAAAGTGCCTACCTGTAGATTTTGGCCTCTAGCTCCTAGGGAAACCTACCAAACATGTGCATTTTTTAAAACTAGAGACCTAGGGGAATCCAAGATGGGGTGACTCGGGGCTGTGACCAGGTTCTGTTACCCAGAATCCTTTGCAAACCTCAAAATTTGGCAAAAAAACAAATTTTCCTCACATTTTGGTGACAGGAAGTTCTGGAATCAGAAAGGAGCCACAAATTTCCTTCCACCCAGCGTTCCCCCAAGTCTCCCGATAAAAATGATACCTCACTTGTGTGGGTAGGCCTAGAGCCCGCGACAGGAAACCCCCCAAAATGCATTGTGGACACATCACATTTTTTTAAAGAAAACAGAGGTGTTTTTTGCAAAGTACCTACCTGTAGATTTTGGCTTCTAGCGCAGCCGGCACCTAGGGAAACCTACCAAACATGTGCATTTTTTAAAACTAGAGACCTAGGGGAATCCAAGATGGGGTGACTTGGGGGGCTCTGACCAGGTTCTGTACCCAGAATCCTTTGCAAACCTCAAATTTGGCTAAAAAAACAAATTTTCCTCACATTTTGGTGACAGAAAGTTCTTGAATCAGGGAGGAGCCACAAATTTCCTTCCACCCAGCGTTCCCCCAAGTCGCCCGATACAAATGATACCTCACTTGTGTGGGTAGGCCTAGCGCCCGCGACAGGAAATGCCCCAAAACGCAATGTGGACACATCACATTTTTTGAAAGAAAACAGAGGTGTTTTTTGCAAAGAGCCTACCTGTAGTTTTGGCCTCTAGCTCAGCCGGCACCTAGGGAAACAGACCAAACCTGTGCATTTTTTAAAACTAGAGAGCTAGGGGAATCCAAGATGGGGTGACTTGTGGGGCTCTGACCAGGTTCTGTTACCCAGAATCCTTTGCAAACCCCAAAATTTGGCTAAAAAAACAAATTTTCCTTACATTTTGGTGACAGAAAGTTCTGGAATCAGAGAGGAGCCACAAATTTCCTTCCACTCAGCGTTCCCCCAAGTCTCTCGGTAAAAATGATACCTCACTTGTGTGGGTAGGCCTGGCGCCCGCGATAGGAAACGCCCCAAAACGCAACGTGGACACATCACATTTTTTGAAAGAAAACAGAGGTGTTTTTTGCAAAGTGCCTACCTGTAGATTTTGGCCTCTAGCTCAGCCGGCACCTAGGGAAACCTACCAAACATGTGCATTTTTTTAAACTAGAGACCTACGGGAATCCAAGATGGGGTGACTTGGGGGGCTCTGACCAGGTTCTGTTACCCAGAATCCTTTGCAAACCTCACAATTTGGCAAAAAAAACACATTTTCCTCACATTTTGGTGACAGAAAGTTCTGGAATCAGAGAGGAGCCACAAATTTCCTTCCACCCAGCGTTCCCCCAAGTCTCCCGATACAAATGATACCTCACTTGTGTGGGTAGGCCTAGCGCCCGCGACAGGAAATGCCCCAAAACGCAATGTGGACACATCACATTTTTTGAAAGAAAACAGAGGTGTTTTTTGCAAAGAGCCTACCTGTAGTTTTGGCCTCTAGCTCAGCCGGCACCTAGGGAAACAGACCAAACCTGTGCATTTTTTAAAACTAGAGACCTAGGGGAATCCAAGATGGGGTGACTTGTGGGGCTCTGACCAGGTTCTGTTACCCAGAATCCTTTGCAAACCCCAAATTTGGCTAAATAAACACATTTTCCTCACATTATGGTGACAGGAAGTTCTGGAATCAGAGAGGAGCCACAAATTTCCTTCCACCCAGCGTTCCCCCAAGTCTCCCGATACAAATGATACCTCAATTGTGTGGGTAGGCCTGGCGCCCGCCACAGGAAACCCCCCAAAATGCAATGTGGACACATCACATTTTTTGAAAGAAAACAGAGGTGTTTTTTGCAAAGTGCCTACCTGTAGATTTTGGCCTCTAGCTCAGCCAGCACCTAGGGAAACCTACCAAACCTGTGCATTTTTTAAACTAGAGACGTAGGGGAATCCAAGATGGGGTGACTTGTGGGGCTCTGACCAGGTTCTGTTACCCAGAATCCTTTGCAAACCTCAAAACCACATTTTCCTCACATTTTGGTGACAGAAAGTTCTGGAGTCAGAGTGGAGCCACAAATTTCCTTCCACCCAGCGTTCCCCCAAGTCTCCCGATACAAATGATACCTCACTTGTGTGGGTAGGCCTAGCGCCCCGCGACAGGAAATGCCCCAAAACGCAACGTGGACACATTACATTTTTTTTAAAGAAAACAGAGGTGTTTTTTGTAAAGTGCCTACCTGTAGATTTTGGCCTGTAGCTCAGCCGGCACCTAGGGAAACCTACCAAACATGTGCATTTTTTAAAACTAGAGACCTAGGGGAATCCAAGATGGGGTAACTTGGGGGGCTCTGACCAGGTTCTGTTACCCAGAATCCTTTGCAAACCTCAAAACCACATTTTCCTCACATTTTGGTGACAGAAAGTTCTGGAATCAGAGAGGAGCCACAAATTTCCTTCCACCCAGCGTTCCCCCAAGTCCCCCGATAAAAATGATACCTCACTTGTGTGGGTAGGCCTAGCGCCCGCGACAGAAAACCCCCCAAAATGCAACGTGGACACATCACATTTTTTGAAAGAAAACAGAGGTGTTTTTTGCAAAGTGCCTACCTGTAGATTTTGGCCTCTAGCTCAGCCGGCACCTAGGGAAACCTACCAAACATGTGCATTTTTTAAAACTAGAGACCTAGGGGAATCCAAGATGGGGTAACTTGGGGGGCTCTGACCAGGTTCTGTTACCCAGAATCCTTTGCAAACCTCAAAACCACATTTTCCTCACATTTTGGTGACAGAAAGTTCTGGAATCAGAGTGGAGCCACAAATTTCCTTCCACCCAGCGTTCCCCCAAGACTCCCGATACAAATGATACCTCACTTGTGTGGGTAGGCCTAGCGCCCGCGACAGGAAATGCCCCAAAACGCAACGTGGACACATTACATTTTTTTTAAAGAAAACAGAGGTGTTTTTTGTAAAGTGCCTACCTGTAGATTTTGGCCTCTAGCTCAGCCGGCACCTAGGGAAACCTACCAAACCTGTGCATTTTTTAAAACTAGAGACGTAGGGGAATCCAAGATGGGGTGACTTGTGGGGCTCTGACCAGGTTCTGTTATCCAGAATCCTTTGCAAACCTCAAAATTTGGCTAAAAAAACACATTTTCCTCACATTTTGGTGACAGGAAGTTCTGGAATCAGAAAGGAGCCAGAAATTTCCTTCCACCAAGCGTTTCCCCAAGTCTCCCAATAAACATGATACCTCACTTGTGTGGGTAGGCCTAGCGCCCACGACAGGAAACCCCCCAAAATGCAACGTGGACACATCACATTTTTTGAAAGAAAACAGAGGTGTTTTTTGCAAAGTGCCTACCTGTAGATTTTGGCCTCTAGCTCAGACGGCACCTAGGGAAACCTACCAAACATGTGCATTTTTTTAAACTAGAGACCTAGGGGAATCCAAGATGGGGTGACTTGGAGGGCTCTGACCAGGTTCTGTTACCCAGAATCCTTTGCAAACCTCAAAATTTGGCTAAAAAAACACATTTTCCTCACATTTTGGTGACAGGAAGTTCTGGAATCAGAAAGGAGCCACAAATTTCCTTCCACCCAGCGTTCCCCCAAGTCTCCCCATAAAAATGATACCTCACTTGTGTGGGTAGGCCTAGCGTCCGCAACAGGAAACCCCCAAAATGCAACGTGGATACATCACATTTTTTAAAAGAAAACAGAGGTGTTTTTTGCAAAGTGCCTACCTGTAGATTTTGGCTCTAGCTCAGCCAGCACCTAGGGAAACCTACCAAACACGTGCATTTTTTAAAACTAGAGACCTAGGGGAATCCAAGATGGGGTGACATGGGGGGCTCTGACCAGGTTCTGTTACCCAGAATCCTTTGCAAACCTCAAACTTTTGCTAAAAAAACACATTTTCCTCACATTTTGGTGACAGGAAGTTCTGGAATCAGAGAGGAGCCACAAATTTCCTTCCACACAGCGTTCCCCCAAGTCTCCCGATGAAAATTATACCTCACTTGTGTGGGTAGGCCTAGCGCCCGCGACAGGAAACCCCCCAAAATGCAATGTGGACACATCACATTTTTGGAAAGAAAACAGAGGTGTTTTTTGCAAAGTGCCTACCTGTAGATTTTGGCCTCTAGCTCAGCCGGCACCTAGGGAAACCTACCAAACATGTGCATTTTCTAAAACTAGAGACCTAGGGGAATCCAAGATGGGGTGACTTGGGGGGCTCTGACCAGGTTCTGTTACCCAGAATCCTTTGCAAACTTCAAAAGTTTGCTAAAAAAACACATTTTCCCCACATTTTGGTGACAGGAAGTTCTGGAATCAGAGAGGAGCCACAAATTTCCTTCCACCCAGCGTTCCCCCAAGTCTCCCGATACAAATGATACCTCACTTGTGTGGGTAGGCCAAGCGCCCGCGACAGGAAATGCCCCAAAACGCAACGTGGACACATCAAATTTTTTTTAAAGAAAACAGAGGTGTTTTTTGTAAAGTGCCTACCTGTAGATTTGGGCCTCTAGCTCAGCCGGCACCTAGGGAAACCTACCAAACATGTGCATTTTTTTAAACTAGAGACCTAGGGGAATCCAAGATGGGGTGACTTGGAGGGCTCTGACCAGGTTCTGTTACCCAGAATCCTTTGCAAACCTCAAAATTTGGCTAAAAAAAACACATTTTCCTCACATTTTGGTGACAGGAAGTTCTGGAATCAGAAAGGAGCCACAAATTTCCTTCCACCCAGCGTTCCCCCAAGTCTCCCGATAAAAATTATACCTCACTTGTGTGGGGAGGCCTAGCGCCCGCGACAGGAAACCCCCTAAATGCAACGTGGATACATCACATTTTTTTAAAGAAAACAGAGGTGTTTTTTGCAAAGTGCCTACCTGTAGATTTTGGCCTCTAGCTCAGCCGGCACCTAGGGAAACAGACCAAACCTGTGCATTTTTTAAAACTAGAGAGCTAGGGGAATCCAAGATGGGGTGACTTGTGGGGCTCTGACCAGGTTCTGTTACCCAGAATCCTTTGCAAACCCCAAAATTTGGCTAAAAAAAAATATTTTCCTTACATTTTGGTGACAGAAAGTTCTGGAATCAGAGAGGAGCCACAAATTTCCTTCCACTCAGCGTTCCCCCAAGTCTCCCGATAAAAATGATACCTCACTTGTGTGAGTAGCCCTAGCGCCCGCGACAGGAAATACCACAAAACGCAACGTGGACACATCACATTTTTGGAAAGAAAACAGAGGTGTTTTTTGCAAAGTGCCTACCTGTAGATTTTGGCCTCTAGCTCAGCCGGCACCTAGGGAAACCTACCAAACCTGTGCATTTATTCAAACTAGAGTCCTAGGGGAATCCAAGATAGGGTGACTTGTGGGGCTCTGACCAGGTTCTGTTACCCAGAATCCTTTGCAAACCCCAAAATTTGGCTAAAAAAACACATTTTCCTTACATTTTGGTGACAGAAAGTTCTGGAATCATAGAGGAGCCACAAATTTCCTTCCACTCAGCGTTCCCCCAAGTCTCCCGATAAAAATGATACCTCACTTGTGTGAGTAGCCCTAGCGCCCGCGACAGGAAATACCACAAAACGCAACGTGGACAGATCACATTTTTTTAAAGAAAACAGAGGTGTTTTTTGCAAAGTGCCTACCTGTAGATTTTGGCCTCTAGCTCAGCCGGCACCTAGGGAAACCTACCAAACCTGTGCATTTATTCAAACTAGAGTCCTAGGGGAATCCAAGATAGGGTGACTTGTGGGGCTCTGACCAAGTTCTGTTACCCAGAATCCTTTGCAAACCTCAAAATTTGGCTAAAAAAAACACATTTTCCTCACATTTTGGTGACAGAAAGTTCTGGAACCAGAGAGAAGCCAAAAATTTCCTTCCACCCAGCGTTCCCCCAAGTCTCCCGATAAAAATGATACCTCACTTGTGTGAGTAGCCCTAGCGCCCGCGACAGGAAATACCCCAAAACGCAACGTGGACACATCACATTTTTTTAAAGAAAACAGAGGTGTTTTTTGCAAAGTGCCTACCTGTAGATTTTGGCCTCTAGCTCAGCCGGCACCTAGGGAAACCTACCAAACCTGTGCATTTATTCAAACTAGAGTCCTAGGGGAATCCAAGATAGGGTGACTTGTGGGGCTCTGACCAAGTTCTGTTACCCAGAATCCTTTGCAAACCTCGAAATTTGGCTAAAAAAACAAATTTTCCTCACATTTTGGTGACAGAAAGTTCTGGAATCAGAGAGGAGCCACAAATTTCCTTCCACCCAGCGTTCCCCCAAGTCTCCCGATAAAAATGAAACCTCACTTGTGTGGGTAGGCCTAGTGCCCGCGACAGAAAACCCCCCAAAATGCAACATGGACACATCACATTTTTTGAAAGAAAACAGAGGTGTTTTTTGCAAAGTGCCTACCTGTAGATTTTGGCCTCTAGCTCAGCCGGCACCTAGGGAAACCTACCAAACCTGTGCATTTTTTAAAACTAGAGACCTAGGGGAATCCAAGATGGGGTGACTTGTGGGGCTCTGACCAGGTTCTGTTACCCAGAATCCTTTGCAAACCTCAAAATTTATCTAAATAAACACATTTTCCTCACATTTTGGTGACAGGAAGTTCTGGAATCAGAGAGGAGCCACAAATTTCCTTCCAACCAGCGTTCCCCCAAGTCTCCCGATACAAACGATACCTCACTTGTGTGGGTAGGCCTAGCGCCCGCGACAGGAAACCCCCCAAAATGCAATGTGGACACATCACATTTTTTGATTGAAAACAGAGGTGTTTTTTGCAAAGTGCCTACCTGTAGATTTTGGCCTCTAGCTCAGCCGGCACCTAGGGAAACCTACCAAACATGTGCATTTTTTAAAACTAGAGACCTAGGGGAATCCAAGATGGGGTAACTTGGGGGGCTCTGACCAGGTTCTGTTACCCAGAATCCTTTGCAAACCTCAAAACCACATTTTCCTCACATTTTGGTGACAGAAAGTTCTGGAATCAGAGAGGAGCCACAAATTTCCTTCCACCCAGCGTTCCCCCAAGTCTCCCGATACAAATGATACCTCACTTGTGTGGGTAGGCCTAGCGCCCATGACAGGAAATGCCCCAAAACGCAATGTGGACACAACACATTTTTTTTAAAGAAAACAGAGGTGTTTTTTGTAAAGTGCCTACCTGTAGATTTTGGCCTCTAGCTCAGCCGGCACCTAGGGAAACCTACCAAACATGTGCATTTTTTAAAACTAGAGACCTAGGGGAATCCAAGATGGGGTGACTTGTGGGGCTCTGACCAGGTTCTGTTATCCAGAATCCTTTGCAAACCTCCAAATTTGGCTAAAAAAACACATTTTCCTCACATTTTGGTGACAGGAAGATCTGGAATCAGAAAGGAGCCACACATTTCCTTCCACCCAGCGTTCCCCCAAGTCTCCCGTTAAAAATGATACCTCACTTGTGTGGGTAGGCCTAGCGCCCGCGACAGGAAACCCCCAAAATGCAACGTGGATACATCACATTTTTTTAAAGAAAACAGAGGTGTTTTTTGCAAAGTGCCTACCTGTAGATTTTGGCCTCTAGCTCAGCCAGCACGTAGGGAAACCTACCAAACATGTGCATTTTTTAAAACTAGAGACCTAGGGGAATCCAAGATGGGGTGACATGGGGGGCTCTGACCAGGTTCTGTTACCCAGAATCCTTTGCAAACCTCAAACTTTTGCTAAAAAAACACATTTTCCTCACATTTTGGTGACAGGAAGTTCTGGAATCAGAGAGGAGCCACAGATTTCCTTCCACCCAGCGTTCCCCCAAGTCTCCCGATACAAATGATACCTCACTTGTGTGGGTAGGCCTAGCGCCCGCGACAGGAAACCCCCCAAAATGCAATATGGACACATCACATTTTTTGAAAGAAAACAGAGGTGTTTTTTGCAAAGTGCCTACCTGTAGATTTTGGCCTCTAGCTCAGCCGGCACCTAGGGAAACCTACCAAACATGTGCATTTTTTAAAACTAGAGACCAAGGGGAATCCAAGATGGGGTAACTTGTGGGGCTCTGACCAGGTTCTGTTACCCAGAATCCTTTGCAAACCTCAAAATTTGGCCAAAAAAACCACATTTTCCTCACATTTTGGTGACAGAAAGTTCTGGAATCAGAGAGGAGCCACAAATTTCCTTCCACCCAGCGTTCCCCCAAGTCTCCCGATACAAATGATACCTCACTTGTGTGGGTAGGCCTAGCGCCCGTGACAGGAAATGCCCCAAAACGCAACGTGGACACATCACATTTTTTTTTAAAGAAAACAGAGGTGTTTTTTGTAAAGTGCCTACCTGTAGAATTTGGCCTCTAGCTCAGCCGGCACCTAGGGAAACCTACCAAACCTGTGCATTTTTTAAAACTAGAGACCTAGGGGAATCCAAGATGAGGTGACTTGTGGGGCTCTGACCAGGTTCTTTTACCCAGAATCCTTTGCAAACCTCAAAATCTGGCTAAAAAAACACATTTTCCTCACATTTTGGTGACAGGAAGTTCTGGAATCAGAAAGGAGCCACAAATTTCCTTCCACCCAGCGTTCCCCCAAGTCTCCCAATAAAAATGATACCTCACTTGTGTGGGTAGGCCTAGCGCCCGCGACAGGAAACCCCCCAAAATGCAACGTGGACACATCACTTTTTTTTTGAAGAAAACAGAGGTGTTTTTTGCAAAGTGCCTACCTGTAGATTTTGGCCTCTAGCTCAGCCAGCACCTATGGAAACCTACCAAACATGTGCATTTTTTAAAACTAGAGACCTAGGGGAATCCAAGATGGGGTGACTTGGCGGGCTCTGACCAGGTTCTGTTACCCAGAATCCTTTGCAAACCTCAAAATTTGGCTAAAAAAACAAATTTTCCTCACATTTTGGTGACAGAAAGTTCTTGAATCAGGGAGGAGCCACAAATTTCCTTCCACCCAGCGTTCCCCCAAGTCGCCCGATACAAATGATACCTCACTTGTGTGGGTAGGCCTAGCGCCCGCGACAGGAAATGCCCCAAAACGCAATGTGGACACATCACATTTTTTGAAAGAAAACAGAGGTGTTTTTTGCAAAGAGCCTACCTGTAGTTTTGGCCTCTAGCTCAGCCGGCACCTAGGGAAACAGACCAAACCTGTGCATTTTTTAAAACTAGAGAGCTAGGGGAATCCAAGATGGGGTGACTTGTGGGGCTCTGACCAGGTTCTGTTACCCAGAATCCTTTGCAAACCTCAAACTTTTGCTAAAAAAAACACATTTTCCTCACATTTTGGTGACAGGAAGTTCTGGAATCAGAAAGGAGCCACAAATTTCCTTCCACCCAGCGTTCCCCCAAGTCTCCCAATAAAAATGATACCTCACTTGTGTGGGTAGGCCTAGCGCCCGCGACAGGAAACCCCCCAAAATGCAACGTGGATACATCACATTTTTTTTGAAGAAAACAGAGGTGTTTTTTGCAAAGTGCCTACCTGTAGATTTTGGCCTCTAGCTCAGCCAGCACCTAGGGAAACCTACCAAACATGTGCATTTTTTAAAACTAGAGACCTAGGGGAATCCAAGATGGGGTGACTCGGGGGCTGTGACCAGGTTCTGTTACCCAGAATCCTTTGCAAACCTCAAAATTTGGCAAAAAAAACAAATTTTCCTCACATTTTGGTGACAGGAAGTTCTGGAATCAGAAAGGAGCCACAAATTTCCTTCCACCCAGCGTTCCCCCAAGTCTCCCGATAAAAATGATACCTCACTTGTGTGGGTAGGCCTAGAGCCCGCGACAGGAAACCCCCCAAAATGCATTGTGGACACATCACATTTTTTTAAAGAAAACAGAGGTGTTTTTTGCAAAGTACCTACCTGTAGATTTTGGCTTCTAGCGCAGCCGGCACCTAGGGAAACCTACCAAACATGTGCATTTTTTAAAACTAGAGACCTAGGGGAATCCAAGATGGGGTGACTTGGGGGGCTCTGACCAGGTTCTGTTACCCAGAATCCTTTGCAAACCTCAAAATTTGGCTAAAAAAACAAATTTTCCTCACATTTTGGTGACAGAAAGTTCTTGAATCAGGGAGGAGCCACAAATTTCCTTCCACCCAGCGTTCCCCCAAGTCGCCCGATACAAATGATACCTCACTTGTGTGGGTAGGCCTAGCGCCCGCGACAGGAAATGCCCCAAAACGCAATGTGGACACATCACATTTTTTGAAAGAAAACAGAGGTGTTTTTTGCAAAGAGCCTACCTGTAGTTTTGGCCTCTAGCTCAGCCGGCACCTAGGGAAACAGACCAAACCTGTGCATTTTTTAAAACTAGAGAGCTAGGGGAATCCAAGATGGGGTGACTTGTGGGGCTCTGACCAGGTTCTGTTACCCAGAATCCTTTGCAAACCCCAAAATTTGGCTAAAAAAACAAATTTTCCTTACATTTTGGTGACAGAAAGTTCTGGAATCAGAGAGGAGCCACAAATTTCCTTCCACTCAGCGTTCCCCCAAGTCTCTCGATAAAAATGATACCTCACTTGTGTGGGTAGGCCTGGCGCCCGCGATAGGAAACGCCCCAAAACGCAACGTGGACACATCACATTTTTTGAAAGAAAACAGAGGTGTTTTTTGCAAAGTGCCTACCTGTAGATTTTGGCCTCTAGCTCAGCCGGCACCTAGGGAAACCTACCAAACATGTGCATTTTTTTAAACTAGAGACCTACGGGAATCCAAGATGGGGTGACTTGGGGGGCTCTGACCAGGTTCTGTTACCCAGAATCCTTTGCAAACCTCACAATTTGGCAAAAAAAAACACATTTTCCTCACATTTTGGTGACAGAAAGTTCTGGAATCAGAGAGGAGCCACAAATTTCCTTCCACCCAGCGTTCCCCCAAGTCTCCCGATACAAATGATACCTCACTTGTGTGGGTAGGCCTAGCGCCCGCGACAGGAAATGCCCCAAAACGCAATGTGGACACATCACATTTTTTGAAAGAAAACAGAGGTGTTTTTTGCAAATAGCCTACCTGTAGTTTTGGCCTCTAGCTCAGCCGGCACCTAGGGAAACAGACCAAACCTGTGCATTTTTTAAAACTAGAGACCTAGGGGAATCCAAGATGGGGTGACTTGTGGAGCTCTGACCAGGTTCTGTTACCCAGAATCCTTTGGAAACCTCAAAATTTGGCTAAAAAAAACACATTTTCCTCACATTTTGGTGACAGAAAGTTCTGGAACCAGAGAGGAGCCAAAAATTTCCTTCCACCCAGCGTTCCCCCAAGTCTCCCCATAAAAATGATACCTCACTTGTGTGGGTAGCCCTAGCGCCCGCGACAGGAAATACCCCAAAACGCAACGTGGACACATCACATTTTTTCAAAGAAAACAGAGGTGTTTTTTGCAAAGTGCCTACCTGTAGATTTTGGCCTCTAGCCCCCCGGCACCTAGTGAAACCTACCAAACCTGTGCATTTATTCAAACTAGAGTCCTAGGGGAATCCAAGATAGGGTGACTTGTGGGGCTCTGACCAAGTTCTGTTACCCAGAATCCTTAGCAAACCTCAAAATTTGGCTAAAAAAACACATTTTCCTCACATTTTGGTGACAGAAAGTTCTGGAATCAGAGAGGAGCCACAAATTTCCTTCCACCCAGCGTTCCCCCAAGTCCCCCGATAAAAATGATACCTCACTTGTGTGGGTAGGCCTAGCGCCCGCGACAGAAAACCCCCCAAAATGCAACGTGGACACATCACATTTTTTGAAAGAAAACAGAGGTGTTTTTTGCAAAGTGCCTACCTGTAGATTTTGGCCTCTAGCTCAGCCAGCACCTAGGGAAACCTACCAAACCTGTGCATTGTTTAAAACTAGAGACCTAGGGGAATCCAAGATGGGGTGACTTGTGGGGCTCTGACCAGGTTCTGTTACCCAGAATCCTTTGCAAACCCCAAAATTTGGCTAAATAAACACATTTTCCTCACATTATGGTGACAGGAAGTTCTGGAATCAGAGAGGAGCCACAAATTTCCTTCCACCCAGCGTTCCCCCAAGTCTCCCGATACAAATGATACCTCAATTGTGTGGGTAGGCCTGGCGCCCGCCACAGGAAACCCCCCAAAATGCAATGTGGACACATCACATTTTTTGAAAGAAAACAGAGGTGTTTTTTGCAAAGTGCCTACCTGTAGATTTTGGCCTCTAGCTCAGCCGGCAACTAGGGAAACCTACCAAACATGTGCATTTTTTAAAACTAGAGACCTAGGGCAATCCAAGACGGGGTAAGTTGAGGGGCTCTGACCAGGTTCTGTTACCCAGAATCCTTTGCAAACCTCAAAACCACATTTTCCTCACATTTTGGTGACAGAAAGTTCTGGAGTCAGAGTGGAGCCACAAATTTCCTTCCACCCAGCGTTCCCCCAAGTCTCCCGATACAAATGATACCTCACTTGTGTGGGTAGGCCTAGCGCCCGCGACAGGAAATGCCCCAAAACGCAACGTGGACACATTACATTTTTTTTAAAGAAAACAGAGGTGTTTTTTGTAAAGTGCCTACCTGTAGATTTTGGCCTCTAGCTCAGCCGGCACCTAGGGAAACCTACCAAACATGTGCATTTTTTAAAACTAGAGACCTAGGGGAATCCAAGATGGGGTAACTTGGGGGGCTCTGACCAGGTTCTGTTACCCAGAATCCTTTGCAAACCTCAAAACCACATTTTCCTCACATTTTGGTGACAGAAAGTTCTGGAATCAGAGAGGAGCCACAAATTTCCTTCCACCCAGCGTTCCCCCAAGTCCCCCGATAAAAATGATACCTCACTTGTGTGGGTAGGCCTAGCGCCCGCGACAGAAAACCCCCCAAAATGCAACGTGGACACATCACATTTTTTGAAAGAAAACAGAGGTGTTTTTTGCAAAGTGCCTACCTGTAGATTTTGGCCTCTAGCTCAGCCGGCACCTAGGGAAACCTACCAAACATGTGCATTTTTTAAAACTAGAGACCTAGGGGAATCCAAGATGGGGTAACTTGGGGGGCTCTGACCAGGTTCTGTTACCCAGAATCCTTTGCAAACCTCAAAACCACATTTTCCTCACATTTTGGTGACAGAAAGTTCTGGAGTCAGAGTGGAGCCACAAATTTCCTTCCACCCAGCGTTCCCCCAAGTCTCCCGATACAAATGATACCTCACTTGTGTGGGTAGGCCTAGCGCCCGCGACAGGAAATGCCCCAAAACGCAACGTGGACACATTACATTTTTTTTAAAGAAAACAGAGGTGTTTTTTGTAAAGTGCCTACCTGTAGATTTTGGCCTCTAGCTCAGCCGGCACCTAGGGAAACCTACCAAACCTGTGCATTTTTTAAAACTAGAGACGTAGGGGAATCCAAGATGGGGTGACTTGTGGGGCTCTGACCAGGTTCTGTTATCCAGAATCCTTTGCAAACCTCAAAATTTGGCTAAAAAAACACATTTTCCTCACATTTTGGTGACAGGAAGTTCAGGAATCAGAAAGGAGCCAGAAATTTCCTTCCACCAAGCGTTTCCCCAAGTCTCCCGATAAACATGATACCTCACTTGTGTGGGTAGGCCTAGCGCCCACGACAGGAAACCCCCCAAAATGCAACGTGGACACATCACATTTTTTGAAAGAAAACAGAGGTGTTTTTTGCAAAGTGCCTACCTGTAGATTTTGGCCTCTAGCTCAGCCGGCACCTAGGGAAACCTACCAAACATGTGCATTTTTTTAAACTAGAGACCTAGGGGAATCCAAGATGGGGTGACTTGGAGGGCTCTGACCAGGTTCTGTTACCCAGAATCCTTTGCAAACCTCAAAATTTGGCTAAAAAAACACATTTTCCTCACATTTTGGTGACAGGAAGTTCTGGAATCAGAAAGGAGCCACAAATTTCCTTCCACCCAGCGTTCCCCCAAGTCTCCCCATAAAAATGATACCTCACTTGTGTGGGTAGGCCTAGCGCCCGCAACAGGAAACCCCCAAAATGCAACGTGGATACATCACATTTTTTAAAAGAAAACAGAGGTGTTTTTTGCAAAGTGCCTACCTGTAGATTTTGGCTCTAGCTCAGCCAGCACCTAGGGAAACCTACCAAACACGTGCATTTTTTAAAACTAGAGTCCTAGGGGAATCCAAGATGGGGTGACATGGGGGGCTCTGACCAGGTTCTGTTACCCAGAATCCTTTGCAAACCTCAAACTTTTGCTAAAAAAACACATTTTCCTCACATTTTGGGGACAGGAAGTTCTGGAATCAGGGAGGAGCCACAAATTTCCTTCCACACAGCGTTCCCCCAAGTCTCCCGATGAAAATTATACCTCACTTGTGTGGGTAGGCCTAGCGCCCGCGACAGGAAACCCCCCAAAATGCAATGTGGACACATCACATTTTTGGAAAGAAAACAGAGGTGTTTTTTGCAAAGTGCCTACCTGTAGATTTTGGCCTCTAGCTCAGCCGGCACCTAGGGAAACCTACCAAACATGTGCATTTTCTAAAACTAGAGACCTAGGGGAATCCAAGATGGGGTGACTTGGGGGGCTCTGACCAGGTTCTGTTACCCAGAATCCTTTGCAAACTTCAAAAGTTTACTAAAAAAACACATTTTCCCCACATTTTGGTGACAGGAAGTTCTGGAATCAGAGAGGAGCCACAAATTTCCTTCCACCCAGCGTTCCCCCAGGTCTCCCGATACAAATTATACCTCACTTGTGTGGGTAGGCCTAGCGCCCGCGACAGGAAACCCCCCAAAATGCAATGTGGACACATCACATTTTTTGAAAGAAAACAGAGGTGTTTTTTGCAAAGTGCCTACCTGTAGATTTTGGCCTCTAGCTCAGCCGGCACCTAGGGAAACCTACCAAACATGTGCATTTTTTAAAACTAGAGACCTAGGGGAATCCAAGATGGGGTAACTTGGGGGGCTCTCCAGGTTCTGTTACCCAGAATCCTTTGCAAACCTGAAAATTTGGCAAAAAAAACACATTTTCCTCACCTTTTGGTGATAGAAAGTTCTGGAATCAGAGAGGAGCCACAAATTTCCTTCCACCCAGCGTTCCCCCAAGTCTCCCGATACAAATGATACCTCACTTGTGTCGGTAGGCCTAGCACCCGCGACAGGAAATGCCCCAAAACGCAACGTGGACACATCACATTTTTTTTTTAAAGAAAACAGAGGTGTTTTTTGTAAAGTGCCTACCTGTAGAATTTGGCCTCTAGCTCAGCCGGCACCTAGGGAAACCTACCAAACCTGTGCATTTTTGAAAACTAGAGACCTAGGGGAATCCAAGATGGGGTGACTTGTGGGGCTCTGACTAGGTTCTGTTACCCAGAATCCTTTGCAAACCTGAAAATTTGGCAAAAAAAAACACATTTTCCTCACCTTTTGGTGATAGAAAGTTCTGGAATCAGAGAGGAGCCACAAATTTCCTTCCACCCAGCGTTCCCCCAAGTCTCCCGATACAAATGATACCTCACTTGTGTCGGTAGGCCTAGCACCCGCGACAGGAAATGCCCCAAAACGCAACGTGGACACATCACATTTTTTTTTTAAAGAAAACAGAGGTGTTTTTTGTAAAGTGCCTACCTGTAGAATTTGGCCTCTAGCTCAGCCGGCACCTAGGGAAACCTACCAAACCTGTGCATTTTTGAAAACTAGAGACCTAGGGGAATCCAAGATGGGGTGACTTGTGGGGCTCTGACCAGGTTCTGTTATCCAGAATCCTTTGCAAACCTCAAAATTTGGCTAAAAAAACACATTTTCCTCACATTTTGGTGACATGAAGTTCTGGAATCAGAGAGGAGCCCCAAATTTCCTTCCACCAAGCTTTCCCCCAAGTCTCCCGATAAAAATGATACCTCACTTGTGTGGGTAGGCCTAGCGCCCTCGACAGGAAACCCCCCAAAATGCAACGTGGACACATCACATTTTTTGAAAGAAAACAGAGGTGTTTTTTGCAAAGTGCCTATCTGTAGATTTTGGCCTCTAGCTCAGCCGACACCTAGGGAAACCTACCAAACATGTGCATTTTTTTAAACTAGAGACCTAGGGGAATCCAAGATGGGGTTACTTGGGGGGCTCTGACCAGGTTCTGTTACCCAGAATCCTTTGTAAACCTCAAAATTTGGCTAAAAAAACACATTTTCCTCACATTTTGGTGACAGGAAGTTCTGGAATCAGAAAGGAGCCACAAATTTCCTTCCACGCAGCGTTCCCCCAAGTCTCCCGATAAAAATGATACCTCACTTGTGTGGGTAGGCCTAGCGCCCGCGACAGGAAACCCCCTAAAATGCAACGTGGATACATCACATTTTTTTAAAGAAAACAGAGGTGTTTTTTGCCAAGTGCCTACCTGTAGATTTTGGCCTCTAGCTCAGCCAGCACCTAGGGAAACCTACCAAACATGTGCATTTTTTAAAACTAGAGACCTAGGGGAATCCAAGATGGGGTGACTTGGGGGGCTGTGACCAGGTTCTGTTACCCAGAATCCTTTGCAAACCTCAAAATGTGGCAAAAAAAACAAATTTTCCTCACATTTTGGTGACAGGAAGTTCTGGAATCAGAGAGGAGCCACAAATTTCCTTCCACCAAGCGTTCCCCCAAGTCTCCCGATAAAAATGATACCTCACTTGTGTGGGTAGGCCTAGAGCCCGCGACAGGAAACCCCCCAAAATGCATTGTGGACACATCACATTTTTTGAAAGAAAACAGAGGTGTTTTTTGCAAAGTACCTACCTGTAGATTTTGGCTTCTAGCTCAGCCGGCACCTAGGGAAACCTACCAAACATGTGCATTTTTTAAAACTAGAGACCTAGGGGAATCCAAGATGGGGTGACTTGGGGGGCTCTGACTAGGTTCTGTTACCCAGAATCCTTTGCAAACCTCAAAATTTGGCTAAAAAAACAAATTTTCCTCACAGTTTGGTGACAGAAAGTTCTGGAATCAGAGAGGAGCCACAAATTTCCTTCCACCCAGCGTTCCCCCAAGTCTCCCGATACAAATGATACCTCACTTGTGTGGGTAGGCCTAGCGCCCGCGACAGGAAATGCCCCAAAACGCAACGTGGACACATCACATTTTTTTAAAGAAAACAGAGGTGTTTTTTCCAAAGTGCCTACCTGTAGATTTTGGCCTCTAGCTCAGCCGGCACCTAAGGAAACAGACCAAACCTGTGCATTTTTTTAAAACTAGAGAGCTAGGGGAATCCAAGATGCGGTGACTTGTGGGGCTCTGACCAGGTTATGTTACCCAGAATCCTTTGCAAACCCCAAAATTTGGCTAAAAAAACAAATTTTCCTTACTTTTTGGTGACAGAAAGTTATGGAATCAGAGAGGAGCCACAAATTTCCTTCCACTCAGCGTTCCCCCAAGTCTCTCGATAAAAATGATATCTCACTTGTGTGGGTAGGCCTGGCGCCCGCGACAGGAAACGCCCAAAACGCAACGTGGACACATCACATTTTTTGAAAGAAAACAGAGGTGTTTTTTGCAAAGTGCCTATCTGTAGATTTTGGCCTCTAGCTCAGCCGGCACCTACGGAAACCTACCAAACATGTGCATTTTTTTAAACTAGAGACCTAGGGGAATCCAAGATGGGGTGACTTGTGGGGCTCTGACCAGGTTCTGTTACCCAGAATCCTTTGCAAACCTCAAAATTTGGCTAAAAAAACACATTTTCCTCACATTTTGGTGACAGGAAGTTCTGGAATATGAAAGGAGCAACAAATTTCCTTCCACCCAGCGTTCCCCCAAGTCTCCCGATAAAAATGATACCTCACTTGTGTGGGTAGGCCTAGCGCCCGCGACAGGAAACCCCCTAAAATGCAATGTGGATACATCACATTTTCTTAAAGAAAACAGAGGTGTTTTTTGCCAAGTGCCTACCTGTAGATTTGGCCTCTAGCTCAGCCAGCACCTAGGGAAACCTACCAAACATGTGCATTTTTTAAAACTAGAGACCTAGGGGAATCCAAGATGGGGTGACTTGGGGGGCTGTGACCAGGTTCTGTTACCCAGAATCCTTTGCAAACCTCAAAATGTGGCAAAAAAAACAAATTTTCCTCACATTTTGGTGACAGGAAGTTCTGGAATCAGAGAGGAGCCACAAATTTTCTTCCACCAAGTGTTCCCCCAAGTCTCCCGATAAAAATGATACCTCACTTGTGTGGATAGGCCTAGAGCCCGCGACAGGAAACCCCCCAAAATGCATTGTGGACACATCACATTTTTTTAAAGAAAACAGAGGTGTTTTTTGCAAAGTACCTACCTGTAGATTTTGGCTTCTAGCTCAGCCGGCACCTAGGGAAACCTACCAAACATGTGCATTTTTTAAAACTAGAGACCTAGGGGAATCCAAGATGGGGTGACTTGGGGGGCTCTGACCAGGTTCTGTTACCCAGAATCCTTGCAAACCTCAAAATTTGGCTAAAAAAACAAATTTTCCTCACATTTTGGTGACAGAAAGTTCTGGAATCAGAGAGGAGCCACAAATTTTCTTCCACCAAGTGTTCCCCCAAGTCTCCCGATAAAAATGATACCTCACTTGTGTGGATAGGCCTAGAGCCCGCGACAGGAAAACCCCCAAAATGCATTGTGGACACATCACATTTTTTGAAAGAAAACAGAGGTGTTTTTTGCAAAGTACCTACCTGTAGATTTTGGCTTCTAGCTCAGCCGGCACCTAGGGAAACCTACCAAACATGTGCATTTTTTAAAACTAGAGACCTAGGGGAATCCAAGATGGGGTGACTTGGGGGGCTCTGACCAGGTTCTGTTACCCAGAATCCTTTGCAAACCTCAAAATTTGGCTAAAAAAACAAATTTTCCTCACATTTTGGTGACAGAAAGTTCTGGAATCAGAGAGGAGCCACAAATTTCCTTCCACCCAGCGTTCCCCCAAGTCTCCCGATACAAATGATACCTCACTTGTGTGGGTAGGCCTAGCGCCCGCGACAGGAAATGCCCCAAAACGCAACGTGGACACATCACATTTTTTTAAAGAAAACAGAGGTGTTTTTTCCAAAGTGCCTACCTGTAGATTTTGGCCTCTAGCTCAGCCGGCACCTAAGGAAACAGACCAAACCTGTGAATTTTTTAAAACTAGAGACCTAGGGGAATCCAAGATGGGGTGACTTGTGGGGCTCTGACCAGGTTCTGTTATCCAGAATCATTTGCAAACCTCAAAATTTGGCTAAAAAAACAAATTTTCCTCACATTTTGGTGACATGAAGTTCTGGAATCAGAGAGGAGCCACAAATTTCCTTCCACCAAGCTTTCCCCCAAGTCTCCCGATAAAAATGATCCCTCACTTGTGTGGGTAGGCCTAGCGCCCTCGACAGGAAACCCCCCAAAATGCAACGTGGACACATCACATTTTTTGAAAGAAAACAGAGGTGTTTTTTGCAAAGTGCCTACCTGTAGATTTTGGCCTATAGCTCAGCCGGCACCTAGGAAAACCTACCAAACATGTGCATTTTTTTAAACTAGAGACCTAGGGGAATCCAAGATAGGGTGACTTGGGGGGCTCTGACCAGGTTCTGTTACCCAGAATCCTTTGCAAACCTCAAAATTTGGCTAAAAAAACAAATTTTCCTCATATTTTGGTGACAGGAAGTTCTGGAATCAGAAAGGAGCCACAAATTTCCTTCCACCCAGCGTTCCCCCAAGTCTCCCGATAAAAATGATACCTCACTTGTGTGGGTAGGCCTAGCGCCCGCGACAGGACACCCCCTAAAATGCAACGTGGATACATCACATTTTTTTAAAGAAAACAGAGGTGTTTTTTGCCAAGTGCTTTCCTGTAGATTTTGGCCTCTAGCTCAGCCAGCACCTAGGGAAACCTACCAAACATGTGGATTTTTTAAAACTAGAGACCTAGGGGAATCCAAGATGGGGTGACTTGGGGGGCTGTGACCAGGTTCTGTTACCCAGAATCCTTTGCAAACCTCAAAATGTGGCAAAAAAAAACAAATTTTCCTCACATTTTGGTGACAGGAAGTTCTGGAATCAGAGAGGAGCCACAAATTTCCTTCCACCAAGCGTTCCCCCAAGTCTCCCGATAAAAATGATACCTCACTTGTGTGGGTAGGCCTAGAGCCCGTGACAGGAAACCCCCCAAAATGCATTGTGGACACATCACATTTTTTGAAAGAAAACAGAGGTGTTTTTTGCAAAGTACCTACCTGTAGATTTTGGCTTCTAGCTCAGCCGGCACCTAGGGAAACCTACCAAACATGTGCATTTTTTAAAACTAGAGACCTAGGGGAATCCAAGATGGGGTGACTTGGGGGGCTCTGACCAGGTTCTGTTACCCAGAATCCTTTGCAAACCTCAAAATTTGGCTAAAAAAACACATTTTCCTCACATTTTGGTGATAGAAAGTTCTGGAATCAGAGAGGAGCCACAAATTTCCTTCCACCCAGCGTTCCCCCAAGTCTCCCGATACAAATGATACCTCACTTGTGTGGGTAGGCCTAGCGCCCGCGACAGGAAATGCCCCAAAACGCAACGTGGACACATCACATTTTTTTAAAGAAAACAGAGGTGTTTTTTCCAAAGTGCCTACCTGTAGATTTTGGCCTCTAGCTCAGCCGGCACCTAAGGAAACAGACCAAACCTGTGAATTTTTTAAAACTAGAGAGCTAGGGGAATCCAAGATGGGGCGACTTGTGGGGCTCTGACCAGGTTCTGTTACCCAGAATCCTTTGCAAACCCCAAAATTTGGCTAAAAAATCAAATTTTCCTTACTTTTTGGTGACAGAAAGTTCTGGAATCAGAGAGGAGCCACAAATTTCCTTCCACTCAGCGTTCCCCCAAGTCTCTCGATAAAAATGATATCTCACTTGTGTGGGTAGGCCTGGCGCCCGCGACAGGAAACGCCCCAAAACGCAACGTGGACACATCACATTTTTTCAAAGAAAACAGAGGTGTTTTTTGCAAAGTGCCTACCTGTAGATTTTGGCCTCTAGCTCAGCCAGGAACCTAGGGAAACCTACCAAACACGTGCATTTTCTAAAACTAGAGACCTAGGGGAATCCAAGATGGGGTGACTTGGGGGCTCTGACCAGGTTCTGTTACCCAGAATCCTTTGCAAACCTCAAAAGTTTGCTAAAAAAACACATTTTCCCCACATTTTGGTGACAGGAAGTTCTGGAATCAGAGAGGAGCCACAAATTTCCTTCCACCCAGCGTTCCCCCAAGTCTCCCGAAACAAATTATACCTCACTTGTGTGGGTAGGCCTAGCGCCCGCGACAGGAAACCCCCCAAAATGCAATATGGACACATCACATTTTTTGAAAGAAAACAGAGGTGTTTTTTGCAAAGTGCCTACCTGTAGATTTTGGCCTCTAGCTCAGCCGGCACTTAGGGAAACCTACAAAACATGTGCATTTTTTAAAACTAGAGACCTAGGGGAATCCAAGATGGGGTAACTTGGGGGGCTCTGACCAGGTTCTGTTACCCAGAATCCTTTGCAAACCTGAAAATTTGGCAAAAAAAACACATTTTCCTCACATTTTGGTGATAGAAAGTTCTGGAATCAGAGAGGAGCCACAAATTTCCTTCCACCCAGCGTTCCCCCAAGTCTCCCGATACAAATGATACCTCACTTGTGTGGGTAGGCCTAGCGCCCGCGACAGGAAATGCCCCAAAACGCAACGTGGACACATCACATTTTTTTTTTAAAGAAAACAGAGGTGTTTTTTGTAAAGTGCCTACCTGTAGAATTTGGCCTCTAGCTCAGCCGGCACCTAGGGAAACCTACCAAACCTGTGCATTTTTTAAAACTAGAGACCTAGGGGAATCCAAGATGGGGTGACTTGTGGGGCTCTGACCAGGTTCTGTTATCCAGAATCATTTGCAAACCTCAAAATTTGGCTAAAAAAACAAATTTTCCTCACATTTTGGTGACATGAAGTTCTGGAATCAGAGAGGAGCCACAAATTTCCTTCCACCAAGCTTTCCCCCAAGTCTCCCGATAAAAATGATACCTCACTTGTGTGGGTAGGCCTAGCGCCCTCGACAGGAAACCCCCCAAAATGCAACGTGGACACATCACATTTTTTGAAAGAAAACAGAGGTGTTTTTTGCAAAGTGCCTACCTGTAGATTTTGGCCTATAGCTCAGCCGGCACCTAGGAAAACCTACCAAACATGTGCATTTTTTAAACTAGAGACCTAGGGGAATCCAAGATAGGGTGACTTGGGGGGCTCTGACCAGGTTCTGTTACCCAGAATCCTTTGCAAACCTCAAAATTTGGCTAAAAAAACAAATTTTCCTCATATTTTGGTGACAGGAAGTTCTGGAATCAGAAAGGAGCCACAAATTTCCTTCCACCCAGCGTTCCCCCAAGTCTCCCGATAAAAATGATACCTCACTTGTGTGGGTAGGCCTAGCGCCCGCGACAGGACACCCCCTAAAATGCAACGTGGATACATCACATTTTTTTAAAGAAAACAGAGGTGTTTTTTGCCAGGTGCTTTCCTGTAGATTTTGGCCTCTAGCTCAGCCAGCACCTAGGGAAACCTACCAAACATGTGGATTTTTTAAAACTAGAGACCTAGGGGAATCCAAGATGGGGTGACTTGGGGGGCTGTGACCAGGTTCTGTTACCCAGAATCCTTTGCAAACCTCAAAATGTGGCAAAAAAAACAAATTTTCCTCACATTTTGGTGACAGGAAGTTCTGGAATCAGAGAGGAGCCACAAATTTCCTTCCACCAAGCGTTCCCCCAAGTCTCCCGATAAAAATGATACCTCACTTGTGTGGGTAGGCCTAGAGCCCGTGACAGGAAACCCCCCAAAATGCATTGTGGACACATCACATTTTTTGAAAGAAAACAGAGGTGTTTTTTGCAAAGTACCTACCTGTAGATTTTGGCTTCTAGCTCAGCCGGCACCTAGGGAAACCTACCAAACATGTGCATTTTTTAAAACTAGAGACCTAGGGGAATCCAAGATGGGGTGACTTGGGGGGCTCTGACCAGGTTCTGTTACCCAGAATCCTTTGCAAACCTCAAAATTTGGCTAAAAAAACAAATTTTCCTCACATTTTGGTGACAGAAAGTTCTGGAATCAGAGAGGAGCCACAAATTTCCTTCCACCCAGCGTTCCCCCAAGTCTCCGGATACAAATGATACCTCACTTGTGTGGGTAGGCCTAGCGCCCGCGACAGGAAATGCCCCAAAACGCAACGTGGACACATCACATTTTTTGAAAGAAAACAGAGGTGTTTTTTGCAAAGTGCCTACCTGTAGATTTTGTCCTCTAGCTCAGCCGGCACCTAGGGAAACCTACCAAACCTGTGCATTTTTTAAAACTAGAGACATAGGGGAATCCAAGATGGGGTGACTTGTGGGGCTCTGACCAGGTTCTGTTACCCAGAATCCTTTGCAAACCTCAAAATTTGGCTAAATAAACAAATTTTCCTCACATTTTGGTGACAGGAAGTTCTGGAATCAGAGAGGAGCCACAAATTTCCTTCCACCCAGCGTTCCCCCAAGTCTCCCGATACAAATGATACCTCACTTGTGTGGGTAGGCCAAGCGCCCGCAACAGGAAACCCCCCAAAATGCAATGTGGACACATCAAATTTTTTGAAAGAAAACAGATGTTTTTTTGCAAAGTACCTACCTGTAGATTTTGGCCTCTAGCTCAGCCGGCACCTAGGGAAACCTACCAAACATGTGCATTTTTTAAAACTAGAGACCTAGGGGAATCCAAGATGGGGTAACTTGGGGGGCTCTGACCAGGTTCTGTTACCCAGAATCCTTTGCAAACCTCAAAATTTGGCAACAAAAACACATTTTCCTCACATTTTGGTCACAGAAAGTTCTGGAATCAGAGAGGAGCCACAAATTTCCTTCCACCCAGCGTTCCCCCAAGTCTCCCGATACAAATGATACCTCACTTGTGTGGGTAGGCCTAGCGCCCGCGACAGGAAATGCCCCAAAACGCAACGTGGACACATCACATTTTTTTTAAAGAAAACAGAGGTGTTTTTTGTAAAGTGCCTACCTGTAGATTTTGGCCTCTAGCTGAGCCGGCACCTAGGGAAACCTACCAAACATGTGCATTTTTTTAAACTAGAGACCTACGGGAATCGAAGATGGGGTGACTTGTGGGGCTCTGACCAGGTTCTGTTACCCAGAATCCTTTGCAAACCTCACAATTTGGCTAAAAAAACACATTTTCCTCACATTTTGGTGACAGGAAGTTCTGGAATCAGAAAGGAGCCACAAATTTCCTTCCACCCAGTGTTCCCCCAAGTCTCCCGATAAAAATGATACCTCACTTGTGTTGGTAGGCCTAGCGCCCGCGACAGGAATCCCTCCAAAATGCAACGTGGATACATCACATTTTTTTAAAGAAAACAGAGGTGTTTTTTGCAAAGTGCCTACCTGTAGATTTTGGCCTCTAGCTCAGCCAGCACCTAGGGAAACCTACCAAACATGTGCATTTTTTAAAATTAGAGACCTAGGGGAATCCAAAATGGGGTGACATGGGGGGCTCTGACCAGGTTCTGTTACCCAGAATCCTTTGCAAACCTCAAAATTTGGCTAAAAAAACACATTTTCCTCATATTTTGCTGACAGGAAGTTCTGGAATCAGAGAGGAGCCACAAATTTCCTTCCACCCATCGTTCCCCCAAGTCTCCCGATACAAATGATACCTCACTTGTGTGGGTAGGCCTAGCGCCCGCGACAGGAAACCCCCCAAAATGCAATGTGGACACATCACATTTTTTGAAAGAAAACAGAGGTGTTTTTTGCAAAGTACCTACCTGTAGATTTTGGCCTCTAGCTCAGCCGGCACCTAGGGAAACCTACCAAACATGTGCATTTTTTAAAACTAGAGACCAAGGGGAATCCAAGATGGAGTAACTTGGGGGGCTCTGACCAGGTTCTGTTACCCAGAATCCTTTGCAAACCTCAAAATTTGGCTAAAAAAACACATTTTTCTCACATTTTGGTGACAGGAAGTTCTGGAATCAGAGAGGAGCCACAAATTTCCTTCCACCCATCGTTCCCCCAAGTCTCCCGATACAAATGATACCTCACTTGTGTGGTTAGGCCTAGCGCCCGCGACAGGAAACCTCCCAAAATGCAATGTGGACACATCACATTTTTTGAAAGAAAACAGAGGTGTTTTTTGCAAAGTGCCTACCTGTAGATTTTGGCCTCTAGCTCAGCCGGCACCTAGGGAAACCTACCAAACATGTGCATTTTTGAAAACTAGAGACCTAGGGAAATCCAAGATGGGGTGACTTGTGGGGCTCTGACCAGGTTCTGTTACCCAGAATCCTTTGCAAACCTCAAAATTTGGCTAAAAAAACACATTTTCCTCACATTTTGGTGTCAGGAAGTTCTGGTATCAGAAAGGAGCCACAAATTTCCTTCCACCCAGCGTTCCCCCAAGTCTCCCGATACAAATGATACCTCACTTGTGTGGGTAGGCCTAGCGCCCGCGACAGGAAACCCCCCAAAATGCAATGTGGACACATCACATTTTTTGAAAGAAAACAGAGGTGTTTTTTGCAAAGTACCTACCTGTAGATTTTGGCCTCTAGCTCAGCCGGCACCTAGGGAAACCTACCAAACATGTGCATTTTTTAAAACTAGAGACCAAGGGGAATCCAAGATGGAGTAACTTGGGGGGCTCTGACCAGGTTCTGTTACCCAGAATCCTTTGCAAACCTCAAAATTTGGCTAAAAAAACACATTTTTCTCACATTTTGGTGACAGGAAGTTCTGGAATCAGAGAGGAGACACAAATTTCCTTCCACCCATCGTTCCCCCAAGTCTCCCGATACAAATGATACCTCACTTGTGTGGGTAGGCCTAGCGCCCGCGACAGGAAACCTCCCAAAATGCAATGTGGACACATCACATTTTTTGAAAGAAAACAGAGGTGTTTTTTGCAAAGTGCCTACCTGTAGATTTTGGCCTCTAGCTCAGCCGGCACCTAGGGAAACCTACCAAACATGTGCATTTTTGAAAACTAGAGACCTAGGGAAATCCAAGATGGGGTGACTTGTGGGGCTCTGACCAGGTTCTGTTACCCAGAATCCTTTGCAAACCTCAAAATTTGGCTAAAAAAACACATTTTCCTCACATTTTGGTGTCAGGAAGTTCTGGAATCAGAAAGGAGCCACAAATTTCCTTCCACCCAGCGTTCCCCCAAGTCTCCCGATAACAATGATACCTCACTTGTGTGGGTAGGCCTAGCGCCTGCGACAGGAAACCCCCCAAAATGCAACGTGGATACATCACATTTTTTTAAAGAAAACAGAGGTGTTTTTTGCAAAGTGCCTACCTGTAGATTTTGGCCTCTAGCGCAGCCAGCACCTAGGGAAACCTACCAAACCTGTGCATTTTTGAAAACTAGAGACCTAGGGGAATCCAAGATGGGGTGACTTGTGGGGCTCTGACCAGGTTCTGTTACCCAGAATCCTTTGCAAACCTCAAAATTTGGCTAAAAAAACAAATTTTCCTTACATTTTGGTGACAGAAAGTTCTGGAATCAGAGAGGAGCCACAAATTTCCCTGAACTCAGCGTTCCCCCAAGTCTCTCGATAAAAATGATACCTCACTTGTGTGCGTACGCCTGGCGCCCGCGTCAGGAAATGCCCCAAAACGCAACGTGGACACATAACATTTTTTCAAAGAAAACAGAGGTGTTTTTTGCAAAGTGCCTACCTGTAGATTTTGGCCTCTAGCTCAGCCGGCACCTAGGGAATCCTACCAAACCTGTGCATTTTTTAAAACTAGAGACCTAGGGGAATCCAAGATGGGGTGACTTGTGGGGCTCTGACCAGGTTCTGTTACCCAGAATCCTTTGCAAACCTCAAAATTTGGCTAAAAAAACAAATTTTCCTTACATTTTGGTGACAGAAAGTTCTGGAGTCAGAGAGGAGCCACAAATTTCCCTGAACTCAGCGTTCCCCCAAGTCTCTCGATAAAAATGATACCTCACTTGTGTGCGTAGGCCTGGCGCCCGCGACAGGAAACGCCCCAAAACGCAACGTGGACACATCACATTTTTTCAAAGAAAACAGAGGTGTTTTTTGCAAAGTGCCTACCTGTAGATTTTGGCCTCTAGCTCAGCCGGCACCTAGGGAAACCTACCAAACCTGTGCATTTTTTTAAACTAGAGACCTAGGGGAATCCAAGATGGGGTGACTTGTGTGGCTCTGACCAGGTTCTATTACCCAAAATCCTTTGCAAACCCCAAAATTTGTCTAAAAAAACAAATTTTCCTCACATTTTGGTGACAGAAAGTTCTGGAATCAGAAAGGAGCCACAAATTTCCTTCCACCCAGCGTTCCCCCAAGTCTCCGGATAAAAATGATACCTCACTTGTGTGGGTAGGCCTAGCGCCCGCGACAGGAAACCCCCCAAAATGCAACGTGGACACATCACATTTTTTGAAAGAAAACAGAGGTGTTTTTTGCAAAGTGCCTACCTGTAGATTTTGGCCTCTAGCTCAGCCGGCACCTAGGGAAACCTACCAAACATGTGCATTTTTTAAAACTAGAGACCTAGGGGAATCCAAGATGGGGTGATTTGTGGAGCTCTGACCAGGTTCTGTTACCCAGAATCCTTTGCAAACTTCAAAATTTTGCTAAAAAAACACATTTTCCTCACATTTTGGTGACAGGAAGTTCTGGAATCAGAGAGGAGCCACAAATTTCCTTCCACCCAGCGTTCCCCCAAGTCTCCCGATACAAATGATACCTCACTTGTGTGGGTAGGCCTAGCGCCCGTGACAGGAAACCCCCCAAAATGCAATGTGGACACATCACATTTTTTGAAAGAAAACAGAGGTGTTTTTTGCAAAGTGCCTACCTGTAGATTTTGGCCTCTAGCTCAGCCGGCACCTAGGGAACCCTACCAAACATGTGCATTTTTTTAAACTAGAGACCAAGGGGAATCCAAGATGGGGTAACTTGGGGGGCTCTGACCAGGTTCTGTTACCCAGAATCCTTTGCAAACCTCAAAATTTGGCAAAAAAAAACACATTTTCCTCACATTTTCGTGACAGAAAGTTCTGGAATCAGAGAGGAGCCACAAATTTCCTTCCACCCAGCGTTCCTCCAAGTCTCCCGATACAAATGATACCTCACTTGTGTGGGTAGGCCTAGCGCCCGCTACAGGAAATGCCCCAAAACGCAACGTGGACACATCACTTTTTTTTTTAAAGAAAACAGAGGTGTTTTTTGTAAAGTGCCTACCTGTAGATTTTGGCCTCTAGATCAGCTGGCACCTAGGGAAACCTACCAAACCTGTGCATTTTTGAAAACTAGAGACCTAGGGGAATCCAAGATGGGGTGACTTGTGGGGCTCTGACCTGGTTATGTTATCCAGAATCCTTTGCAAACCTCAAAATTTGGCTAAACAAACACATTTTCCTCACATTTTGGTGACATAAAGGGCCGTATTTATACTTTTTGACGCAAAACTGCGCTAACGCAGTTTTGCGTCAAAAAAATTAGCGCCGGCTAACGCCATTCTGAAGCGCCATGCGGGCGCCGTATTTATTGAATGGCGTTAGCCGGCGCAAGCAGACCGGCGCTGCCTGGTGTGCGCGAGAAAAACCACGTACACCAGGCAGCGCCGGCGTAGGGGGAAAATGGCGCATGGGCGTCTTAAAATGGGGCAAGTCAGGTTGCGTCGAAAAAATCATCGTAACCCGACTTGCGCCATTTATTTTTGACGCCCATCCCCCATCAACATGACTCCTATCATTGTAAAGATAGGAGTCATGCCCCCTTGCCCAATGGCCATGCCCAGGGGACTTCTGTCCCCTGGGCATGGTCATTGGGCATAGTGGCATGTAGGGGGGCACAAATCAGGCCCCCCTATGCCACAAAAAAAAAAAAAAAAAATACTTACCTGAACTTACCTTAATGTCCATGGGATGGGTCCCTCCGTCCTTGGGTGTCCTCCTGGGGTGGGCAAGGGTGGCAGGGGGGGTCCCTGGGGGCAGGGGAGGGCACTCTGGGCTCATTTTGAGCCCACTTGTCCCTTAACGCCATCCCTGACCCAGGCGTTAAAAAGCGGCGCAAATGCGCCGTTTTTGGCCACGCCCACTCCCGGGCGTCATTTTTGCCCGGGAGTATAAATACCACGTAAAGGCCTGGGAGTCATTTTTTAAGACGGGAACGCCTCCCTTGCATATCATTAACGCAAGGAAGGGGTTCACGCTAAAAAATGACGCACATTCCGGGAACTTTGGCGCTAGACGCGTCTAACGCCAAAGTATAAATATGGCGTTAGTTTTGCGCCGAATTTGCGTCGAAAAAAACGACGCTAATTCGGCGCAAAAGTTCTGGAATCAGAGAGGAGCCACAAATTTCCTTCCACCAAGCTTTCCCCCAAGTCTCCCGATAAAAATGATACCTCACTTGTGTGGGTAGGCCTAGCGCCCGCGACAGGAAACCCCCCAAAATGCAACGTGGACACATCACATTTTTTTAAAAGAAAACAGGTGTTTTTTGTAAAGTGCCTACCTGTAGATTTTGGCCTCTAGCTCAGCCGGCACCTAGGGAAACATACCAAACATGTGCATTTTTTTAAACTAGAGACCTACGGGAATCGAAGATGGGGTGACTTGGGGGGCTCTGACCAGGTTCTGTTACCCAGAATCCTTTGCAAACCTCACAATTTGGCTAACAAAAAACACATTTTCCTCACATTTTGGTGACAGGAAGTTCTGGAATCAGAAAGGAGCCACAAATTTCCTTCCACCCAGTGTTCCCCCAAGTCTCCCGATAAAAATGATACCTCACTTGTGTTGGTAGGCCTAGCGCTCGCGACAGGAATCCCTCCAAAATGCAACGTGGATACATCACATTTTTTGAAAGAAAACAGAGGTGTTTTTTGCAAAGTGCCTACCTGTAGATTTTGGCCTCTAGCTCAGCCAGCACCTAGGGAAACCTACCAAACATGTGCATTTTTTAAAATTAGAGACCTAGGGGAATCCAAAATGGGGTGACATGGGGGACTCTGACCAGGTTCTGTTACCCAGAATCCTTTGCAAACCTCAAAATTTGGCAAAAAAAACACATTTTCCTCATATTTTGCTGACAGGAAGTTCTGGAATCAGAGAGGAGCCACAAATTTCCTTCCACCCATCGTTCCCCCAAGTCTCCCGATACAAATGATACCTCACTTGTGTGGGTAGGCCTAGCGCCCGCGACAGGAAACCCCCCAAAATGCAATGTGGACACATCACATTTTTTGAAAGAAAACAGAGGTGTTTTTTGCAAAGTACCTACCTGTAGATTTTGGCCTCTAGCTCAGCCGGCACCTAGGGAAACCTACCAAACATGTGCATTTTTTAAAACTAGAGACCAAGGGGAATCCAAGATGGAGTTACTTGGGGGGCTCTGACCAGGTTCTGTTACCCAGAATCCTTTGCAAACCTCAAAATTTGGCTAAAAAAACACATTTTTCTCACATTTTGGTGACAGGAAGTTCTGGAATCAGAGAGGAGCCACAAATTTCCTTCCACCCATCGTTCCCCCAAGTCTCCCGATACAAATGATACCTCACTTGTGTGGGTAGGCCTAGCGCCCGCGACAGGAAACCTCCCAAAATGCAATGTGGACACATCACATTTTTTGAAAGAAAACAGAGGTGTTTTTTGCAAAGTGCCTACCTGTAGATTTTGGCCTCTAGCTCAGCCGGCATCTAGGGAAACCTACCAAACATGTGCCTTTTTTAAAACTAGAGACCAGGGGAATCCAAGATGGGGTAACTTGAGGGGCTCTGACCAGGTTCTGTTACCCAGAATCCTTTGCAAACCTCAAAATTTGGCAAAAAAAAACACATTTTCCTCACATTTTGGTGACAGAAAGTTCTGGAATCAGAGAGGAGCCACAAATTTCCTTCCACCCAGCGTTCTCCCAAGTCTCCCGATACAAATGATACCTCACTTGTGTGGGTATGCCTAGTGCCCGCGACAGGAAATGCCCCAAAACGCAACGTGGACACATCACATTTTTTTTTAAAGAAAACAGAGGTGTTTTTTGTAAAGTGCCTACCTGTAGATTTTGGCCTCTAGCTCAGCCGGCACCTAGGGGAACCTACCAAACCTGTGCATTTTTAAAAACTAGAGACCTAGGGGAATCCAAGATGGGGTGACTTTTGGGGCTCTGACCAGGTTCTGTTATCCAGAATCCTTTGCAAACCTCAAAATTTGGCTAATTTTTTTTATTTTCCTCACATTTTGGTGACAGGAAGTTCTGGAATCAGAGAGGAGCCACAAATTTCCTTCCACCAAGCTTTCCCCCAAGTCTCCCGATAAAAATGATACCTCACTTGTGTGGGTAGGCCTAGCGCCCGCGACAGGAAACCTCCCAAAATGCAATGTGGACACATCACATTTTTGGAAAGAAAACAGAGGTGTTTTTTGCAAAGTGCCTACCTGTAGATTTTGGCCTCTAGCTCAGCCGGCACCTAGGGAAACCTACCAAACATGTGCATTTTTGAAAACTAGAGACCTAGGGGAATCCAAGATGGGGTGACTTGTGGGGCTCTGACCAGGTTCTGTTACCCAGAATCCTTTGCAAACCTCAAAATTTGGCTAAAAAAACACATTTTCCTCACATTTTGGTGTCAGGAAGTTCTGGAATCAGAAAGGAGCCACAAATTTCCTTCCACCCAGCGTTCCCCCAAGTCTCCCGATAACAATGATACCTCACTTGTGTGGGTAGGCCTAGCGCCTGCAACAGGAAACCCCCCAAAATGCAACGTGGATACATCACATTTTTTTAAAGAAAACAGAGGTGTTTTTTGCAAAGTGCCTACCTGTAGATTTTGGCCTCTAGCGCAGCCGGCACCTAGGGAAACCTACCAAACCTGTGCATTTTTGAAAACTAGAGACCTAGGGGAATCCAAGATGGGGTGACTTGTGGGGCTCTGACCAGGTTCTGTTACCCAGAATCCTTTGCAAACCTCAAAATTTGGCTAAAAAAACAAATTTTCCTTACATTTTGGTGACAGAAAGTTCTGGAATCAGAGAGGAGCCACAAATTTCCCTGAACTCAGCGTTCCCCCAAGTCTCTCGATAAAAATGATACCTCACTTGTGTGCGTACGCCTGGCGCCCGCGACAGGAAACGCCCCAAAACGCAACGTGGACACATCACATTTTTTCAAAGAAAACAGAGGTGTTTTTTGCAAAGTGCCTACCTGTAGATTTTGGCCTCTAGCTCAGCCGGCACCTAGGGAAACCTACCAAACCTGTGCATTTTTTAAAACTAGAGACCTAGGGGAATCCAAGATGGGGTGACTTGTGGGGCTCTGACCAGGTTCTGTTACCCAGAATCCTTTGCAAACCTCAAAATTTGGCTAAAAAAACATATTTTCCTTACATTTTGGTGACAGAAAGTTCTGGAATCAGAGAGGAGCCACAAATTTCCCTGAACTCAGCGTTCCCCCAAGTCTCTCGATAAAAATGATACCTCACTTGTGTGCGTACGCCTGGCGCCCGCGACAGGAAACGCCCCAAAACGCAACGTGGACACATCACATTTTTTCAAAGAAAACAGAGGTGTTTTTTGCAAAGTGCCTACCTGTAGATTTTGGCCTCTAGCTCAGCTGGCACCTAGGGAAACCTACCAAACCTGTGCATTTTTTTAAACTAGAGACCTAGGGGAATCCAAGATGGGGTGACTTGTGTGGCTCTGACCAGGTTCTGTTACCCAAAATCCTTTGCAAACCCCAGAATTTGTCTAAAAAAACAAATTTTCCTCACATTTTGGTGACAGAAAGTTCTGGAATCAGAAAGGAGCTACAAATTTCCTTCCACCCAGCGTTCCCCCAAGTCTCCGGATAAAAATGATACCTCACTTGTGTGGGTAGGCCTAGCGCCCGCGACAGGAAACCCCCCAAAATGCAACGTGGACACATCACATTTTTTTAAAGAAAACAGAGGTGTTTTTTGCAAAGTGCCTACCTGTAGATTTTGGCCTCTAGCTCAGCCGGCACCTAGGGAAACCTACCAAACATGTGCATTTTTTAAAACTAGAGACCTAGGGGAATCCAAGATAGGGGGTGACTTGGGGGCTCTGACCAGGTTCTGTTACCCAGAATTCTTTGCAAACCTCAAAATTTTGCTTAAAAAACAAATTTTCCTCACATTTTGGTGACAGGAAGTTCTGGAATCAGAGAGGAGCCACAAATTTCCTTCCACCCAGTGTTCCCCCAAGTCTCCCGATACAAATGATACCTCACTTGTGTGGGTAGGCCTAGCGCCCGCGACAGGAAACCCCCCAAAATGCAATGTGGACACATCACATTTTTTTATAGAAAACAGAGGTGTTTTTTGCAAAGTGCCTACCTGTAGATTTTGGCCTCTAGCTCAGCCGGCACCCAGGGAAACCTACCAAACATGTGCATTTTTTTAAAACTAGAGACCTAGGGGAATCCAAGATGGGGTAACTTGGGGGGCTCTGACCAGGTTCTGTTACCCAGAATCCTTTGCAAACCTCAAAATTTGGCCAAAAAAAACACATTTTCCTCACATTTTGGTGACAGAAAGTTCTGGAATCAGAGAGGAGCCACAAATTTCCTTCCACCCATCGTTCCCCCAAGTCTCCCGATACAAATGATACCTCACTTGTGTGGGTAGGCCTAGCGCCCGTGACAGGAAATGCCCCAAAACGCAACGTGGACACATCACATTTTTTTTAAAGAAAACAGAGGTGTTTTTTGTAAAGTGCCTACCTGTAGATTTTGGCCTCTAGCTCAGCCGGCACATAGGGAAACCTACCAAACCTGTGCATTTTTGAAAACTAGAGACCTAGGGGAATCCAAGATGGGGTGACTTGGGGGGCTCTGACCAGGTTCTGTTACCCAGAATCCTTTGCAAACCTCACAATTTGGCTAAAAAAACACATTTTCCTCACATTTTGGTGACAGGAAGTTCTGGAATCAGAGAGGAGCCACAAATTTCCTTTCACCAAACGTTCCCCCAAGTCTACCGATAAAAATGATACCTCACTTGTGTGGGTAGGCCTAGCGCCCGCGACAGGAAACCCCCTAAAATGCATCGTGGACACATCACATTTTTTGAAAGAAAACAGAGGTGTTTTTTGCAAAGTGCCTACCTGTAGATTTTGGCCTCTAGCTCAGCCGGCACCTAGGGAAACCTACCAAACATGTGCATTTTTTTAAACTAGAGACCTAGGGGAATCCAAGATGGGGTGACTTGGGGGGCTCTGACCAGGTTCTGTTACCCAGAATCCTTTGCAAACCTCACAATTTGGCTAAAAAAACACATTTTCCTCACATTTTGGTGACAGGAAGTTCTGGAATCAGAAAGGAGCCACAAATTTCCTTCCACCCAGCGTTCCCCCAAGTCTCCCGATAAAAATGATACCTCACTTGTGTTGGTAGGCCTAGCGCCCGCGACAGGAATCCCCCCAAAATGCAACGTGGACACATCACATTTTTTGAAAGAAAACAGAGGTGTTTTTTGCAAAGTGCCTACCTGTAGATTTTGGCCTCTAGCTCAGCCAGCACCTAGGGAAACCTACCAAACATGTGCATTTTTTAAAACTAGAGACCTAGGGGAATCCAAGATGGGGTGACTTGTGGGGCTCTGACCAGGTTCTGTTATCCAGAATCCTTTGCAAACCTCAAAATTTGGCTAAAAAAACACATTTTCCTCAAATTTTGGTGACAGGAAGTTCTGGAATCAGAGAGGAGCCACAAATTTCCTTTCACCAAACGTTCCCCCAAGTCTACCGATAAAAATGATACCTCACTTGTGTGGGTAGGCCTAGCGCCCGCGACAGGAAACCCCCTAAAATGCAACGTGGACACATCACATTTTTTGAAAGAAAACAGAGGTGTTTTTTGCAAAGTGCCTACCTGTAGATTTTGGCCTCTAGCTCAGCCGGCACCTAGGGAAACCTACCAAACATGTGCATTTTTTTAAACTAGAGACCTAGGGGAATCCAAGATGGGGTGACTTGGGGGGCTCTGACCAGGTTCTGTTACCCAGAATCCTTTGCAAACCTCACAATTTGGCTAAAAAAACACATTTTCCTCACATTTTGGTGACAGGAAGTTCTGGAATCAGAAAGGAGCCACAAATTTCCTTCCACCCAGCGTTCCCCCAAGTCTCCCGATAAAAATGATACCTCACTTGTGTTGGTAGGCCTAGCGCCCGCGACAGGAATCCCCCCAAAATGCAACGTGGACACATCACATTTTTTGAAAGAAAACAGAGGTGTTTTTTGCAAAGTGCCTACCTGTAGATTTTGGCCTCTAGCTCAGCCAGCACCTAG
The DNA here is from genome assembly GCF_031143425.1 of Pleurodeles waltl. Lineage (NCBI taxonomy): Eukaryota > Metazoa > Chordata > Amphibia > Caudata > Salamandridae > Pleurodeles > Pleurodeles waltl. The sequence continues at coordinate 579,148,978 of NC_090451.1, forward strand.
GGAAACCTACCAAACATGTGCATTTTTTAAAACTAGTGACCTAGGGGAATCCAAGATGGGGTGACATGGGGGGCTCTGACCAGGTTCTGTTACCCAGAATCCTTTGCAAACCTCAAAATTTGGCTAAAAAAACACATTTTCCCCACATTTTGGTGACAGGAAGTTCTGGAATCAGAGAGGAGCCACACATTTCCTTCCACCCAGCGTTCCCCAAAGTCTCCCGATACAAATGATACCTCACTTGTGTGGGTAGGCCTAGCGGCCGCGACAGGAAATGCCCCAAAACGCAACGTGGACACATCACATTTTTTTTTAAAGAAAACAGAGGTGTTTTTTGTAAAGTGCCTACCTGTAGATTTTGGCCTCTAGCTCAGCCGGCACCTAGGGAAACCTACCAAACCTGTGCATTTTTTAAAACTAGAGACCTAGGGGAATCCAAGATGGGGTGACTTGTGGGTCTCTGACCAGGTTCTGTTATCCAGAATCCTTTGCAAACTTCAAAATTTGGCTAAAAAAAAACATTTTCCTCAGATTTTGGTGACAGGAAGTTCTGGAATCAGAGAGGAGCCACAAATTTCCTTCCACCAAGCTTTCCCCCAAGTCTCCCGATAAAAATGATACCTCACTTGTGTGGGTAGGCCTAGCGCCCGCGACAGGAAACCCCCCAAAATGCAACGTGGACACATCACATTTTTGGAAAGAAAACAGAGGTGTTTTTTGCAAAGTGCCTACCTGTAGATTTTGGCCTCTAGCTCAGCCGGCACCTAGGGAAACCTACCAAACATGTGCATTTTTTAAAACTAGAGACCTAGGGGAATCCAAGATGGGGTGACTTGGGGGGCTCTGACCTGGTTCTGTTACCCAGAATCCTTTGCAAACCTCAAAATGTTGCTAAAAAAACACATTTTCCTCACATTTTGGTGACAGGAAGTTCTGGAATCAGAGAGGAGCCACAAATTTCCTTCCACCCAGCGTTCCCCCAAGTCTCCCGATACAAATGATACCTCACTTTTGTGGGTAGGCCTAGCGCCCGCGACAGGAAACCCCCCAAAATGCAATGTGGGCACATCACATTTTTTTAAAGAAAACAGAGGTGTTTTTTGCAAAGTGCCTACCTGTAGATTTTGGCCTCTAGCTCAGCCCGCACCTAGGGAAAGCTACCAAACATGTGCATTTTTTAAAACTAGAGACCAAGGGGAATCCAAGATGGGGTAACTTGGGGGGCTCTGACCAGGTTCTGTTACCCAGAATCCTTTGCAAACCTCAAAATTTGGCAAAAAAATCCACATTTTCCTCACATTTCGGTGACAGAAAGTTCTGGAATCAGAGAGGACCCACAAATTTCCTTCCACCCAGCGTTCCCCCAAGTCTCCCGATACAAATGATACCTCACTTGTGTGGGTAGGCCTAGCGCCCGCGACAGGAAACCACCCAAAATGCAATGTGAACACATCACATTTTTTGAAAGAAAAGAGAGGTGTTTTTTGCAAAGTGCCTACCTGTAGATTTTGGCCTCTAGCTCAGCCGGCACCTAGGGAAACCTACCAAACATGTGCATTTTTTAAAACTAGAGACCTAGGGGAATCCAAGATGGGGTAACTTGGGGGGCTCTGACCAGGTTCTGTTACCCAGAATCCTTTGCAAACCTCAAAATTTGGCAAAAAAAACACATTTTCCTCACATTTTGGTGACAGAAAGTTCTGGAATCAGAGAGGAGCCACAAATTTCCTTCCACCCAGCGTTCCCCCAAGTCTCCCGATACAAATGATACCTCACTTGTGTGGGTAGGCCTAGCGCCCGCGACAGGAAATGCCCCAAAACGCAACGTGGACACATCACATTTTTTTTAAAGAAAACAGAGGTGTTTTTTGTAAAGTGCCTACCTGTAGATTTTGGCCTCTAGCTCAGCCGGCACATAGGGAAACCTACCAAACCTGTGCATTTTTGAAAACTAGAGACCTAGGGGAATCCAAGATGGGGTGACTTGTGGGGCTCTGACCAGGTTCTGTTATCCAGAATCCTTTGCAAACCTCAAAATTTGGCTAAAAAAACACATTTTCCTCACATTTTGGTGACAGGAAGTTCTGGAATCAGAGAGGAGCCACAAATATCCTTCCACCAAACGTTCCCCCAAGTCTACCGATAAAAATTACACCTCACTTGTGTGGGTAGGCTTAGCGCCCACGACAGAAAATGCCCCAAAACGCAACGTGGACACATCACATTTTTTTTAAAGAAAACAGAGGTGTTTTTTGTAAAGTGCCTACCTGTAGATTTTGGCCTCTAGCTCAGCCGGCACCTAGGGAAACCTACCAAACATGTGCATTTTTTTAAACTAGAGACCTACGGGAATCCACGATGGGGTGACTTGGGGGGCTCTGACCAGGTTCTGTTACCCAGAATCCTTTGCAAACCTCACAATTTGGCTAAAAAAACACATTTTCCTCAGATTTTGGTGACAGGAAGTTCTGGAATCAGAAAGGAGCCACAAATTTCCTTCCACCCAGCGTTCCCCCAAGTCTTCCGATAAAAATGATACCTCACTTGTGTTGGTAGGCCTAGCGCCCGCAACAGGAATCCCCCCAAAATGCAACGTGGATACATCACATTTTTTGAAAGAAAACAGAGGTGTTTTTTGCAAAGTGCCTACCTGTAGATTTTGGCCTCTAGCTCAGCCGGCACCTAGGGAAACCTACCAAACATGTGCATTTTTTAAAACTAGAGACCTAGGGGAATCCAAGATGGGGTGACATGGGGGGCTCTGACCAGGTTCTGTTACCCAGAATCCTTTGCAAACCTCAAAATTTGGCTAAAAAAACACATTTTCCTCACATTTTGGTGACAGGAAGTTCTGGAATCAGAGAGGAGTCACAAATTTCCTTCCACCCATTGTTCCCCCAAGTCTCCCGATACAAATGATACCTCACTTGTGTGGGTAGGCCTAGCGCCCGCGACAGGAAACCCCCCAAAACGCAACGTGGACACATCACATTTTTTTTTAAAGAAAACAGAGGTGTTTTTTGTAAAGTGCCTACCTGTAGATTTTGGCCTCTAGCTCAGCCGGCACCTAGGGAAACCTACCAAACCTGTGCATTTTTGAAAACTAGAGACCTAGGGGAATCCAAGATGGGGTGACTTGTGGGGCTCTGACCAGGTTCTGTTACCCAGAATCCTTTGCAAACCTCAACATTTGGCTAAAAAAACAAATTTTCCTTACATTTTGGTGACAGAAAGTTCTGGAATCAGAGAGGAGCCACAAATTTCCTTCCACTCAGCGTTCCCCCAAGTCTCTCGATAAAAATGATACCTCACTTGTGTGGGTAGGCCTGGCGCCCGCGACAGGAAACGCCCCAAAACGCAACGTGGACACATCAAATTTTTTGAAAGAAAACAGAGGTGTTTTTTGCAAAGTGCCTACCTGTAGATTTTGGCCTCTAGCTCACCCGGCACCTAGGGAAACCTACCAAACCTGTGCATTTTTGAAAACTAGAGACCTAGGGGAATCCAAGATGGGGTGATTTGTGGAGCTCTGACCAGGTTCTGTTACCCAGAATCCTTTGCAAACCTCAAAATTTGGCCAAAAAAAACACATTTTCATCACATTTTGGTGACAGAAAGTTCTGGAACCAGAGAGGAGCCAAAAATGTCCTTCCACTCAGCGTTCCCCCAAGTCTCCCGATAAAAATGATACCTCACTTGTGTGGGTAGCCCTAGCGCCCGCGACAGGAAATACCCCAAAACACAACGTGGACACATCACATTTTTTTAAAGAAAACAGAGGTGTTTTTTGCAAAGTGCCTACCTGTAGATTTTGGCCTCTAGCTCACCCGGCACCTAGGGAAACCTACCAAACCTGTGCATTTTTTAAAACTAGAGACCTAGGGGAATCCAAGATGGGGTGATTTGTGGAGCTCTGACCAGGTTCTGTTACCCAGAATCCTTTGCAAACTTCAAAATGTTGCTAAAAAAACACATTTTCCTCACATTTTGGTGACAGGAAGTTCTGGAATCAGAGAGGAGCCACAAATTTCCTTCCACCCAGCGTTCCCCCAAGTCTCCCGATACAAATGATACCTCACTTGTGTGGGTAGGCCTAGCGCCCGCGACAGGAAACCCCCCAAAATGCAATGTGGACACATCACATTTTTTGAAAGAAAACAGAGGTGTTTTTTGCAAAGTGCCTACCTGTAGATTTTGGCCTCTAGCTCAGCCGGCACCTAGGGAAACCTACCAAACATGTGCATTTTTTAAAACTAGAGACCAAGGGGAATCCAAGATGGGGTAACTTGGGGGGCTCTGACCAGGTTCTGTTACCCAGAATCCTTTGCAAACCTCAAAATTTGGCTAAAAAAAAAAATTTTCCTTACATTTTGGTGACAGAAAGTTCTGGAATCAGAGAGGAGCCACAAATTTCCTTCCACTCAGCGTTCCCCCAAGTCTCTCGATAAAAATGATACCTCACTTGTGTGGGTAGGCCTGGCGCCCGCGACAGGAAACGCCCCAAAACGCAACGTGGACACATCAAATTTTTTGAAAGAAAACAGAGGTGTTTTTTGCAAAGTGCCTACCTGTAGATTTTGGCCTCTAGCTCACCCGGCACCTAGGGAAACCTACCAAACCTGTGCATTTTTTAAAACTAGAGACCTAGGGGAATCCAAGATGGGGTGATTTGTGGAGCTCTGACCAGGTTCTGTTACCCAGAATCCTTTGCAAACCTCAAAATTTGGCCAAAAAAAACACATTTTCATCACATTTTGGTGACAGAAAGTTCTGGAACCAGAGAGGAGCCAAAAATTTCCTTCCACTCAGCGTTCCCCCAAGTCTCCCGATAAAAATGATACCTCACTTGTGTGGGTAGCCCTAGCGCCCGCAACAGGAAATACCCCAAAACACAACGTGGACACATCAAATTTTTTTAAAGAAAACAGAGGTGTTTTTTGCAAAGTGCCTACCTGTAGATTTTGGCCTCTAGCTCACCCGGCACCTAGGGAAACCTACCAAACCTGTGCATTTTTTAAAACTAGAGACCTAGGGGAATCCAAGATGGGGTGATTTGTGGAGCTCTGACCAGGTTCTGTTACCCAGAATCCTTTGCAAACCTCAAAATTTGGCCAAAAAAAACACATTTTCATCACATTTTGGTGACAGAAAGTTCTGGAACCAGAGAGGAGCCAAAAATGTCCTTCCACTCAGCGTTCCCCCAAGTCTCCCGATAAAAATGATACCTCACTTGTGTGGGTAGCCCTAGCGCCCGCGACAGGAAATACCCCAAAACACAACGTGGACACATCACATTTTTTTAAAGAAAACAGAGGTGTTTTTTGCAAAGTGCCTACCTGTAGATTTTGGCCTCTAGCTCACCCGGCACCTAGGGAAACCTACCAAACCTGTGCATTTTTTAAAACTAGAGACCTAGGGGAATCCAAGATGGGGTGATTTGTGGAGCTCTGACCAGGTTCTGTTACCCAGAATCCTTTGCAAACTTCAAAATGTTGCTAAAAAAACACATTTTCCTCACATTTTGGTGACAGGAAGTTCTGGAATCAGAGAGGAGCCACAAATTTCCTTCCACCCAGCGTTCCCCCAAGTCTCCCGATACAAATGATACCTCACTTGTGTGGGTAGGCCTAGCGCCCGCGACAGGAAACCCCTCAAAATGCAATGTGGACACATCACATTTTTTGAAAGAAAACAGAGGTGTTTTTTGCAAAGTGCCTACCTGTAGATTTTGGCCTCTAGCTCAGCCGGCACCTAGGGAAACCTACCAAACATGTGCATTTTTTAAAACTAGAGACCAAGGGGAATCCAAGATGGGGTAACTTGGGGGGCTCTGACCAGGTTCTGTTACCCAGAATCCTTTGCAAACCTCAAAATTTGGCTAAAAAAAAAAATTTTCCTTACATTTTGGTGACAGAAAGTTCTGGAATCAGAGAGGAGCCACAAATTTCCTTCCACTCAGCGTTCCCCCAAGTCTCTCGATAAAAATGATACCTCACTTGTGTGGGTAGGCCTGGCGCCCGCGACAGGAAACGCCCCAAAACGCAACGTGGACACATCAAATTTTTTGAAAGAAAACAGAGGTGTTTTTTGCAAAGTGCCTACCTGTAGATTTTGGCCTCTAGCTCACCCGGCACCTAGGGAAACCTACCAAACCTGTGCATTTTTTAAAACTAGAGACCTAGGGGAATCCAAGATGGGGTGATTTGTGGAGCTCTGACCAGGTTCTGTTACCCAGAATCCTTTGCAAACCTCAAAATTTGGCCAAAAAAAACACATTTTCATCACATTTTGGTGACAGAAAGTTCTGGAACCAGAGAGGAGCCAAAAATTTCCTTCCACTCAGCGTTCCCCCAAGTCTCCCGATAAAAATGATACCTCACTTGTGTGGGTAGCCCTAGCGCCCGCAACAGGAAATACCCCAAAACACAACGTGGACACATCAAATTTTTTTAAAGAAAACAGAGGTGTTTTTTGCAAAGTGCCTACCTGTAGATTTTGGCCTCTAGCTCACCCGGCACCTAGGGAAACCTACCAAACCTGTGCATTTTTTAAAACTAGAGACCTAGGGGAATCCAAGATGGGGTGATTTGTGGAGCTCTGACCAGGTTCTGTTACCCAGAATCCTTTGCAAACTTCAAAATGTTGCTAAAAAAACACATTATCCTCACATTTTGGTGACAGGAAGTTCTGGAATTAGAGAGGAGCCACAAATTTCCTTCCACCCAGCGTTCCCCCAAGTCTCCCGATACAAATGATACCTCACTTGTGTGGGTAGGCCTAGCGCCCGCGACAGGAAACCCCCCAAAATGCAATGTGGACACATCACATTTTTTGAAAGAAAACAGAGGTGTTTTTAGCAAAGTGCCTACCTGTAGATTTTGGCCTCTAGCTCAGCCGGCACCTAGGGAAACCTACCAAACATGTGCATTTTTTAAAACTAGAGACCAAGGGGAATCCAAGATGGGGTAACTTGGGGGGCTCTGACCAGGTTCTGTTACCCAGAATCCTTTGCAAACCTCAAAATTTGGCAAAAAAAAACACATTTTCCTCACATTTTGGTGACAGAAAGTTCTGGAATCAGAGAGGAGCCACAAATTTCCTTCCACCCAGCGTTCCTCCAAGTCTCCCGATACAAATGATACCTCACTTGTGTGGGAGGCCTAGCGCCCGCGACAGGAAATGCCCCAAAACGCAACGTGGACACATCACATTTTTTTTTAAAGAAAACAGAGGTGTTTTTTGTAAAGTGCCTACCTGTAGATTGTGGCCTCTAGATCAGCTGGCACCTAGGGAAACCTACCAAACCTGTGCATTTTTGAAAACTAGAGACCTAGGGGAATCCAAGATGGGGTGACTTGTGGGGCTCTGACCAGGTTCTGTTATCCAGAATCCTTTGCAAACCTCAAAATTTTGCTAAACAAACACATTTTCCTCACATTTTGGTGACATGAAGGTCTGGAATCAGAGAGGAGCCACAAATTTCCTTCCACCAAGCTTTCCCCCAAGTCTCCCGATAAAAATGATACCTCACTTGTGTGGGTAGGCCTAGCGCCCGCGACAGGAAACCCCCCAAAATGCAACGTGGACACATCACATTTTTTGAAAGAAAACAGAGGTGTTTTTTGCTAAGTGCCTACCTGTAGATTTTGGCCTCTAGCTCAGCCGGCACCTAGGGAAACCTACCAAACATGTGCATTTTTTTAAACTAGAGACCTAGGGGAATCCAAGATGGGGTGACTTGTGGGGCTCTGACCAGGTTCTGTTACCCAGAATCCTTTGCAAACCTCAAAATTTGGCTAAAAAAACAAATTTTCCTTAGATTTTGGTGACAGAAAGTTCTGGAATCAGAGAGGAGCCACAAATTTCCTTCCACTCAGCGTTCCCCCAAGTCTCTCGATAAAAATGATACCTCACTTGTGTGGGTAGGCCTGGCGCCCGCGACAGGAAACGCCCCAAAACGCAACGTGGACACATCAAATTTTTTGAAAGAAAACAGAGGTGTTTTTTGCAAAGTGCCTACCTGTAGATTTTGGCCTCTAGCTCACCCGGCACCTAGGGAAACCTACCAAACCTGTGCATTTTTGAAAACTAGAGACCTAGGGGAATCCAAGATGGGGTGATTTGTGGAGCTCTGACCAGGTTCTGTTACCCAGAATCCTTTGCAAACCTCAAAATTTGGCTCAAAAAACACATTTTCCTCACATTTTGGTGTCAGGAAGTTCTGGAATCAGAAAGGAGCCACAAATTTCCTTCCACCCAGCGTTCCCCCAAGTCTCCCGATAAAAATGATACCTCACTTGTGTGGGTAGGCCTAGCGCCCGCGACAGGACACCCCCCAAAATGCAACGTGGATACATCACATTTTTTGAAAGAAAACCGAGGTGTTTTTTGCAAAGTGCCTACCTGTAGATTTTGGCCTCTAGCGCAGCCGGCACCTAGGGAAACCTACCAAACCTGTGCATTTTTTAAAACTAGAGACCTAGGGGAATCCAAGATGGGGTGATTTGTGGAGCTCTGACCAGGTTCTGTTACCCAGAATCCTTTGCAAACCTCAAAATTTGGCCAAAAAAAACAAATTTTCATCACATTTTGGTGACAGAAAGTTCTGGAACCAGAGAGGAGCCAAAAATTTTATTCCACTCAGCGTTCCCCCAAGTCTCCCGATAAAAATGATACCTCACTTGTGTGGGTAGCCCTAGCGCCCGCAACAGGAAATACCCCAAAACACAACGTGGACACATCACATTTTTTTAAAGAAAACAGAGGTGTTTTTTGCAAAGTGCCTACCTGTAGATTTTGGCCTCTAGCTCACCCGGCACCTAGGGAAACCTACCAAACCTGTGCATTTTTTAAAACTAGAGACCTAGGGGAATCCAAGATGGGGTGATTTGTGGAGCTCTGACCAGGTTCTGTTACCCAGAATCCTTTGCAAACTTCAACATTTTGCTAAAAAAACACATTTTCCTCACATTTTGGTGACAGGAAGTTCTGGAATCAGAGAGGAGCCACAAATTTCCTTCCACCCAGCGTTCCCCCAAGTCTCCCGATGCAAATGATACCTCACTTGTGTGGGTAGGCCTAGCGCCCGCGACAGGAAACCCCCCAAAATGCAATGTGGACACATCACATTTTTTGAAAGAAAACAGAGGTGTTTTTTGCAAAGTGCCTACCTGTAGATTTTGGCCTCTAGCTCAGCCGGCACCTAGGGAAACCTACCAAACATGTGCATTTTTTAAAACTAGAGACCAAGGGGAATCCAAGATGGGGTAACTTGGGGGGCTCTGACCAGGTTCTGTTACCCAGAATCCTTTGCAAACCTCAAAATTTGGCCAAAAAAAACACATTTTCCTCACATTTTGGTGACAGAAAGTTCTGGAATCAGAGAGGAGCCACACATTTCCTTCCACCAAGCTTTCCCCCAAGTCTCCCGATAAAAATGATACCTCACTTGTGTTGGTAGGCCTAGCGCCCGCGACAGGAAATGCCCCAAAACGCAACGTGGACACATCACATTTTTTTTTTAAAGAAAACAGAGGTGTTTTTTGTAAAGTGCCTACCTGTAGATTTTGGCCTCTAGATCAGCTGGCACCTAGGGAAACCTACCAAACCTGTGCATTTTTGAAAACTAGAGACCTAGGGGAATCCAAGATGGGGTGACTTGTGGGGCTCTGACCAGGTTCTGTTATCCAGAATCCTTTGCAAACCTCAAAATTTGGCTAAACAAACACATTTTCCTCACATTTTGGTGACGTGAAGTTCTGGAATCAGAGAGGAGCCACACATTTCCTTCCACCAAGCTTTCCCCCAAGTCTCCCGATAAAAATGATACCTCACTTGTGTGGGTAGGCCTAGCGCCCGCGACAGGAAACCCCTCAAAATGCAACGTGGACACATCACATTTTTTGAAAGAAAACAGAGGTGTTTTTTGCTAAGTGCCTACCTGTAGATTTTGGCCTCTAGCTCAGCCGGCACCTAGGGAAACCTACCAAACATGTGCATTTTTTTAAACTAGAGACCTAGGGGAATCCAAGATGGGGTGACTTGTGGGGCTCTGACCAGGTTCTGTTACCCAGAATCCTTTGCAAACCTCAAAATTTGGCTAAAAAAACACATTTTCCTCACATTTTGGTGTCAGGAAGTTCTGGAATCAGAAAGGAGCCACAAATTTCCTTCCACCCAGCGTTCCCCCAAGTCTCCCGATAAAAATGATACCTCACTTGTGTGGGTAGGCCTAGCGCCCGCGACAGGACACCCCCCAAAATGCAACGTGGATACATCACATTTTTTGAAAGAAAACCGAGGTGTTTTTTGCAAAGTGCCTACCTGTAGATTTTGGCCTCTAGCGCAGCCGGCACCTAGGGAAACCTACCAAACCTGTGCATTTTTTAAAACTAGAGACCTAGGGGAATCCAAGATGGGGTGATTTGTGGAGCTCTGACCAGGTTCTGTTACCCAGAATCCTTTGCAAACCTCAAAATTTGGCCAAAAAAAACACATTTTCATCACATTTTGGTGACAGAAAGTTCTGGAACCAGAGAGGAGCCAAAAATTTTATTCCACTCAGCGTTCCCCCAAGTCTCCCGATAAAAATGATACCTCACTTGTGTGGGTAGCCCTAGCGCCCGCAACAGGAAATACCCCAAAACACAACGTGGACACATCACATTTTTTTAAAGAAAACAGAGGTGTTTTTTGCAAAGTGCCTACCTGTAGATTTTGGCCTCTAGCTCACCCGGCACCTAGGGAAACCTACCAAACCTGTGCATTTTTTAAAACTAGAGACCTAGGGGAATCCAAGATGGGGTGATTTGTGGAGCTCTGACCAGGTTCTGTTACCCAGAATCCTTTGCAAACTTCAAAATTTTGCTAAAAAAACACATTTTCCTCACATTTTGGTGACAGGAAGTTCTGGAATCAGAGAGGAGCCACAAATTTCCTTCCACCCAGCGTTCCCCCAAGTCTCCCGATGCAAATGATACCTCACTTGTGTGGGTAGGCCTAGCGCCCGCGACAGGAAACCCCCCAAAATGCAATGTGGACACATCACATTTTTTGAAAGAAAACAGAGGTGTTTTTTGCAAAGTGCCTACCTGTAGATTTTGGCCTCTAGCTCAGCCGGCACCTAGGGAAAGCTACCAAACATGTGCATTTTTTAAAACTAGAGACCAAGGGGAATCCAAGATGGGGTAACTTGGGGGGCTCTGACCAGGTTCTGTTACCCAGAATCCTTTGCAAACCTCAAAATTTGGCCAAAAAAAACACATTTTCCTCACATTTTGGTGACAGAAAGTTCTGGAATCAGAGAGGAGCCACAAATTTCCTTCCACCCAGCGTTCCTCCAAGTCTCCCGATACAAATGATACCTCACTTGTGTGGGTAGGCCTAGCGCCCGCGACAGGAAATGCCCCAAAACGCAACGTGGACCCATCACATTTTTTTTTAAAGAAAACAGAGGTGTTTTTTGTAAAGTGCCTACCTGTAGATTTTGGCCTCTAGATCAGCTGGCACCTAGGGAAACCTACCAAACCTGTGCATTTTTGAAAACTAGAGACCTAGGGGAATCCAAGATGGGGTGACTTGTGGGGCTCTGACCAGGTTCTGTTATCCAGAATCCTTTGCAAACCTCAAAATTTGGCTAAACAAACACATTTTCCTCACATTTTGGTGACATGAAGTTCTGGAATCAGAGAGGAGCCACACATTTCCTTCCACCAAGCTTTCCCCCAAGTCTCCCGATAAAAATGATACCTCACTTGTGTGGGTAGGCCTAGCGCGCCCGCGACAGGAAACTCCTCAAAATGCAACGTGGACACATCACATTTTTTGAAAGAAAACAGAGGTGTTTTTTGCTAAGTGCCTACCTGTAGATTTTGGCCTCTAGCTCAGCCGGCACCTAGGGAAACCTACCAAACATGTGCATTTTTTTAAACTAGAGACCTAGGGGAATCCAAGATGGGGTGACTTGTGGGGCTCTGACCAGGTTCTGTTACCCAGAATCCTTTGCAAACCTCAAAATTTGGCTAAAAAAACACATTTTCCTCACATTTTGGTGTCAGGAAGTTCTGGAATCAGAAAGGAGCCATAAATTTCCTTCCACACAGCGTTCCCCCAAGTCTCCCGATAAAAATGATACCTCACTTGTGTGGGTAGGCCTAGCGCCCGCGACAGGACACCCCCCAAAATGCAACGTGGATACATCACATTTTTTGAAAGAAAACCGAGGTGTTTTTTGCAAAGTGCCTACCTGTAGATTTTGGCCTCTAGCGCAGCCGGCACCTAGGGAAACCTACCAAACCTGTGCATTTTTGAAAACTAGAGACCTAGGGGAATCCAAGATGGGGTGACTTGTGGGGCTCTGACCAGGTTCTGTTACCCAGAATCCTTTGCAAACCTCAAAATTTGGCTAAATAAACACATTTTCCTCACATTTTGGTGACAGAAAGTTCTGGAATCAGAGAGGAGCCACAAATTTCCTTCCACCCATCGTTCCCCCAAGTCTCCCGATACAAATGATACCTCACTTGTGTGGGTAGGCCTAGCGCCCGCGACAGGAAACCCCCTAAAATGCAACGTGGACACATCACATTTTTTGAAAGAAAACAGAGGTGTTTTTTGCAAAGTGCCTACCTGTAGATTTTGGCCTCTAGCTCAGCCGGCACCTAGGGAAACCTACCAAACATGTGCATTTTTTTAAACTAGAGACCTACGGGAATCCAAGATGGGGTGACTTGGGGGGCTCTGACCAGGTTCTGTTACCCAGAATCCTTTGCAAACCTCACTATTTGGCTTAAAAAACACATTTTCCTCATATTTTGGTGACAGGAAGTACTGGAATCAGAAAGGAGCCACAAATTTCCTTCCACCCAGCGTTCCCCCAAGTCTCCCGATAAAAATGATACCTCACTTGTGTTGGTGGGCCTAGCGCCCGCGACAGGAATTCCCCCAAAATGCAACGTGGATACATCACATTTTTTGAAAGAAAACAGAGGTGTTTTTGCAAAGTGCCTGCCTGTAGATTTTGGCCTCTAGCTCAGCCAGCACCTAGGGAAACCTACTAAACATGTGCATTTTTTAAAACTAGAGACCTAGGGCAATCCAAGATGGGGTGACATGGGGGGCTCTGACCAGGTTCTGGTACCCAGAATCCTTTGCAAACCTCAAAATTTGGCTAAAAAAACACATTTTCCTCACATTTTGGTGACAGGAAGTTCTGGAATCAGAGAGGAGCCACAAATTTCCTTCCACCCATCGTTCCCCCAAGTCTCCCGATACAAATGATACCTCACTTGTGTGGGTAGGCCTAGCGCCCGCGACAGGAAACCCCCCAAAACGCAATGTGGACACATCACATTTTTTTAAAGAAAACAGAGGTGTTTTTTGCAAAGTGCCTACCTGTAGTTTTTGGCTTCTAGCTCAGCCGGCACCTAAGGAAACGTACCAAACCTGTGCATTTTTTAACACTAGAGACTTAGGGGAATCCAAGATGGGGTGACTTGTGGGGCTCTGACCAGGTTCTGTTACCCAGAATCCTTTGCAAACCTCATAATTTGGCTAAAGAACACATTTTCCTCACATTTTGGTGACAGGAAGTTCTGGAATCAGAGAGGAGCCACAAATTTCCTTCCACCCAGCGTTCCCCCAAGTCTCCCGATACAAATGATACCTCACTTGTGTGGGTAGGCCTAGCGCCCGCGACAGGAAACCCCCCAAAATGCAATGTGGACACATCACATTTTTTTAAAGAAAACAGAGGTGTTTTTTGCAAAGTGCCTACCTGTAGATTTTGGCCTCTAGCTCAGCCGGCACCTAGGGAAACCTACCAAACATGTGCATTTTTTTAAACTAGAGACCTATGGGAATCCAAGATGGGGTGACTTGTGGGGCTCTCACCAGGTTCTGTTACCCAGAATCCTTTGCAAACCTCAAAATGTGGCTAAAAAAAACTTTTTCCTCACATTTTGGTGACAGAAAGTTCTGGAATCAAAGAGGAGCCACAAATTTCCTTCCACCCAGCCATCCCCCAAGTCTCCCTATAAAAATGATACCTCACTTGTGTGGGTAGGGCTAGCGCCCGCGACAGGAAACGCCCCAAAACGCAACGTGGACACATCACATTTTTTTAAAGAAAACAGTGGTGTTTTTTGCAAAGTGCCTACCTGTAGATTTTGGCCTCTAGCTCAGCCGGCACCTAGGGAAACCGACCAAACCTGTGCATTTTTTAACACTAGAGACCTAGGGGAATCCAAGATGGGGTGAGTTGTGGGGCTCTGACCAGGTTCCGTTACCCAGAATCCTTTGCAAACCTCAAAATTAGGCTAAAAAAAAAAAAAATCCTCACATTTTGGTGACAGAAAGTTCTGGAATCAGAGAGGAGCCACAAATTTCCTTCCACCCAGCGTTACCCCAAGTCTCCCGATAAAAATGATACCTCACTTGTGTGGGAGGCCTAGCGCCTGCGACAGGAAATGCCCCAAAACGCAACGTGGACACATCACATTTTTTTTAAGAATACAGAGGAGTTTTTTGCAAAGTGCCTACCTGTAGATTTTGGCCTCTAGCTCAGCCTGCACCTGGGGAAACCTACCAAACCTGTGCATTTTTTAAAACTAGAGACCTAGGGGAATCCAAGATAGGGTGACTTGTGGGGCTCTGACCAGGTTCTGTTACCCAGAATCCTTTGGAAACCTCAACATTTGCCTAAAAAAAGACATTTTCCTCACATTTTGGTGACAGAAAGTTCTGGAATCAGAGAGGAGACGCAAATTTCCTTCCACCCAGCGTTACCTCAAGTCTCCCGATAAAAATGATACCTCACTTGTGTGGGTAGGCCTAGCACCCGCGACAGGAAATGCCCCAAAACGCAACGTGGACACATCACATTTTTTTAAAGAAAACAGAGGTGTTTTTTGCAAAATACCTACCTGTAGATTTTGGCCTCTAGCTCAGCCGGCACCTAGGGAAACCTACCAAACCTGTGCATTTTTTAAAACTAGAGACCTATGGGAATCCAAGATGGGGTGACTTGTGGGGCTCTGACCAGGTTCTGTTACCCAGAATCCTTTGCAAACCTCAAAATGTGGCAAAAAAAAAACTTTTTCCTCACATTTTGGTGACAGAAAGTTCTGGAATCAAAGAGGAGCCACACATTTCCTTCCACCCAGCATTCCCCCATGTCTCCCGATAAAAATGATACCTCACTTGTGTGGGTAGGCCTAGCGCCCGCGACAGGAAATGCCCCAAAACGCAACGTGGACACATCACATTTTTTTAAAGAAAACAGAGGTGTTTTTTGCAAAGTGCCTACCTGTAGATTTTGGCCTCTAGCTCAGCCGGCACCTGGGGAAACCTACCAAACCTGTGCATTTTTTAAAACTAGAGACCTATGGGAATCCAAGATGGGGTGACTTGTGGGGCTCTGACCAGGTTCTGTTACCCAGAATCCTTTGCAAACCTCAAAATGTGGCTAAAAAATAACTTTTTCCTCACATTTTGGTGACAGAAAGTTCTGGAATCAAAGAGGAGCCACACATTTCCTTCCACCCAGCGTTCCCCCAAGTCTCCAGATAAAAATGATACCTCTCTTGTGTGGGAGGCCTAGCACCCGCGACAGGAAACCCCCCAAAATGCAATGTGGACACATCACATTTTTTGAAAGAAAACATAGGTGTTTTTTGCAAAGTGCCTACCTGTAGATTTTGGCCTCTAGCTCAGCCGGCACCTAGGGAAACCTACCAAACATGTGCATTTTTTTAAACTAGAGACCTAGGGGAATCCAAGATGGGGTGACTTGGGGGGCTCTGACCAGGTTCTGTTACCCAGAATCCTTTGCAAACCTCAAAATTTGGCAAAAAAAACACATTTTCCTCACATTTTGGTGACAGAAAGTTCTGGAATCAGAGAGGAGCCACAAATTTCCTTCCACCCAGCGTTCCCCCAAGTCTCCCGATAAAAATGATACCTCACTTGTGTAGGTAGGCCTAGAGCCCGCGACAGGAAACCCCCCAAAATGCAATGTGGACACATCACATTTTTTTAAAGAAAACAGAGGTGTTTTTTGCAAAGTGCCTACCTGTAGATTTTGGCTGCTAGCTCAGCCGGCACCTTAGGAAACCTATGAAACCTGTGCATTTTTGAAAACTAGAGACCTAGGGGAATCCAAGATGGGGTGACTTGTGGGGCTCTGACCAGGTTCTGTTACCCTGTATCCTTTGCAAACCTCAAAAGTTGGCTAAAAATACAAATTTTCCTCACATTTTGGTGACAGAAAGTTCTGGAATCAGAGAGGAGCCACAAAATTCCTTGCACCCAGCGTTCCACCAAGTCTCCCGATAAAAATGGTACCTCACTTGTGTGGGTAGGCCTAGCACCGCGACAGGAAACACCCCAAAACGCAAAGTGGACACATCACATTTTTTGAAAGAAAACATAGGTGTTTTTTGCAAAGTGCCTACCTGTAGATTTTGGCCTCTAGCTCAACCGGCACCTGGGGAAACCTACCAAACCTGTGCATTTTTGAAAACTAGAGACCTAGGTGAATCGAAGATGGGGTGGCTTGTGGGGCTCTGACCAAGTTCTGTTACCCAGAATCCTTTGCAAACCTCAAAATTTGGCTAAAAAAACAAATTTTCCTCACATTTTGGTGACAGAAAGTTCTGAAATCAGAGAGGAGCCACAAATTTCCTTCCACCCAGCTTTCCTCCAAATCTCCTGATAAAAATGATACCTCACTTGTGTGGGTAGGTCTAGCACCCGCGACAGGAAATGCCCCAAAACGCAACGTGGACACATCACATTTTTTGAAAGAAAACAGAGGTGTTTTTTGCAAAGTGCCTACGTATAGATTTTGGCCTCTAGCTCAGCCGGCACCTAGGGAAACCTACCAAACCTGTGCATTTTTTAAAACTAGAGACCTATGGGAATCCAAGATGGGGTGACTTGTGGGGCTCTGACCAGGTTCTGTTACCCAGAATAGTTTGCAAACCTCAAAATGTGGCTAAAAAAAACTTTTTCCTCACATTTTGGTGACAGAAAGTTCTGGAATCAAAGAGGAGCCACAAATTTCCTTCCACCCAGCGTTCCCCCAAGTCTCCCTATAAAAATGAAACCTCACTTGTGTGGGTAGGCCTAGCGCCCGCGACAGGAAACGCCCCAAAACGCAACGTGGACACATCAAATTTTTTTAAAGAAAATAGAGGTGTTTTTTGCAAAGTGCCTACCTGTAGATTTTGGCCTCTAGCTCAGCCGGCACCTAGGGAAACCTACCAAACCCGTGCATTTTTTAACACTAGAGACCTAGGGGAATCCAAGATGGGTTGACTTGTGGAGCTCTGATCAGGTTCTGTTACCCAGAATCCTTTGCAAACCTCAAAATTTGGCTAAAAAAAAACAAATTTCCTCACATTTTGGTGACGGAAAGTTCTGGAATCAGAGTGGAGCCACAAATTTCCTTCCACCCAGCGTTACCCCAAGTCTCCCGATAAAAATGATACCTCACTTGTGTGGGAGGCCTAGCGCCCGCGACAGGAAATGCCCCAAAACGCAACGTGGACACATCACATTTTTTTAAAGAAAACAGAGGAGTTTTTTGCAAAGTGCCTACCTGTAGATTTTGGCCTCTAGCTCAGCCTGCACCTGGGGAAACCTACCAAACCTGTGCATTTTTTAAAACTAGAGACCTAGGGGAATCCAAGATAGGGTGACTTGTGGGGCTCTGACCAGGTTCTGTTACCCAGAATCCTTTGGAAACCTCAACATTTGCCTAAAAAAAGACATTTTCCTCACATTTTGGTGACAGAAAGTTCTGGAATCAGAGAGGAGATGCAAATTTCCTTCCACCCAGCGTTACCCCAAGTCTCCCGATAAAAATGATACCTCACTTGTGTGGGTAGGCCTAGCGCCGCAACAGGAAACACCCCAAAACGCAAAGTGGACACATCACATTTTTTGAAAGAAAACAGAGGTGTTTTTTGCAAAGTGCCTACCTGTAGATTTTGGCCTCTAGCTCAGCCGGCACGTGGGGAAACCTACCAAACCTGTGCATTTTTGAAAACTAGAGACCTAGGTGAATCCAGGATGGGGTGGCTTGTGGGGATCTGACCAAGTTCTGTTACCCAGAATCCTTTGCAAACCTCAAAATTTGGCTAAAAAAACACATTTTCCTCACATTTTGGTGACAGAAAGTTCTGGAATCAGAGAGGAGCCACATATTTCCTTCCACCCAGCTTTCCTCCAAGTCTCCTGATAAAAATGATACCTCACTTGTGTGGGTAGGCCTAGCACCCGCGACAGGAAATGCCCCAAAACGCAACGTGGACACATCACATTTTTTTAAAGAAAACAGAGGTTTTTTTTGCAAAATACCTACCTGTAGATTTTGGCCTCTAGCTCAGCCGGCACCGGGAAACCTACCAAACATGTGAATTTTTTAAAACTAGAGACCAAGGGGAATCCAAGATGGGGTCACTTGGGGGGCTCTGACCAGGTTCTGTTACCCAGAATCCTTTGCAAACCTCAAAAAATGGCAAAAAAAACACATTTTCCTCACATTTTGGTGACAGAAAGTTCTGGAATCAGAGAGGAGCCACAAATTTCCTTCCACCCAGCGTTCCCCCAAGTCTCCCGATACAAACTATACCTCACTTGTGTGGGTAGGCCTAGCGCCCGCGACAGGAAATGCCCCAAAATGCAATGTGGACACATCACATTTTTTTAAAGAAAACAGAGGTGTTTTTTGCAAAGTGCCTACCTGTAGATTTTGGCCTCTAGCTCAGCCGGCACCTAGGGAAACCTACCAAACATGTGAATTTTTTAAAACTAGAGACCAAGGGGAATCCAAGATGGGGTGACTTGTGGGGCTCTGACCAGGTTCTGTTATCCAGAATCCTTTGCAAACCTCAAAATTTGGCTAAAAAAAAACATTTTCCTCACATTTTGGTGACAGGAAGTTCTGGAATCAGAGAGGAGCCACAAATTTCCTTCCACCCAGCGTTCCCCCAAGTCTCCCAATACAAATGATACCTCACTTGTGTGGGTAGGCCTAGCGCCCGCGACAGGAAATGCCCCAAAACGCAACGTGGACACATCACATTTTTTTTTTAAAGAAAACAGAGGTGTTTTTTGTAAAGTGCCTACCTGTAGATTTTGGCCTCTAGCTCAGCCGGCACCTAGGGAAACCTACCAAACCTGTGCATTTTTGAAAACTAGAGACCTAGGGGAATCCAAGATGGGGTGACTTGTGGGGCTCTGACCAGGTTCTGTTATCCAGAATCCTTTGCAAACCTCAAAATTTGGCTAAAAAAAAAACATTTTCCTCACATTTTGGTGACAGGAAGTTCTGGAATCAGAGAGGAGCCACAAATTTCCTTCCACCAAGCTTTCCCCCAAGTCTCCCGATAAAAATGATACCTCACTTGTGTGGGTAGGCCTAGCGCCCGCGACAGGAAACCCCCCAAAATGCAATGTGGACACATCACATTTTTTTAAAGAAAACAGAGGTGTTTTTTGCAAAGTGCCTACCTGTAGATTTTGGCCTCTAGCTCAGCCGGCACCTAGGGAAACCTACCAAACATGTGCATTTTTTTAAACTAGAGACCTATGGGAATCCAAGATGGGGTGACTTGTGGGGCTCTCACCAGGTTCTGTTACCCAGAATCCTTTGCAAACCTCAAAATGTGGCTAAAAAAAACTTTTTCCTCACATTTTGGTGACAGAAAGTTCTGGAATCAAAGAGGAGCCACAAATTTCCTTCCACCCAGCCATCCCCCAAGTCTCCCTATAAAAATGATACCTCACTTGTGTGGGTAGGGCTAGCGCCCGCGACAGGAAACGCCCCAAAACGCAACGTGGACACATCACATTTTTTTAAAGAAAACAGTGGTGTTTTTTGCAAAGTGCCTACCTGTAGATTTTGGCCTCTAGCTCAGCCGGCACCTACGGAAACCGACCAAACCTGTGCATTTTTTAACACTAGAGACCTAGGGGAATCCAAGATGGGGTGAGTTGTGGGGCTCTGACCAGGTTCCGTTACCCAGAATCCTTTGCAAACCTCAAAATTTGGCTAAAAAAAAAACATTTTCCTCACATTTTGGTGACAGAAAGTTCTGGAATCAGAGAGGAGCCACAAATTTCCTTCCACCCAGCGTTACCCCAAGTCTCCCGATGAAAATGATACCTCACTTGTGTGGGAGGCCTAGCGCCCGCGACAGGAAATGCCCCAAAACGCAACGTGGACACATCACATTTTTTTAAAGAATACAGAGGAGTTTTTTGCAAAGTGCCTACCTGTAGATTTTGGCCTCTAGCTCAGCCTGCACCTGGGGAAACCTACCAAACCTGTGCATTTTTTAAAACTAGAGACCTAGGGGAATCCAAGATAGGGTGACTTGTGGGGCTCTGACCAGGTTCTGTTACCCAGAATCCTTTGGAAACCTCAACATTTGCCTAAAAAAAGACATTTTCCTCACATTTTGGTGACAGAAAGTTCTGGAATCAGAGAGGAGACACAAATTTCCTTCCACCCAGCGTTACCTCAAGTCTCCCGATAAAAATGATACCTCACTTGTGTGGGTAGGCCTAGCGCCGCAACAGGAAACACCCCAAAACGCAAAGAGGACACATCACATTTTTTGAAAGAAAACAGAGGTGTTTTTTGCAAAGTGCCTACCTGTAGATTTTGGCCTCTAGCTCAGCCGGCACCTGGGGAAACCTACCAAACCTGTGCATTTTTGAAAACTAGAGACCTAGGTGAATCCAAGATGGGGTGGCTTGTGGGGATCTGACCAAGTTCTGTTACCCAGAATCCTTTGCAAACCTCAAAATTTGGCTAAAAAAACAAATTTTCCTCACATTTTGGTGACAGAAAGTTCTGGAATCAGAGAGGAGCCACATATTTCCTTCCACGCAGCTTTCCTCCAAGTCTCCTGATAAAAATGATACCTCACTTGTGTGGGTAGGCCTAGCACCCGCGACAGGAAATGCCCCAAAACGCAACGTGGACACATCACATTTTTTGAAAGAAAACAGAGGTGTTTTTTGCAAAGTGCCTACGTGTAGAT
Source organism: Pleurodeles waltl (assembly GCF_031143425.1). Lineage (NCBI taxonomy): Eukaryota > Metazoa > Chordata > Amphibia > Caudata > Salamandridae > Pleurodeles > Pleurodeles waltl. Next base: position 579,170,031 of record NC_090451.1, read on the forward strand.
TTTGGCCTCTAGCTCAGCCGGCACCTAGGGAAACCTACCAAACCTGTGCATTTTTTAAAACTAGAGACCTATGGGAATCCAAGATGGGGTGACTTGTGGGGCTCTGACCAGGTTCTGTTACCCAGAATCCTTTGCAAACCTCAAAATGTGGCAAAAAAAAACCTTTTTCCTCACATTTTGGTGACAGAAAGTTCTGGAATCAAAGAGGAGCCACACATTTCCTTCCACCCAGCATTCCCCCAAGTCTCCCGATAAAAATGATACCTCACTTGTGTGGGTAGGCCTAGCGCCCGCGACAGGAAATGCCCCAAAACGCAACGTGGACACATCACATTTTTTTAAAGAAAACAGAGGTGTTTTTTGCAAAGTGCCTACCTGTAGATTTTGGCCTCTAGCTCAGCCGGCACCTGGGGAAACCTACCAAACCTGTGCATTTTTTAAAACTAGAGACCTATGGGAATCCAAGATGGGGTGACTTGTGGGGCTCTGACCAGGTTCAGTTACCCAGAATCCTTTGCAAACCTCAAAATGTGGCTAAAAAATAACTTTTTCCTCACATTTTGGTGACAGAAAGTTCTGGAATCAAAGAGGAGCCACACATTTCCTTCCACCCAGCGTTCCCCCAAGTCTCCAGATAAAAATGATACCTCACTTGTGTGGGAGGCCTAGCACCCGCGACAGGAAACCCCCCAAAATGCAATGTGGACACATCACATTTTTTGAAAGAAAACATAGGTGTTTTTTGCAAAGTGCCTACCTGTAGATTTTGGCCTCTAGCTCAGCCGGCACCTAGGGAAACCTACCAAACATGTGCATTTTTTAAAACTAGGGACCTAGGGGAATCCAAGATGGGGTGACTTGGGGGGCTCTGACCAGGTTCTGTTACCCAGAATCCTTTGCAAACCTCAAAATTTGGCAAAAAAAACACATTTTCCTCACATTTTGGTGACAGAAAGTTCTGGAATCAGAGAGGAGCCACAAATTTCCTTCCACCCAGCGTTCCCCCAAGTCTCCCGATAAAAATGATACCTCACTTGTGTAGGTAGGCCTAGAGCCCGCGACAGGAAACCCCCCAAAATGCAATGTGGACACATCACATTTTTTTAAAGAAAACAGAGGTGTTTTTTGCAAAGTGCCTACCTGTAGATTTTGGCTGCTAGCTCAACCGGCACCTGGGGAAACCTACCAAACCTGTGCATTTTTGAAAACTAGAGACCTAGGTGAATCCAAGATGGGGTGGCTTGTGGGGCTCTGACCAAGTTCTGTTACCCAGAATCCTTTGCAAACCTCAAAATTTGGCTAAATAAACAAATTTTCCTCACATTTTGGTGACAGAAAGTTCTGAAATCAGAGAGGAGCCACAAATTTCCTTCCACCCAGCTTTCCTCCAAATCTCCTGATAAAAATGATACCTCACTTGTGTGGGTAGGTCTAGCACCCGCGACAGGAAATGCCCCAAAACGCAACGTGGACACATCACATTTTTTGAAAGAAAACAGAGGTGTTTTTTGCAAAGTGCCTACGTGTAGATTTTGGCCTCTAGCTCAGCCGGCACCTAGGGAAACCTACCAAACCTGTGCATTTTTTTAAACTAGAGACCTATGGGAATCCAAGATGGGGTGACTTGTGGGGCTCTGACCAGGTTCTGTTACCCAGAATCCTTTGCAAACCTCAAAATGTGGCTAAAAAAAACTTTTTCCTCACATTTTGGTGACAGAAAGTTCTGGAATCAAAGAGGAGCCACAAATTTCCTTCCACCCAGCGTTCCCCCAAGTCTCCCTATAAAAATGATACCTCACTTGTGTGGGTAGGCCTAGCGCCCGCGACAGGAAACGCCCCAAAACGCAACGTGGACACATCAAATTTTTTTAAAGAAAACAGAGGTGTTTTTTGCAAAGTGCCTACCTGTGGATTTTGGCCTCTAGCTCAGCCGGCACCTAGGGAAACCTACCAAACCTGTGCATTTTTTAACACTAGAGACCTAGGGGAATCCAAGATGGGGTGACTTGTGGGGCTCTGACCAGGTTCTGTTACCCAGAATCCTTTGCAAACCTCAAAATTTGGCTAAAAAAAAAAAAAATTCCTCACATTTTGGTGACAGAAAGTTCTGGAATCAGAGAGGAGCCACAAATTTCCTTCCACCCAGCGTTACCCCAAGTCTCCCGATAAAAATGATACCTCACTTGTGTGGGAGGCCTAGCGCCCGCGACAGGAAATGCCCCAAAACACAACGTGGACACATCACATTTTTTTAAAGAAAACAGAGGAGTTTTTTGCAAAGTGCCTACCTGTAGATTTTGGCCTCTAGCTCAGCCTGCACCTGGGGAAACCTACCAAACCTGTGCATTTTTTTAAACTAGAGACCTAGGGGAATCCAAGATAGGGTGACTTGTGGGGCTCTGACCAGGTTCTGTTACCCAGAATCCTTTGGAAACCTCAACATTTGCCTAAAAAAATACATTTTCCTCACATTTTAGTGACAGAAAGTTCTGGAATCAGAGAGGAGATGCAAATTTCCTTCCACCCAGCGTTACCCCAAGTCTCCCGATAAAAATGATACCTCACTTGTGTGGGTAGGCCTAGCGCTGCAACAGGAAACACCCCAAAACGCAAAGTGGACACATCACATTTTTTGAAAGAAAACAGAGGTGTTTTTTGCAAAGTGCCTACCTGTAGATTTTGGCCTCTAGCTCAGCCGGCACGTGGGGAAACCTACCAAACCTGTGCATTTTTGAAAACTAGAGACCTAGGTGAATCCAGGATGGGGTGGCTTGTGGGGATCTGACCAAGTTCTGTTACCCAGAATCCTTTGCAAACCTCAAAATTTGGCTAAAAAAACAAATTTTCCTCACATTTTGGTGACAGAAAGTTCTGGAATCAGAGAGGAGCCACATATTTCCTTCCACCCAGCTTTCCTCCAAGTCTCCTGATAAAAATGATACCTCACTTGTGTGGGTAGGCCTAGCACCCGCGACAGGAAATGCCCCAAAACGCAACGTGGACACATCCCATTTTTTTAAAGAAAACAGAGGGTTTTTTTGCAAAATACCTACCTGTAGATTTTGGCCTCTAGCTCAGCCGGCACCTAGGGAAACCTACCAAACATGTGAATTTTTTAAAACTAGAGACCAAGGGGAATCCAAGATGGGGTAACTTGGGGGGCTCTGACCAGGTTCTGTTACCCAGAATCCTTTGCAAACCTCAAAATTTGGCCAAAAAAACACATTTTCCTCACATTTTGGTGACAGAAAGTTCTGGAATCAGAGAGGAGCCACAAATTTCCTTCCACCCAGCGTTCCCCCAAGTCTCCCGATACAAATTATACCTCACTTGTGTAGGTAGGCCTAGCGCCCGCGACAGGAAATGCCCCAAAACGCAACGTGGACACATCACATTTTTTTTTAAAAGAAAACAGAGGTGTTTTTTGCAAAGTGCCTACCTGTAGATTTTGGCCTCTAGCTCAGCCGGCACCTTGGGAAACCTACCAAACCTGTGAATTTCTGAAAACTAGAGACCTAGGGGAATCCAAGATGGGGTGACTTGTGGGTCTCTGACCAGGTTCTGTTATCCAGAATCCTTTGCAAACCTCAAAATTTGGCTAAAAAAAAACATTTTCCTCACATTTTGGTGACAGGAAGTTCTGGAATCAGAGAGGAGCCATAAATTTCCTTCCACCCAGCATTCCCCCAAGTCTCCCGATACAAATGATACCTCACTTGTGTGGGTAGGCCTAGCGCCCGCGACAGGAAATGCCCCAAAACGCAACGTGGACACATCACATTTTTTTTTAAAGAAAACAGAGGTGTTTTTTGTAAAGTGCCTACCTGTAGATTTTGGCCTCTAGCTCAGCCGGCACCTAGGGAAACCTACCAAACCTGTGCATTTTTGAAAACTAGAGACCTAGGGGAATCCAAGATGGGGTGACTTGTCTGGCTCTGACCAGGTTCTGTTATCCAGAATCCTTTGCAAACCTCAAAATTTGGCTAAAAAAAAACCATTTTCCTCACATTTTGGTGACAGGAAGTTCTGGAATCAGAGAGGAGCCACAAATTTCCTTCCACCAAGCTTTCCCCCAAGTCTCCCGATAAAAATGATACCTCACTTGTGTGGGTAGGCCTAGCGCCCGCGACACGAAACCCCCCAAAATGCAATGTGGACACATCACATTTTTTTAAAGAAAACAGAGGTGTTTTTTGCAAAGTGCCTACCTGTAGATTTTGGCCTCTAGCTCAGCCGGCACCTAGGGAAACCTACCAAACATGTGCATTTTTTTAAACTAGAGACCTATGGGAATCCAAGATGGGGTGACTTGTGGGGCTCTCACCAGGTTCTGTTACCCAGAATCCTTTGCAAACCTCAAAATGTGGCTAAAAAAAACTTTTTCCTCACATTTTGGTGACAGAATGTTCTGGAATCAAAGAGGAGCCACAAATTTCCTTCCACCCAGCGTTCCCCCAAGTCTCCCTATAAAAATGATACCTCACTTGTGTGGGTAGGGCTAGCGCCCGCGACAGGAAACGCCCCAAAACGCAACGTGGACACATCACATTTTTTTAAAGAAAACAGTGGTGTTTTTTGCAAAGTGCCTACCTGTAGATTTTGGCCTCTAGCTCAGCCGGCACCTAGGGAAACCTACCAAACCTGTGCATTTTTTAAAACTAGAGACATAGGGGAATCCAAGATGGGGTGACTTGTGGGGCTCTGACCAGGTTCTGTTACCCAGAATCCTTTGCAAACCTCAAAATTTGGCAAAAAAAACACATTTTCCTCACATTTTGGTGACAGAAAGTTCTGGAATCAGAGAGGAGCCACAAATTTCCTTCCACCCAGCGTTCCCCCAAGTCTCCCGATACAAATTATACCTCACTTGTGTGGGTAGGCCTAGCGCCCGCGACAGGAAATGCCCCAAAACGCAACGTGGACACATCACATTTTTTTTTTAAGGAAAACAGAGGTGTTTTTTGCAAAGTGCCTACCTGTAGATTTTGGCCTCTAGCTCAGCCGGCACCTTGGGAAACCTACCAAACCTGTGAATTTTTGAAAACTAGAGACCTAGGGGAATCCAAGATGGGGTGACTTGTGGGGCTCTGACCAGGTTCTGTTATCCAGAATCCTTTGCAAACCTCAAAATTTGGCTAAAAAAAAACATTTTCCTCACATTTTGGTGACAGGAAGTTCTGGAATCAGAGAGGAGCCACAAATGTCCTTCCACCCAGCGTTCCCCCAAGTCTCCCGATACAAATGATACCTCACTTGTGTGGGTAGGCCTAGCGCCCGCGACAGGAAATGCCCCAAAACGCAACGTGGACACATCACATTTTTTTTTAAAGAAAACAGAGGTGTTTTTGTAAAGTGCCTACCTGTAGATTTTGGCCTCTAGCTCAGCCGGCACCTAGGGAAACCTACCAAACCTGTGCATTTTTGAAAACTAGAGACCTAGGGGAATCCAAGATGGGGTGACTTGTGGGGCTCTGACCAGGTTCTGTTATCCAGAATCCTTTGCAAACCTCAAAATTTGGCAAAAAAAAAACCATTTTCCTCACATTTTGGTGACAGGAAGTTCTGGAATCAGAGAGGAGCCACAAATTTCCTTCCACCAAGCTTTCCCCCAAGTCTCCCGATAAAAATGATACCTCACTTGTGTGGGTAGGCCTAGCGCCCGCGACAGGAAACCCCCCAAAATGCAATGTGGACACATCACATTTTTTAAAAGAAAACAGAGGTGTTTTTTGCAAAGTGCCTACCTGTAGATTTTGGCCTCTAGCTCAGCCGGCACCTAGGGAAACCTACCAAACATGTGCATTTTTTTAAACTAGAGACCTATGGGAATCCAAGATGGGGTGACTTGTGGGGCTCTCACCAGGTTCTGTTACCCAGAATCCTTTGCAAACCTCAAAATGTGGCTAAAAAAAACTTTTTCCTCACATTTTGGTGACAGAAAGTTCTGGAATCAAAGAGGAGCCACAAATTTCCTTCCACCCAGCGTTCCCCCAAGTCTCCCTATAAAAATGATACCTCACTTGTGTGGGTAGGGCTAGCGCCCGCGACAGGAAACGCCCCAAAACGCAACGTGGACACATCACATTTTTTTTAAAGAAAACAGTGGTGTTTTTTGCAAAGTGCCTACCTGTAGATTTTGGCCTTTAGCTCAGCCGGCACCTAGGGAAACCTACCAAACCTGTGCATTTTTTAACACTAGAGACCTAGGGGAATCCAAGATGGGGTGAGTTGTGGGGCTCTGACCAGGTTCTGTTACCCAGAATCCTTTGCAAACCTCAAAATTTGGCAAAAAAAAAAAAATTCATCACATTTTGGTGACAGAAAGTTCTGGAATCAGAGAGGAGCCACAAATTTCCTTCCACCCAGCGTTACCCCAAGTCTCCCGATAAAAATGATACCTCACTTGTGTGGGAGGCCTAGCGCCCGCGACAGGAAATGCCCCAAAACGCAACGTGGACACATCACATTTTTTTAAAGAAAACAGAGGAGTTTTTTGCAAAGTGCCTACCTGTAGATTTTGGCCTCTAGCTCAGCCTGCACCTGGGGAAACCTACCAAACCTGTGCATTTTTTAAAACTAGAGACCTAGGGGAATCCAAGATAGGGTGACTTGTGGGGCTCTGACCAGGTTCTGTTACCCAGAATCCTTTGGAAACCTCAACATTTGCCTAAAAAAAGACATTTTTCTCACATTTTGGTGACAGAAAATTCTGGAATCAGAGAGGAGACCCAAATTTCCTTCCACCCAGCGTTACCTCAAGTCTCCCGATAAAAATGATACCTCACTTGTGTGGGTAGGCCTAGCGCCGCAACAGGAAACACCCCAAAACGCAAAGAGGACACATCACATTTTTTGAATGAAAACAGAGGTGTTTTTTGCAAAGTGCCTACCTGTAGATTTTGGCCTCTAGCTCAGCCGGCAGCTGGGGAAACCTACCAAACCTGTGCATTTTTGAAAACTAGAGACCTAGGTGAATCCAAGATGGGGTGGCTTGTGGGGATCTGACCAAGTTCTGTTACCCAGAATCCTTTGCAAACCTCAAAATTTGGCTAAAAAAACAAATTTTCCTCACATTTTGGTGACAGAAAGTTCTGGAATCAGAGAGAAGCCACATATTTCCTTCCACGCAGCTTTCCTCCAAGTCTCCTGATAAAAATGATACCTCACTTGTGTGGGTAGGCCTAGCACCCGCGACAGGAAATGCCCCAAAACGCAACGTGGACACATCACATTTTTTTAAAGAAAACAGAGGTGTTTTTTGCAAAATACCTACCTGTAGATTTTGGCCTCTAGCTCAGCCGGCACCTAGGGAAACCTACCAAACCTGTGCATTTTTTAAAACTAGAGACCTATGGGAATCCAAGATGGGGTGACTTGTGGGGCTCTGACCAGGCTCTGTTATCCAGAATCCTTTGCAAACCTCAAAATTTGGCTAAAAAAAAACATTTTCCTCACATTTTGGTGACAGGAAGTTCTGGAATCAGAGAGGAGCCACAAATTTCCTTCCACCCAGCGTTCCCCCAAGTCTCCCGATACAAATGATACCTCACTTGTGTGGGTAAGCCTAGCGCCCGCGACAGGAAATCCCCCAAAACGCAACGTGGACACATCACAGTTTTTTTTAAAGAAAACAGAGGTGTTTTTTGTAAAGTGCCTACCTGTAGATTTTGGCCTCTAGCTCAGCCGGCACCTAGGGAAACCTACCAAACCTGTGCATTTTTGAAAACTAGAGACCTAGGGGAATCCAAGATGGGGTGACTTGTGGGGCTCTGACCAGGTTCTGTTATCCAGAATCCTTTGCAAACCTCAAAATTTGGCTAAAAAAAAAACATTTTCCTCACATTTTGGTGACAGGAAGTTCTGGAATCAGAGAGGAGCCACAAATTTCCTTCCACCAAGCTTTCCCCCAAGTCTCCCGATAAAAATGATACCTCACTTGTGTGGGTAGGCCTAGCGCCCGCGACAGGAAACCCCCCAAAATGCAATGTGGACACATCACATTTTTTTTAAAAAGAAAACAGAGGTGTTTTTTGCAAAGTGCCTACCTGTAGATTTTGGCCTCTAGCTCAGCCGGCACCTTGGGAAACCTACCAAACCTGTGAATTTTTGAAAACTAGAGACCTAGGGGAATCCAAGATGGGGTGACTTGTGGGGCTCTGACCAGGTTCTGTTATCCAGAATCCTTTGCAAACCTCAAAATTTGGCTAAAAAAAAACATTTTCCTCACATTTTGGTGACAGGAAGTTCTGGAATCAGAAAGGAGCCACAAATTTCCTTCCACCCAGCGTTCCCCCAAGTCTCCCGATACAAATGATACCTCACTTGTGTGGGTAGGCCTAGCGCCCGCGACAGGAAATGCCCCAAAACGCAACGTGGACACATCACATTTTTTTTTAAAGAAAACAGAGGTGTTTTTTGTAAAGTGCCTACCTGTAGATTTTGGCCTCTAGCTCAGCCGGCACCTAGGGAAACCTACCAAACCTGTGCATTTTTGAAAACTAGAGACCTAGGGGAATCCAAGATGGGGTGACTTGTGGGGCTCTGACCAGGTTCTGTTATCCAGAATCCTTTGCAAACCTCAAAATTTGGCTAAAAAAAAAACATTTTCCTCACATTTTGGTGACAGGAAGTTCTGGAATCAGAGAGCAGCCACAAATTTCCTTCCACCAAGCTTTCCCCCAAGTCTCCCGATAAAAATGATACCTCACTTGTGTGGGTAGGCCTAGCGCCCGCGACAGGAAACCCCCCAAAATGCAATGTGGACACATCACATTTTTTTAAAGAAAACAGAGGTGTTTTTTGCAAAGTGCCTACCTGTAGATTTTGGCCTCTAGCTCAGCCGGCACCTAGGGAAACCTACCAAACATGTGCATTTTTTTAAACTAGAGACCTAGGGGAATCCAAGATGGGGTGACTTGGGGGGCTCTGACCAGGTTCTGTTATCCAGAATCCTTTGCAAACCTCAAAATTTGGCTAAAAAAAAAACATTTTCCTCACATTTTGGTGACAGGAAGTTCTGGAATCAGAGAGGAGCCCCAAATTTCCTTCCACCAAGCTTTCCCCCAAGTCTCCCGATACAAATGATACCTCACTTGTGTGGGTAGGCCTAGCACCCGCGACAGGAAACCCCCCAAAATGCAATGTGGACACATCACATTTTTTGAAAGAAAACAGAGGTGTTTTTTGCAAAGTGCCTACCTGTAGATTTTGGCCTCTAGCTCAGCCGGCACCTAGGGAAACCTACCAAACATGTGCATTTTTTAAAACTAGAGACCAAGGGGAATCCAAGATGGGGTAACTTGGGGGGCTCTGACCAGGTTCTGTTACCCAGAATCCTTTGCAAACCTCAAAATTTGGCAAGAAAACCACATTTTCCTCACATTTTGGTGACAGAAAGTTCTGGAATCAGAGAGGAGCCACAAATTTCCTTCCACCCAGCGTTCCCCTAAGTCTCCCGATACAAATTATACCTCACTTGTGTGGGTAGGCCTAGCGCCCGCGACAGGAAATGCCCCAAAACGCAATGTGGACACATCACATTTTTTTTAAAAAGAAAACAGAGGTGTTTTTTGCAAAGTGCCTACCTGTAGATTTTGGCCTCTAGCTCAGCCGGCACCTTGGGAAACCTACCAAACCTGTGAATTTTTGAAAACTAGAGACCTAGGGGAATCCAAGATGGGGTGACTTGTGGGGCTGTGACCAGGTTCTGTTATCCAGAATCCTTTGCAAACCTCAAAATTTGGCTAAAAAAAACCATTTTCCTCACATTTTGGTGACAGGAAGTTCTGGAATCAGAGAGGAGCCACAAATTTCCTTCCACCCAGCGTTCCCCCAAGTCTCCCGATACAAATGATACCTCACTTGTGTGGGTAGGCCTAGCGCCCGCAACAGGAAATGCCCCAAAACGCAACGTGGACACATCACATTTTTTTTTAAAGAAAACAGAGGTGTTTTTTGTAAAGTGCCTACCTGTAGATTTTGGCCTCTAGCTCAGCCGGCACCTAGGGAAACCTACCAAACCTGTGCATTTTTTAAAACTAGAGACCTAGGGGAATCCAAGATGGGGTGACTTGTGGGGCTCTGACCAGGTTCTGTTATCCAGAATCCTTTGCAAACCTCAAAATTTGGCTAAAAAAAAAACATTTTCCTCACATTTTGGTGACAGGAAGTTCTGGAATCAGAGAGGAGCCACAAATTTCCTTCCACCAAGCTTTCCCCCAAGTCTCCCGATAAAAATGATACCTCACTTGTGTGGGTAGGCCTAGCGCCCGCGACAGGAAACCCTCCAAAATGCAATGTGACACATCACATTTTTTGAAAGAAAACAGAGGTGTTTTTTGCAAAGTGCCTACCTATAGATTTTGGCCTCTAGCTCAGCCGGCACCTAGGGAAACCTACCAAACATGTGCATTTTTTTAAACTAGAGACCTAGGGGAATCCAAGATGGGGTGACTTGGGGGGCTCTGACCAGGTTCTGTTACCCAGAATCCTTTGCAAACCTCAAAATTTGGCTAAAAAAACACATTTTCCTCACATTTTGGTGACAGGAAGTTCTGGAATCAGAAAGGAGCCACAAATTTCCTTCCACCCAGCGTTCCCCCAAGCCTCCGGATAAAAATGATACCTCACTTGTGTGGGTAGGCCTAGCGCCGGCGACAGGAAACCCCCCAAAATGCAACGTGGACACATCACATTTTTGGAAAGAAAACAGAGGTGTTTTTTGCAAAGTGCCTACCTGTAGATTTTGGCCTCTAGCTCAGCCGTCACCTAGGGAAACCTACCAAACATGTGCATTTTTTAAAACTAGAGACCTAGGGGAATCCAAGATGGGGTGACTTGGGGGGCTCTGACCAGGTTCTGTTACCCAGAATCCTTTGCAAACCTCAAAAGTTTGCTAAAAAAACACATTTTCCTCACATTTTGGTGACAGGAAGTTCTGGAATCAGAGAGGAGCCACAAATTTCCTTCCACCCAGCGTTCCCCCAAGTCTCCCGATACAAATGATACCTCACTTGTGTGGGTAGGCCTAGCGCCCGTGACAGGAAACCCCCCAAAATGCAATGTGGACACATCACATTTTTTTAAAGAAAACAGAGGTGTTTTTTGCAAAGTGCCTACCTGTAGATTTTGGCCTCTAGCTCAGCCGGCACCGGGAAACCTACCAAACATGTGAATTTTTTAAAACTAGAGACCAAGGGGAATCCAAGATGGGGTAACTTGGGGGGCTCTGACCAGGTTCTGTTACCCAGAATCCTTTGCAAACCTCAAAATTTGGCAAAAAAAACACATTTTCCTCACATTTTGGTGACAGAAAGTTCTGGAATCAGAGAGGAGCCACAAATTTCCTTCCACCCAGCGTTCCCCCAAGTCTCCCGATACAAATTATACCTCACTTGTGTGGGTAGGCCTAGCGCCCGCGACAGGAAATGCCCCAAAACGCAACGTGGACACATCACATTTTTTTTTTTAAAGAAAACAGAGGTGTTTTTTGCAAAGTGCCTACCTGTAGATTTTGGCCTCTAGCTCAGCCGGCACCTTGGGAAACCTACCAAACCTGTGAATTTTTGAAAACTAGAGACCTAGGGGAATCCAAGATGGGGTGACTTGTGGGGCTCTGACCAGGTTCTGTTATCCAGAATCCTTTGCAAACCTCAAAATTTGGCTAAAAAAAAACATTTTCCTCACATTTTGGTGACAGGAAGTTCTGGAATCAGAGAGGAGCCACAAATTTCCTTCCACCCAGCGTTCCCCCAAGTCTCCCGATACAAATGATACCTCACTTGTGTGGGTAGGCCTAGCGCCCGCGACAGGAAA